>NC_135320.1:1037500-2237500 GCF_048772815.1 Callospermophilus lateralis | reverse complement strand
TTTGTAGCCTCCACTCTTACTTATATTGGGAGGCTAACATAAAGTGTATACCTTAAAATATTATTATTATTATTATTATTGTTATTATTATTATTATTTAAAATACCCAGGAATGGCTGTATTTTGGTTTTAACTGTCTTTGCTAAGTGTTTAAGATGAAGCAGTCAAACTGACTTTTGTTTCTCTCTATTGTTAACAGTCAGCTGAGCTTCTATGGGAGTCATTCCTGGGGAAACTTGAGAGCAGCTTCTCAGTTCTGCGAGTGCCATTTGGGCTAGGTTGGTCCAGGTCTTGCTTAACCATGTGGCTTCCCTCGGAAGCATCAGGGATGTCTCCTTTCTCTGATGACTCTCCTCTTCTTAGCAAATGCACTGATTGGCTTTCTATTCTCCAGTGGTCTTATTAATCTCCCTGATGGGGAGGTTATGTGGCCCAGAGTTGCAAAGCTCTTTAGAGAAGTCCCTTGTTCCCTGGATTCAGACAGACTCAGAGGGCAAGAGCCAAATATTGATTTTTTTGGCCCTTTTCATTTAACATTAATTTTAAATCCTAATCTTAAATATCCAGGAAATAAATTTTAACAGCCTTATTTTACGAGTACTGGGCTTTAGTGTCTATAACTTTATAATTATTTATCTTTTTATTAATTGGGATGTGTATTATTCTGTCTGTCTTGTTGGTGATGACTTATTATCTTAAATTAACCCATGTTGTGTTCTTAAAGCAACACTTCTGTAAAACACTAACAGGGAATCTTTAGATCACTTATAAGGAAATTACAAAATAAAAATTTTTAACAAGAGTAAAAATACTTAGTTTGCGTAATAGCTACCCTGAATTTTTTGGCTCAGTTATACATTATATCCCCTGTTTGAGATCTAGTAATCTATACAGAAAAAAAAAACTTTTTATAAAAACTTTAAATGATATAAAATCTGACCTATTGCTTTCGTAGTCATTCTCACATGTAGTAAGATGGGACACAGAGCCTTATCTCAGGGAAGGCAGGGCTCTTTATGAATCTTAAGTGTTTTAGTTCTAAAGCTGATTTTTGTTTTTTTAAATATCATTTTACAAAGTTTACATAAATTGTTTGAAGTCACATGAAGATTAGCTAACACAATATGATATCACATTTATATCATGAATTTAAGAAAGCTGAAAGTTTTCAACCTTTATATAGATTAGCCTCTCATAATCTTAAAAATACATTTAAGTTGTTCCCCAATGTAAAAAGTCACATAAAACTTTTCATATGTTATTGATGTCAGGTAAATAAATTCCCAATATATTTTTTTTTACCATACAACATCAGAACACCAGCTTGATATAATGGTCTTTTAAAGTTTCTACCTTACAGACTTGTATACCTGAAAGATATGAGCACATTAATAGCATCACAATTACATTGATGTTTCTACATTGACCAATTTTAGCTTTTAAAGAAATGGCAGTACAGTGCTCTAAAATAACAGTTCTTATTTAATCAGTTGTTTAATTTTTATGGTTGCTTGCTCTAGAAAAAATAAAATTTAATAAACACAATGTTATGAGTAAACTTATGTTTTAAGAAATTTTTGTCTCTTCAACACATGACTGATATTTACAATCTTATACAGACTATAATACAAACTTATACAGACCTTAGTAAATCAATCAGATATCAAACAAAAGTACTCATGAATGAGCAATTCCATACCAAATTTACTTTACTTATTTATCAAAATATTACACAAATGTATTGAACAGTGTAAACCATTTTTTTTGTTGAAGGAAAAGTCCTAGAACAAAGGCATATTAGACCTTTTGTAGACATTAATATTTTATTAGATTTTTGAACACCTAGAAAAACTTGTAAGCTTAAATTTAAACACATTTATTTTTATCTGTTTATTCAATTTAAATTGAAACATTTAAATCACATGAATTAAAGATCTTTGGTTCCACTTTTTTAAATTTGTTTTTATTAGCGCATTTGTTATGAGCACTCCTTATATATGTTAAGTTGTGTATCTTATATATGATATAAGGACATATGTATATATATATGTATATATATATATATATATATATATATATATATATATATATAGACATACAACACATAACAAAAGTGTGCACACATAATAATAGTAAAGGCCTTGTAGCTTTTCGCAGGTGAAATCTTCATTGGAATGTTTCAAAAACACCACAGTTGGTCAAAGATAGAACTGATCAGAAAAACATTAACCTAGGTCTGTAGGATCAAAATCATGAGCTCAAAAAAAAAAATAAATAATCTAAGGAAAAAAATAAGAGTCCTAGAAAAAATTACTGGCTATTAATTAGTAGATACCATACCATTTACCTTTTTTTTCCCACTTAGGCCTCAGATCAGTTGCCTACTGAGCTAGCAGGCTTCTTTCATTTGCATTTCAACATAAGTCTTGGATGAGGTCTGGAGGGAGCTGGAAAAACTGCTTTTCTGAGCAGACACCTCAGGCCTAAGGCATTTTAACCATAATTTTCAGGTTCAGATGTTGAAAATTATGATAGAAATTTAAGATACAATTCACAAAATTTTATATCTTTACATCTGGTTTGGTCAACAGATAACATACTATGATTTAATAGCCTTGTCCAAATTAATGCACTGCTACACACAGTGACATTTTCCCAGGCTACCCAATTCAAAATTGGTGAAAAAAAAGACTGAATGATTGGGAAGTTACTTGCCAACTTGAAAGTAGAGTTCTTTAGTTTTCCATCCTAAGTATTAAATTCTCTAGCATAAATTATCTAAAATCATAAACTAAACAATTACCTAAACCAGACTATTAACTGCAAGATTGTTCAATGCTTCAAAAAACCATTCAGATACCATATTGTTACAATAAAACATCATCATTTAGACACATATTCAGCTAAGATCATTCCCAAGAAACAATTTATAATATGAACACATTATTGCACATGTCTTAAAGGGCCTGAAACAAAGACACAAGACAGACAGAAAGAAGCTCCAGACTATGGCTGACAGACAGAAACCTTTAAAACAGAGCGGATAAGAGAACAATCTCCTACACCAGTGGCACCATAGATGTCCCCACAAGGGGACCAGATGTTTTCACAGAGGGGCAACCTGAAATGTAAAATCTAGGGTCTCCATGGTGACATTACTGCATTTAGTGTCCCCTTTTTCTTTTTCTCTTATTTAAGAAGACAGAGGTGGCATAATCCTTACAGTGCAGGGAAGGAAGGAGGAAATTCCCTGAAGCAACAGGGCTTCAGCAGCTGCTGGGAGTCCCTCAGTCCCTCCTTTTACTTACAGGATTAGCTCCTCTGGTTTGGTTCCACGCCAAGCATGCTCCATCTCCTAACATTTCAGTAATCAGCTCTCAAAACATTCCTGGGCAGGGGGGGCGGGTTATCAAAATTTGTAACTTAAAGTTTGGTTCCTGAACTTGAAGCCAATTAATGCCAATTTAATAATGAGGACAGGGTTTTGAGAAAAAGAAAAAGGGAGATTTATTGATTTGCTAACAAAAGAGAAACACAGGAGACTCTGCCCAATGGTTGTGACTCTCTTGATCTAGAGGGACAAGGGGTTTTAAAAGAGTTTCACTTGTTAACCTGGGAGATACTCAGTTCTTAGGTCCACAGCAGGCATTGCCCTCTGCAGTGGGTGTGCTCCAGGCAGCCAGCTACTGGCTTATCTCATCCTGCTTAACAAAGGCGGGTTAAGTTCATCTCATTTCCTTAAAACACAGTCCAAAATGGGGTCAGGCTTACTTGCTTTATTATCCATTTTCACGTCCAATATCCTTAAGTTTTTACCACAGAAATCACACAACAAAATGCACAAAAACAAACAAACGAAAAACATGCAGAACACAGAACAAAACACACAAACAAAGAAACTTGGCACCAAAACAGAAATACAGAAGAGCAATGCAACGTCTTGCTAAAGCTCCAGGATAGGAGCGCGTGCGTGCCCGTCGGCACCTCACTACCCTTCCAGAGAAATTCCCTACAGAACAGAACAGTGGACAGAACAATTCTCGTTACTGTCCCGGGCAGGAGTATATGTGAGCTTTCCAGGCCACCTCTCTGTCATAGGAAGAGATATCCCTTAACCGAATATCAGATGTTATAAAGGCGCCACTTACCTATGGAGGCCTCCTCCACCAGGTGCTTGCTAATAGTTTTAGTGCGGTGGTTCACTGCAGTGCTCCCCGGAGCAAAGGCTAAATCCAAGGCCTTGGAACATCTCAAGTTGAGCACCACCTAGAGTGGCTCTCCAGCCTGGAGCCCTGGAGGGAAGACCAGCTTCAGAATTTCCAGCAGTCTGGTCTTGTGATCTGTTGGGGCAGGGTCATCTCGCTGGGGAACTCCAAAACGTTAGACTAGGATGTAAGAAAAGACCACTGACTCCAATTAAAATCAAATTAAGGCAAGCTTATTATTTCAACCGACCAGGCTGCCTCTCCATCTCAAAACAGCGGGAACAAGACAGCAACCGCACTGTTCCTACAGCCCAGCAATAAAGCCCAGAAAGATATACAAAAGGGGGGTTACAGACAACAGAACTTTGACAAGCATCACCAAATGAATATATTTTTTTTTGCTGGCCCCAACATCAGAAATTATGGAAACCATTAGAGCCTCAGAGAGGGTTGTTGTCTGGCCAGGGAAGGAAAATATTTATGAGGTGTCACTAAAGTTTCAGAGAGGGCTACTATCTGGTCAGAGAGCCAGGCTTGGGTGAGTTCAAGGTGCGGGCAGGCATTTCAAGCAGGTTCAGAATTTGCAGTAATTTATAGTAAAGCCAAAATTTTCTTTTCATGGCTTTGTTGCAAGACGGCTCCCAATTTTAATAAAAGATCAGGATGGGTCTATCAAACATGTCTCTTACTTTTGGAAAACTTCTACCACCACCAAGGTTGTAAACTTGTAAGCATTTTCAATTCCAGATATGTACTCACAGATTTTCTAACTCTTCTCCTCTAATTGTGTCTTTATTGCGGCGATGGTAATGTCAAGGCATTGTGCTGCATGAGAGTGGGAAGAATTTTTTGTAGTACACATTTGAATACACATTGGATTCATTATCTAATTTTCCATTTAAAATACTAAAAACCTGACACTAAACCATACCCTACTAGATTCTGACTACTAATCCTAATATGATGGAGAAAAATAACCCAAACATAATAGAAATACAAGCAGTTCAGAGGAGGCATTGTTTATAGTTGGACTTACCTTTTGCATGATAAAGGTTTGGTGTTATAAATCTAGTCAATTTTTAATTGAAATAGTTCTCCATGTGTTTTTAAAGTTAACAAATATGTGAATTCCTGTCTCCCTTTCTCTGTAGCCTATTCAGCACATATATTTTTATATGCAACATAGAATCCTACCTGGTATTACACGTACAGTCTTGTGAGGTGGCTGACTTGGCAGATACAAATTGTGAAAAGTGATAACTCCTCCTAAACACTGCTGGAACAGAAAATACAATCTATGTGTGAGCTTCCTAGTTGAACAACATTATACATAAATCCAAGTTCAGTAAAATAAATCATTTTGGATCTGTGGATGATATATAATTCATGATGAATTTCTATTGTCATATATATTGCTATGTTTTAATGTCCATGTGTTTGTTTTGTGTTATATATATATATATATATATATATATATATATATATATATATATATATATAGAGAGAGAGAGAGAGAGAGAGAGAGAGAGAGAGAGAAAGAGAGAGAGAGTATATATATATATATATATATATATATACTCTCCAGATTTTTCAAAATGTGAATTATATAGGTCTTATTATACACTCCCTAAATTCATTCATGTTCATGTATGTTGGTTTAAAGTCAAATTTTCACAAAATTTGACTCAGAAATATTCATCCACCTGAAATACATAATTGCTTCTAGTACTGAAAACTAACTTCAGTGAATGGTGCATAGAAATCCTAATATTTCTAATGTAACTAACCCATATTAACATCAATGCAATTAGATTCCTATGGGACAGGACATGATATGTATTTTGACGTTCATTTTTATGCAACAGTGGTACATTACTGTTTCTTCAGTTTATGCACATCATAGGATATATATTTCATCCACAAGTTCACAAATTTATAGGCATTTGTTTCACTTTAAATCACTTCCTGCTTCAAAACACATGTATTTTTCCAAGTTTCTTGACTGGTCTTTTCATGAGACTTCTTTCCAAACACATTATTTTAGATTTCCATAATCACTTTTGAAGCAAAACTCACACATTCTTCATGAAAAACCATAACACTACTATTACCATTAGATGTATAACTGGTTGGAATGAAGGATTGTATATCAATATAATATTTTCTGTATATTTTCAGATACCAATTCAATGCATTATTTAAAGTTGGGACAGTTATATTATTTATTAACAGTATGGTCTATTCATGCATTATCTCTATAATTGTAGACACTTGGTACACCTATTTGTATCTCCAATACTAATTTATACATCTTCAAAATATTGCTCCCAAAAATGGTGGAAGAAATACTTATGTCACCTCATCTACATAGACATTTTATCACAGAAATATTCTGCACACATAAAGAAAAGTCAAACTTATGTTTGTACCAAAGCCTAAATGGAAAGTGAGGATGGATTATGGACAACATCCATGTCCATGTTGCTTAATGCTCTCAAATGACCATTCTATTGGTGACTACATATTTGTTTCTTCCTAAGATTATATATTCAACTTCAAGCTTGTTGAAAATGTCTAATCCTATCACTCACCTTATACTTTGCCTGATTTCCTAATGATTCTATTGATATCTGTATTCCTACATATTTTCCCCAGTTCATCACTATGATAGACTCTCCACAAATGCTGACATTTACATTCACTCTATACCCGAAACCCCATTGCTAAAGATCTTTTGGTCCAAATCCTATACTCACTCTTCTTTCTAAACCTACCGACTATCTTCCTAATCCTACCAATTATCCCTTTTTGACAGGATGTTCTCTTCAACATTCAATCATCCAAGCTACACGGACATTTGCCACTGTATATCGATGTATCTGAGACATCTGTGCAGAAAATAAATCATAGCTAAGTATCACAATCAATGGACCAATGCCCTTCTAGCCTTCAAATCTTACCTAGATTTCTGTTTTCATACTTGTATTTCACCTATATATTGTTGTAAATATAGCAGGTTCCCAATACCATTATTCATCCAGAAGAATGATTCCCAATCCACCTCAAACCACTTATTAACCCTAACTATACACTGTTCCCTCAATCTAACTTTACAGAAGAGCAGGGACAGAGTAGATCTTACAATACAGGAATGTAGGGGATCTTCCAACTGCCGAGAAAGTCAAAGGTCCATGCAAAAATGATCCCTGGAGAAGTTGTAGGCAGCTATGAAGGAACTGAGAGAGCAAATGTCATTTTTCATTGCAAACAACCTGGTCAGGATAAAGGGATGTGTCAGAATCAGCCTCTCTCTTTTTAATATAGAGAAGAAGGACCAAACCAGGCTGTTTGGAGAGCTGTTCCCAGTTGCTTATGGTTGATATAACAGGAAAGTCTCAGTGGAGAAACCCTGCTTTGGGCCATTTGCTTACCTATGTTTCTGTTGCCCTGAATATCAGGAAGGTCTTTGCCTCAGGCCAACCCTTTGTGAATCCTGAAGAAACTGGTATTCAAATGGAAATGAATGGGCATCACCTGTGGCTCTTTGCTTAATTGCTTTGGAAAGAGATGGGTCTGAATCAGCCTCTTGGCCATTGGTGAGGTTGTGGCTTAGATTCTCAGCACCAGAAGGATCTAAAGAAAGATTCCATGTTTGCATCCAAACCAAAATGGCAAAAAGATCAGTTATGGTGTATGAAGTCTCTTGCCTTCCTTTGTTAGGTTCCGGACCTACATCAAGTGAGAATAGGGATCCTTTGGGTCAAATAAAATCTTCAAAGCCCAGCAGAAGTGCTTGGATTTTCTCATGACTCCAAATCACATAAAGAATCTATACGTGTCTATCAGTAGGCCTAAAATTGGAGAAGCAGAGCAGTAGTAACTTCAATTTATCACTCCTGGTTCACATGCAGTGTGCCCAGGCCACCAAGACTTTAAAAAAATGAGGGGCAAGGGAGCTTATTTTGGACACTATCCCATACCCTACTAGATTCTGAGTACTAATACTAAAATGGTGGAGAATAATAACCCAAACAGAATAGAAATACAAGCAGCTCAGTGGAGTCTTGTTGTATAGTTGGACTTGACTTTTGCATTATATAGGGTAGGAGTTAAAAATCTAGTCAATTTTTAACTGAAATAGTTCTCCATGTGTTTTTAAAGTTAACAAATATGTGAATTACTGTCTCCCTTTCCCTGTAGCCTATTCAGCACATGTGTTTTTATATGCACATATAGAATCCTACCTGGCATCACATGTAAATACTTGAGAGGTTGCTGACTTGGCAGATACAAATTGTGAGAAAAGATCACTCCTTCTAAATGCTGTTGGAACTGAAAATTCAAACTGTGGGTGACCTTCCTAGTTGAACAACATTATACATAAATCCATGTTCAGTAAAATGAATATTTGGATCTGTGGATTATATATATTTCACAATGAATTTTGATTGGCATATGTATTGCTATTTTTAATGTCTGTGTGTGTGTTTTGTATATATACACTCTCCAGATATTTCAATATATGAAATATGTGTCTTATTATACACTCCCTAAATTCTTTCATATTCATGTATGTGGATTTGTAATCACTTTTCAAAAGATTATTCTTAGTAATATTCATCGACCTGAAATACATATTTTTTTCCTAGTTCTGAAAACTAACTTCTTTGAATGATGCATACATATCCGAACATTTCTACAGTGACTGACCCTGTTTAACATCAATTCAAGTATATTACTATGGGACATGATATGTATTTTGATGTTCAATTTTATTCAACACTTCAACATTACTATTTCTTCAGTTTATGGACATCATAGGATATATATTTTATCCACAAGTTAGCAAATTAATAGGCATTTGTTTCACTTTCAGTCACTTCCTGCTTCAGAACACAAGTATTTTTCCATGTTTCTTGACTGTTCTTTTTCTGAGACTTCTTTCCAAACACATTATTTTCAATTTCCATAATCACTTTCGAAGCAAAACTCACACACCCTTCATGATAAACCATAACCCTAGTATTAACATTTGATATATAACTCATTGGAATGAATGACTGTATATCAATATAAGATTTCTTATATATTTTAGGATATCAATTCAATCCATTATTTGATGTGGAACCAGTTATATTATTTATTCACATTATGGTCTATTCATGCATTATAAATATATACTATGACTCAGGGTACACCTGTTTGTACCCCTAATACTAATTTATACATCTTCAAAATAGTGCTCCCAGAAATGGTGCAAGAAATACTCATGTTACCTGAGATACATATATATTTGATCACAGTAATATTCGGGACTCAAAATGCATAGGTCACACTTATGATTGTACCAAAGCCTAAATGGAAAGTGAACATGGATTACCAAAAATATCCATGTCCAGGTTGCCTAATGATCTCAAATGTAAATCCTATTAATGACTACATATTTGTTTCTTCCTAAGATTATATATTGAAACTCAACCCTGTTGAAAATGTCTAATCCTATCACTCACTTTATACTTTGCCTGATTTCATAATGTCTCTATTGCTATCTGCTTTCCTACATATTTTCCCCAGTTCATCATTGTGACTGTTCACATGTGCTCACATTTACATTCACTCTCTTATGGAAACCCTATTGCTAAAGAACTTTTGTTCCAGATCCGATACTCACTCTTCTTCCTAAACATACCGACTATCTTCCTAATCCTACTGACAATCCCTTTTGACTGGATGTTCTCTTCTACATTCAATCATCCAAGTAAATTTTGGGCAAGAGTCGAAGGAAGAGACCACCAAGACATTGTCTCATGCAACAGCAAATGGTTTATTGGGGGTTCAGCATGCTGGGGCTCAGAGCTCTCTTGAATAGAGCAGGAGCCCTGAGTACAGCTTAAGCAGAGCTTATATACTTTCCTTGGAGAGAGCAGGGAGGGAAGTTTACTGATGGGTCATGTCTAGTGGGCGGTTTGCGTTTAACCAGGTGAGAGAATACATTCTGCAGTTTGGCAGTTGGGAACAGAATATTCTGGGAACAAGTTTAGAAAACAGTTCTCAAGAACTGTTTTGTTAAGTATACAGAAAAAGAGGAAGTGACAAGTACCATTTTATTAACCTTTCATTCCCCACTTCTTCTTCTGGCTACTTTTAATCATAAATGTGATCATTGGGGTGTGTCACATTCTATGTCTGCTAGTGCGGTATTACCATAAGTTTAACTTGTCCAATTTGAGCTTGTAGAAAAGAAATTACACGGTTGAGCAAACAAGGTTTTATAGTTAGCAATAATGTGAGGATTATTATTGGACCTGCCAGGGTTGATAAATGCGTAGTTAACCAGGGGGACTGTGTGAACCAAGACTCAAAACACCCTTTTTTGGCCTCTCTCTCTCCTTGATGCTCTTCAAGGTGTCTCTTTATTTTACTCACAGATTTTTTTAGAACTCCAGTATGGTCGACATAAAAACAACATTCTTCCCTCAATGCAGCACAAAGGCCCCCTTTTCTCATGAAGAAGAGGTCCAACCCTCAACTGTTCTGTAAAACAACTTCAGAGAGACAGGTTAAAGATTCCTGCAAAGCTGTAATGGAGGTTTCTAATATCTTTAAATTTTGGTCTATTGCTGCTTCTAAATGGGTCATTTGTTGTGTCCCATGGACCAGGGCAGTGGTTCCTGTGACCACCCCTGCAGCAACTCCTATTCCTAATAGGATGGCTAAAGTGAGGGATATATGTTCCAAGCAGAACCGGGTTGAATGCCCCCCTGTTTCATCTTCAAATGAGCCTGCGTCATGATAGAGTACTCTGGGACACATCTGCACCATTACACAATTAATCACAGCTGATGACCATTTCATGAAAACAAAAAAAATGTTTAAGTATATAGAATTATACTGTTGTAGGGACGGACAAGACAAGACACCTAAGATAGCACCGATGCTAGAGAAACAGTCCTATTTCGTTGCAACCAGATTCAGAGGGAATTGATTCGGTTGTAATCAATTAATCCCCTGAACCCCAAGTTTAGGTAGATTCAGAATTTTTTACCCAACAAGTAAGGGAAGGGGCTCAGAAGTTCAGAGTCTGCAGAAGTTCACAAAAAGCAGTTTTTGTTTCTGTTTTTTCTTCCTCTGTTCTGGGCAAGTTAACTTTTCAAGGACACCTTGGATGGGGAGAGCTTTTTCTTCCCTTTCTTTTTTCCCCCTGCCAGCTGTTACCATGAAGTCCAGTTGGTAACTTCTTTATTTTAGAATTGTAGCCATCTCTGTGAAGCCCCAGGTCAAGGTCAGAGGCCTTGTTCATATATTTTGTGAAAAACTAGTAAGGGGGGGTGTCTAGCTTAGGAGTGCTGATTGTTTTAGCCAGTGGCCAAGTAGAATAGGGCAACAGGAAAAGAGGAAGTTTATCTACACTGAACTCTTTTATAGGGAATCTTTTGCTGAAAGTCCTAAAGTCAGCCAAGGTGAAGACTTCTGGATAAGGTCAGTTAAGATTTGTGTGGTCCTGGGACAGAGGGGAAAGATGCGGAAGGAGGGGTTTAGAGCAGCTCCAAGGATCTGAGAATGAGGAAGGAGAAATGTAAAAGAATAATGGGAAAGGGGTTTGGGATTTTCCTAGCAACAAAAACTTGAGCAGTAGAACAGGTAGAGCAGAGGGAAAGACGGGAGTGAGTATCCCAAATGCCTGTGAGGGACTTTAAATTCTTAGTAACCTGTTTTCAGTGATAACAAAGCAACTTTAAAGGCCATTTTCATTACATCTTGGATAGGGGTGTGAGGGCTCTCCTCAGCTGGTTAGAGCTTTGGGTTAGCTGGTAAGAGGACCTGGTGGGACGGAGTGTGGGCACTTACAGGAGAAGAGAGGAGTGAGTGGGTGGAGGGGTACGTCAGTACCTGCTACCTCAGCAAGGTTGCAATGGTCTGAGAACCGGAGGAGGTTTGGGTTTTTGATCTAGTAACTGGAGGGGAGAAATCAGGTTGCTGAGGTGGGAGTGACAGCAGAGAGTCTGGAGCAAAAGGCTGAGCGTGAGGATCTATTGGAGAAGCATAGTTCAGGATGTGAGCAAAGGAGGGTAAAGGCCTCCACATAGGGGAATCTCCTTTCACCCTTTTGAGCACTTGCCGAAGTTAAAAAGTCAAGCAGAATTTGAGCATCTAGAGACCCCTCTGAGGGCCATCGGTTTTGGTTATGTAATTAGTAATATGGCCAATGCTGTTTACTGAATTTGATGAGGAG
Source organism: Callospermophilus lateralis (assembly GCF_048772815.1). NCBI lineage: Eukaryota > Metazoa > Chordata > Mammalia > Rodentia > Sciuridae > Callospermophilus > Callospermophilus lateralis. The sequence goes on along the minus strand of NC_135320.1, from coordinate 2,225,062 downwards.
TTTGGGTTTCATCAGGCAGCCCCTGTTTGCTCAAATTCCCATGACTTACAGAAGAAGTCGGCTTTACCCCACACAGCCATGGCTGTTTGTGGCTTTGATAGTCCCCCGGGCAAACATAGTAATCAAGGCTAGCCAACCTGCATCTGGCTCGCCTGTACCTAAATCCATAATATTTGTTTCCATTATATATGGTACAGATGGGATTTAATGGAATTTTAGTGGGATCCTCTTCATCGGGGATCTCCCAATAGGAAAGACCTATAGCCAGCTGACAAATGTCTGGGTGGAGAGATGGCCACCAGGTCCCTAAGGGGGCTGTATGCCAGATAGACCATACTTCTTGTCCAGTAGTAGTTGTGATCAGCCAAAGCTGCTGAACAAGCTAATGAGGGTTAGGAGTACTGGTGGTCAAGGGGAGAGTCTATAGCCTTATCCACATGGTGAATGCGCAATTTGAAAGTGTTACCAGTCTTTTCCAGGTTCCAGCCAGAGTCTGGACAGGGCACAGGCTTCAGATGAGAAGCATGGATCCAGGAAGTAATTCCATCTACCTTTACCACTCTGAGCTCCTGGTATTGTCCTTTCCAGCGGGGTTCCTGGGATGACACCTGATGTCATCTTATGTAGACAAAGTCTCTTATTTGATATTGATATGGAGTCCCCTCGTCCCCAGGTTGGTAGGCAGTGGCCAGCAGTTTTCACAGGTATCGCTGAGTTCTTTCAAAAGCTTTAAGTCTGTCAAGCAAAGGGGTTTGGAAGGAATCGTTAGTTCTTAGAGTTCGGAATAGTTCCCTTACTGGAGGAGGGGCTCCATAGCGAATTACATAGGGGATGAAGTTACACAAATAAACAGAGTGAGTATTTCTTACATGAAACAGTGCATAAGGCAGGAGCATAGTCCCATCTTTTATGCCAGTCTCTAAGCTTAATTTCGTTAAGTTCGAACAGGGTTTTATAGTTAGCAATAATGTGAGGATTATTATTGGACCTGCCAGGGTTGATAAATCAACCTAATTCATTCTTTCTACCTGTCCTGAACTATGGGATATATAACACAATGTAACTTCCAATTAATCCCCAGGGTCCTGGCTAACCCCTGACTTACCTAGGCCACAAACACCAGTCCATTATCAGACCCTATTATCTTAGGCAGGCGTATCTTGGAAAAATATCTTCTAGGATCTTCTTGACCAAAATTTGAGCTGTTTCTTTTCTTTTTTTTTTTTTTTTTGGTGGGGGGAAGGAAGGCTTCAATCCATCTTGAAAATGTATCTACAAAGTCTAGGAGATATTTAAGTCCATACCTTGCTGGCTTAATTTTAGTAAAGTCCACTTCCCAGAATTGTCCTTGTTTGGTTCCTCATAGGTGCTTTTCTTCAGGAAGCTTGGAAGGGTAAGCATTAACCAATTGATGGACCCAACAGGCTTTTTTTTTTACCCATTCAGTTATTTCCTTTTGCTGTGAGTCAGTTAGTGGAAAACTCTGTTTTTGATCCTTCAGGAATGAATGCAGTTTCTTTGAACCAAGGTGAGTGAGTTGATATACATTTTCTACTAACATAGTTAGAGCCGGGACTCTTGGAGTTTTTATTGAAGGATTTAGAAATTCCACTTGGGGGCCTTCAGGGTTAAAAGTTATTTTGTCCTGTAGCATGGTGAGCAGATCTCTGCCCATCAATGGGGCAGGGCATTTTGGGACTACTAGTAAGGAGTGAAGGATTTTTCCTTTCCCCAGGTCCATGGTCCTCTTAGTTGTCCAAGCCCAATATTTACTGCCATTATTCCCTTGAACTAGAGACCTTTTATTTGATTAGAGTTCCCAATGGCATCTTAAAGTCTGATTATATTGCCCCTGAATCCACTTCAAAGTTTACTGGGGTCCCGTCCACTTCAAAAGTTACCCTGAGCTTGGGGAGGGGATCTGAGCCCCGACTTTCTTAGTCATCCTCCAGAGTCAGAATGGCTGGCTGGTGTGGCTGTTGCTTTCTAGGGCACTCTTTGGCCCAGTGTCCTATTTATTTAGAGTAGGCACATTGATCTGAGGCCAGGGGTGGCCTCTTGTGTGGGCCAACGTATCCCTTCCTGTCTCCCTGTTTCTTAATTTTTGGCCTATTTTTTTGTTGTGACCAGGACCTTCGTCAACGCCTTAGTCTGCCTTTTGTTTCTTTTATCCTCCATTTGCTCCCTTCTCTTCCTCAGTTTCTCTCTTATAGTATACCTTCTCGGCTTCTCTGACTAAATCTCTGAAAGTCATATCTTGTAATCAATCTAAGCATTGTAACTTTCTTTTAATATCCAGGGCAGCTTGCCCAGTAAAGGCCATCATGACAGATGCCTTTTGATCCTCTGCCTGATGATCAAAATGAGTATATCTCATATATGCCTCAATTATTTTCTCTAGAAACATAGAGGGAGATTCATCAGACCCTTGAATAATCTCTCTTACCTTGGCCAAATTAGTTGGTCGCCTAGTGGCTGCTCGGAGACCCACTGTTAGAGCCCGGCAATAAGTGGACAGATGCTCCCTACCTTCAAAGGTTTTGAGGCCACAGTTGGGTCGGTTCAAGGGATAGCCGGTTTTGATTATGTTGGGAAGTCGTGTCGGTCGCCCATTGGTCTGTGGATATTTTTTTCTAGCTTCCAGGAAGATACTCTTTTGTTCCTCTGTCATGAAGAGAATCCCTAGGAGTTGTTGGCAGTCATCCAAAGTAAGCTTGTGTGAAAACATCAATGACTCAAACAGACCTGTGAGCCAGGTGGGGTCCTCGGAAAAAGGGGGATTGTTATTTTTCCAGTTATATAGGTCTGAAGAGGAGAAAGGCCAATTCTGATAGGCTTGCATTTTTGCCCCATGGCCATCATCAATCATTGGCCCTTAGAGATGGAGGAGGAGCATCCCAAGAGTTCCAGGGTTTTTAATCATTCTCTGCCAGTGAGTTCCTTTAGCCGGGCCTGCTTCCTCCAGGGGAGGAGGGGCTGCATGTACCGCAGGGGAATTATCTGAAGGGTGCTGGGCCCCCTTTGCTTCCTCCAATGGAGGAGAGACTGAGTGAGCAGCAGGGCAATCACTTAGAGGGTGTTGGGGTTTGGGGGACGAGGGCAGGGGATAAGGAGGGTGAGGAGAGTCCAGTAGAATCAAATCTGGTTACTCAGGGAGAACAGGGGGTGGAGGAGGAGGAGGAGCAGAGGGTTTGAGAGATCATGGGGGAAGGAGTCGAAGTGGGGGCAAGGGCAAGGAAATGCTTCACCCATGGAGGAGGAGATTTTCAGAGGTCCTGCAGAGTTACGATATATGACTGTTGATCCGGATGGCTATGTGGCCCCCGGTGAAAGACAATATCTCTGACTTTTTAAATTAGTGGGAAGTAGAAAGATCCTTCTAGGGGCTATCCAACTCCAAAGGTGGGCCATTCTGTGGTACAGAGAGTCTGCCACATCCGGTGCTTTACTGAAAGAGAAAGATTCTGAGCCGTTAAGTGGATTTTGGTTGAGTGATCAAGGGTCAGGGACAGAGGCATTGAAGTGCTCTGTCCCATAATGAAAGATACACAAACAGTGAAAGCAATGACACATGACACAGACAAGACAAGACAATAAAGTCAGGCAATGGACGTCCAACACTGAGACCAGGACTGAGTATCCGGCAAAACCCAATGGGCTGGCAATACTGAATCCGAAACAAAATATCACTGAGTCGAGGAGACTATTGTTCCTCGATTTCTCAAGTCCTCTGCTGCATTCTGCAGGGACATGGCCTGTTGTTCTGTAACACGAATGTCAGCCACCGCCGGAGAGATCTCACGCTGTTCACTGACAGCCATTTTGCCAAGCCCTAACCTGAAACCTGAAACCAGAGAGAGGTGCCTACTTACCTGAGAGGGTTCCCTTGGGGTCTCTCATCCACCGCTGCTGGATCTCGGTGGAATTTCCATATGTAAGGTCGGGCGAGCGTTGGAGGAAGGGACAACCAAGAGACTTTATCATGCAACAGCAAAGGATTAATTGAGGGTCCAGCATGCTGGGGCTCAGAGCTCACTTGAATAGAGCAGAGGGCCCTGAGAACAGCTTAAGCAGAGCTTATATATTTTCCTTGGAGAGGGCAGGGAGGGAAGTTTATTGATGGGTCAGGGCATGTGGGCAGTTTGCGTGCAACCAGGTGAGGGAGTACATTCTGCAGTTTGGCAGTTGGGGACAGCACATTTCGGAAACAAGATTAGCAAACAATTTTCAAGATTTCAATAGTATTTTCTTAAGCATACAGAAAAACAGGAAGTTACAAGTACCTATTTTATTAACCTTTCACTACCGACTATCCCTTTTTGACTGGATGTTCTCTTCTACATTCAATCATCCAAGGTACAAGGTCCTATGCCATTGTATATGGATTTATCTGAGACAAATTTGCAGAAAGTAATTCAAAGCTAAGTATCCCAATCAAGGGCCCAATGCCCTTCTGGGCTTCAAATCTTATTTAGACTTCTGTTTTCATACATATATTTCACCTATGTATTCTATATATATTTATATATATATATATATATATATATATATATAGCATGGTATATATATTTCATCCACAATTTCACAAATTTATAGGCATTTGTTTCACAATCAATCAATTCCTTCTTCAAAACACACGTATTCCTCCACGTCTCTTGACTTCTCAAGAAGTCTTTTCATGAGACTTCTTGCCAAACACATTATTTTTGATTTACATAATCACTTTTGAAGCAAAACTCACACATTATTCATGATAAACCATAACCCTAATATTACCATTAGATGTGTAACTGATTTAAATGTATGATTGTATATCACTATAAGACGGACCAAACGAGGCCTGTGTGGAGAGGTGTTACCAGGTTCCTATGGTTGATATACCATTTTAACTTGTGAAAGTGTCACAGAAAGTAGAGGCAGCCTTTATCTCATGGGACCCTTCTAAGCAACTGGTAGGATAAAGTGGTCGCCAAGGCAGTGTCATAATTCAGTTCCTGAAGGAAGTGAACTACCAAACTTCTTGGTGATGGAACTCTCTGAACTTGGAATACAAGAAGCCTGGAACCCTGATCCAGTCCCAGTCCCAGTCCCAGTGGGCTTACTTGTTTGGATTTACCAAGGATAGAGTCAGTCATTCTTGGTACCTACTGATGTGAGGATGGCCAAATGACAGCAAAGCTCTGAAGAGTGGCCATTTCTGAGAATGCAGGTAGTTTCTCATCGCTGGCTCCTGACAACTTCACAGAGTTGAACAAGGAGACCAGATCTGAGACAGGACAGGCCATTTCGTGGGAACATAGTATGGCCCATCAGTCAGAGGACACTCCGGATAGTCACAAACCTTCTTGGGGGAAGGAGTTGCTTTGTGGGTGTGGGTATGGGTTTGTGGCTTTGTCACATGTTCTGAGAATTAGTAGGAAAAGCGGTTTGTCTGGTTTGGAGTGGACTATTTCTAGTAAGTTTTTTGACAAGGCGAGTGTTTCTATGTCTGTGTATCCCACTGTGTCCGTGGTTGTAGAAATTAGAAAAGAGAATGCATCAATGAATGTGTCCTGTGTAGTAGAAAGCATCCCAGCATTCATCCTGCCCAATTTAAGAATGGACAGCAGCTTGCCTTATGGATGGGCAGCACCTACTATCTTCCTAACTTTCTGTTTTCTTCCTGAATTCTGGCCACTCACCAGAATAGGCTCATGGTTTTGAGTCCAAGATGGGTATCACCTACAAGGTCTATGACATGGCCATGTACTGGATAGCTGAAGGGAATATGAGCATCTCTGAAAACTCAGTTATCACTTTTACCAAGAAAGTCTCATTGGAGAAACCCTGCTTTGGGCCTTTTGCTTACCTATTCTTCTCTTGCCGTGAATGTCAGGAAGGTCTTTGCCTCAGGTGACACTTTTGTGAAACCTGAGGAAAACTGTTTTCAAATGGAAATGATTGGGTATCACCTGTGGCTCTTTGCTTAATTGCTTTGGAAAAGAATGTGTCTGAATCAGCCTCTTGGCCCTGTGTGAGGTTGTGGCTTAGATTCTCACCACCTGATGGATCTATAGAAAGATCCCATGTGAGACCCAAAACTGAAATGGCCCAAAGAGCAGTCATTGGGGATGAAGTCTCTCACCTTCCTCTGTAAGGTTTGTCACCTCCATCAAGTGAGAATAGGGATTTTTGGCGTCAAATGAGTTCTTCAAAACCCTATAGACAGTAGCCAATATGTGCTTGTGTTTTCTCATGACTCTAATTCACATCAAGAATCTATACTCCACAGACAGTAGGCCTCAAATTGGAGAAGCAGAGCAGTATTATAGTCAATTTTCGATTCTTTAATCATTTTTGAAGCAAAACTCACACACACTTCATGATAAACCGTAACCCTAATATTACCATTAGATGTATAACTGGTTGGAATGATTGAATGTATATCAATATAAGATTTCCTGTATAATTTCAGATATCAATTCAATGCTTTATTTAAAGTTGGAACCAGTTATATAATTTATTCACTATATGGTCTATTCATGCATCATCTCTATATTCATCAACACAGGTTACACCTATTTTAACCCCAATTCTAATTTATAAGTTTTCAAAATATTGCTCCCCATAATGGTGGAAGAGATACTCATGTCACCTGATCTACATATACATTTTATCACAGTAATATTCTGGACACAAAATGCAAAGGTCACACTTATGATTGAACCAAAGCATAAATTTAAAGTGAGCATGGATTACTAAAAACATCCATGTCCAGGTTCCCTAATGCTCTCAAATGTCAATCCTATTGGTGACTACATATTTGTTTCTTCCTAAGATTATATATTCAACCACAACCCTGTTAAAAACGTCTAATTCTATCACTCACTTTATACTTTGCCTGATTTCCTAATTTCTCTGTTTATATCAGCTTTCCTACATATTTTACCCAGTTCATTATTGTGACTGACTCTTCACATATGCTGACATTTACATTCACTCTCTAACTGAAACCCTATTGCTAAAGAATTTTTGGTCCAACTCCTAGACTCACACTTCTTCTTAATCCTATTGACAATCTTCCTAATCCTAGGAACTATCCCTTTTGGACTGGATGATCTCTTCTAAATTTAATCATTCGAGGTACAGCATCCTATGCCATTTGTATATCGATTTATCTGAGACCTCGGTGCAGAACATAATTCAAGCTTAGTATCCAAATCTATGCCCAAATGCCCTTCTGGGCTTCAAATCTTACCTAGATTTCTGTTTTCATACTTATATTTCACATCTATATTCTTATAAATATCACAGGTTCCCAAACCATTATTCATCCAGCAGAATGATTTCTAACCAAAATCGAACATGCTATTAACACTAAGCATACACTGTTTCCTCAATGTAACTTTACAGAAGAGCATGGACAGATTTGGTCTTACAATACATGAAAGTAGGGGATCTTCCACATGCTGAGAACCTCAAATGTCCATGCATAAATGATCCCTGGAGAAGATGTAGGCTGCTATGAAGGACCTGAGAGAGTAAAAGTCATCTTCCATGGCAAACAACCTGGTCAGGATGAAGGGATGTGTCTGGATCAGCCTCTCTCTTAATGTTGAGAAGACGGACCAAACCATGCCTGTGTGGAGAGCTGTTCCCAGGTTCCTATGGTTTCTATACCATTCTACTTTGTGATTGTGTCACAGGAAGTAGGTGCAGCCTCAATCTCATAAGAACCTTGGATGCAACTGTTAGGACAAAGCGGTGGAAACGACAGTGACCTCATTCAGTTCCTGAAGAAAGTGACCTCACTTACTTCCTTGGAACAATCTGAATTTGGGATCCAGGAAGTCAGGCCCTCAGAACCAGTCCCAGTCCCAGTCCCAGTGGCCTCACTTGTTTGGATTTTGCAAGGATAGAATCAATCTTTCCTGGTTCCTACAGATGTGAAGGTGGCCAAATTCCAAGAAAATTTTGAAGAGGGTCCTTTCCTGAGAGGATAGGAAGTGGCTCACCACTGCCCCCCGACAACTTCACAGAGTTGGCCAAGGAGACCATATCTGAGACAGGAAAGGCCATTTCAGGGGAACATTGTATTGCCTACAAGTCAAAGGACACTCAGGATAGTCACAGACCTACATGGGGGAAGGACGTGCCTGGGTGTGTGGATGTCACTTTGTGGTTTCGTCTCATCTTCTGAGAATAGGTAAAAAAGATGATATATTTGGTTTGGAGTGGACTGTTTCTAATAAGTCATTTGACATGGAGAGTGTTTCTATGTCTGTGTATCCCACTGTGTCCGTGGTTGTAGACATTAGAAAAAAGAATGCATCAATGGATGTGTCCTGTGTAGTAGAAAGCTTCCCAGCATTCAACCTGTCCAATTTATGAATGGGCTGCAGCTCGCCTTACCAATGGGAAACACCTACAAACTTCCTAAGTTCCTGTTTTCTTCCTTAATTCAGGCCACTCTCCAAAATAGGCTCATGGTTTTGTGTCCAAGATATGTACCACCTCCAAGCTCTGTGACATGGCCGTGTACTGGATAGCTGAATCGAATGGCATGCAAGCATCTCAGAAAATTCAGATATCAGTGTGGCCAGGAAAGTCTCAGTGGAGAAACCCTGCTTTGGGCCATTTGCTTACCTATTGTTCTATACCCTGAATGTCAGGAAGGACTTTGCCTCAGGCCACACCTTTGTGAAGACTGAAGAAAACAGTTATCAAATGGAAATGAATGGGGATCACCTGTGGCTCTTGGCTTAATTGCTTTGGAAAAGGAGGTGTCTGAATTAGCCCCTTGGCCCTGTGTGAGCCTCTCGCTTAGATTCTCAGCACCTGATGGATCTAAAGAAAGATTCCATGTGTGCATCCAAAACCAAAATGGCAAAAAGAGCAGTCATTGTGGAGGAAATCTCTCGCCTTCTTCTGTGAGGTTCCTGACTCCATCAAGTGAGAATAGGGATCCTTTGGGTCAATTGAATTCTTCAAAAACCTGCAGAGATGCTTGGGTTTTCTCATGACTCCAAATCACATAAAGAATCTATACCTGACATTCAGTAGGCCTCAAATTTTAGAAGCAGAGCAGTATTAATGGCAGGTCTATTTGGTCACTCCTGGTTCACAGGAAGGGTGTCCAGGCCAACCTGACTTTAGGCAAATGAGGGGTAAGTGAGCTTATTTTGAACACAGTCTTGGGCTGCACCCTGATGGAAAACATCAGCCAGAGGTTATCATGAGTGTGTATATGGAGAAGATGAGGGCCTTTTGGGAGTGTTTTGGTTTTAATTGTGGTCATTTGTGTGGTGGTTGGAAGAGTTGACTGGGTCCACCTGGGCTTGAACTCTGGTGCAATTCCCCTTAGAGACTGAGTTCTGGAACTGGCCAAAGAGAAGTATTGCAAAGAATTGTTTTGGAATTTTAGGAGGCCACGCATGAGAGTCGCCCTTGGAAACTGTTATCTAGGTCCAGGGTGGCTTTCCACAGAGCACTGGGAATCTCAGCCTGGATAACACATGATTTTCTTCAGAAAGACTTGGCAGGCATAGTTGAGAGTCAAAACACACTTGAACCTCACATTGTAGAACTCAATGAACCTAGATTCATGTGACCTTTTGGCCACTCTTTGGGAAGACTTTTCTGTGAGAGTTTTCCAGAGGTTTCATTAAAATGAGCTTCCACAGCATTTAATGATTCCTGAAAGAATTGAAACACACAGTGCCTCCAACTTCATCCTTGAAACATGGCTTGATAAATATCATTAAATTTTTGAAATTCCCATGACCAGGTGGCCCACAAAAATTTGTATGTACTGTTGCTGATCATAAGTGTACCAAACAGTGCCTTGATTGACTGGGTTCATAAAAATGGTGTAGAACAAAGATGCCAGTGTGTTGGAGCCTGCTGAGTTGTGGTACCAGAGTTTTGGTGTGAAGGTGTGTGATAAAACTTCTGTTGTAGGGCCTTGTGGATCTGCCTTTGAGTTCCAAATCCTTGGGGCTGACGTGGTTCAGCCAGCATACCCTTATATATAATGGCATCTTGTTATATGGAGAGGTTTATGCCAATATTCACAATCAGGTTATTATTGTCAAGGGGCAAGGTATGTGGGAAAGAAGTCTAGTTGGTGCATTCTCCTGTATACCCTGACCCAAAACATGTGACAGAACTACCTCCAGGACTGTGTCCCAGTTGAACTACTTGTATTCTGTGAAGCAAATACCAAATTCGCAGTGCAACACCAAGAAAGACCACGAAATGTGAAAGATGACCAAATTGCTCTAAAGTCCACACAGGGACTAACTTTGCCCCCAGTGGCGACAGTTTACCTACAAAGAGAGAATTAAGCACTGCTGCCTCATGTTCATTAGAAAATTAGAAACCATGTCCTCCAGGTCACATAGATGCAGACCCACCTTTGATGGTCTCACTACAAAGGAAGCTAAAGCTCCTGACAACGACTTATATTTCAAGTGTCCAACCTCAGAGGAAGTTTATCCAGAAGTCTTTGGGCCTGCAGAGCTCCATGTTTCTGGAGTGTTTACAATGTCCCTTTCTTTTGGAAACTCCTCTACCATCTCCAAAGTTATAAACTCCTGAGCATATTCCATTCCAGATATGCATTCACAGAATTTCTAATTCTTCTCCATTCATTGTGTCTTACTTGGGGCGAAGGTAATGTCAAGGCATTTTTCTGGATGAGAGTGGAAAGATTTTTGTGTTGCACATATTTGCATACACATTGGATTCATTTTCTAAATTTCCATTCCAAATACTGAATCCCTGACACTACCCATACCGTACTAGACTCTGACTACTAATCCTAATATGATGTAGAAAAATAACCCAACAGAATAGAAATACAAGCAGTTCAGAGGAGGAATGGTTTTTAGTTGGACTTGTCTTTTGCATTATAAAGGGTAGGAGTTATAAATCTAGTCAAGTTTTTGTTGAAATAGTTCTCCATGTGTTTTTAATATTAACAAATATGTGAATTTCTTTCTCCCTTTCTCTGTAGCCTATTCAGCACATGTATTTTTATATGCACATATAGAATATTCCCTGGTATCACAAGTACATTTTTGTGAGGTAGCTGACTTGGATATACAAACTGTGAGAAGAGACCACTCCTCCTAAACTCTTTTGGAACTGAAAATTCAATAGTTACCAACATTATACATAAATCCATGTATAGTAAAATGAATATTTTTGGATCTGTGGAAGATATATATTTCGTGATGAATTTTAATTGGCATATATATTTCTTGATTTTAATGTCTGTGTGTGTCTGTGTGTGTGTGTGTGTGTATATATATATATATATATATATATATATATATATATAGATATAGATATAGATATATATTTTCTTTTCAAAATATGAAATATATGTGTCTTATTATACACTCCCTGAATTCATTCATATTCATGTATGTGGATTTGTAATCAACTTTTCACAAGAGTATTTTCAGAATTATTCATTGACCTGAAATACATATTTGTTTTCTAGTACTGCAAACTAACTTCTGTGAATGGGGCATACAAATCCTAATATTTCTTCATTTACTGACTTAGTTTAACATCAATGCAAGTATATTCCTATGGGATATTATGTGTATTTTGATGTTCATTTTTATTCAACATTGGTACTTTACTATTTCTTAAGTGTATGCACATCATACGATATGTATTTCATCCCCAAGTTCGCAAATTTATAGGTATTTTTTTTATTTAAATCACTTCCTTCTTCAAAACACATGTATACCTCCATGTTTCTTGACTGTTATTTTCATGAGACTTCTTTCCAAACACATTATTTTTTGATTTCCATAATCAGTTTTGAAGCAAAACGCATACAGTTTTCATTATAAACCATAACCCTAATATTACCATTAGATGTATAACTGGTTGGAATGAATGATTGTATATTAATATAAGTTTTCTTATATATATTCAGATATCAATTAAATCTATTATTTAAAGTTTGAAGTAGTTATATTATTTATTCACAGTATGGTCTATTTATGCATTATCTCTATATTCATAGACACAAGTTACACCTCTTTGTACTCCCAATACTAATTGATACGTCTTCAAAATATTGCTCCCAGAGATGGTCTAAGAAATACTCATGTCACCCGATCTACATATACATTTTATCACAGTAATATTCTGGACACAAAATGCAAAGATCACACTGATGATTGTACCAAAGCCTAAATGGAAAGTGAGCATGGATTACTAAAAACATCCATGTCCTTTTTGCTTAATGATCTCAAATGTCAATCCTATTGGTGACTATATATTTGTTTCTTCCTTAGATTATATATTCAACCTCAACCCTGTTGAAATTATGTAATCCTATCACTCACTTTATACTTTGTCTTATTTCCTAATGTCTCTATTGATATTTGCTTTCCTACATATTTTCCCGAGTTCATCAATGTGACTGACTCTTCACATGTGCTGACATTTACATTCACTCTCTAACCGAAACCCTATTGATAAAGAACTTTTGTTCCAAATACTATACTCACTCTTCTTTCTAAACCTAACAACTATCTTCCTAATCCTACCGACTCTCACTTTTTGACTGGATGTTGTCTTCCACATTCAATCATCCAAGGCACAAGGACCAATGATATTGTATATAGATTTATCAGAGACATCTGTGCAGAACATAATTGAAAGCTAAGTATCCCACTCAATGGCCCAATATCCTTCTGGGCTTCAAAACTTACGTACATTTCGGTTCTCATACTTTTATTTCACCTTTTAAATATCGCAGGTTCTCAATACCATTATTCATCCCACAAATGATTTCTAACCCAAATAGAACCTCTTGTTAACCCTAACCATACACTGTTCCCTCAATCTAACTATACAGAAGAGCAGGGGCAGAGTTGGTCTTACAATAGAGGAACGTAGGGGATCTTCCACCTGCTCAAAAACTCAAAGGTCCATGCAGAAATGATCCTTGCAGAAGTTGTAGGCAGCTATGAAGGACCTGAGAGAGCAAAAGTCCTCTTACATGTCAAATAACCTGGACAGGATGAAAGGATGTGTCTGAATCAGCCTCTCTCTTCTTCATGTAGAGAAGATGGACCAAAGCAGACCTGTGTAGAGAGAAGTTCCCTGGTGCCTAAGGTTGATATACCATTCTAACTTGTGATAGTGTCCCAGGAAGTAGGAGCAGCCTCCATCTCATGGGACCTTTGGAAGCAACTGTTAGGACAAAGTAGTTGCCAGGGCAGTGACCTCATTCATTTCTTGAAGAAAGTGACTTCAACACACTTACTTGGTGATGGAACTCTCTGAACTTGGGATCCAGGAAGCCATGCACCCAGAGCCAGTCCCAGTCTCAGTTCCAGTGGGATCACTTGTTTGGTTTAACCAAGGACAGAGACAGTCTTTTTTCGTATCTACTGATGTGACGATGGCCAAATGCCAGAAGAGCTCTGAAGAGGGGCCTTTCCTAAGAAAGCAGCGAGTCGCTCACCGTTGGCTCCTGACAACTTCACAGATTTGGACAAGGAGATCAGTTGTGAGACAGGACAGGCCAATTCTTGGTAACATAGTATGGTCCACCAGTCAGAGAACACTCTGGATAGTCACAGAACTATTGGGGTTAGGAAGTGCTTTGGTGGGTGTGGGTGTAAGTTTGTGGTTTTGTCTTTTGTTCTGAGAATAGGTAGGAAAGGCGGTTTATTTGGTTTGGAGTGAACTGTTTCTAGAAAGTTGTTTCACAAGGCGAGTGTTTATATGTCAGTGTATCCCACTGTGTCTGTGGTTGTAGACATGAGAAAAGAGAATACATCAATGGATATGTCCTGTCTAGTAGCAAGCTTCCCAGCATTCATCCTACCCAATTTATGAATGGATTGCAGCTTACCTTATGGTTGAGCAACCCCTACTATCATCCTAAGTTCCTGTTTTCTTCCCGAATTCTGGCCACTATGCAGAATAGGCTAATGGTTTGGTGTCCAAGATATGTACCACCTCCAAGCTCTGTGACATGGCCATTTACTGGATAGCTGAATGGAATGGTGAGCATCTAAGAAAACTCAGATATCATTGTGACCAGGAAAGTCTCAATGGAGAAACCCTGCTTTGGGCCTTCTGCTTACCTATTGTACTGTTGCCCTGAATGTCAGGAAAGTCCTTGCCTCAGGCACACCTTTGTGAAGCCTGAAGAAAACAGTTTTCAGATGGAAATAAATGGGCATTACCTGTGACTCTTTACTTAATTGCTTTGGAAAGGGATGTGTATGATTCAGCCTCTTGGCCCTTTGTGAGGCTGTGGCTTAGATTCTCAGCACCTGATGGATCTAAAGAAAATTCCCATGTGTGTATCCAAAAACAAAAGGGTAGAAATATCAATCATTGTTGATGAAGTCTCTTGCCTTCCTCTGTTAGGTTCCTGACCTCCATCAAGTGAGAATAGGGATCCTTTGGGTCAAATGAGTTCTTCAAATCCCTGTAGAGTCGAGCTCATAGGTGCTTGGGGATTCTCATGACTCCAATTCACATAAAGAATCTATACCTGACAGTCAGTCGGCCTCAATTTGGAGAAGCAGAGCAGTATTAATGGCAGGCCTATTTGATCACTCCTGGTTCACAGGAAGGGTGTCCATGCCACCCTGAATTTAGGCACATGAGGGGCAAGGGAGGTAAATTTGGACACTCTTTCGGGCTTTGCCCCTCATGGAAACCTCCAGTCAGAGGTTATGATGAGTATCTATATGGAAGAAGATAAGGGCCATGTGGGAGTGTTTTGGCCATGAATTGTGTTGGGATTTTAGGAGACCACGCATGAGAGTTGCCCTTGGAAACTGAGATCTAAGCCCAGGTTTGCTTTTTAGAGATCACTGGGAAACTCATCCAGGATATCACATGATTTTATTCTGAAAGACTTGGAAGCCATAGTTGAGAGTCAAAACACACATGGACCTCACATTGTAGATCACAATGGGCGTGGCTTCATGGGACCTTTTGGCCAGTGTTTGGGAATCCTTGCCTGTGAGAGTTCTACAGAGATTTCATTGGAATAAGCTTCCTCACCATTTAAAGGTTCCTGAAAGAATGAAAACCCAGAGTGCCTCCAACTTCATTCTTGAAAAAAAAGTTGGAGCCTGCTGAGTAGTGGGCCCAGATATGTGCTGTGCAGTTGTGTGATGAAACATCTATGGTGGGGCCATGTGGATCTGCCATTGGCTTCCTAATGGCTTGTGACTGACATGTGCAGCCAGAAGACCCTTGTATGTAAAGGCATCTTGTTACACTGTGAGGTTTCAGGGCAATGTTAAGAATCAGGTTGCTATGGTCAAGGGGCAAGCAATGTGGGATAGAAGCTTGGTTGGTGCATTATCCTGCAGACCCTGACCCACCACATGTGACAGAACTCCCTCTAGCACTGTGTCCCGGTTGAACTCTTTGTATTTCATGAAGCCAATACCAAACTCCCAGTGCAGCAGCAAGAAACACCACGAAAAATTGAGGATCACCAAATGGCTTCACAGTCCACACAGGGAGACTCTTAGCCCCCAGTGGCAACAGTTTACCTACAAAGAGAGAATTCAGCAGTGCTGCCTCAAGTCCATTGGAAAATAAGAAACCATGTCCTCCAGGTCACATAGATGCAGACCCAGGTTTGATGGTCTCACTACAAAGGAAGCTAAAGCTCCTGACAAAAACAACAATTTCAAGTGCCCAACCTCAGAGGCAGTTTCTCATGAAGTCTTTAGGACACCAGCGCTCCATGTTTGTGGAATTTTTACCCTGTAACTTACTTTTGGAATCTCCTATACCACCTCCAAGGTTGTGAACTCCTGAGAATTTTCCATTTTAGATATGTATTCAAAGATGTTCTATCTCTTCTCCTCTAATTTTGTCTTACTTTGGGTGAAGGTAATGTAAAGGCATTGTTCTGAATGAGAGTGAGAAGATTTTTGTGTAGCACATATTTGCATACACATTGAATTCATTTTCCAAATTTCCATTTGAAATACTAAATCCCTGACTATCAGGGGTAGAAGGAAGTTCTCCTTCATAGAATAGCCTGACACTTACAAGAAACAGCCCCCTGAGAGACATCCTGTCTGGGAGACATCCTGTTACCATGTGTCTCCCTGAGACATCCTGTGGCCATCTGTCTTCCTGAAACATCTTGAGGTTATCTCACCTTGTGAAGACATCCAGGAACTGCAGATAAGAGAGTGTTCCCATCCCCAGCATATAAATACCCCTGTGTGAACAATAAAAGTTTCCAGCTTGATCAAAACTCCTGTTTTGCTGTCATCTCTCGTGTCTCTTGTCCCTTCATTACTCCCCATCTAGATTCGTCGCCCACGTTGATGTTTTCTGCCGGCTGGGACATCTGGCGCCCACCGACTGGGGCCTTTGACTGAGGGAGAACCCAGTCCTCCGGGAAGACTTGGAAAAACAGAGCTTGCGATCGCCTCGGCAGACACCACCGAAAAACACATCCTGGAGGAGAGTGGCGATGACGCACGGTGAGTGACCCACCATGGGACAAGCAGTTTCCTCACATAATTTGTTTCTGTCAGGCCTCAAAGAGGCCCTCAAGACATGGGGGACGCATGTTAAGAAAAAGGACGTAAAGTTATTCTTTTCATACATAGAAGAATTGTGTCCATGGTTTTCCTTGAAGGGACCATTGATGGAAAATGACGGCATAGAGTAGGAGACTGTTTAAAAGATTATTATGAATCCTTTGACCCAGAAATAGGGGCCTATTCCCACCTTTTTATCCTAGAACTTAATTAATGAAAGTCTTAAAAGTTCACCCTTTGACAATGGTACCTTAAAACTTGTCAGGATTGGGAAAGAGGCTATGCAAAAGACCTCTCGTCCCCCTCGGCATGCCCATCAATTAGTATAGACATAGACCCTTCTCAGACTCCCCAGGACCCTGGGAAACTTCCTGGTCCCCCTCAAAATTCCAACCTAATGAATAAGGCTCCAATGGTTACCAACCACCTTTATCCAGCTTTAAATCCCGGAAACACATTGACCCCTTGGTAGGAGGCTACCTTGGAGGCTACCATTCAGAAGACCCCCCACCTCTCAGGACCCTGCCACAGCTTAAAAGACTTACAAATCCACCTCCCTCCTATATCCCTCCTGCCTTTTGTGCTAGGGCCCTTCAGGGGCCAACTGCCCCCCCCCCAGATATTTTTTCCCCACTTCCCTTGCCTAACCTGGCTCCCTTGTGATCGTCTCTCCAACATAGATGGGAACAGATCCAACTTTTAAAAGAATTAATATCCCTTGACTCTGAGCTCTGCTCATTAGCCTTAGGCAAGGAGTCAACGCGAACTGGCCCAAGGTGGTCTAATACAAAGGCTAAGCCCCTCCATCGGCCTGTTCTCACCTTCCCAGACACCCTCAATCAGATAGATAAGCCTCCCCAGGCTGAGGAGAAAGACTTTGACGAGGGCCAAGAGGAGGAAGCGGGGGAAATGGATCAAGAAGACGAAGCAGGGGGATGGCAAGAGGAAGATCAGGACTCAGAGGATGAGGAGTTCATCCTAGGCATGAAGGAACCCAGAGTGTCTACAAAAAATTAAGCCTGTGTTTTCTTGAATAACTTAAAAAGGCTTGTGCTCTTTATGGCCCCACTGCGCCCTACACATTGGCTTTATTAGAGAACCATAGCACACAATGGCTTACTCCCAATGATTGGAAGTTTTTAGCCCAGTGCCGGAGCCTTCCTGTTATGGAATGCAGATTTCAAAGAGCACTGTCGAGAAACTGCTCAAAAAAATATAACTAAGGCCTCCTCTAAATCCTGGACTCATGTTAAGCTAGTGGGCAATGCGCTTTTTGACACTAACCCTAAAGAGGCGCGTTTCCCTGCTGGACTTTTGGCGCAGATTCAGACAGCTGGCTTACATGCTTGGAGACACCTCCTTCAAAAGGGCTTGGCTACCACTTCCCTGGCAAAAATTCGACAAGTGCCCGTTGAGCCTTATAGCGACTTTGTTGCCCAACTTAACCTAGCTGGGGACGCTTGCTTGGACCAAGCTAAAGTGAAAGCACCTTTGTAAAACATCTTGCCTTTGAAAATGCCAACCCGGCATGTCAGGATGTTCTTTGACCATATAAGGATAAAGGGGAACTTTCTGATTTTATTAGACTCTGTGCCAGGGTGGGTTCAGCCCATGCCATGGGTCTCCCCATAGATGCCGCTTTTACCAATGCCTTTCACAATCCTGGCTCACGGACTTGCATTATTTGTAAACAACCTGACCATTTTGCACGAAAGTGTCTGACAGGCAAACACAGCCTAGGGATAGCATCTCCTCAAACTGGGGCTTAACCGCCCCCAGCCACCCTTTGCCCTAGATGCGGTAAAGGTCATCACTGGGCCAGTGAGTGCAGATCTAAGACAAATGCCCTCGGACTGCCTATTTTTTCCCGCTTCTCAGGAAACTCCCTGTGGGGCCAGCCCCTGGCCCCGACCTCCCTCAGAAAAAACCCAGGGGCAATAAGGTTTGTTCTCTCCCAAACTCCCAACCTACCTCTAAATCCTTCTCCACAATTGCCTCCCTCCAACGTGCCACCCAGGCAACACAGGATTGTACCTCTGTGCAGCCACTGATACAATATTAGACTCAATGCAAGGGCCCTAGAAAATACCCACTGGAATTATGGGTCCCCCTACATCTTATATATGTGCCCTTATTCTTGGAAGAGCCTCTACTACCTTACAAGGTGTTCAGGTATTCCCTGGCATTATTGATAATGATTTCACTGGAGAAATAAAAATACTGGCCACAGTTATTAATGGAGTTGCGGCCATCCCAGCAGGAACAAGACGTGCACAATTAATACTCCTTCTTTTAGATTCAGGAGGCACATCCACCGCCCAAAACCTACCGTGGGAGACTGCCTCCATGGGCTCCTCTGGTGTGTATTGGGTTCAGCCCATTTCCCACAATAGACCTACCCTTACCTTACTTATTGAAGGAAAGGAATTCCAAGGAATTCCAGATACTGGAGCTGATGCCACAATTATTTCTCAAAAACACTGGCCATCAGGTTGGCCCCTCAAACCATCCTTGACTGACCATAAAGGGATAGGACAGTCAAAAAATTCTCTGTTCAGTTCTATGGCTCTTAGCTGGACTGATAAAGAGGGTAATAAGGGAACTGTCACTCCTTTCGTTGTTCCAGACCTCCCTGTTAACCTATGGGGCCGAAATATTTTGAGTCAAATGGAAGTTATTTTTGCCAGTCCCAATTCCATCGTGACTCATCAAATGCTTTCTATGAATTTTGTCCCTGGTACAGGCCTTGGGAGACTGAGACAAGGACTGGTGGAGCCTATACAACCCATACAAAAAAAATACATATGGACTTGGGTATTCGGATTTTTAGTGTAGATCCCTGACCCTCCTGTACGCCAAGCAGATAAAATTATTTGGGAGACTCAGACTCCTGTGTGGATGGATCGGTGGTTCCTTACCCAAGAAAAATTGGAGGCTGCCTCCATGTTAGTGCAGGAACAGCTGGCAGTCGGCCATGTAGAGCCCTCAACCTCACCATGGAATACTCCTATTTTTGTTATCAAGAAAAAATCAGGCAAGTGGCGCCTTTTACAAGATTTGTGCACCATTAGTAAAGTTATGTGCCCAATGGTAGCACTAAAGCCAGGCATTCCCACACCAGTGGCTATCCCCAAAACACTTTTGTAAAATGGTTATTGACTTAAAGATTGCTTTTTTACCATTTCTTTACATCCTGAGGATAGACCCTGTTTTGCTGTTAGTCTACCTCACATTAATTTTCAGGGCCCTAAGCAGAGATTTCAATGGAAGGTTCTTCCCCAAGGAATGGCCAACAGCCCTAGTCTTTGCCAAAAATACGTTGCTCAAGCAGTAGACCCTGTGAGAGAGCGATGGCCACAAATTTATATTTTACATTATATGGATGATTTGTTAATTGCTGCACCTAATACCCATGACCTTAATAATTGTTACTTGGACCTTCACAAAACCCTCCCTACCTTCGGACTACAGATAGCTCCTGATAAGTTTTAAACAAAGACCCTTATACCTATTTGGGCCTTAAACTTCAAGATAATTAGATCCAAATTCCTAAAATCCAACTACGTGTGAACCATCTTCACACCCTTAATGATTTTCAAAAATTACTGGGGGATATTCAATGGCTAAGACCATATTTAGAATTACCCACTTGTGTACTTTTGCCCATTAATGATATTTTGAGAGGTGATTCCCACCCTTCCTCCCCTCAAAAGTTTACTCCCGAGGCATGGCAGGCATTAAACGAAGTCACAGAAGCCATTGCCCAACAGTTTGTTACACAAATTTCTTATAACCTTCCTCTGGTTCTGGTTATTTTACTCACTCCTCCTACACCGACAGAAATATTTTGGCAGCGAGATCGACATTTTAAAAATAAAGGTTGCCACTTGCTTTGGGTCCATTTACCCACCACATCCTCCAAGGTTATTACTGTTTATCCTGCTCAGGTAGCTTCTATTATTATTAAAGGTCATTTGCTTTCTCGACAACATTTTGTCAAAGACCCTGATAATATTTTAATTCGATATACTAAGGACCAAACCCAATTTTTACTACCGACAGGGATGAATTGGTTATTGCCCTACCAGACTTTTGGGGAACAAGTGATAACCACCTCCCCATTGACCCCCTTTTACATTTTGCCCAATTACATCCATTTATTTTTCCAAAAATTACTCAAAAGACTCCCATTCCTAAAGCCTTTACTGTCTTTACAGATGGATCCAGTAATGGCCGTGCGGGCTTTGTTGGCAATAACCAGCCTACCACCTTTGATACTGTCTATCAGTCAGCACAGCTTGTGGAATTGTTTGCCATAACACAAGTTTTTATAACATATTTTATAAGCCTGTTAATATTTATACAGACAGTGCCTACATTGCTCATTCTGTGCCCCTGCTGGAGATTTCACCCACTATTAAGGCTTTGTCCAATGCGGCTTTTCTGTTTCTCCAGCTTCAAGAACTAATTCATTCCACCCAACACCCATTTTTCTTAGGACACATCAGGGAACACTCTGATCTTCCCAGCCCTCTAACACAAGGTAATGCCCAAGCTGATGTAGCAACTTGTTCCATCTTTCCAATTTTTGTTGGCTCCATTCAAAACGCCATGGAGTAACACAATCTTCAACATCTAAATTCCCAGAGCCTTTTATTACTTTGTAAAATTACTAGGCAACAGGCACGAGAAATAGTAAAAGCATGCACTGCTTAGTCTGTCTCCCTCCCCATTCAACACTTGGGAGGTAACCCCCGAGAACTACTGCCAATCAGTTTTGGCAAATGGATGTTACTCATTTTCCTGAATTTCAAAAAACCAAATATATACACGTTTCTATAGATACCTTCAGCGGCTTTAGTTTTGCATCACCATATTCTGGAGAGGCTACCAAAGATGTCCTTTCTCATCTTGTTACAGCCTTTCCGTAATGGGTAAACCAACACATATTAAAAAAGATAATGGTCCTGCATATATCAGTGCCAAGTTTAAACAGTTTTGTGCTACCTTGCAAATTTGTCATACTACTGGAATTCCATACAACCCTCAGGGCCAAGGCATCATGGAACGTGCCCACCTTAACTTAAAGACTTGGTTAACCCTCATTAAGGCTTCTGCCCTTGTATTTACCACTCCCAGGGATCGCCTTAACCATGCATTATTTGCCCTTTATTTTCTTACCCTAGACAGTGAAGGCCATTCGGCCGCTGACAGACACTGGCATCCCATGTCCAATTCTGTTCGCCCACCTGTTATGTGGCACAATCCCCTTAAAAATAAATTTAAAGGCCCATGTCCTGTTCTCATCTGGGGACGAGGCTCGGCTTGTGTTTTGGACCAAGAGCAAGCAGCCCCAAGATGGTTACCAGAACGCCTGGTTATACAGGTTAATGACTTACCTCAACACAGGGACGGAGGCCCTCCCCCTGAGGACAAATTTTCCTTTTTCCAATACAGCCAACAATCTGTGAGGATCCTGCTTAAGGCACTTCTGCTGAACATGTTGGCACACGGAGGCCTTGGCCCTCCACCTTCCAACATCATGGAGTACATTTTTGGCGCCCCCTGTGAATGCAAGGGAGGATCTTGAACTCAGACTCCCACTAGTTGGACCCAGACTGCTGACTGCATGAATAAGGTAGCTTACCTCTGTGCCGAGGTTGACCATGAACTCGGAGTAGTTCATCAGCCTAAATGGGTATGTGTTAACAAGCCAAAAATTATTCCCCCTAGTACAAGTAAAGCTCTCCAAAATTGTTCTGCAACTTGTATGGATACCCAGGCGATGCATGTCTCTTGTTATGCGTTGGCCTCAATTTGTGTTAACAAGCAGAGAGAACAATTTTTGAAGCCACCCTAACAAAAACTCATGCACCAGGGGGGACCACTATTCATTATACACCCGTTCTCTTTGACCAGGGAGGAGAAGGCAAATACACCAAGCTACAGTCAGCTGGGTGCCAAGACACTGTCGGTAAACCCTCCTGCTGGCACATTAAGGCCCCTACAGGGGTATTTGATGGTGGAGCATCTTCAGATAATCAAACTTTTGAAACCCCAAATAGCTGAGCTCACATATCATCCTTTTATGCTGCCTAAATCTCAGCTCCCAGATTTTAGATACCAATACATTAGACATTTTGGAAAGTACCTTCTCCTTGCTTAATAATTCCAACCCCAACCTTGCTTGTTATCGCTGGCTCTTCATGACAACAGGGGCAATCATGCCTATGGCAGTTCCTATTAATTCTATCATAGACAATGATAATACATGCCAACCTGGATTTCCTTTTAAAGTATAGCCTATAGGCACTTTTATATTATGTCTTTAGGCGCGATGCAGAATAATACGTATGATATTGAGGTTGGAGTTACTTCCTTTGGAAATTGCTCAACAGTACAAAATTATTCCTCACCCACCCCATCTCTTTGGCCTCCCAATGGCACAGTTGTTATGTGTGGAGGAAACTCGGCCTTCCCCAGGCTTCCAGTGAATTGGACCGGTGGTGGTGTTCTTGCCTTATTTCTCCCTGATATAACTATTGTCCCAGGAGACGAACCTCTACCCATTTCTAGCCTAGACACCTTAGTCAAAAGACACAGGCAGGCAATACAGGACTTACCACTCCTTGTCAGCCTTGGAATAACAGCTGCTGTGGGAACAGGTACAGCTGGCTTAGGCACAGCTATACAATCTTACCGTCGCATGTCTCAACAACGTATAAATGATGTACAAACTCTATCAGAAACCATTAAAGATTTGCAGGACCAAATAGACTCCCTGGCAGAAGTGGTCCTTCAAAACAAATGAGGCTTAGATTTGCTGACAGCTAACCAGGGAGGTATTTGCTTGGCCTTAGGGGAATGATGCTGATTTTATTCCAATAAATCAGGCATAGTACTCAGTAAAATTAAGCAGCTTCAAGAAGATCTAGAAAAGAGATGAAAGGAACTATTTGAAAATCCCCTCTGGACTGGGCTTAATGGATTTCTACCCTACCTTTTTCCCCTCTTAGGCCCTTTGTTGGGTTTAATTTTCATGGTGTACATAGGACCCTGCATTATAAAGAGGCTGATACAATTAATTAAAGAACAGATTAATATTTCGGCCTCTAAGCCCATACAGGTCCACTATCATCATCTGGATATGGAAGACCGCACTGCCAACATTTAAAAGGATGTTCTACCCTTCTCGCAGGCTTATTTCTTAAGTTTACATCCCGACAGATCTCTCTTTCTTATATAAAACTATAAGTAACAGCTCTGACCAACCATCTTCTGCCCTTGCCATTAGGATTCGCTCCTCCATGGGCCCCTCCGCTTGGGGGAGGACGCACCCATGGAGTGAGGACGTTCGGCCATAATAACAGAGGGTGCAGGAAGGACTGCAGGAGGATGGATCCACAGATCCCAAAATCCAAGACCTCTGAGTGAGAGGCTCTGGTGCATGGTGGTTGGCATGCTTCCCCCTCACTGCCATCTCCTCCAAAAACATGCCAAGGCCACCATGAAATCTCCTAGTGAAGACGCTGGCTCAGATCAGGAGATATTCTAAGGCCGTCTGGAGAAACAGAGCCTGTATCACCCCCTAAAAACATTGCCGGAAACGTATGGTCAAACATTTTACATAAGAAAGGGGTAGAGGTCAGGTGCAAGAAGAAAGTTCTCCTTCAAAGAATAACCTGACACTTACAAGAAACAGCCCCCTGGGAGACATCCAGCCTGGGAGACATCCCACAGCCATCTATCTCCTTGAGACATCCTGTGGCCATCTGTCTTCCTGAAACATCCTGAGTTTATCTCACTTTGTGAAGACATCCAACAACTGCTGATAAGAGAGCTTTACCATCCGCCCCATTAAAATACCCCTGTGAGAACAATAAAAGTTTGCAGACTGATCAGAACTCCTGTCTTGCTGTCATCTCTCATGTCTTTGTCCCTTCATTACTCCCCACCTAGGTTCGCCGCCCAAGTTGATGTGTTCTGCCGGCCGGGAAAACTGACACTAACACATAACCTACTAGACTCGACTAATAATTTTTATATAATGGAGAAAAATGACCCAAACAGAATAGAAATACAAGCAGTTCAGAGGAGGCATGGTGTATAGATGGACTGGCCGTTTGCATTATACAGGGAAGGTGTTATAAATCTAGTTAATTTTTAATTGAAATAGTTCTCCATGTGTTTTTAAAGTTAGTAAATATGTGAATTCCTGTCTCCCTTTCTCTGAAGCCTATTCAGCACATGTATTTTTTATATGCACATAGAGAATCCTACCTGGAATCACACGTATATTCTTGTGAGGTTGCTGACTTTCCAGATACAAATTGTGAGAAGAGATCACTCCTCCTAAACGCTGTTGGAACTGAAAATTCAACTTATGAGTGAGCTTCCTAGTAGAACAACATTATATATAAATCCATGTTCAGTAAAATAAATATTTTTGCATCTGTGGATGATATATATTTCATGATGATTTTCGATTGGCATATATATTGTTATTTTTAATGTCTGTGTGTGTTATGTGTGTGTGTGTATATATATACACTCTCCAAATTTTTCAAATTATGAAATATATGTGTCTTATATACACTCCCTAAATTCATTCATGTTCATGTATGTGGATTTATAATCAACTTTACACAAGATTATACTCAGAAATATTCATCCACCTGAAATACATATTTTTTTCCTAGTACTGAAAACTAACTTCAGTGAATGGTGCATACAAATCCTAATATTTCTACAGTAACTGACCCAGTTTAACATCAATGCAAGTAGATTCCTATGGGACATGATGCGTTTTTGGTGTTCATTTATTTCTACACTTGTACCCTACTACTTCTTCATTTTTTTCACATCAGAGGATATATATTTCATCCACAAGTTCACAAAATTATAGGCATTTGTTTCACTTTCAATTACTTCCTGCTTCAGAACACATGCATTTCTCCATGTTTCTTTACTGGTCTTTTCATGAGACTTCTTTCCAAACACATTATTTTCGATATCCCTAAACTTTTTAAGCAAAACTCACAAACTTTTCATGATAAACCATAATCATAATATTACCATTAGATGTATAACTGGTTGGAATGAATGATTGTATATGAATATATGATTTCCTGTATATTTTCAGATATCAATTCAATCCATTATGTAAAGTTGGAACCAGTTATATTATTTATTCAGAGTATGGTCTATTCATGCATTATCTCTATATTTATAGACATAGGTTACACCTATTTGTACCCCCAATACTAATTTATTCATCTTCAAAATGTTGCTGCCAGAAATGGTGGGAGAAATACTCATGTCACTTGATCTACTTGTACATTTTATCACAGTAATATTTTGGACACGTATACAAAGATCACACTTATGTTGTTCCAAAGCCTAAATGGAAAGTGAGCATGGGTTACGAAAAACATCTAATGCTCTCAAATGTCAATCATATTGGTGACTACATATTTGTTTCTTTCTAAGATTGAACCACAAGCCTGTTGAAATGTCTAATCCTATCACTCACTTTATACTTTGCCTGATTTCCTAATGCATCTATTGATATCTGCTTTTCTACTTATTTTCCCCAGTTCATTATTGTGACTGATTCTTCACATGTGCTGACATTTACATTCACTGTGTACCCGAAACTATTGCTAAAGCACTTTTTGTCCAAATCCTATGCTCACTCTTCTTCCTAAACATACTGACTATTTTTCTAATCCTATCGACCATCCCTTTTTGACTGGATATTCTCTTCTACATTCAATCATCCAAGGTACAAGGTCCTAAGCTATTGTATATCGATTTATCTGAGACATCTGTGCACAACGTAATTCAATGATAAGTATCCCAATCAAGGTCCCGATGCCCTTCTGGGCTTCAAATGTTTCTAGGATTTATGTTTTCATACATATACTTCACCTATATATTCTTAAAAGTATTGCAGATTCCCAATACAATTATTCATATAGCAGAATGATTCCTACCACAAATCGAACATATTATTAACCCTAACCATACACTGTTCCCTCAGTTTAAATTTACAGAAGAGCAGGGACAGAGTTGATCTTAGAATACAGGAATGTAGGGGATCTTCCACCTGCTGAGACCCTCAAAGGTCCATGCAGAAATGATCCCTTGAGAAGATGTAGGCAGTGATGAAGGACCTGTGAGAGTGTAAGTCATCTTCCATGGCAAACAACCTGGTCAGGATGAAGGGTTGTGTCTCAATCAGCCTCTCTCTTTCTAATGTAGAGAAGATGGACCAAAGGGGGCCTGTGTGGAGAGCTATTTCGGGTGGCTATGGTTGATATACCATTCTAACTTGTGAAAGTGTCACAGGAAGTAGGGGCAGCCTCCATCTCATGGGACCCTTGAAAGCAACTGTTAGGACAACATGGTTGCCAAGGCAGTGACCTCATTCATTTCCTGAAGGAAGTGACCTACCTCACTTTCTTGGTGATTTAACTTTCTTTACCTGGGATCCAGAAAGCCAAGCACTCAGAGCCACACCCAGTCCCAGTCCCAGTTGGCTCACTGGTTTGGATTTACCATGGAGAGAGTCAGTCTTTTTGTCACCTACAGATGTGAGGATGGCCAAATGCCAGAAGAGCTCAGAAGAGGGGCCTTTCTTGAGAAAGCAGGAAGTGGTTCACTGCTGGCTCCTGACAAATTCACAGAGTTGGCCAAGGATACCATATCTGAGACAGGACAGGCCATTTCTGGGTAACATAGTATGGGCCACCAGTCAGAGCACACTCCGAATAGACACAGACCTACTTCGGGGAAGGAGGCGCATTTGTGGGTGTGGGTGTGAGTTTTTGGTTTTGTCTCCTGTTCTGTGAATAGGTAGAAAAGGTGGTTTGTTTGGTTTGGAGTGGACTGTTTCTGATAAGTTATTTGATGAGGTGAGTGTTTCTATGTCTGTGTATCCCATTGTGTCCGTGGTTGTAGACGTTAGAAAAGAGAATGCATCAATGGATGTGTCCTGTCTAGTAGAAAGCTAGATTTATGAATGCCCAATTTATGAATGGACTGCTGCTTGCCTTATCGATGGATAACACCTGCTATCTTCCTAAGTCCCTGTATTTTTCTGAATTCTGGCTTCTCTCTAGAATAGGCTGATGGTTTTGTGTCCAAGATATGTAACATCACCAAGCTCTGTGACATGGCCATATACTGCATAGATGAAGGAAATGGCGAGCATCTCAGAAAACTCAGATATCAGTGTGACCAGTAAAGTCTCAGTGGAGAAACCCTCCTTTGGGCCTATTGCTTAACTACTGTTCTGTTGCCCTGGATGTCAGGAAGGTCTTTGCCTCAGCTCACCCATTTTTGAAGCCTGAAAGAAAACGTTTCCAAATGGAAAGTAATGGGCATCACCTGTGGCTCTTTGCTTAATTGCTTTGGAAAGGAATGTGTCTGAATCAGCCTCTTGACCCTGTGTGAGGCTGTGGATTGGATTCTCAGCACTTGATGGATCTAAAGAAAAATCCCATGTGTGCGTCTAAAACCAAAATGCCCCAAATAGCAGTCATTGTGGATGAAGTCTCTTGACTTTCTCTGTAAGGTTCCTGATCTCAATCATGTGAAAAGTGGGATCCTTTGGGTCCACTGAATTCTTCAAGCCCTGCAGAGGCTCACCCATAGGTGCTTGAGGTTTCTCATGACTCAAATTCACATAAAGAATCTAAACCCCAAAGTCAGAAGGCCTCAAATTGCTGAAATGGAGCAGTATTTACGGCTGGTCTATTTGATCATTCCTGGTTCACAAGAAAGGTGTTCAGACCACCCTGACTTTAGGCAAATGAGGGGCAAGGGAGCTTATTTTGGTCATTGTCTTGGGCTGCACCCCTCATGGAAACCTCCAGCCAGAGGTTATAATGAGTGTCTATATGGAAGAAGATGAGTACCATCTGGGAGTGTTTTGGTTTTAATTGTGTTCATTTGTGTGGCGGTTGGAAGAGATGACTGGGTCCACCTGGGTTTAAACTCTGGTGTGATTGCCTTAGAGACTGAGTTCTGGAACTGACCTCAGAGAAGACTTGCCATGAATTTTGTTTGGATTTTAGGAGGCCATGCATGAGAGTCTTTCTTGGAAACTGAAATCTAGGCCCAGGGTGGCTTTCTGCAGAGAACTGGGATTCTCAGTCAGGATAACACATGATTTTATTCTGAAAAACTTCTCAGCCATAATTTAGAGTCAAAAAACACATGGAACTCACATTGTACACTGCAATGGGCCTGAGTTCATGTGACCTTTTGGCCACTATTTGTTAAACCTTGCCTGTGAGAATTCTCCAGAGCTTCATTGAAATGAGCTTCCTCACCATTTAATGGCTCCTGAGTGAATTGAAACTCACAGTGCCTCCAACTTCATCCTTGAAAAATGGCTAGATAAATACCTTGAAATTTTTGAAATTCCCATGACCAGGTGGCCCTGGAGAACCTTTGGATGTCCTGTTGCTGATCATGAGTATTCCAGACAGTGCCTTGATTGTCTGGGTTTTATGAAAATGGTATGGATCAGAGATGCCAGGAAGTTGAGAAAGTGTGTGATAAAACATTTGTTGTGGGGCCATGTGGATCTGCCATTGTCTTCCAAATAGCTTGTGACTGACATGGTGCAGCCAGCAGACCCTTATATGTAAAGGCATCTTGTTATATGGAGAGGTTTCAAGGAAATGTTCAGAATCATGTTGCTATGGTCATGGGGGCAATCTATGTGGGATAGAAGCCTGGTTGGTGCATTCTCCTGCAGATGCTGACAGACCGCACTTGGCAGAACTCCCTCCAGCACTGTGTCCCAGTTGAACTCCTTGGGTTTCATGAAGAAAATACCAAACTTCCAGTGCAGCATCAAGAAAGACCACGAAAATGGAGGTTGACCAAATGGCTTCACAGTCCATACAGGGAGAACCTTAGCCCCCAGTGGCCACATTTACCTATAAAGAGAGAATTCAGCACTGCTGCCTCATGTACATTGGAAAATAATAAAACATATCATCCAAGTCACATAGATGCAGACGCAGTTTTGATTGTCTTACTACAAAAGCAGTTAAAGCTACTGACAACAACATATATTTTAATTGCCCAACTTCAAAGGCAGTTTCTCAAGAAGTCTTTAGGGCAGCAGAGCTTCATGTTTGTTGAGTATTTACACTGTCCCTTACTTTTGGAAACTCCTCTACCACCTCCAAGGTTTTAAACTGCTGAGCATTTTCCATTCCAGATATTTATTCAAAGATTTTCAAACTCTTATCCTCTAATTGTATCTTACTTGGGGGAAAGGTAATGTCAAGGCATTGTTCTAAATGAGAGTGGAAAAATTTTTGTGTAGCACATATTTGCATACACATTGGATTCATTTTAAAATTTTCCATTCGAAATACTGAATCCCTGGCACCAACCCATACCCTACTAGACTCTGACTACTAATCTTAATATGATGGAGAATAATAACCAAAACAGAATAGAAACACAAGCAGTTAAGAAGAGCCATGATGTATAATTGGACATGCCTTTTGCATGATAAAGGGTAGGAGTTATAAATCTAGTCAATTTTTTGGTTGAAATAGTTCTCCATGTGATTTTAAATTAACAAATATGTGAATTCTTGTCTCCCTTTCTCAATAGCCTATTCAGCACATGTATTTTTATTTACATATACAGAATCCTACCTGGTATCACAAGTACCTTTTTGTGAGGTGGCTGACTTGGCAGATACAAATTGTGAGAAGACATCACTCCTCCTAACCACTGTTGGAACTGAAAATTCAACCGATGCTAGAACTTCCTAGTAGAACAACATTGTATATAAATCCATGTTCAGTAAAATAAATATTCTTGTATCTGTGGATGATACATATTTCATGATGAAATTCGATTGGCTACTTTTAAATGTCCGTGTGTGTTTTCATTTATATATATATATATATATATATATATATATATATATATATGCATATATATATTTTTTTCATACACTCTTCAGATTTTTCAAAATATGAAATATATGTGTCTTACATACATTCCCTAAATTCATTCATGTTAATGTATCTGGATTTATAATCAACTTTTCACAAGATTATTCTCAGAAATATTCATCCACCTGAACTACGTATTTGTTTCCTAGTACTGAAAACTGACTTCAGTGAATGGTGCTGAAAAATTCTAATATTTCTACAGTAACTGACCCAGTTGAACATCAATGCAAGTAGATTCCTATGGGACATGATGTGTATTTTGAAGTTCATTTTGATTCAACATTGGTACATTACAATTTCTTCAGTTTTTACACATTATAAAGTATATATTTCATCCATAATTTTACAAATTTATAGGCATTTTTTTCACTTTCAATCACTTCCTGCTTCAGAACACAGGTATTCCGCCAAGTTTCTTGACTGGTCATTTCATGAACTTCTTACCATAATCGCTTTTGAAGCAATACTCACACACTCTTCATGATAAAACATAAAAAAATATTAACTTTATATGTATAACTGGTTGGAATGAATGTATATATATAATACATTTCCTGTATATTTTCAGATATCAATTCTATACATTATTTAAAGTTGGAACCAGTTATATTATATATTCACTGTATTGGCTATTCATGCATTATCTCTTTTTTCATAGACAAAGTGTACACCTCTTTGTACCCCCAATACTAATTTATACATCTTCAAAATATGGCTCTCAAAAAAGGTGGAAGAAATACTTATGTCACCTGATCTACATAAACATCTTATCACAGTAATATTCTGGACACAAAATGCAAAGGTCACACTTATAATTGTACCAAAGCCTAAATGGAAAGTGAGAAAGGACTACTAAAATCATA
Organism: Callospermophilus lateralis; assembly: GCF_048772815.1. Classification (NCBI taxonomy): domain Eukaryota; kingdom Metazoa; phylum Chordata; class Mammalia; order Rodentia; family Sciuridae; genus Callospermophilus; species Callospermophilus lateralis. The sequence goes on along the minus strand of NC_135320.1, from coordinate 2,193,655 downwards.
AATGTCAGGTTGTCTAATGCTCCAAATGTCAATCCTATTCATGACTACATATTTGTTTCTTATTAAGATTATATATTCAAACTCAACCCTGTTGAAAATGTCTATTCCTATCACTCACTTTATACTTTGCCTGATTTCATAATGTCTCTATTGATATCTGCTTTCCTACATAATTTCTCCAATTCATTATTGTGACTGTCTCTTCACCTGGGCCCACATTGATATTCACTCTCTAACCGAAACCCTTATGCTAATGAACTTTTGGAACAAATCCTATACTCACTCTTCTTTCTAAACCTAGCGACTATCTTCCCAATCCAACTTACTATCCCTTTTGACTGGAAGTTCTCTTCGTCATTCAATCATACAAGGTAAAAGGTCCTGTGCCATTGTATATTGATTTATCTGAAACACTGTGCAGAACATAATTCAAAGCTAAGTATCCAAATCAAGGGCCCACTGCCTTTCTAGGATTCGAATATTACCTAGATATCTGTTTTCATACTTATATTTCACCTATATATCCTTGGAAATATTGTAGGTTCCCAATACCATTATTCATCCAGCAGAATGATTCCTAACCCAAAATGAACCTGTTATTAACCCTAACCATATACTGTTCCCTCAATCTAACTTTACAGAAGAGCACTGAAATAGTTTGTCTTACAATACAGGAATTTAGGGGATCTTCCACATGCTGAGAACCTCAAAGTTCCATGCAGAAATGATCCCTGGAGAAGATGAAGGCTGCAATGAAGGACCTGAGAGAGCAAAAGTCATCTTGCATGGCAATAAACCTGGTCAGAATGAAGGGATGCATCTCAATCAGCCTCTCTCTTTTTAATATAGAGAAGATGGACCAAACCAGGCCTGTGTGTAGAGCTGTTCCTGGGTGCCTATGGTTGATTAACGATTCTAACTTGTAATAGTGTCACAGGAAGTAGGGGCACCCTCCCTCTCTTGGGACCCTTGATAGCAACTGTTAGGACAAAGTGGTTGCCAAAGCAGTGAGCTCATTCAGTTCCTGAAAAAAGTTACCTACCTAACTTCCTTGCTGATGGAACTCTCTGAACTTGGGATCCAAGCAGTCAGGCACCCAGAGCCAGTCCCATTCACAGTCAAAGTGGGCACAGCTGCTTTGATTTTCCAAGGACAGATTAAGTCTTTCTGGGTACCTACTGATATGAGGATGGCCAAATGCCAGGAGAGCTCTGAAGAGGGGCCTTTCCTGAGAAAGCAGGTAGTGGCTCACTGATGACTCCTGAAAACTTCACAGAGTTGGCCAAGGAGGCCAGATCTGAGAGAGGACAGGCCATTTCGGGGGAACAGAGTATGGCCAACCAGTCAGAGGACACTCCGGATAGTCACAGACATACTTGGGAGAAGGAGGTGCCTTTGTGGGTGTGGGAGTGTGTTTATTTCTGTGTATCACACTATGTGCATGTTTGTAGACATTAGAAAAGAAAATGCATGAATAGATGTGTCCTGTTTAGTAGAAAGCTTCCCAGCATTCATCCTTCCCAATTATGAATGTACTGCGGCTAGACTTATTGATGGGCAACAAATACTATCTTCCTAAGTTCCAATTTTCTTCCTGAATTCTGGCCATTCTCCATTATAGGCTCATGGTTCTGTGTCCAAGATATGTACCACCTGCAAACTTTGTGACATGGCCTTGTACTGGATAGCTGAAGGGAATGGCCAGCATCTCAGAAAACTCAGATATCAGTGTGACCAGGAATGTCTCAGTGGAGAAACCCTGCTTTGGGCCTTTTGCTCACCTATTGTTCTGTTGTGCTGAATGTCAGGAAGGTATTTGCCTCAGGACACCCCTTTGTGAAGCCTGAAGAAAACTATTTTCAAATGGAAATTAATGGGCATCACCTGTGGCTCTTTGCTTAATTGCTTTGGAAAGGGGTGTGTCTGAATCAGCCTCTTGGCCCTGTGTGAAGCTGTAGCTTAGATTCTCAGCACCTGATGGATCTAAAGAAAGATCCCATGTGTGCATCCAAAACCAAAATTGCCAAAAGAGCAGTCATTGTGGATGAAGTCTCTCACATTCCTCTGTAAGGTTCCTTACGTCCAGTCCATCAAATCAGAATAGGGATCCTTTATTTCAAATGAGTTCTTCAAAGGCCTGCAGAGGAGCTTGGGTATTCTCATGACTCCAAATCATATAAAGAATCTATACCTGACATTCAGTAGGCCTCAAATTGGAGAACCAGAGCAGTATTAATGGCAAGCCTATTTGGTCACTCTTGGTTCACATTAAGGAAGTCCAGGACACCCTCACATTAGGTAAATGAGGGGTAAGGGAGCTTATATTGCACACTTTCTTGGGCTGCGCCCTAATGGAAACCTCCAGCCAGAGGTTATGATGAGAGTCTATATGGAAAAATATGTGGGCCTTGTGGGAGTGTTTTGGTTTTAATTGTGTTCATTTGTGTGATGGTTGGAAGAGATGACTGGGTCCACCTGGGTTTGAACTCTGGTGTGATTCTTCTTAGAGACTGAGTTCTAGAACTGACCTAGAGAAGTATTGCCATGAATTTAGTTGGGATTTTAGGAGACCAAGCATGAGAGTCGCCCTTGGAAACGGAGATCTAGTCCCAGGTTGGCTTTCCACAGAGCACTACAAATCTCAGCAAGGATATCACATGATTTTATACTGAAAGACTTGGCAGCCATAGTTGAGAGTCAAAACTCACAATGTCATCAACTTGTAGACCTCAATGGGCCTGGCTTCATGTGACCTTTTCGCCACTCTTTGGGAAGCCTTGCCTGTGAGAGTTCTCTAGAACCTTCATTGAAATGAGCTTCCTCAGCATTTAATGGTTCCTGAATGAATTGAAAACAACAGTGCCTCCAACTTCATCCTTGAAAAATGGCTACATTAATACCATGTCATTTTTGAAATTCACATAACTAGGTGGCACTGGAGAACCTTTGGATGACCTGTTGCTGATCATGAGAGTACCAGACAGTGCCTTGATTCACTGTGTTTCATGAAAATGGTGTAGAAAACGTTGGAGCCTACTGAGTAGTTTTCCTAGAGCAATGGTTGGCAGGTGTGTGATAAAACATCTGTGGTGGGGCCATGCGGATCTGCTATTGTCTTCCTAATGGCTTGTGACTGACATGGTGCAGCCAGCAGACCTTCCTATATAAAGGCATCTTGTTATATGGTGAGGTTTCAGGGCTATGTTCACAATCAGGTTGGTATGGTCAAGGGGGCAAGCTATGTGGGATAGAAGCCTGGTTGGTGCATTCTCCTGCATACCCTGACCCACCACATGTGACAGAACTTCCTCCAGCACTGTGTCCCAGTTTAACACCTTGTATTTCATGATGCAATTACCAAACTCCCAGTGCAGCAGCAATAAACACATATAGAATCCTACCTGGTGCCACACCTACATTCTTATGAGGTGGACGACTTGGCAGATACAAATTGAGAGAGGAGATCACTCCTCCTAAACGCTGTTGGAACTGAAAATACAACCTATGGGTGAGCTTCCTAGTTTACAACATTATACATAAATATATGTTCATAAAATGAATATTTTTAGATCTGTGAATGACATATATTTCATGATAAATTTTGAATAGCAAATATATTGCTAGTTTTTAATGTGTGTGTGTGTGTGTGTGTGTGTGTGTGTATATATATATATATATATATATATATACTCACTCACTCTTCAAATTTTTCAAAATATGAAATATATATGTCTTATAATACACTCCCTAAATTCATTCATATTCATGTATGTGGATTTATAATAAACTTTTCACAATATTATTCGCAGAAGTATTCATTCACCTGAAATCCTTATTTGTTACCTAGTACTGAAAATTAACTTCAGTGAATGTTGCATATATATCCTAATATATCTACACTAACTGACCCAGTTTAACCTCAATGCAAGAAGATTCCTATTTCACATGATGTGTATTTTGATGTTCATTTTAATTCAATTCTGGTACATTACTATATCTTCAGTTTATGCACATCATAGGATATATATTACATCCACAAGTTCACAAAATTATAGGCATTTGTTTCACTTTCAATCACTTCCTACTTCAGAACACATGTATTCCTCCATATTTCTTGACTAGTCTTTTCATGAGACTTCTTTCCAAACACATTATTTTCGATTTCCATAATCACATTAAAGCAAAACTCACACACCCTTCGTGATAAACCATAACCCTAATTTTAACATTGATATATAACTGGTTGGAATGAATGATTGTATATCAATATAAGATTTTTATATATTATCAAATATCAATTCAATCCATTATTTAAAGTGGAAACAGTTATATTACTTATTCACAGTGTGGTCTATTTATGCATTATCTCTATAATCATAGACACAGGGTACACCTCTTTGTGCCCCCAATACTAATTAATACATCTTCAAAATTGCTCCCAAAAATGGTGGAAGAAATACTTATTTCACCCGATCTATATATACATTTTATCACAGTAATATTCTGGACACGAAATACAAAGGTCACAGGTATGATTGTACCAAAGCCTAAATGTAAAGTGAACATGGATTACTAAAAACATCCATGTCCATGTTGCCTAATGCTCTCAAATGTCAATCCTATTGGTGACTACATATTTGTTTCTTCCTAAGATTATATATTCAAACTCAACCCTGTTGAAAATGTCTAATCCTATCACTGACTTTATACTTAGCCTGATTTCATAATGTCTCTATTGATATCTTCTTTCCTACATATTTTCCCCAGTTAATCATTGTGACTGACTCTTCACTTTTGTTGACATTTACATTCACTGTCTAACCGAAACCCTATTGCTAAAGAACTTTTGTTCCAAATCCTTTACTCACTCTTCTTCCTAATCCTACCGACTATCAGTTTTTGAAGGGATGTTCTGTTGTACATTCAATCATCCACGTAAAGATCGGGTGAGTGTCGGAGAAAGAGACCACCAGGAGAATATCTCATGCAACAGCAAAGGGTTTATTGGGGGTCCAGCTTGCAGGGGCTCAGAGCTTACTTGAATAGATCAGAGAGCCCTGAGAACAGCTTAAGAAGAGGTTATATGCATTCCTTGGGGAGGGCAGGGAGCGATGTTTATTGATGGGTCAGGGCGAGTGGGCAGTTTGCAAGCAACAGGGTGAGGGATTACATTCTGCAGATTGGAATTTGGGGACAGCACATTCTGGGACAAGATTGGGAAACATTTCTCAACATTTCAACAGTGTTTTGTTAAGCATGCAGAAAAACAGAAAGTGACAATTACATATTTTATTAACCTTTCATTCCCCACTTCTTCTTCTGGCTACTTTTCATCATAAAAGTGATTGTTGGGGGTGTCACATTCTATGTCTGCTAGTGGGGTATTACCATAAGTTTAACTTGTCCAAATTGACCTTGGAGAAAAGAAATTACACCGTTGAGAAAATAGGGTTTTATAGTTATCAATAATATGAGGATTATTATTGGACCTGCCAGGGTTGATAAAAACGTAGTTAAACAGGGGGACTGTGTAAACCAAGACTCAAACCACCCTTTTTGGGCCTTTCTCTCTTGTAGATGCTCTTCAAGGCGTCTTTTTAATTTACTCAGATTTTTTTACAACTCAAGTATGGTCGACATAAAAACAACATTCTTCCCTCAATGCAGCAGAAAGTCCCCCTTCTCTCATGAAAAGTAGGTCCAACCCTCGACTGTTCTGTAAAACAACCTCAGAGAGAGAGGTAAAAGATTCCTGGAAAGCTATGATGGAGGTTTCTAATATCTTTAAGTTTTGATATATTGCTGCTTCTAATTGTGTCATTTGTTGTTTCCCATGGACGAGGGCAGTGGTTCTTGTGCCCACCCCTGCAGCAACTAATATTCGTAATAGAATGGCTAAGGTGATATGTTCCTTGCACAACCGGGTTGTATGCCCCCCTATTTGAACTTCAAATGAATCTGCATCATGATAGAGCACTCTGGGAAACATCTGCACCATTACACAATTACTCACATCTGTTGACCATTTCATGAAAACATAAACAATGTTTAAGTATATAGAATTATACTGTTGTAGGGACGGACAAGGCAAGGCACCTAAGATAGCACCAAAGACAGGGAAACAGTCTTATTTGGTTGCAACCAGATTCAGAGGGCATTGCTTCAGTTGTAGTCAATTAATCCCCTGAATCCCAAGTTTAGGTAGTTTCAGAATTTTGTACCCAACATGTAAGGGAATGTGCTCAGAAGTTCACAGTCTGCATAGAAGTTAAAAAAGCAGTTTTTGTTTCTGTTTTTTCCTCAGTTGGGGCAAGTTAACTTTTCAAGGACACCTGGGTGAAGGAGAGCTTTTTATTCCCTTTCATTTTTTCACGCTGCCAACTGTTTCCATGTAACTTCTTTATCTTAGAAATGTAACCATCTCTGTGAAGCCCCACCTCAAGGCCAGAGGCCTTGTCCAGATATTTTGTGAAAAACTAGTAAGAGTGTGTCTAGCTCAGGAGTACTGATATTTTTAGACATTTGCCAAGTAGACCAGGTGAACATGAAAAGAGGAAGTTTATCTACACTGAACTCTTTTATAGAGACTCTTTTGCTGAAAGTCTTATAGTCAACCATGGTGAAGACATCTGGAGAAGTTTAGTTAAGACTTTTCTGTGGGCCTGGTACAGTGGGGGGAGAAGGGAAAGGCAGGGCTGAGAGCAGCTCCTTGGATCTGAGATTGAGGAAGAAGAGATGTAAAAGAATAATGGGAAAGGTTTTGGGGATCTTTCTAGCAAAAAAAAAAAAAAACATGAGCATAAGAACAGGTAGAACAGATGGGTAGACGGGACTGAGTATGGCAAAAAGCCTGCGAGGGACTTTAAATTCTTAGTAACCTGTTTTAAGTGATGACAAAGCAACATAAAAGGCCATTTTCATTACATCTTGGATAGCAGTCTGAGGGTTCTCCTCAGCTGGTTTGAGATTTGGGTTAGCTGGTAATAGGACCTGGTGGGACCCGGTACGGGCACTGACTGGAGAAGAGAGGAGTGAGTGAGTGGAGGGGTACCTCAGACCCTGCTACCTCAGCAAGGGGGCAATGGTCTGAGAACCATCGGAGGTTTGGGTTTTTGATCTAGTAATTGGAGGGGAGAAATCAAGTTGCTGAGGTGGGAGTGACAGCAGAGAGTCTGGAGCAGAAGGCTGAGGGTGATCATTGATTGGAGAAGCATACTTCAGGATGTGAGCAAAGGAGGAAAATGGCCTCCACATAGGGGAATCTCCTTTCACCCTTTTGAGCACTTGCAGAAGTTAAAAAGGTCACGCAGAATTTGAGATCTAGAGACCCCTCTGGAGGCCATTGGTTTTGGTTATCTAATTGGTAATATGGCCAATACTGTGTACAAAATTTGATGAGGAGTTTGGGTTCCATCTGGCAGTCCCTGCATGCTCACGTCTCCATGACTTACAGTAGAAGTCGGTTTTCCCCCCACACAGCCGTGACTGTTTGTGGCTTTGATAGTCCGCCGGGCAAACATAGTAATCTAGGCTAGCAAACCTGCATCTGACTCATGTGTCCCTACATCCATAATATTTGTTTCCATTATCTATGTTATGGAAGGGATTTAATGGAATTTTAGTGGAATACTCTTCATCAAGGATATCCCAATAGGAAAGATCTATAGCCAGCTGACTAATGTCTTGGTGGAGAGATGGCCACCAGGTACGTAAGGGGGCTGTATGCGAGATAGACCATACTTCTTGTCCACTAAAATTTGTGATCAGCCATCGCTGCTGAACGGGCTGATGAGGGTTAGGACTACTGGTGGTCAAGGGGAGAGTCTATAGCCTTATACACACTGCGAATACACAATTTGAAAGGGTACCAGTCTTTTCCAGTTTCCAGCCAGAATCTGGACATGGTGCAGGCTTGATATGAGAGGTATGGATCCAGGAAGTAATTCTGTCTACCTTTACCGCTGTAGGTGTTATAAGCAGCACCTGGTATGGTCCTTTCCAGCGGGGTTCCAGGGATGACACATGATGTCGTCTTACATAGACAAAGTCTCTTACATGATATCTATGTGGAATCCCCCCATCCCCAGGTTGGTAGGCAGTGGCCATCTGTTTTCAAAGGTATCCCTGAGTTCTTTCAAGAGCTTCAAGTCTGTCAAGCAAGGGGGTGTGGAAGAGATCGTTAGCTCTTAGAGTTGGGGTAGGTCCCTTCCTGGAGAAGGGGCACCATAGAGAATTTTATATGGGGTGAGGTTACACAAAGAAACAGAGTGAGTATTTCTTGCATGAAACAGTGCATAAGGCAGGAGCATAGTCCAATCTTTTATTCCGCTCTCTAAGCTTAATTTTGTTATTGTCTCTTTAATGGTTCTATTCATTCTTTCTACCTGTCCTGAACTCGGGGGTCTATAAGCAAAATGTAACTTCCAATTAATCATCAGGGTTCTGCCTAACCCCTGACTTAACTAGGCCATGAACGCCGGTCCTTTATCAGATCCTATTACCTTAGGCAAGCCGTATCTTGGGAAAATATCTTCCAGGATCTTCTTGACGACCATTTGCGCTGTTTCTTTTTTTCTTTTTTTTCTTATTTTGTGGGGAAGGCTTCAATCCATGCTGAAAATGTATCTACAAAAAATAGGAGATATTTAAGGCCATACCTTGCTGGCTTAATTTCAGTAAAGTCCACTTCCCAGAATTGTCCTGGTCTGGTTCCTCGTAAGTGCTTTCCTGCAGGAAGCTTGGAAGGGTAAGCATTAACCAATTGATGGACCTGACAGGCTTTTGTTACCCACTCTGTTATTTCCTTTTGCTGTGAGTTGGTGAGTGGAAAACTCTGTTCTTGATCTTTTAGGAATGAATGCAGTTTCTTTGAACGAAGGTGAGTGAGTTGATGTGCATTTTCTACTGACATAGTTAGAGATGTGATTATAGGAGATTTTACTGAAGGATTTAGAAATTCCACTTGAGGGCCTTAAGGGTTAAAGGTTATTTTGAACCGGAGCTTGGTGAGCAGATCTCTGCCCATCAATGGGGCAGGGCATTCTGGGATTACTAGGAAGAAGTGATGGATTTTTCCTTTCCCCTAGTCCATGGTCCTCTTAGTTGTCCAAGCCCAATATTTACTGCCATTAGCCCATTGAATTAGAGACCTTTTATTTTATAGAGGGCCCAATGGGGCCTTAAGGGCTGAGTATATTGCCTCTGTATCCACTTCAAAGTTTATTGGGATCCCCTCCATTTCAAAAGTTACCCTGAGCTCGGGGAGGGCATCTGAGCCATGACTTTCTTAGTCATCCTCCAGAGTCAGAATGTCTGTCTGGCATAACTGTCTCTTTCTAGGGCACTCTTTGGCCCAGTGTCCTTTTTCTTTACAGTAGGCACATTGATCTGAGGCCAGGGCTGGCCTCTAGTGTGGGCCCAGGTATCCCTTCCTGTATTCATGTTTCTTAATTTCTGGCCTATTTGTTGTTGTGACCAGCACCTTAGTCAATGCCTTCGTCTGTCTTTTTTTTCTTTTACCCTCCCTTTGCTCCCTTCCCTTCCTCAGTTTCTCTCTTATAGTATACCTTCTTGGCTTCTCTGAGTAAATCTCTCAAAGTCATATGTTGTAATCCATCTAAGCATTGTAACTTTCTTTTAATATCCAGGTCCCAATTCAGGCCATTGTGACTGATGCCTTTTGATCCTCTGCCTGAGGATCGAAAGGAGTATATCTCCTACATGCCTCCATAATTCTCTCTAGAAACATAGAAGGAGATTCATCAGGCCATTGAATAATCTCTCTTACCTTGGCCAAATTAGTTGGTCGCCTACTGGCCAAGAAGATACCCGGTATTAGAGCCGGGTGATAAGTGGACAGATGCTCTCTACCTTCCAACTTGTTGGGGTACCTGTTGGGTCAGTTCAAGGGAAAGCCAGCTTTGAATATATTGGGAAGTTTTGTCAGTTACCCACCTGGTCCGAGGATATTTTTTTCTAGCATCCAGGAGGATTCTCTTTTGTTCCTCTGTCATGAAGAGAGTCCCTAGGTGTTTTTGCCAGTCATGCCAAGTAGGCTGGTGTGAAAACATCAATGACTCAACCACACCTGACAACCGGGTGGGGTCCTCGGTAAAAGGGGGATTGTTATTTTTCCAGTTATATAGGTCTGAAGAAGAGAAAGGCCAATACTGGTAGGCTTGCATTTTTCCACCATGGTTGTTGTCAATTATTGGCCTGTAGGGATGGATGGGGAATATCACAGGAGTTCCAGGGTTTTCAATCATTCTCTCCTGGCGAGTTCCTTTAGCCGGGCCAGTTTCCTCCAGGGGAGGAGGGGCTGTGTTTGCCACGGGGGAGTCATCTGGAGGGCGCTGGGCTGGCTTAGCTTCCTCCAATGGCGGAGAGGCTGAGTCAGAAGCAGGGGAATCACTTAGAGGGTGTTGGGGGTTGGGGAACGAGGGCAGGGGATAAGGAGGGCGAGGAGAGTCCAGTAGAGTCAAATCTTGTGACTCAGGGAGAACGGAGGGTGGAGGAGGAGGAGGAGCAGATGGTTTGAGAGATCGTGGGAGAAGAAGTAGGAGCGGGGGCAGGGGCAAGGAAAGGCATCACCCATGGAGGAGGAGATTTGCAGAGGTCCTGCCAAGTTAAGATATATGGCTGTTAATCTTGATGGCTATGTGGCCCTGGCTGAAAGACAATATCTCTGACTTTTTAAATTAGTGGGAAGTAGAAAGATCCTTCTAGCGGCCATCCAAATTTAAAGGTGGGCCATTCTGAGGCACAGAGAGTCTGCCAGGTCTAGCGTTTCACTGAAAAAGAAAGATTCTGAGCCCTTTAGTGGACTTTGTTCCCATGATCAATGGTCAGGGACAGAGGCATTGAAGTGCTCTGTCCCATAATGAATGATACACAAAATTTAAAAGCAATGACACATGACACAGACAAGATAAAACAATAAAGTCAGGCAATGAACGTCCAACACTGAGACCAGGGCTGAGTAGTCGGCAAAACCCGATGGGCTGGCAATACCAAATCTGAAACAAAATATCACTGAGTCGAGGAGACTATTGTTCCTCGATTTTCCGAGTCCTCCCTGGCTTCCCACAGGGATGTGGCCTGTGGCTCTGTGACACATCTGTCAGCCACTGTCGGAGAGAGCTCACGTTCTTCATTGACAGCCATTTTTCCAAGCCCTAACCTGAAACCTGAAACCAGAAAGAGGCGCCTAACTTACCCCGAGAGGAGCACATTGGGGTCTCTCGTCCACTGCTGCCAGATCTTGGTGGAACCTCCATATGTAAAGGATGGGCGAGTGTCGGGGGAAGAGACCACCAAGAGACTGTCTCATGCAAAACCAAAGGGTTTATTTTGGGTCCAGCATGCTGGGGCTCAGAGCTCACTTGAATAGAGCAGAGAGCAATGAGAACAGCTTAAGCAGAGCTTATTTACTTTCCTTGGTGAGGGCAGGGAGAGAAGTTTATTGATGGGTCCGTGTGAGTGAGTGGTTTGCGTGCAACCGGGTGAGGGAGTACTTTCTGCAGTTTGGCAGTTGGGGACAGCACATTCTGGGAACAAAATTAGCAAACAGTTCTCAAGATTTCAACAGTTTTTTATTAAGCATATAGAAAAACAGGAAGTGTCAAGTATCTATTTTATTAACATTTCAACACCGACTATAATTTGCCAGATTTCCTAATGTCTCTGTTGATATCTGCTTTCCTACATATTTTCCCCAGTTCATCATTGTGACTGACTCTTCACATGTGCTTACATTTACATTCACTCTATACCCGAAACCCTATAGCTAAAGAACTTTTGGTCCAAATCCTATACTCACTCTGCATTCTAAACCTACCGACTATGTTCCTAATCCTACCGACTATCCCTTTTCGACTGGAAGTTCTCTTTGACAATCAATCATCTGAGGTACAAGGACGTTTGCCATTGTATATCAATGTATCCGAGACATCTGTGCAGAAAATAAATCAAAGCTAAGTATCACAATCAAGGGCCCAATGCCCTTCTGGGCTTCAAATCTTACCTAGATTTCTGTTTTCATACTTATATTTCACCTATATAATCTTGTAAATATCGCAGGATCCCAGTACCATTATTCATCCAGCAGAATGATTCCTAATCCAAATTCAACATGTTATTAGTCCTAACCATACGCTGTTCCCTCAACCTAACTTTAAAGAAGAGCAGGGACAGAGTAGGTCTTACAATACAGGAATGTAGGGGATCTTCCAACTGCTGAGAAACTCAACGGTCCATGCAGAAATGATCCCTGGAGAAGATGTAGGCAGCAATGAAGAACCTGAGAGCAAAAGTCATCTTCCATTGCAAACAACCTGGTCAGGACAAAGGGATGTGTCTGAATCAGTCTCTCTCTTCTTAATGTAGAGAAGAAGGACCAAACCAGGCTATGTGGAGAGCTGTTCCCGGTTGCCTATGGTTGATATACCATTCTAACTTGAGAAACTGTCAGAGGAAGTATGGGCAGCCTCCATTTCATGGGACCCATGGAAGCAACTGTTAGGACAACGTGGTTGCCAAGACAGTGAGCTCATTCAGTTTCTGAATGAAGTGACCTCACGTCACATCCTTGGTGATGGAACTCTCTGAACTTGAATCCAGGAAGCCAGGAACCCATAGCCAGTCCCAGTCCCAGTCCCAGTGTTCTCACTTCTTTGGATTTACCAAGGACAGAGTCAGTCTTTCTTAGTACCTACTGATGTGAGAATGGCCAAATGCCAGGAAAGCTCTGAAGAGTGACCTTTCATGAGTAAGCAGGTAGTGGCTCAACGCTGGCTCCTGACAACATCAAAGAGTTGGACATGGAAAACAGATCTGAAATAGAACAGGCAATTTTGGGGGAACATACTATGGCCCACCAGTCAGAGGACACTCCGGATAGTCAGAGACCTACTTGGGGGAAGGAGGTGACTTTGTGGGTGTGGGTTTGTGTTTGTGGTTTTGTCTCATGTTTTGAGAATAGGTAGGAAAGGCGGTTTGTTTGGATTGGAATGGACTGTTTCTAGTAAGTCATTGGACAAGGCAAGTGTTTCTATGTCTGTGTATCCCACTGTGTCCGTGGTTGTAGACATTAGAAAAGAGAATGCATTAATGGATGTGTCTTGTCTAGTAGAAAGCTTCCCAGCATTCATCCTGCTGAATTTATGAATGCACTGCGGCTTGCCTTATCGATGGGCAACAACTGCAATCTTCCTAAGTTTTGGTTTTCTTCCTGAATTCTGGCCACTCTCTAGAATAGGCTCATGGTTTTGTGTCCAAGATATGTACCTCCTCCAAGTTTTGTGACATGGCCATGTAATGGATAGCTGAAGGGAATGGTGAGCATCTCAGAAAACTCAGATATCACTGTGACCAGTAAAGTCTCAGTGGAGAAACCCCATTTTGGGCCTTTTTTCTTACCTTTTGTTCTGTTCCCCTGAATGTCAGGAAGGTCTTTGCCTCAGGCCACACCCCTGTGAAGCCTGAAGAAAATATTTTTCAAATGGAAATATATGGGCCTCACCTGTGGCTCTTTGCTTAATTTCTTAGGGAAGGGATGTGTCTGAAACAGCCTCTTGGCTGTGGCTTAGATTTTCAGCACCTGATGGATCTAAAGAGAGATCCCATGTGTGCATCCAAAACCAAAATGTCCAAAAGAGCAGTCATTGTGGGTGAAGTCTCTCCCCTTCCTCTGTAAGGTTCCTGACCTCCATCAAGTGATAATTGGGATCCTTTGTATCAAATGAGTTCTTCAAAGCCCTGCAGAGGCTAGCCCAGAAGTGCTTGTGTTTTCTCATGACTCAAGTTCACATAAAGAATCTAAACCCCACAGTCAGTAGGACTCAAATTGGAGAAGCAGAGGAATATTAACGGCACGCCTATTTGATCACTCCTGGTTCGCAGGAAGGGTGTCCCGCCCACCCTGACTTTAGGCAAATGAGGGGCAGGGGAGCTTATTTTGGACACTGTCTTGGGCTGCGTCCCTTATGGAAACCGCCAGCCAGAGGTTAACATGAGTGTCTACATGGAATAAGATGAGGGTCATGAAGAAGTTTTTTGGTTTTAATTGTGGTCATTTGTGTGGGGGTTAAAAGATTTTAGTAGGTCAACCTGGGCTTGAACTCTGGTGTGATTCCACTTAGAGACTGATTTCTGGAACTGACCTCAAAGAAATATTGCTATGAATTGTGTTGGGATTTTAGGAGGCCATGCATGAGAGTCTCCCTTGGAAAGTGAGATCTAGGCCCAGGGTGGCTTTCCACAGAGCACTGGGAATCTTAGCCAGGATATCACATGATTTTAATCTGAAAGACTTGGCAGCCATAGTTGAGAGTCAAAACACACATAGACCTCACATTGTAGACCTCTATGGGCCTGGCTTCATGTGACCTTTCGGCCACTCTTTGGGAAGACTTGCCTGTGAGTGTCCTCCAGAGATTTCACTGAAATGAGGTTCCTCAACATTTAATGGTTCCTGAATGAATTGAAACCCACAGTGCCTCCAACTTCAACCTTGAAAAATGGCTAGATAAGTACCATACAATTTTTGAAATTTCCATGACCAGGTGGCACTGGAGAACCTTTGTATGCCATGTTGCTGATCATGAGTGTACCAGAAAGTGTCTTGATTGACTCGGTTCATGAAAATGGTGTAGAACAGAGAGGCCACTAAGTTGGAGCCTGCTGAGTAGTGGGCGTAGAGCTGTGGACTGTAGGTGTGTTAATAAATATTTTTGGTAAGACCACCTGGATCTGCCATTGGCTTCCAAAAGCCTTGTGACTGACATGGTGCAGGCAGCAGACCTTTATATGTAAAGGCATCTTGTTATATGGAAAGGATTCAGGGCAATGTTCAGAATCAGGTTGCTGTATTCAAGGGGGAAAGCTATGTGGGATAGAAGCCTGTTTCGTATATTTACTGCGAGACTCTGACCAACCACATGTGACAGAACTCCCTCCAGCATTGTGTCCCAGTTGAACTCCTTGTATTTCTTCAAGCCAATATCAAACTCCCAGTGCAGCAGTAAGAAACACCACGAAAATTGGAGGATGACCAAATGGCTTCAAAAACCACATGGGGAGCCACTTAGCTACCAGTGGCCACAGTTTACCTACAAAGAGAGAATTCAGAACTGCTGCCTCATGTTCATTAGAAAATTAGGAACCATGTCCTCCAGGTCACATTGAGGCAGACCTAGATTTTATGATGTCACTACAAATGAAGCTAAATCTCCTGACAATTACATATAATTCAAGTGCCCAACCTCAGAGGAGGTTTCTCAAGAAATTTTAGGCCAGCTGAGCTCCATGTTTGTATAGTGTTTACCCTCTCCCTTACTTTTGGAAACTGTTCTACCACCTCCAGTGTTGTGAACTCCTGAGCATTTTCCATTTCACATATGTATTCACAGATTTTCTAATTTCTCTCCTCTAATTGTGTCTTACTTGGAGCGATGGTTATGTCAAGGCATTGTTCTGGATGAGAGAGGGAAGATTTTTGTGTATCACATGTTTGCATACACATTAGATTCGTTTTCCTGTTTTCCATTTGAAATACTGAATCCCTGACACTAACCCATACACTACTAGACTCTGACTACTAATCCTAATATCATGGAGAAAAAGAAACCTAACTGAATAGAAATACAGGCCTTTCATTGGAAGCATGGTGTATACTTGGATTTGCCTTCTGCTTTATCAAAGGTATGTGTTATAAATCTAGTCAACTTTTCATTGTAATAATTCTCCATGAGTTTTTAAAGTTATAACATATTTAAATTCCTGTCTCCCTTTCTCTGTAGCCTATTCAGCACATGTATTTGTTAATGCATATGTAGTATCCTACCTGGTATCACATGTACATTCTTGTGAGCTCACTGACTTTGGATATAAAAATTGTGAGAAGAGATTACTCCCCCTAAATACTGATGGAAATGAAAATTCAACCTATGGGTGAGCTTCCTAATGGAAAACATTATACATAAATTCATGTTCTGTAAAATGACTATTTTTAGATATGTTGATGAATTATATTTCATGATGAATTTAGCTTGGCATATATATTGCTACATATTAATGTGTGTGTGTCTGTGTGTGTGTGTGTTTGTGTGTGTGTGTGTGTGTGTGTGTGTATATATATATATATATATATATATATATATATATATATATATACATATATATAATCTCCAGATTTTCCAAAATATGAAATATATGTGTCTTATTATACACTCCCTGAATTCATTCATGTTCTTGCATGTGTATTTATAAACAACATTTCACAAGATTTTTCTCAGAAATACTCAACCACCTGAAATACATATTGGTTTCTTAGTAATGAAAACTAACTTCAGTGAATGGTGCTTACAAATCCTAATATTTCGACAGTAACTGACCCAGGTTAACATCAATGCAAGTAGATTCCTATGGGACCTGATGTGTATTTTGAAGTTCATTTTTATTCAACATTGGTACATAACAATTTCTTCAGATTTTGGACATCATAAGATATATTTTTTCATTGACAAGTTCACAAATTTATAGGCATTTGGTTCACTTTCAATTACTTCCTACTTCAGAACACATGTATTCCTCCATGTTTCTTTCCTGGTGTTTTCACTAGACTTCTTTCTAAACACATAATTTTCAATTCCATTATCATTTTTGAAGCAAAACTCACACACTATTCATGATATACAATAACCCTAATATTACCATTAGATATATAACTGATTGGAATGAATGAATATATAAAATTTCCTATATATTTTCAGATGTAAATTCAATCCATTATTTAATGTTGGAACCAATTATATACTTTATTCACAAAATGGTCTATTTATGCATCATTTCTTTAATCATAAACACAGGGTACACCTATTTATATTCCCAGTACTAATGTATATGTTTTCAGAATATTGCTCACCGTAATGGTTAAATAATTACTCATGTCACCTGATCTCCATATACATTTTACCACAGTAGTATTCTGGACACAAATTGCAAAGGTCACACTTATGATTGTACGAAAGCGTAAATGGAAAGTGAGCATGGATTACTAAAAACATCCATGTCCAGGTTGCCTAAATCTTTCAAATGTCAATCCTATTGGTGACTACATATTTGTTTCTTCCTAAGATTATATATTCAACTTCAAGCCTGTAGAAAATATCTAATCCTATCACTCACTTTATACTTTGCCTGATTTCCTAAATTCCCTATTGATATCTGCTTTCCTACATATTTTCCCCAGTTCATCATTGTGACTGTCTCTTCACATGTGCTAACATTTACATTCACTCTCTCACCAAAACCCTATTGCTAAAGAACTTTTGGTCCAACTCCTAGACTAACTATTATTGCTAAACATACTGACTATCTTCCTAATCCTACGAACTATCCCTTTTGACTGGATATTCTCTTCTAAATTCAGTCATCCGTGGCACACGGTCCTATGCCATTGTATATCGATTTATCTGAGACATCTGTGCAGAACATAATTCAAGCTAAGTATACCAATCAAGGGTCCAATGCCTTTCTGGGCTTCAAATCTTTCCAAGATTTCTCTTCTCATATATATATTTCATGTCTATATTTTTATAAATATCACAGGTTCAAAATGCCATTATTCATCCAGCAGAATGATCCCTAACCCAAATCGAACATGCTATTAACCCTAACCATACACTGTTCCCTCAATCTCACTTTACAGAAAGTCAGAGACAGAGTTGGTCTTAAAATAGAGAAAGGTAGGGGATCTTCTACCAGCTGAGAACCTCAAAGGTCCACGCATAAATAATCCCTTGAGAAGATGAAAGCAGCTCTGAAGAACCTGAGAGAGAAAAAGTCATCTTCCATGGCAAACAACCCGGTCAGGATGAAAGGATGAATCTGAATCACCCTCTCTCTTCTTAATGTAGAGAAGATGGACCAAACCAAGCCTGTGTGGAGAGATGTTCCCAGGTGCCTATGGTTGATATACCATTCTAACTTGTGAAAATGTCACAGGAAGTAGGTGTAGCCTCCATCTCATGGGACTCTTGGAAGCAACTTTAGGACAAAGTGGTTGCCAAGGCAGTGAGCTCATTCTGTTCCTGAAGGAAGTGAACTCACCTCACTTCTTTGGTGATGGAACTCTCTGAACTTGGGATCCAGAAAGCCAGGAACACAGAGCCAGTCCCAGTCAAAGTCCCAGTGGACAAACTTCTTTGGATTTACCAAGGACAGAGTCAGTCTTTCTTGGTACCTACTGATTTGAGGATGGCCGAATGCCCGGAAGGTTTGAAGAGGGGCCTTTCCTGAGAAAGCAGGTAATGGCTCACCGCTGGCTCCTGACAGCATCACAGAGTTGGCCACGGAGACCAGATATGAGACAGGACAGCCCATTATGGGAGAATATATTATGGCCCACCAGTCAGAGGACACTCAGGATAGTCGCAAACCTACTTGGGGTTCTGTGTGGGTTTGGGTGTGCGTGTGGGTTTGTGGTTTTGTCTCATGAGAATATGTAGGAAAGTTGATTTGTTTGGTTTGCTGTGAATTGTTTCTAGTAAGTCATTTTACAAGGCGAGTGTTTCTATGTCTGTGTATCCCACTGTGTCCATGCTTGCAGACATTAGAAAAGAGAATGAATCAATAGATGTGTCCTGTCTAGTAGAAAGCTTCCCAGCATTCATCCTGTCCAATTTATGAATGGTCTTCGGCTTGCCTTATGAATGGGCAACACCTACTACCTTCCTATGTTCTGGTATTCTTCCTAAATTCTATCAATCTCAAGAATAGGCTCATGGTTTTGTGTACAAGATATGTACCACCTCCAAGCTCTGTGACATGGCCATGTGCTGGTTAGCTGAAGGAAAGGGCGAGCATCTCAGAAAACTGAGATATCAGTGTGACCAGGAAAGTCTCAGTGTAGAAACCCCACTTTGGGCCTTTTGCTTACCTATTCTTCTTTTGCCCTGAATGTCAGGAAGGTCTTTGTCTCAGGCCACCCTTTTGTGAATCCTGAAGAAAACAGTATTCAAATATAAATGCATGGGCATCACCTGTGGCTCTTTGCTTAATTGCTTTGGAAATGGATGTGTCTGAATCAGCCTCTTGGCCCTGTGTGAGGCTGTGGCTTAGATTCTCACCATCTGATGGATCTTTAGAAAAATGCCATGTGTGCATCCAAAACCAAAATAGCCGAAAAAGCAGTAATTGTGAATGAAGTCTCTCTCATTCCTCTGTAAGGTTCCTGAACTCCATCATTGAGAATAGGGGTCCTTTGGGTCAAAGGAGTTTTTCAAAGCCCTGAAGATGCTAGACCAGAGGTTCTTGGGTTTTCTCATGACTCCAATTAACATAAAGAATCGAAACCCCAGAGTCAGTAGGCCTAAAAATGGAGAATCAGAGCAGTATTAATGGCAGGCCCTTTTGATCACTCTTGGTTCACAGGAAGGGTGCCCTGGCCACACTGACTTTAGGCAAATGGGGTCAGGGAGCTTATTTTGGACACTGTCTTTGGCTCTGTCCCTCATGGAAACCTACAGCCAGAGGTTATGATGAGTGTCTATATGGAAGAAGATGAGGGCCATGTGGGAGTGATTTGGTTTTAATTGTGGTCATTTGTGTGGTGGTTGAAAGAGATGACTGGGTTCACCTGGGCTTGAACACTGGTGTGATTCCCCTTAGAGATTGAGTTCTGTAACTGACCTCAAAGAAGTATTACCATAAATTGTGTTGGGATTTTAGTAGGGCACGCACAGGAATCTCCCTTGAAAACTGAGATCTAGGCCCAGGGTGGCTTTGCACACAGCACTGGGAATCTCAGGAAGGATATCTCATGATTTTATTCTTAAAGACTTGGCAGCCATTGTTGCAAGTCAAAAGACACATGGATCACACATTGTAGACCTCAATGGGCCTGGCTTCATGTGACCTTTTGGCCTGTCTTTGGGAAACCTTGCCTGTTAGAGTTCTCCAGAGCTTTCATTGGAATGAGCTTCCTCACCATTTAATGGTTCCTGAATGAATTGAAACCCACAGTGCCTCCAACTTCATCCTTGAAAAATGGCTAGATAATTACCATTAAATTTTGGAAATTCCCATGACCAGGTGGCACTTGAGAATCTTTGGATGTCCTATTGATGATCATGAGTGTACCAGACAGTGCTTTGATTGACAGGGTTTCATGAAAATGGTGTAGAAAAGAGATGCCAGTAATTTGGAGGCTGCTGAGTAGTGGGCCTAGAGCAGTGGTGTGCAGGTGTGTGTTGCAACATCTGTGGTGTGATCATGTTGATCTTCCATTGGCTTCCAAATGGTTTGTGACTGACATGGTGCAGCCCACACACCCTTGTATGTAAAGGCATCTTGTTATCTGGAGAGGTTTCAGGGCAATGTTCAGAATCAGATTGATATGGTCAAGGGGGCAAGCTATGTGGGATAGAAGCCTGGTTGGTGCATTCTCCTGCAGACCCTTATGCACCACACGTGACAGAACTCCCTCCAGCACTGTGACCCAGTTGAAATACTCACATTTCATGAAGCAATTACTAAAATCCCAGTGCAGCTGCAAGAACACCATGAAAAGTGGAGGATGAGCAAATGGCTTCACAGTCTACACTGGGAGACACTTAGGCCCCAGTGGCAACAGTTTACCTACAAAGAAGGAATTCAGCACTGCTGAATCATGTTCATTGGAAAATGAGAATCCATGTCCTCCAGGTCACATAAATGCAGACCCAGATTTGATGGTCTCACTACAAAGGAAGCTAAAGCTCCTGACAACAACATATATTTCAAGTGCCCAAACTCAGAAGCATTATCTCAAGAAGTCTTTAGGATGGCAGAGCTCCATGTTTGTGGAGTTTTTACCCTGTCCCTTACTTAGGGAAACTCCTCTCCCACCTTCAAGTTTGCGAACTATTGAGCATTTTCCATTTCAGATGTGTGTTCACAGATTTTCTAACTCTTCTCCTCTAATTGTGTCTAACTTGGGGTGAAGGTAATGTCAAGGCATTGTTCTGAATGAGAGTGGGAAGATTTTTTTGTAGCACATATTTGCATACACATTGGATTCATTTACCCATTTTCCATTCGAAATACTGAATTCCTGTCTTTCAGGCATAGAAGGAATTCTCCTTCATAGAATAGCCAGACACTTACAAGAAACAGCCCCCTGGGAGACATCCTGCCTGGGAGACATCCTGTATCCATCTGTCTCTCTGAGACTTCCTGCGGCCATCTATCTTCCTGAAACATCCTGAGGTTATCTCACCTTCTGAAGACATCCAATAACTGCAGATAAGAGAGCTTTTCCATCTCCAGCATATAAATCCCCTGTGTGAACAATAAAAGTTTCCAGCTTGATTAGAACTCCTGTCTTGCTGTCATCTCTCATGTCTCTTGTCCCTTTATTCCTCCCCATCTATGTTCGCTGCCCACGTTGATGTGTCCTGTCGGCCGGGACATCTGGCTCCCACCGACTAGGGCTCGAGCCTTTAACTGAAGGGTAATTCCATCCTCCTGGAATACTTGGTCAAGCGGATCTTGTGATTGCCTCAGCAGACACCACCACCGAGAGACATATCCAGGAGGAGAGTGGGGATGACGCACGGTGAGTGACCAACCATGGGACAAGCAGTTTCGTGACATGATTTGTTTTTGTCAGGCCTCAAGGAGTCCTTCAAGACATGGGGGGGGCACGTGTTTACAAAAATGACTTAAAATTTTTCTTTTCATACATAGGATAATTGTGTCCATGGTTTCCCCTTGAAGGGACCATTGATGGTAAAAGATGGCATAGAGTAGGAGACTGTTTAAAAGATTATTATGACAAATTTGGCCCAGAAGAGGTGCCTGTTCCCACCATTTCTTACTGGAAGTTAATTAATTAAATTCTAAAAATTCACCCTTTGACAATGGTACCTTAAAACTTGTCAGAATTGGGGATGAGACTATGCAAAAGACCTCTCGTTCCCCCTCGGCATGCCCACCAGTTAGTATAGACATAGACCCTTCTCAGTCTCCCCAGGACCTGGGAACCTTCCTGGTCCCCCCTCAAAATACCACCCTAATGAATAAGGCTCCAATTGTTACCAACCACCTTTATCCAGTTTTAATTCCCAGAGACACATTGACCCCTAGGGAGGAGGTTACCTTGGAGAAGAAAGCAGCTCGCTACCATTCAGAAGACCTGCCACCTCTCAGGACCCTGCCACAACCTACAGGACTTACACATCCACCTCCCTCCTTTATCCCTGTTGCCTTTTGTGCTCCGGCCATTCAGGGGCCAACTGCCTCCCCCCCAGATATTTTTTCCCCACTTCCCTTGCCTAACCTGGCTCCCTTGTGAGAGTCTCTCCAACATAGATGGGAACAGATCCAACTTTTAAAAGAATTAAGATCCCTTGACTCTGAGCTCTGCTCATTAGCCTTAGGCACGGAGTCAAGCAAGCTGGCCCACAGCGGTCTAATACAAAGGCTAAGATGCTCCATTAGGCTGTTCTCACCTTCCCAGTCACCTGCAGTCAGATAGATAAGCCTTCCCAGGCTGAGGTCAAAAGGATCAAGAGGAGGAAGAAGGGAAATGGATCAAGGAGATCAGGACTTAGAGGATGAGGAGTTCACCCCTTGGCAGGAAGGAACCCAGAGTGCCTATAAAAAATTAAACCTGCATTTTCTTGAAAAACTGAAAAAGGCTTGTGTTCACTATGGCCCCACTCTGCCTTAAACGTTGGCTTTATTAGAAAGCCACAGCGCCAATGGCTTACTCCCAATGATTGGAAATTTCTAGCCTGAGCTACGCTCAGTGCCAGAGACTTCCTGTTATGGAATGCAGATTTCAAAGAGCACTGTCGGGAAACTGCTCAAAAAAATTTAACTAAGGCCTCCTCTAAATCCTGGACTTATGTTAAGCTAGTGGGCAATGCACTTTGTGACACTAAAATTAAACAGGCACCTTTCCCTCCTGGACTTTTGGTGCAGATTCAGACTGCTGACTTACATGTTTGGAGACACCTCCCTCATAAGGCCTCAGCTAACACTTCCCTGGCAAATATTCGACAAGGGCGCGAGGAGCCTTATAGCGACTTTGTTCCCCGGCTTAACCTAGCCGCGGAATGCTTGCTTGGACCAAGCAAAAGGGAAAGCACCTTTGTAAAACATCTTGCCTTTGAAAACGCCAAGCCAGCATGTCAGGATGTTCTTCGACCACATAAGGATAAAGGGAAAATTTCTGATTTTATTAGATTCTGTGCAGGGGTGGGAGCAGCCCATGCCATGGGTCCCGACCTAGGTGAAACCTTTACCAAGGCCTTTAACAATCCTGGCTCACATACTTGCTTTAGTGGTAAACAACCTGGCGATTTTACACATGATTGTCCGACAGGCAAACAAAGCCTAGGAATAGCATCTCCTAAACTGGGGCTAAACCCCCCCAGCTACCCTTTGCCCTAGATGTGGTAAGGTCATAACTGGGCCAGTGAGTGTAGATCTAAGACAAATGCCCTCGCACAGGCTACTTCTTCCTGCTTCTCGGGAAACTCCCTATGGGGCCAAGCCCCTGGCCCCGACCTCCCCCAGGACAAACCCAGGGGCAATAAGGTTTGTTCCCTCCCAAACTTCCAACCTACCTCAAAATCCTACTCCACAATTGCCTCCCTCTAAGGAGCCACCCCAGGCAGCGCAGGATTTGACGTCTGTGCCTGCACTGATAAAATATTAGACTCAGTGCAAGGGCCCCAGATAATACCCACTGGAATAATGGGTTCCCCTTCATCTCATAGGTGTGCCCTTATTATTGGAAGAGCCTCTACTACCTTATAAGTTGTTCAGGTCTTCCCTGGCATTATTGATAATGATTTCACTGGAGAAATAAAAATACTGGCCACAGCTATTAAGGGAGTTGCGGCCATCCTCGCAGGAACAAGACTTGCACAATTAATACTCCTTCCCTTGAATTCAGGAAGCACTTCCTCCACACAAACCTACTGTGGGGGACTGCCTCCTTGGGATCCTCTGATGCGTATTGGGTTCAGCCCATTTCTCACAATACACCCACCCTTACCTTACTTAATGAAGGAAAGTAATTCCAAATATTTCTAGATATTGGAGCTGATGCCCCAATTATTTCTCAAAAATACTGGCCATCAGGTTGGCTTTTCACCCCATCCTTGACAGACTTTAAAGGGGTAGGACAGACAAAAAGTCCTCTGGTCAGTTCTAGGGCTCTTAGCTGGAATGATAAAGAGGGTAATAAGGGAAATGTCACTCCATTCGTTGTTCCTGACCTCCCTGTTAACCTATGAGGCCGAGATATTTTGAGTCAAATGAAAGTTATTCTTGCCAGTCCCAATTCCATGGTGACTCATCAAATGCTTCATATGAATTTTGTCCCTGGTACAGGCCTTGTGAGACTGAGACAAGGACTGGTTGAGCCTATACAACCCATACAAAAAAGAAATACATATGGACTTGGGTATTAGGTTTCTTAGTGTCGGTCCCTGACCCTCCTGTATCCCATGGAGATAAAATTATTTGGGAGACTAAGACTCTTGTGTGGGTGGATCAAGGCCCCTTACCCCAAAAAACATGTTAGTGCATGAACAGCTGGCAGCCGGCCATGTAGAGCCCTCAACCTCACCATGGAATACTCCTATTTTTGTTATCAAGAAAAAATCAGGCAAGTGGCGCCTTTTGCAATATTTGTGTACCATTAACAAAGTTCTGTGTCTGAAGGGAGCACTACAGCCAGGCATTCCTACACCAGTGGCTATTCCCAAAAACTATTGTAAAATGGTTATTGACTTAAAAGATTGCTTTTTTACCATTCCTTTACATCCTGAGGATAGACACTATTGTGTCTTTAGTCTCCCTCGCATTAATTTTCAAGGCCCTATGCAGAGATTTCAATGGAAATTCTTCCCCAAGGTATGGCCAACAGCCCTACTCTTTGCCAAAAATACGTTGCTCAAGCAGTAGACCCTGTGGAGAGTGATGGCCGCAAATTTATATTTTACATTATATGGATGATTTGTTAATTGCTGCACCTAATACCCATGACCTTAATAATTGTTACTTGGACCTTTACAAAATCCTCACTACCTTGGGACTAGAGATAGCTCCTGATAAGTTTCAAACACAGGACTCTTATACCTATTTGGGCCTTAAACTTCAAGATAATCAGATTCAAATTGCAAAAATACAACTACGTGTGGACCATCTTCACACCCTTAATAATTTTCAAAACTTACTGGGGGATATTCAATGGCTAAGAACATATTTAAAATTACTCACTTGTGTACTCTTTCCACTTAATGATATTTTGAGAGGTGATTCCCACCCCTCCTCCCCTCAAAAGCTTACTCCGGAGGCATGACATGTATTTAACCAAGTCACAGAAGCCACTGCACAACAGTTTGTTACACAAATTTCTTATAACCTTCCTCTGGTTCTGGTTATTTTACACACTCCTCATACACCCACAGGAATATTTTGGCAGTGATATCCACATTTTAAAAATAAAGGCTGCCCCTTGCTTTGGGTTCATTTACCCTCCACATCCTCCAAGTTATTTCTGTTTATCTAGCTCAGGTAGCTTCTATTATTATTTAAGGTCGTTTGCTTTCTCGACAACATTTTGGCAAAGACCCTGATAATATTTTAATCCCATATACTAAGAACCAAACCCAATTTTTACTACAGTCAGGGGAAGAATGAAGTATTGCCCTATCAGGCTTTTTGGGAACAATTGATAACCACATCTCCAATGACCCCCTTTTATATTTTGTCCAGTTACATCCATTTATTTTTCCCAAAATTACTCAAAAGGCTCCCATTCCTCAAGCCTTACAGTCTTTACAGACTGTTCCAGTAATGGCCATGCAGTCTTTGTTGTCAATAACCAGCCTACCACCTTTGATACTGTCTATCAGTCAACACAGTTTGTGGAATTGTTTGCCATAACACAAGTTTTTATAACATTTTTTAATAATCCTGTTAATATTTATTCAGACAGTGCCTACATTGCTCATTCTGTGCCCCTGATGGAGATTTCACCCACCATGAAGGCTTCTTCCAATGTGGCCTTTCTGTTTCACCAGCTTCAGCAGCTAATTCAGGCCAGACAACACCCATTTTTCTTAGGACACATCAGGGCACATTCTGATCTTCCCAGCCCTCTAACACAAGGTAATGCCCAAGCTGATGCAGCAACTTGTTCCATCTTTCAATTTTTTGTTGGCTCCATTCAAAAGGTCACGGAGTTACACAATCTTCACCATCTAAATTCCCAGAGCCTTCTATTACTTTGTAAAATTACCAGGCAACAGGCACGAGAGATAGTAAAAGCATGCCCTGGTTGCGCTGTCTCCCTCCCCATTCAACACTTGGGAGTTAAACCCCGAGGATTACTGCCCAATCAGTTTTGGCAAATGGATGTTACTCATTTTCCTGAATGTCGAAAAACCAAATATATACACGTTTCTATAGATACCTATAGCGGCTTTATTTTTGCATCACCACATTCTGGAGAGGCTACCAAAGATGTCCTTTCTCATCTTGTTTCAGCCTTTTCTGTAATGGGTAATCAAACACATATTAAAACAGATAATGGTCCTGCATATATCAGTGCCATGTTTAAACAGTTTTGTGCTACCTTGCAAATTTGTCATACTACTGGAATTCCATACAACCCTCAGGGCCAAGGCATCATGGAACGTGCCCACCTTACCTTAAAGACTTGGCTAACCCACTTTAAGGCTTCCGCCTTTGTATTTACCACTCCCAAGCTTTGCCTTCACCATGCATTATTTGCCCTTATTTTTCTTACCCTAGACAGTGAAGACCATTCGGCCGCAGACAGACACTGGCATCCCTCATCCAATTCTGTTCGCCCACCTGTTATGTGGCACAATCCCCTTTCAAATAAATGGAAAGGCCCACTTCCTGTCCTCATCTGGGGACGAGGCTTAGCTTGTGTTTTGGACCAAGAGCAAGCAGCCCCAAGATATTTAACAGAACGCCTGGTTAAACAGGTTAATGACTTACCTCAACACAGGGATGGAGGCCCTCCCCCTGATGACAAATTTTCCTCTTTTTCAGATGCAGCCAACAATTTGTGTGAGGATTCTGCTTAAGGCACTTCTACTGAACAGGTTTGTACATGGAGGCCTTGGTCCTCCACCTTCCAACATCATGGACTACGTTTTTGGCGCCCCCTGCAAATGCAAGTTAGGATCTTGGACTCAGGCTCCCACTAGCTGTACCCAGACTGCTGACTGCGTGAATAAAATGGCTTACCTCCGTGCCGAGGTTGACCATAAACTCGGAGGAGTTCATTAGCCTAAATAGGTATGTGTTAACAAGCCAAAGATTATTCCCCTTAGTACAAGTAAAGCTCTCCAAAATTGTTCTGCAACCTGTACGCATACCCAGGCGATGTATGACTCTTGTTATGTGTCACCCTCAATTTGTGTTACCAAG
The DNA here is from genome assembly GCF_048772815.1 of Callospermophilus lateralis. Lineage (NCBI taxonomy): Eukaryota > Metazoa > Chordata > Mammalia > Rodentia > Sciuridae > Callospermophilus > Callospermophilus lateralis. Next base: position 2,166,193 of record NC_135320.1, on the reverse strand, counting down.
CAGGGAGAACAATTTTTTGAAGCCTCCCTAACTAAAACCCATGCAGCAGGGGGGACCACTATTCATTATACCCCCGTTCTCTTTGACCAGGGAGGAGAAGGCAAATACACCAAGCTACACTCAGCTGGGTGCAAAAGCACTGTGGGGAAACCTTCCTGCTGGCCCATTAAGGCCCCTACAGGGTTCTCTCATGGTGGAGGACCCACTGATGCTGTCAAGCATCCTCAGATAATCAAACTTTTGAAACCCCACATCCCTGAGCTCACATATCATCCCTTAATGTAGCCTAAATCCCAGCTCCCAGGTTTCGATACCAATACATTAGAAATTTTGGGAACTACCTTCTCCTTGCTTAATAATTCCAACCCCAACCTTGCTTGTGATTGCTGGCTCTGCATGACAACAGGGGCAATCATGCCTATGGCAGTTCCTATTAATTCTATCATAGACAATGATAATACATGCCAACCCGGATTTCCTTTTAAAGTACAGCCCATAGGTATTTTTACATTATGTCTTTTAGGCGCGATGCAGAATAATACCTATGATATTGATGTTGGAGTTTCTTCTTTTGGAAATTGCTCAACAGTACAAAATTGTTCCTCACCCACCCCATCTCTTTGTCCCCCTAATGGCACAGTTTTCATGTGTGGAGGAAATTTGGCCTTCCCCAGGCTTCCAGCAAATTGGACCATTGGCTGTGTTCTTACCTTATTACTCTCTGATATGACTATTGTCCCATGAGACGAACCTCTACCCATTCCTAGCCAAGACACCTTAGTCAAAAGACACAGGCGGGCAATACAGGCCTTACCACTCATTGCCAACCTTGGAAAAAGAGCTGCTGTGGGCAAAGGTACACGAGCTTCGGCACGGCTATACACTCTTACCATCGCCTGTCTCAACAACTTATAAAAGATTACAAACTCTATCAGGAAACATTAAAGATTTGCACGACCAAACAGACTCCCTGGCAGAAGTGTTCCTTCAAAACAGACGAGGCTTAGATTTGCTGAGAGCAAACCAGGGAGGTATTTGCTTAGCCTTATGGGAAAGATGCTGCTTTTCTAGCAATAAATCAGGCATAGTATGCACTAAAATTAAGCAGCTTCAAGAAGATCTAGAAAAGAGACGAAGGGAACTATTTGAAAATCCGCTCTGGACAGGGCTTAATGGATATCTACATTACCTTCTTCCCCGATTAGGCCATTTGTTGGGTTTACTTTTAATGGTGTCCATAGGACCCTGCATTATAAACAGGCTGGTAAAATTTACTAAAGAACAGATTAATAGTTTGGCCTCTAAGCCCATTCAGATCCACTATCATCGTCTGGAGATAGAAGACCGCACTGCCAACATTTAAAAGGATGTTCTACCCTTCTCACAGGCTTATTTCTTAAGTTTACATCCCCACAGATCACTCTTTCTTACATGAAAATCTAAGTAACAGCTCTGACCAACCATCTTCTGCCATTGCCATAAGGGTTTGTTTTCCATTGGCCCCTCCACTTGGGGAAGGACGCACACATGGAGTGAAGACATTAGGCCATAATAACGGAGGGTTCAGGAAGGACTGCAGGAGGATGGATCCATGGATCCCAAAACACAAGACCTCTGAGTGACACGCTCTGGTTCATGGCTGTTGGCATGCTTCCCCCTGAAAGCCGTCTCCTCCAAAAACATGCCAAGGCCACCACAAAATCTCCTAGTAAACATGCTTGCTAGGATCAAGAGATATTCTAAGGCCTCCTAGAGAAACAGACCCTCTATCACCCAATAAAACATTGGCCGATAAGGTATGGTCAAATATTTTATATAAGAAAGGGGGAGAGGTAAGAAGCTAGAAGGAAGTTCTCCTTCAAAGAATAGCCTGACAGTTACAAGAAACAGCCCCCTGGGGGACATCCTGCCTGAGAGATATCCCACAGCCATCTATCTCCCTGAGACATCCTGCGGCCATCTGTCTTCCTGAAATATCCTGAGGTTATCTCACCCTGTGAAGACATCCAGAAACAGCTGAAGAGAGAGCTTTCCCATCCGCAGCATATAAATACACTGTGAGAACAATAAAAGTTTGCAGCATGATCAGAACTCCTATCTTGCTGTCATCTCTCATGTCTCTTGTCCCTTCATTCCTCCCCAACTAGGTTCGGCGCCTAGGTTGATGTGTCCTGCTGGCTGGGACACCTGACACTAAACTATAACCTACTAGACTATGACTACTAATCCTAATATGATGGAGAAAAATAACCCAAACAGAATAGAAATACAAGCAGTTCAGATGAGCCATGGTGTATAGTTGGACTTGCCTTTTGCATGATAGAGCGTAGGTGTTATAAATCTAGTTAATTTTTAATTGAAATAGTTCTCCATGTGTTTTTAAAGTTAACAAATATATGAATACCTGTCTCCCTTTCTCTGTAGCCTATTCAGCACATGTATTTCTATATGCACACATAGAATCCTAGCTGGTATCACACGTATATTCTTGTGAGGTGAGCTGACATGGCAGATACAAATTGTGAGAAGAGATCACACGTCCTAAACGCTGTTGGAACTGAAAATTCAAACTATGGGTGAGCCTCCTAGTTTACCAACATTATACATAAATCCATGTTCAGGAAAATAAATATTTTTGCATCTGTGGTTGATATATATTTCACGATGAATTTCAATTGGCGTTTATATTGCTACTTTTAATTGTCTGTGTTTGTGTTTTATATATATATATATATATATATATATATATATATATATATATATATACTCTGCAAATTTTTCAAAATATGAAATATATATGTCTTATGTACACTACCTAAATTCATTCATGTTCATGTATGTTGATTTATATAAAACTTTTCACAAGATTATTCTCAGAAATATTCATGCACCTGAAGTACATATTTGTTTCCTAGTACTGAAAACTAACTTCAGTTAATGGTGTATAAAATTCTAATATTTCTACAGTAACTGACCCAGTTTAACATCAATGCAAGTAGATTCCTATGGGACAGGATGTGTATTTTGAAGTTCATTTGATTGAACACTTGTAAATTACTATTTCTTCAGTTTATGAACATCATAGGATATATATTCTATCAACAAGTTCACAGATTTATAGGCATTTGATTCACTTTCAATCATTTCCTGCTTCAGAATAAATGTATTCCTCCATGTTTCTTGACTGGTCTTTTCATGACACTTCTTTCCAAACACATTATTTTCGATTTCCATAATCATTCTGAAGCAAAACTCACACACTCTTCATGATAAACCACAACCCTAATATTACCATTAAATGTATAACTGGTTGGAATGAATGAGTGTATATTAAGAGAAGAGTTCCTGTATATTTTCAGATACAAATTCAATCCATTATTTAATGTTGGAACCAGTTATATTATTTATTCAATGTATGGTCTATTCATGCATTATCTCTATAATCATAGACACAAGGTACATCTATTTGTAACCCCAATACTAATTTATTCGTCTTCAAAATGCTGCTCCCAGAAATGGTGGAAGAAATACGCATGTCACCTGATCTACATATGCATTTTATCACAGTAATATTCTCGACACAAAAAGCAGAGGTCACACTTATGATTGTACCAAAGCCTAAATGGAAAGTGAGCAATGGATTACTAAAAACATCCATGTCCAGAATGCCTAATGCTCTCAAATGTCAATCCTATTGGTGACTATATATTTGTTTCTTCCTAAGACTATATATTCAACTTCAACCCTGTTGAAAATGTCTAATCCTATCACTCACTTTATACTTTGTCTGATTTCCTAATGTCTCTATTGATATCTTCTTCCCTAAATATTATTCCAGTTCATTATTTTGACTGACTCTTCACATGGTCTGACATTTACATTCACTCTCTACCCAAAACCCTATTGCTAAAGAACTTTTGGTCCCACTCCTATACTCACTCTTCTTTCTAAACGTACCAACTATCTTCCTGATCCTACCTACTATCCCTTTTTGACTGGATGTTCTCTTAAACATTCAATCATCCAAGGTAAAACGTCCTATGCCATTGTATCTCGATTAATCTGAGACATCTGTGCAGAATATAATTCAAAGCTAAGTATCCCAGTCAAGGGCCTAATGCCTTACTAGGCTTCAAATCTTACCTAGATTTCTGTTTTCAAACCTATATTTCACCTGTATATTGTTGTAAATATCACAGGTTCCCAATACCATTATTCATTTCGCAGAATAATTTCTAACCCAAATAGAACCTGTTATTAACCCTAACCATACACTCTTACCTCAATCTAACTTTACAGAATAGCAGGGACAGAGTTGGTCTTATAATATAGGAATATAGGGGTTTTTCCACCTGCTGAGAATCTCAAAGATTCATGCAGAAATGATCCCTTAATAAGATGTAGGCAGCTATGAAGAACCTAAGAGAGCAAAATCATCTTCCATTGCAAACACCCTGGTCAGGATGAAGTGATGTGTCTGAATCAGCCTCTCTCTCTTCTTAATGTAGAGAAGATGGACCAAACCAGGCTTGTGTGGAGACCTGTTCCCGGGTGCCTGTGGTTGATATACCATTCTAACTTGCGAAAGTGTCACAGGAAGTAGGGGAAGCCTCTATCTCATGGGACCCTTGCAAGCAACTGTTAGGACAAAAATGGTTGTCAAGGCAGTGACCTCATTCAGTTCCTGAAGGAATTGACCTACCTAAATTTCTTGGTGATGGAACTCTCTGAACTTGGGATCCAGGAAGCCAGGCACACAGAGACAGTCCCAGTCCCACTCCCAGTGGGCTCACTTGTTTGGATTTACCAAGGACAGGGTCAGGCTTCTTGGTAACTACTGATGTGAGGATGACCAAATGCCAGGAGAGCTCTGAAGACGAGCCTTTTCTGGGAAAGCAGGTAGTTCCTCACCACTGACTCCTTACAGTTTCACAGAGTTGGACAAGGAGACAAGATCTGAGACAGTAAAGGCCATTTTGGGTGAACATGGTATGGCCCACATGTCAGAGGACACTCCCTATAGTCACAGACCTCCTTGGGGGAAGGAGGTGCCTTTTTGGGTGTGCGTATGAGTATGTGGTTTTATCTCATGTTCTGAGAATAGGTAGGAAAGTCGGTTTGTTTGGTTTAGAGTGGACTGTTTCTTGAATGTCATTTGACAAGGCGAGTGTTTCTATGTCTGTGTATCCCACTGTGTTCGAGGTTGTAGACATTAGAAAAGAGAATGCATCAATGAATTTTTCATGTATAGTAGAAAACTCCCAGCATTCATCCTGCCCAATTTATGAATGGACTGCAGCTTGCCTTATAGATGGGCAACACCTACTGTCTTCCTAAGTTCCAGTTTTCTTCCTGAACTCTGGTAACTCTCCAGAATAGGCTCATGGTTTTTTGTCCAAGATATGAACCACTTCCAAGCTCAATGAAATGGCCATGTACTGAATAGCTGAAGGTAATGGGAGCATCTCAGAAAACTCAGATATCAGTGTGACCAGGAATGTCTCAGTGGCGAAACCCTGCTTTGGTTCTTTTGCTTACCTGTTCTTCTGTTGCCCTGAATGTCAGGAAGGTCTTTGCCTCAGGCCACACTTTGTGAAGGCTGAAGAAAATAGATTTCAAATGAAAATGAATGGATATCACCTGTGGCTCTTTGCTTAAATGCTTTGGAAAGGGATGTGTCTGAATCAGCATCTTGGCCCTCTGTGAGGTTGTGCCTTAGATTGTAAACACCAAATGGATCTAAATAAAGATTCCATGTGTGCATCCCAAACCAAAATGGCCAAAAGAGCAGTCATTGTGGATGAAGTCTCTTGCCTTGCTCTCTAAAGTTCCTGACCTCAATCAATTGAGAATAGGGATCCTTTGGGTCAAAACAGCTCTTCAAAGCCCTGCAGAGGTGCTTGGGTGTCCTCATGACTCCAAATAACATAAAGAATCTATACCTGTCAGTCAGTAGGCCTCAAACTGGAGAAGCAGAGCAGTATTAACGGCAGGCTTATTTGATCACTCCTCTTTCACAGGTGTCCTGGCCACAATGACGTTAGGCAAATGAGGGGCAAGGGAGCACATTTTGGATACTGTCTTTGGATGTGCCCCTCATGGAAACCTCCAGCCAGAGGTAATGATGAGTGTCTATATAAAAGAATATGAGTGCTATGTGGGAGTGTTTTGGTTTTAATTGTGATCATTTGTGTGGCGGGTAGAAGAGATGACTGGGGCCAACTGGATTTACACTCTGGTGTGATTCCCCTTAGGGACTGAGTTCTGGAATTGACCTCAGAGTAGTATTGCCATGAATTGTGTTGGGATTTTAGGAGGCAACGCATGAGAGTCGCCTTTGGAAACTCAGATCTAGGACCAGGTTTGCTTTCCACAGAGCACAGGGAATCTCAGCCATGATATCATATGATTTTATTTGAAAGACTTGGCAGCCATAGTTGATAGTCAAAACACACATGGACTTAACATTGTACACCTCTATGGTCCTGGCTTCATGTAACCTTTTGGACACTCTTTGGGAAGGCTTGCCTGTGAGGGTTCTCCAGAGCTTTCATCGAAATGATCTTCCTCAACATTTAATGGTTCCTGAATGAATTGAAACCCACAGTGCCTCCAACTTCATCCTTGAAAAATGGCTACATAAATAACATGACATTTTTGAAATTCCCATTACCAGGTAGCACTGAAGAACCTTTGATGTTCTGTTTCTGATCATGAGTGTAATGGACAGTGCCTTGATTGACTTGGTTTAATGAAAATGGTGTAGAACAGAGATGTCAGTAATTTGGAGCCTGCTGATTAGTGGTCCTAGATCAGTGGTGTGCAGACGTGTGATAAAACATCTGTGATGAGGCCATGTGGATCTGTCATTGGCTTCCAAATGGCTTGTGACTGACATGGTGCAGCCAGCAGACTCTTGTATGTAAAGGCGTCTTGTTATATGGAGAAGTTTCAGGGCAATGTTCAGAATCAGGTTGCTATGGTCAAGGGGGCAAGCAATGTGGGATAGAAGCCTGGTTGGTGCATTCTCCTGCAGACCCTGACCCACCACACGAGACAGAAATCCCACCAGCACCGTGTCCCAGTAAAACTTTTTGTATTTCGTGAAGCAAATACCAAACTAACAGTGCAGCAGCAAGAAACACCACGAAAAGTGGAGGATGAACAAATAGCTTCACAGTCCACATGGGGAGACACTTAGACCCCAGTGCCCACATTTTATGTACAAAGAGAGAATTCATCACTGCTGCCCAATGTTTACTGGAATATAAGAGAGCATTTCCTCCAGGTCACATAGATGCAGACCCAGCTTTGATGGTCCCACTACAAAGAAAGATAAAGCTCCTGACAACAACATATATTTCAAGTGCCCAAACTCAGAGGCCATTTCTCAAGAAGTCTTTAGGCCAGCAGAGCTCCATGATTGTGGAGTAATACCCTGTCCCTTACTTTTAGAAACGCCTCTACCACCTCCAAAGTTGTAAACACCTGAGCAATTTCCATTCCAGATATGTATTCAGAGATTCTATAACTCTTCTCCTCTAATTGTGTCATACTTGGGGGGAAGGTAATGTCAAGGAATTGTTCTGGATGAGAGTGGGAGGAATTTTTGTAGCACATATTTGCTTACACATTGGATTCATCTTCCAATTTTCCATTCAAAATACTTAATCCCTGACACTACCCCATAACCTACTAGACTCTGACTACTAATCCTAATATTATGGAGAAAAATAACCCAAACAGAATTGAAATACAAGCAGTTCAGTAGAGGCATGGTGTATAGTCGCACTTGCTTTTTGCATTATATAGGGTAGGAGTTATACATCTAGTCAATTTTTTGTTGAAAAAGTTCTCAATGTGTTTCTAAAGTTAACAAATATGTGAATTTCTGTCTCCCTTTCTCTGAAGCCTATTCAGCATATGTATTTTTTTAAGCACATGTAGAATCCTACCTGGTACGACACGTACATTATTGTGTGGTGGCAGACATGGCAGATACAAATTGTGAGAAGAGATCACTCCTCCTAAACGCTGTAGGAACTGAAAATTCAAACTTTGGGTGAGCTTCCTAGCTGAACAATATTATACGTAAATCCATATTCAGTACAATGAATATTTTTGATCTGTGGATGATATATATTTCATGGTGAATTTCAATTGGCATATACTGCTACTTTTTAATATCTGTGTGTGTGTTTGTGTGTGTATATATATATATATATATATATATATATATATATATATATAAACTCTCCAGATTTTTCAAAATATGAAATATATGTGACTTATTTTCGATTTCCATAATTAATTTTGAAGCAAATCTCACACAGCCTACTTGATGAACCATAACCCTAATATTACCATTAGATGTATAACTGGTTGGAATTAATGATTGTATATAAATATATGATTTCTTATATATTTTCAGATATCAATTCAATCCATTATTTAAAGTGGAACTAGTTATATTATTTATACACAGTATTGTCTATTCATACATTACCTCTATATTCATAGACGCAGGGTACACGTCTTTATACCCCCAATACTAATTTGTACGTCTTCAAAATATTACTCCCAGAAATGGTGGAAAAAATACTCATGTCACCTGATGTACATATACGTTTTATCACATTAATATTCTGGAAACAAAAAGCAAAGGTCACACTTATAATTGTACCAATGTAAAGGTCGGGCGAGCGTCGGAGGAAGAGACCACCAAGAGACTGTCTCATGTAACAGCAAAGAGTTTATTGGGGGTCCATCATGCTGGGGCTCAGAGCTAACTTGAATTTAGCAGAGAGCCGTGAGAACAGCTTAAGCAGAGCTTATATACTTTCTTTGCGAGGGCAGGGAGTGAAGTTTATTGATGGGTCAGGGCGAGTGGGCAGTTTGCGTGCAAATGTGTGAGGGAGCACATTCTGCAGTTTGGCAGTTGGGGACAGCACATTCTGGGAACAAGATTAGCAAACAGTTCTCAAGATTTCAAAAGCGTTTTGTTAAGCATACAGGAAGAACAGGAAGTGACAAGTACCTATTTTATTAACCTTTCATTCCCCACTTCTTGTTCTGGTTATTTTTAATCATAAAAGTGATCATTGGGGGGTGTCACATTTTATGTCTGCTAGTGGGGTATATTTTTGTCTGATTTCCATAAGTTTAACTTGTCAAATTTGAGCTTGGAGAAAGGAAACTACATGGTTGAGCTAACAGGGCCCTAAAGTTAGCAATGATATTAGGATTATTAATGGAAAGGCCAAGACTGATAAAAGCGTAGTTAACCACGGGGACTGTGTGAACCAAGACTCAAACCACACTTTTTCTGCCTCTGTCTCTCGTTGACGCTCTTCAAGGCGATTTCTTAATTTATTCATAGATTCTTTTACAACTCCAGTATTGTCGGCATAAAAATAACATTCGTCCCTCAATGGAGCACAAAGGCCCCTTCTCTCATGAAGAGGAGGTCCAACCCTTGACTGTTCTGTAAAACTACTTCAGAGAGAGAGGTAAAGATTCCTGTAAGGCTGTGATGGAGGTTTTAAATATCTTTAAGTTTGGGTCTATTGCTGCTTCTAATTGGGTGATTTGTTGTGTACCATGGACTAGGGAAGTGGTTGCTGTGCCCACCCCTGCAGCAACTCCTATTCCTAATAGGATGGCTAAAGTGAGGGATACAGATTCCCGGCGGAACCGGGTTGTATGCCCCCCCCATCTGATTTTTAAATGAACTTGCGTCATGATAGAGCACTCTGGGAAAAATCTGCACCATTACATAATAAATCACATCTGTTGACCATTTTATGAAAACATAAACAATGTTCAAGTATATAGAATTATACTGTTGTATGGAACGGAAAGGCAAGGCACTTGAGATAGCACCGAAACTTGGGAATCAGTCCTATTGGGTTGCAAACGGATTTGGAGGGCATTGCTTCTGTTGTAATCAATTAAGCCCCTGAATCCCAAGTTTAGGCAGTTTCACAATTTTGTACCCAACATGTAAGGGAAGGGGCTCAGAAGTACACAGTCTGCAGAAGTTCACATAAAGCAGTTTTTGTTTCTGTTTATTTCCTCTGCTCTGGGCAAGTTAACTTTTTAAGGACACCTGTGAGGGGGAGAGCTTTTGTCTTCTCTCTTTTTTTTTCTCCCTGACAGCTGTTGCCATGGAGCCCAGTTGGTAACTTCTTTATCTTAGAAATGTAGCCATCTCTGTGAGGCCCCACCTCAAGGCCAGAGGCCTTGTTCACATATTTTGTGAAAAACTAGTAAGGGGGTGTCTAGCTTAGGAGTGCTGATTTTTCCAGCCAGTGGCAAGTAGAATACGGCAACAAGAAAAGTGGAAGTTTATATACATTGAACTCTTTTATAGGGACTCTTTTGCTGAAAGTCCTAAAGTCAACCATGGTGAAGACTTCTGGAGAAGGTCAGTTAAGACTTTTCTGTGGTCCTGGCACAGAGGAGGAAGACGTGGAAGTCAGGGGGTGAGAGCAGCTCCGTGGATCTGAGAATGAGGAAGGAGAGATGTAAAAGAATAATGGGAAAGGGGTTTGGTATTTTCCTAGCAAGAAAAACTTGAGCCGTAGAACAGGTAGAGCAGAGGGGAAGATGGGATTGAGAATCCCAAAAAAGCGTATGAGTGACTTTAAATTCTAAGTAACCTGTTTTCAGTGTTGACAAACCAACCTTAAAGGCCATTTTCATTAAATCTTGGATAGGGGTCTGAGGGATCTCCTCAACTGGTTTGAGCTTTGGGTTAGCTGGTAAGAGGACCTGTTGAGACACGGGGTGGACACTGACAGGAGAAGAGAGGAGTGAGTGATTGGAAGGGTACCTCAGTACCTGCTACCTCTGCAAGGGGGCAATGGTCTGAGAACCAGCGAAGGTTTGGGTATTTGATCTAGTAATTGGAGGGGAGAAATCATGTTCCTGAGGTGGGATTGACAGAAGAACGTCTGTAGCAGAAGGCAGAGGGTGAGGATCTGTTGTAAAAGCATAGTTCAGGATGTGAGCGAAGGAGGGAAAAGGCCCCACATAGGGGATATTTCTTCCACCCTTTTGAGCACTTGCTGAAGTTAAAAAGGTCACGCAGAATTTGAGGATCTAGAGACCCCTCTGGGGGCCATCAGTTTTGGTTGTCTAATTGGTAATATGGCCAATGCTGTGTACTGAATTGGATGAGGAGTTTGGGTTCCACCAGGAAGGCCCTATATGCTCATATCACCATGACTTACAGAAGAAGTCGGATTTTACCTCACACAGCCGAGGCTGTTTGTGGCTTTGATAGTCTGTCGGGTAAACATAGTTATCTAGGCTAGCCAACCTGCATCTGGCTCGCGCGTCCCTACATCCATAATAGCAAAACTCACACACTCTTCCTTATAAACCATAACTCTAATATTACTATTAGATGTATAACTCATTGGAATGAATGTATGCATATCAAAATAAGATTTCCTGTATATTTTCAGATATCAATTCAATCCATTATTTAAAGTTGGAATCAGTTATATTATTTATTAACAGAATGGTATATTGATGCATTATTTCTATATTCATAGACACTGAGTAAACCTATTTGTACCACCAATACTAATTTATACGTCTTCAAAATATTGCTACCAGAAATGGTGGAAGAAAAACTCATGTCACCTTATCTACATATATATTTTATCACAGTAATATTCTGGACACTAAATGCAAAGGTCACACTTATGCTTCTACCAAAACCTAAATGGAAAGTGAGCATGGATTACTAAAAACATCCACGTTCATGTTGCCTAATGCTCTCAAATGTCAATCCTATTGGTGACTACATATTTGTTTCTTTCTAAGATTATATATTCAATCAAGCCTGTTGAAAATGTCCAGTCCTATCACTCACTTTATATTTTGCCTGATTCCTAATGTCTCTATTGATATCTGCTTTCCTACATATTTCCACCAGTTCATCATTGTGACTGAATCTTCACATGTGCTGACATTTACACTAATTCTCTACCTGAAACCCTATTGCTAAAGAACTTTTGGTCCAAATCCTATACTCACTGTTCATGCAAATTCAACCGACTACCTTCCTAATCCTACCGACTATCCCTGTTTGACTGGATGTTCTCTGCTACATTCAATAATCCAAGGTAAATGCTCCTATGCCATTGTACGTCAATTTATCTGAGACATCTGTGCAGAACGTAATTCAAAGCTAAGTATCCCCATCAAGGGCCCAATGCCCTTCTGGGCTTCAAATCTTACCTAGATTTCTGTTTTCATACTTATATTTCACCTCTATATTCTTGTAAATATCGCAGGTTCCCAATACCATTATTCATCCTGCACAATGATTCCCAACTCAAATTGAACATGTTATTAATCCTAACCATACACTGTTTCCTCAATCTAACTTTACAGAAGAGCAGGGACAGAGTTGGTGTTACAATACAGGAATGTAAGGGATCTTCCACCTGCTTAGAAGCTCAAAGGTCCATGAAGAAATCTTCCCTGGAGAAGATATATGCAGCTATGGAGGACCTGAGAGAGCAAAAGTCATCATCCATGGCAATCAACTTGATCAGGATGAAGGGGTGTGTCTGAATGAGCCACACTCTTCTCAACGTAGAGAAGGTGGAGCAAACCAGGCCTGTGTGGAGAGCTGTTCCAGGGTGCCTATGGTTGATATACCATTCTAACTTGTGGAAGTTTCACAGGAAGTGGGGGCAGCCTCCATCTCATGAGTCTTATGGAAGCAACCCTTAGGACATATGGTTACCAAAGCAGTGACCTCATTCAGTTCCTGAAGGAAGAGACCTCACCTCACTTCCTTGTTGATGGAACTCTCTGAACTTTGGATCCAGGAAGCCAGGCACCCAGAGCCAACCCCAGTCCCAGTTTCAGTGTGCCCAATTGTTTGGAATTACAAGGATATGGTCAGTCATTCTTGCTACCTACTGATTTGAGGATGGACAAATGACAGTAAAGCTCTGAAGAGGGGCCTCTCCTTACAAAGCAGGTACTGGCTACTGACAACCTCAGAGAGTTGGCCAAGGGACCAGATCTGAGACAGGACAGGCAATTTCAGGAGAAGATAGTATGGCCCACCAGTCAGAAGACACTCCAGATAGACACAGACCTACTTGTTGGAAGGAGGTGCCTTTGTGGGTGTGGGTGTGAGTTTGTGGTTTTGTCTCATGTTCTGAGAATAGGTTGGAAAGTCGGTTTGCTTGGTTTGGACTGGACTGTTTCTAGAATGTTGTTTGACAAGGGGTTTGTTTCTATGTCTGTGTATCACACTGTGTCTGTGAATGTAGACATTAGAAAGAGAAGGCGTCAATGGATGTTTTCTGTCAATTAGACAGCTTTCCAGCATTCATCCTGCCAAATTTATGAATAGAGTGTGGCAGGCTTATTAATGTGCAACACCTGCTATCTTTCTAAGTTCCAGTTTTCTTCCTGAATTTCTGGCCACTCTCCAGAATAGGCTCATGGTTTTGTGTCCCAGATATGTAACACCTCCAAGCTCTGTCACATGGCCCTCTACTGGATAGCTGAATGGAATGGGAGCATTTCAGAAAACTCAGATATCAGTGTGACCAGGAAAGTCTCAGTGGTGAAACCATGCTTTGCGCCATTTGCTTACCTAATGTTCTGTTGCCATGAATGTCAGGAAAGTCTTTGACTCAGGCCACCCCTTTTTGAAGCCTGAAGAAAACTGTTTTCAAATGGAAATGAATGAGCATCACCTGTGGCTCTTTGCTTAACTGCTTTGGAAAGGGATGTGTCTGAATCAGCCTTTTGGCCTTTTATGAGGCTGTGGCCTAGATTCTCAGCACCTCATGGATCTAAATAAACATCCCATGTGTGCATTCAAAACCAAAATGGCAAAAAGATCAGTCATTGTAAATGAAGTCTCTTGCCTTCCTCTGTTAGGTTCCTGACCTCCATCAAGTGAGAATAGAGATCCTTTGGGTAAAATGAGTTCTTCAAACCCCAGCAGAAGTGCTTGTGTATTCTAATGACTCCAAATCAAAAAAAGAATCTATTCCTGACAGTCAGTAGGCTTCAAATTGTAGAAGCAGAGCAGTATTAACGGCAGGTCTATTTGATCACTCCTGGTTCATAGGAAGGGTGTCCAGGCCACCGTGACTTTAGGAAAATGAGTGGCAAGGGAGCTTATTGTTGACACTGTCTTGAGCTGTGCCACTAATGGAGAACTCCAGCTAGAGTTTATGATGAGTGCCTATATGGAAGAAGATGAGGGCCATGTGGGAGTGTTTTGGTTTTAATTGTGGTCATTTGTGTGGCAGTTGGAAGAGAAGTCTCGGTCCACCTGGTCTTGAACTCTGGTGTGATTCCTATTAGAGACTGAATTCTGGAACTGACCTCAGAGAAGCATTGCCATGAATTTTGTTATGATTTTTGGAGGCCACACATGAGAGTTGCCCTTACAAACTGATCTAAGGCCAGGGTGGCTTTCCACAGAGCACTGGGAATCTCAGCCAGGATATCACATGATTTTATTGTGAAAAACTTGGCAGACATAGTTGAGAGGCAAAACACACATGGACCTCACCTTGTAAACCTCAATGGGCCTGGCTTCATGTGACCTTTTGGCCACTCTTTGGAATCCTTGCCTGTGAGGGTTCTCCAGAACGTTCTTTGAAATGAGCTTCCACACCCTAATGGTTGCAGAATAAATTGAAACCCACAGTGCCTCCAACTTCATCCTTGAAAGCAGTCTAGATAAATACCATGAAATTTTTGAAATTCCCATGAACAGGTGGCACAGGAGAACCTTTGGATCTCCTGTTGCTGATCATGAGTGTATCAGACAGTGCCTTGATTGACTGGGTTTCATGAAAATGGTGTAGAACAGAGATGCCAGTAAGTTGGAGCTTGCTGAGTAGTGGGCCTAGAGCAGTGGTGGGCAAGAGTGTGATAAAATATCTGTGGTGGGGCAATGAGGATCTACCATTGACTTCCAAATGGCTTGTGACTGACACGGTGCAGCCAGCTCCCTTATAAGTAATGGTATATTGTTATATGGAGAAGTTTCAGGGCAATGCTCAGAATCAAGTTGCTATTGTAAAAGAGGTAAGCTATGTGGGATAGAAGCCTGGTTGGTGCATTCTCCTACCAACCCTGACCCACCACATGTGACAGATCTTCCTTCAGCACTGTGTCCCAATTGATTACCGTGTAATTCATAAAGCAAATACAAAACTACCAGTCCAGTAGCAAGAAACACCAGGAAAAGTGGAGGATGAACAAATGGCTTCACAGTCCACAGGGGGGAGGCACTTAGTCCCCAGTGGCCACAGTTTACTTACAAAGAGAGAATTCAGCACTGCTGCCTCATGTTCATTGGAAAATTAGAAACCATGTCTTCCAGGTCACATAGATGCAGACCCAGCTTTGATGGTCTCACTACAAAGGAAGCTAAAGCTCCTGACAACAACATATATTTCATGTGCCCAAACTCAGAGGCAGTTTCTCAAGAAGTCTTTAGGCCAGCAGAGCTCCATGTTTCTGGCGTGTTTACCCTGTCCCTTACTTTTGGAAACTCCTCTACCACCTCCAAGGTTGTGAACTCCTGAGCATGTTCCATTCAGATATCTATTCACAGATTTTCAAACTCTTCTCCTCTGATTGTGTCTTACTTGGGTTAAAGGTTATGTCAAGGCATTGTTCTGGAAGAGTGTGGGACGATTTTTTTTGTGTAGCACATATTTGCCTACTCATTGGATTCATTTTACAATTTTTCACTCGAAATACTGAATCCCTGACACTACCCCATACCCTACTAGACTCTGATTACTGATCATAATATGATGTAGAAAATTAACCGAAACAGATTGGAAATTCAAGAAGTTCAGAGGACGCCTGGTGTATAGTTGAACTTGCCTTTTGCATGATAAAGTGTAGCAGTTATTAATCTAGTCAATTTTTTAAAAAATAGTTCTCCATGTGTTTTTTAAGTTAACAAATAAATGAATTCTTGTCTCAATTTCTCTGTAGCCTATTCAGCACATGCATTTTTGTATGCACATATAGAATCCTACCTGGTTTCACATGTACATTCATGTAAGTTGGATGACATGGAAGATACAAATTGTGAGAAGAGATCACTCCTCTTAAACACTGTTGGAACTTAATATTCAACCTATGGGTGAGCATCCTAGCTGAACAAGATTATACATAAATTCATGTTCAGTAAAATGAATAGTTTTGGATGTGTGGATGATATATATTTCATGGTGAATTCTGATTGGCACATATATATTGCTACTTTTTAATGTCTGTGTGTGTGTGTGTGTGTGTGTGTGTATGTGTGTGTGTGTATAAATATATATATATATATATATATATATATATATATATATACACTCTCAAGATTATTCAAAATATGAAATATATGTGTCTTATTATATACTCCCTAAATTCATTCATATTTCATGTATGTGGATTTATAATCAACTATTCACAAGATTATTTTCAGAAATATTCATCCACCTGAACTACATATTTGATTCCTGGTACTGAAAACTAACTTCTGTAAATGGTGCATATAAACCCTAAAATTTCTGCAGTAATAACCCAGTTTAACATCAGTGCAAGTAGATTCCTATGGGACATGATGTGTATTTTGACGTTCCTTTTTATTCAATACTGGTACATTATATTTTCTTCAGTTAATGCACGTGAGAAGTTATATATTTCATCAACAAGTTCACAAATTTATAAACATTTTCTTTCACTATCCATCACTTCCTAATTCAGAAAACTTGTATTTTTCCAAGTCTCTTGACTCGTCTTTTCATGAGACTTCTTTCCAAACACATTATTTTCTCTTTCCATAATCACTTTTGAACCAAAACTCACACTCTCATCATGATAAACCATAACCCTAATATTGCCATTAGATGTATAACTGGTTGAAATGAATGTATATATATCAATATTAGATTTCCTGTATATTTTCAGATATCAATTCAATCCATTAATTTAAGTTGAAATCATTTATATTATTTATACACTATATGGTCTATTCATGCATTATCTCTATATTCACAGACACAGGGTACATCTATTTGTAGTCCCTATACTAATTTATAGGTCTTCAAAATATTGCTCCTAGAAATGGTGGAAGAAATACTCATGTCACCTGATGTACATATACATTTTATCACAGTAATATTCTGGGCACAAAATGCAAAGGTCACACTTATGATTGTAGTAAAGTCTAAATGGAAAGTGAGCATGGATTACTAAAAACATCCATGTACCAGTTACCTAATGCTATTAAATGTCATTCCTATTGGTGACTAAATTTTTGTTTCTTCCTAAGATTATTTATTCAACCTCAAAATTGTTGAAAATGTCTAATCCTATCACTCACTTTATACTTTGCCTGATTTCCTAATGTCTCTATTGATATATGGTTTCCGACATAATTTCCAATGTTCTTCAAAGTGACTGACTCTTCAGATGTGCTGATATTTACACTCACTCTACCTGAAACCCTACTGCTAAAGAACTTTTGGTCCAAATCCTATACTTACTCTGCTTTCTAAACCTACTGAATATCTTCCTAATCCTATTGACTATCCTTTTGGCTAGATGTTTTTTTCGACATTCAATCATCCAAGGTACAAGGTCTTTTGCCATTGTATATCGATTAATCCGAGACATCTTTGCAGAATATAATTCAATGCTAAGTATCCCAATCAAGGGCCCAGTGCACTTCTTGGCTTCAAATCTTACCTATATTTCTGTTTTCATACTTATATTTCACCTCTATATTCTTGTAAATATCGCAGTTTCCCAATACCATTATTCATTCCGTAGAATGATTCCTAACCCAAATCAAACCTGTTATTAACCCTAACCATACACTGTTCCCTCAATCTAACTTTACAATAGAGTAGGGACAGAGTTGGTCTTACACTACAGGAATGTAGGGGTTCTTCCACCTGCTGAGAACCTCAAACGTCCATGTAGAAATGATCACTGGAGGAGACTTAGGCAGCTATAAAGCACCTGAGAGAACAAAATCATCTTCAATGGCAAACAAACTGGTGAGAATGAAGGGTTGTGTCTGAATCAGCCTCTCTGTTCTTAATGTAGATTAGATGGACCAAACCAGGCCCTTGTAGAGAGCTATTACTGGGTGCCTATGGTTGATATACCATTCTAACTTGTGAATGTGTCACAGAAAGTAGGGGCAGCATTCATCTCATGGGACAATTTTAAGCAACTGTTAAGAAAAAGTGGTTGCCAAGGCATTGACCTCATTCAATTCCTGAAAGAAGTTACCTACCTCACTTCCTTGGTGATGGAACTCTCTGAACTTGGGATCTAGGAATCCAGGCACACAGAGCCAGTCCCAAACCCAGTCACAGTGGACTCACTTGTTTGGATATACCAAGGATAGAGTCAGTCTTCCTTGGTACATACTGATGTGAGGATGGCCAAATGCCAGGAGAGCTCTGTAGATGGGCCTTTCCTGAGAAAGCAGGTAGTGGCTCACCGCTAGCTCCTGACAACCTCACAGAGTTGGCAAAGGAGACCAGATCTGAGACAGCACAGGACATTTTGGGGGAACATAGTATGGCCCACCAGTCAGAGGACACTCCGGATAGTCACAGACCTATTTGGGGGAAGGAGGTGCCTTTTTGGGTGTGGGTGTGTGTTTGTGGTTTTGTCTCATGTTCTGAGAATAGGTTGGAATGGTGTTTTGTTTCGTTTGGAGTGGACTCTTTCTAGTAAGTGTTTTGACAAGGTGTGTTTCTATTTTTGTGTATCCCACTGTCCATGGTTGTAGACATTAGAAAAGAGAATGCATCAATGGATGTGATGTGTCCTGTCTATTAGACAGTTTCCCAGCATTCATCTTACCCAATTTATGATTCAACTGCAGCTTGTCTTATGGATGGGCAACTCCAGCTATCTTTCTAAGTTAATGTTTTCTTCCTGAATTATGGCCACTATCCAAAATAGGCTCATGGTTTTGTGTCCAAGATATGTACCACCTCCAAGCTCTGTGACATGGGCATTTATTGGATAGCTGAAAAAAAATAGCGAGCATCTCAGAAATCTCAGATATCAGTGTGACCAGGAAAATCTCAGTGGAGAAACCCTGCTTTGGGCCTTTTGCTTACCTTTTGTTCTGTTGCCCTGAATGTCAGGAAGGTCTTTTCCTCAGGCCACCACTTTGTGAAGCCTGAAGAAAACAGTTTTCAAATGGAAATGAATGGGCATCATCTGTGGCTCTTTGCTTAATTGCTTTGGAATGGGATGTGTCTGAACCAGCCTCTTGACCCTGTGTGATGCTGCAGCTTAGATTCTCAGCAACTGATAGATCTAATGAAAGATCCCATGTGTGCATCCAAAACCAAAATCGCAAAAAGATCAGTCATTGTGGATGAAGTCTTTTGAATTCCTCTATTAAGTTCCTGACCTCAATCAATTGAGAATAGGGATCCTTTGGGTCAAATGAGCTCTTCAAATTCCTGCAGAGGCTAGCCCAAATGTGCTTGGGTTTCCTCATGACTCCAATTGACATAAAGATTCTAAACCCCAGAGTCAGTAGGCCTCAAATTGCAGAAGCAGAGCAGTATTTACGGCCAGCCTATTTGAACAATCGTGGTTCAGAGGAAAGGTGTCCAGGCCATACTGACTTTAGGCAAATGAGGGGCAAGCAAGCTCATTTTGGACACTGTCTTTGGGTGTACCCCTCATGGAAACCTCCAGCCAGAGGTTATGATGAGTGTCTATATAAAAGAAGATGAGTGTCATGAGGGAGTGTTTTGGTTTTAATTGTGGTCAATTGAGTGGCGCTTTGAAAGAGATGACTGGGTCAACCTGGGCTTAAACTCTGGGGTGATTCCCCTTAGAGACTGAGTTCTGCAACTGACCTCAGAAAAGTATTGAAATAAATAGTGTTGGGATTTTAGGAGGCCATGCATGAGAGTCGCCTTTCGAAACTTAGATCTACGCCCAGGGTGGCTTTCCAAAGACCACTGGGAATCTCAGCCATGATATCACAAGATTTTATTCTTAGAGACTTGGAAGCCATATTTGAGAGACAAAACACACATGGAGCTCACATTGTAGACCTCAATGGGCCTGGATTCATGTCACGTTTTGGCCACTCTTAGGAATCCTTGCGTGTGAGGCTTCTCCAGAGCTTTAATTGAAATTAGCTTCCTCAATTTTACTTGTTCCTGAATAAATTGAAACCCACAGTGACTCCAACACCATACTTGAATAATGGCTAGATCAATATTATAAAATTTTTGAAATTCACATTAGCAGGTGGCACTGGAGAACCTTCAGATGTCCTGTTGCTGATCATGAATGTAGCAGACAGTGCCTTGATTGACTGGGTTTCATGAAAATGGTTTAGAACAGAGTTGCCAGTAAGTTGGAGCCTGCTGAGTAGTGGGCCTAGAGCACTGGTGTGCAGGTGTGTGATAAAACATCCGTGGTGGGGCCATGTGGATCTGCCATTGGCTTCCAATTGGCTTGTGACTGACATGGTGCAACTAGCAGACCCGTATATGTAAAGGCATCTTGTTATATGCAGAGGTTTCAGGGCAATATTCAGAATCAGGTTGCTATGGTCAAGGGGGCAAGCTATGTGAGTTAGAAGCCTGGTTGGTGCATTCTCCTGCAGACTGTTTCACACCACACGTGATAGAACTCCCTACAGCACTGTGTCCTTGTTGAACTCCTTGAATTTCGTGAAGCAAATACCAAGCATCCAGTTCAGCAGCAAGAAACACCACGAAGAGTGGAGGAAGTCCAAATGGCTTCACAGTCCACACGGGGAGACACTTAGACCCCAGTGGCCACATTTTAACTACAAAGAGAGAATTCAGCACTCCTGCCTCATGTTCATTGGAAAATCAGAAACCAAGTCCTCTAGGTGACACATAGATGCAGACCCATCTTTGATGGACTCACTAGAAAGGAAGCAAAAGCTCCCTACAACAAAATATATTTCAAGATTCCAACCTCAGATGCAGTTTCTCAAGAAGTCTTTAGGCCAGTAGAGATCCACGTTTGTGTAGTTTTTACCCTGTCTCTTACTTTTGGAAACTTTTCTACCACCTCCAAGGATGTAAACTCCTTAGCATTTTCCATTCCAGTTATGTATTCACAGATTTTCTAACTCTTTTCATCCAATTGTGTCTTACTTGGGGCGAAGGTATTGTCAAGGCATTGTTCTGGATGAAAGTGGGAAGATTTTTGTGTAGTGCATATTTGCATACACATTGGATTTTTTTCCCAATTTTCCACTCGAAATACTGAATCCCTGACACTAACTCATACCCTACTAGACTCTCACTACTAATCCTAAAATGATGGAGAAAAATAACCCAAACAGAATAGAAATACAAGCAGTTCAGAGGAGGTAGGGTGTATATTTGGACTTGCATTTTGCATAATATAGGGCAGGAGTTATAAATGTAGTCATTTTTTATTGAAATATTTCTCCATGTGTTTTTAAAGTTAACAAATATGTGAAATTCTGTCTCCCTTTCTCTCTAGCCTATTCAGCACATGTATTTTTATATGCACATATAGAATCCTAACTGGTATCACATGTAAATTTTTGTGAGGTGGCTGACTTGGAAGATACAAATTTTGAGAAGAGATCACTCCTCCTTAGCACTGTTGGAACTGAAAATTCAACTTATGGGTGAGCATCCTGGATGAACAACATTATACATAAACATATGTTCAGTAAAATGAATATCTTTTATCTGTGGAGGATATATATTTCATGATGAATTTCAATTGGCATATATATTGCTACTTTTTAATGTCTCTGTGTGGGTTTTGTATATATATATATATATATATATATATATATTCTCCAGATTTTTCCAAATATGAAATATATGCGTCTAATTATACACTCCCTAAATTCATTCATGTTCATGTATGTGGATTTCTAATCAACTATTCACAAGATTATTCTCAGAAATATTCATCATCCTGAAATACATATTTGTTTCCTACTACTGAAAACAAACTTTTTTGAATGGTGCATACATATCCTAACATTTATACAGTAAATGACCCTGTTTAACATCAATTTGAGTAGATTCCTATGGGACATGATGTGAATTTTGATGTTCATTTTTATCCAACACTGGTACATTACTATTTCTTCAGTTTATGCACATCATAGGATATATATTTCATCCACAATATAGCAAATTTATAGGTATTTGTTTCACTTTCAATCACTTCCTACTTCAGAACACATGTATTCCTCCATGTTTCTTTACTGATCTTTTCATGAGACTTCTTTCCAAACACATTATTTTCGATTTCCATAATCACGTTTGAAGCAAAACTCACACACCCTTCATGATAAACCATAACCCTAATATTAATATTAGATGTATAACTCCTTGGAATGAATGATTGTATATCAGTATAAAATTTATTATATGTTTTCAGATATGAATTCAATCCATTATTTAAAGTGGAACCAGCTATATTATTTATTCATATGATGGTCTATTAATGCATTATCAATATATTCTATGACACAGGGTACACCCTTTGTACCCCCTATACATTACTAAAAATACCCATGTCCAGGTTGCCTAATGCTCTCAAATGTCAATCCTATTCGTGACTACATATTTGTTTCTTTTTAAGATTATATATCCAAACTCAACCCTGTTGAAAATGTCTAATCCTATGACTCACTTTATACTTTGCCTGATTTTCTAATGTCTCTATTTATATCAGATTTCCTAAATATTTTCCCCCATTCATCATCATTACTGACTCTTCACATGTGCTGACATTTACATTCACTCTCTCTCCAAAACATTATTGCTAAAGAACTTTTGTTCCATATCCTATACTCACTCTTCTTCCTAAAACTACTGACTATCTCCTGATCCTACTGACTATTCCTTTTTGACTGGATGTTCTCTTCTACATTCAATCATCCAAGGTACATGGTCCTATGCCATTGTATATCGATGTTTCTGAGACACCTGTTCAGAACGTAATTCAATTCTAAGTATCCCAATCAAGTGCCCAATGCCCTTCTCGGCTTCGAATCTTACCTAGATTTCTGTTTTCATACTTATATTTCACCTATATATTGTTGTAAATATCGCAGGTTCCCAATACCATTATTCAACCCTCAGAATGATTCCTCACCCAAATCAAACCTGTTATCAACCCTAATCATATACTCTTCCCTCAATCGAACTTTACAGAAGAGCAGGGAAAGAGGTGTTATTTCAATACAGGAATGTAGGCAATCTTCCACCTGTTGAAAACCCTGAATGTCCATACAGAAATGATCCTTGGATAAGTTGTAGGAAGCTATGATAGACCTGAGAGAGCAAAAGTCATCTTCCATGGCAAACAACATGGTCAGGATGAAGGGATGTGTCTGAATCAGCCTCTCTCTTCTTAATGTAGAGAAATGGACCAAACCAGGCCTCTGTGGAGAGCTGTTCCCGGGTGCATATGGTTGATATACTATCTAACTTGTGAAAATGTCACAGGAAGCAGGGGCAGCCCCCATCTCATGGGACACTTGGAATCAACTGTTGGGACAAAGTGGTTGCCAAGGCAGTGAACTCATTCAGTTCCTGAAGGAAGTGACTTACCTCACTACCTTGGTGATGGAATTCTCTGAACTTGGGATCCAGGAAGCCAGGCTCCCAGAGCCAGTCCCAGTCTCAGTCCCAGTGGTCTCACTTGCTTGGATTTTCCAAGGATAGAGTAATTCTTTCTTGATACCTACTGATGTGAGAATGGCCAAATAACAGGAAAGCTCTGAAGAGGTGCCTTTCCTGAGCAAGCAGGTAGAGGCTCATCGCTGGCTCCTGACAACTTCACAGAGTTGGCCAAGGAGACCTTCTCTGATACAGGACAGGCCATTTCAGGTGAACATAGTGTGGCCCACCAGTCATAGTACACTCCAGATAGTCACAGACACATTTGGGGAAGGAGGTGCCTTTGTGGGTGTGGGTGTGGGTTTTTGGTTTGTCTCATGTTCTGAGAATATGTAGGAAAGATGGTTTGTTTGGTTTGGAGTTTAACTGTTTTTAATAAGTCTTTTGACAAGGCGAGTGTTTCTATGTCTGTGTATCCCACTGTGTCCGTGGTTGTAGACATTAGAAAAGAGAATGCATCAATGGATGTATCCTGTCTAGTAGAAAGGTTCCCAGCATTCATCCTGCCCAATTTATGAATGGACTGTGGCTTGCCTTATTGATGGGCAACACGTGCTAATTTCCTAAGTTGCTTTTTTCTTCCTGAATTCTGGCCGCTCTCCAGAAGAGGCTCATGGTTTTGTGTCCAAGATATGTACCACCTCCAAGCTCTGTGACATGGCCATGTTCTGGATAGCTGAAGAAAATGTTGAGCATCTCAGAAAACTCAGATATCAGTGTGACCAGTAAACTCTCAGTGGAGAAACCCTGCTTTGGGCCTTTTGCTTACCTATTGTTCTGTTGCCCTGAATGTCAGGAAGTTCTTTGCCTCAGGCCTCCCCTTTGTGAAACTGAAGAAAACAGTTTTCAAATGGAAATGAATGGACATCACCTGTGGCTCTTCGATTAATTGCTTTGAAAAGCAATGTGTCTGAATCAGCCTCTTAGCTCTGTGTGAGGCTGTTGATTTAATTCTCAGCACCTGATGGATCCAAAGAAATATCCCATGTGTGCATCCAAAACCAAAATGGGCACAAAAGCAGTCTCTGCAGATGAAGTCTTACGCCTTCCTCTGTAAGGTTCCTGACCTCTATCAAGTGAGAATTGGGAAGATACACCAAGCCAATGGATGTCTCCTTTTGGAAAAATTGTACCACCGATGAGAGAATCAGCATAAATACTTCAACACCACCACAAGTCGCTGAACCAACAGATAGTTCACAATGCATACAAGTGAGTTCACAATGCATACAAGTGATTCATAGTCCAGGCAAGTTCTGCAAGCAGTTCAGTGATGGCTATTGCAGAAGCTTTAGATTGGTTTTATCTTTGTCTTCACTAGCACTGGGATGAACATAGCAATTCTGGCAATAATGGCTAAAGAAAAAATTATGTATCATTCCAGAAGGCACTAAAAAACAATTTTCTTAACAATTTACATTTTCTTCAAGAGGATTATTAAATATAATAAAAAGGAAAGGTGAAAGTAAACAAACAGTTCTGCTAAACTCTCTTTTTGCTTACATATTAAAACAATCCTGAACAGTTGTTTACCAAATTTAAATTAAACCATTTAAATCACGTGAATAAAAAAAAATATATGTATTGTATCCATTTTTTCATGAGCGCTCATCATATATGATATACGGACATACGTACATTCAAACATATAACACAAAACACAAGTGTGCACACATAAAATAATACATGCAACATATAACATAATAGTAAAGGCCTTATAACATTTTACAGGTGAAATCACCGTTGGAATGTTTAAAAACTGTATAGTCAAAAAATAGAACTGATCAGCAAAACATTAACCTAGGTCTGTATGAGCTAAAAAAAAAAAAAAAAAAAAATAGAACTTCATGATGTGGGAAAGGGCAATAATAAAATAGATATTGAAAAAAGCATCCTGGTTCAGTTGCAGATGTAAGGATAGCCAAATTGGAGTTTTGGATATCAGCTGTTATGGATTTGAGCCAAATCATCTTCTTTTTGGTCTATAGAAATCACTTTAGTTAATCTCTCTGGAATCCAAATTGGCTGCTGTTCTTCCTGTGGAAACACACAAACAGACCCCCGACTGCAGACAATTACTGGGTCCAGACCTTTCCATTGTCCTGTTAGAATATCCTTCCAAAATACCCTAGGCTTATGCACATTTTTTGGACACATATGCCTTTCCACAGCACTAAGTCCTGATGAATCCAAATTTAAAAAGTTTAGAGTAAAAAGGGTTATTTTAAGTTTATCGTTGGGGAATATATACCCCTTCCAAATTCTGTCTTTTTGCTTTAGTAAGTACATTTTAATAGTTTGATGTGCTCTTTCAACTATGCCTTGTCCCTGTGGATTGAATGGGATTCCTGTTATACGAGTAATGCCAAATGATGAGCAAAATTGTTTAAAAGAGTTAGAAGTATAACCAGGGGCATTATCTGTTTTTAACTGTTTTGGAACGCCCACAGTGGCAAAATTTTGTAAGCAATGAGCTATAACATCTTTAGTTTTTTCTCCGGCATGAAGGGAGCCCATCAAAAATCCAGAAGAAGTATCAACTGTAACATGCAAATATTTTAATTTTCCAAATTCTGGCAAGTGTGTGACGTCCATCTGCTAAATATGGTTAGGTATCAATCCTCTAGGATTGACTCCAAGATTAACTTGTGGTAAAAAGTTCACACAATTTTGACATTGTTTTATTATTTGTCTAGCTTGATCCTTAGTTATTTTAAAATGCTTTTGTAAAGTATTAGCATTCACATGGAACTTTTTATGAAAATTAATAGCTTCTTCTAGTGTAGAGAAAATATGTATGTATGTCATGTGTTGTTTTATCTGCTAAATCATTGCCCAAACTAAGGGCTTCAGGCAATCCTGTATGTGCCCTGACATGTTCTATAAAGAATGGATCTTTTCTGTCCCAGATTACACTTTGTATAGTGAAAAGCAAAGAGTAAACAGTAGAGGAAGGGGAAACCTACCAGCATCTTCAAGGGATACTATAGCATTAACTATATACTGACTATCAGAAAATAAATTAAATACAGAATCTTTAAACATCACAAAAGCTTGTAATACTACATTAAGCTCTAAATTTTGAGCTAACTCTTTGGGTGCTAAAAATGTAAAAGTTTGATCAGGTGTGACTATTGTTGCTGTACCATTATTTGACCCATCAGTGAATATATTTGGAGCATTCATGATAGGTGTTTTCTTGCATTTTTAGAAAAATTACAGGATGCGATGACCAAAAAGACAGTAAAAGATTAGATGGTAAGTGGTTATTAAATGAAACATTAGATTTACACATGATTATTGCCCAAGTATTTAACTCATTAGCTAATTCATCAATTTGATACATAGTATATGGAGTAATAATTTTATTGGGTGAAGTTCCACACACTCCCTTTGCTGCTTTTATTCCTATGAGTATTAATTGTCCCTAAGCCTCAGAATACCTAGTAATAATAGTGTTACCAGAATAAGATAAATGTATCTATAATAATGAACCTTCTTGCCAAAATACTCCTTTAGGAATATTTTTTGTTGGTAGTAAAATAAATAATAAAGGCAAAATTATATCAACTGTATCCAAATGCATTTTTCCCATATATGTTTCAATGATTTTTAATGCCTTTCTTGCTTCAGGCATTAACATTTGCGGTGAATTTGGATATTATGGACCTTTTTGGATATCAAATAAAGGTCCCAAATCTTCTGTTTGTATACCTAGATAAGGCTTTATCCAATTTATGTCTCCTAATAACTTTTGAAAGTCATTAATTGATTTGAGTTGATCTACTCATATTTGAATTTTTGGTGGACTGACCATGGCTGAGGATAATAGAATTCCTAAATAATTAATTGGAAAATTTAATTGTATTTTATCTATTGCTATCTCTAGGTTTAATTTTTTAATAAGTTTGTAAGTGTGGCATAACATTCTAGCAATAGGTTTTTAGCTTTGTGTGCTAATAATACATCATTCGTATAGTGAAATATTTGTAGTTCAGGATTTTGATATCTATGTGGCTGGATTACTTTGTTAACATAAATTTGACCCATAGTTGGGCTGTTATCCATCCCTTGAGGGAGTACTTTCCACTCATATCTCTGATCAGGACCTTCATGATTCAGTGCAGGGATAGTAAATGCAAAACTTGGACTATCTTCTGGATGAATTGGAATTGAAAAAAAACAATCTTTAATATCTATTACGAAAACATACCAAGTTTTTGGCAAAGAAGACAATAGAGGAATCCCCGATTGAGCAGGTCCCATAATAACCATCTCATTATTAATGGCTCTTAAATCTTGCAATAATCTCCATTTACCAGATTTCTTTTTGAGGACAAAGATGGGGGTATTATGGGGAGACACAGAAGGCTGTATATGTCCTTCCGCTAATTGTTGTTTGACCAGGTCATGGGCTGCTTGTATCTTTTCTTTAGTCAGGGGCCACTGAGGAACCCATGCTGGTCTTTCTGATTTCCAAGTAATTTTTATTGTCTCAGTGGCCCTTTCTGAAAATCCAACCCATATCTATCTGTTCCTTGGTCTATATGTATTGGTGCTGCTATACCTTGTTCTTGTTTTTCTAATCTTTTTCCTTTCCTAAAACCTTGTCTAGCCATAATAGTGGGTGAATTTTGATTGTTATTTGTTAATGTCAAACGTAATTGATCTATGACATCTCATCCCCATAAAGTTACGGGAAGATGATCCAATACATATGGCTGTATAGTTCCTTCACCTCCTTCAGGATCCTTCCAATCTAATACCATTGCACTCTTATGGGGATTAGTCGCCACTCCTAGGCCTCCAAGCGTTTGAGTGGCTTTTTGTAATGGACAATATTTTGGCCATTCCTGCCGAGAGATGATGCTAAGTTCTGCACCTGTATCCAGTAGCCCATTAAATTTATGTCCTTGAATATTTAGTTTTAGCATGGGGCGAGAATCTAAATTTAAAGAAAGCATAGCCCAATCTACACCTGTGGAGCCTAATCTCTTGGAACCTCATTCTACAGTACTACTGGAAAATTTATCATGTAGTCTGGGTATTATTAGTAACTGTGCTATTCTATCTCCTGGTGAAATTACTGATATACCCTTTGGAGAACTGGCTATAATTTTTATTTCACCTTCATAATCAGGATCAATTACCCCAGGACTTATCATAAGTCCTTTTAGAGTAGAAGAGCTGCGTCGCAATAATAAGCCTACTGTTCTTTTGGGAAGAGGTCCTTTCACCCCTGTGGGAATGATTTGAACTCCCATCTCTATTTATTACTGATCTGGCGGAGGAACAGATGTCCAACCCTGCGCTTTCTCTGGTTTGTCTGATGAGGGTTATGATGGACAATGTGTCCTGGGCACTACCTTGATGGGGTTGCTGGGTTCCCCCAGTGCTCCATATATTTTTGGTTTGGGGCCCCAGAGCATTGGGCCCCCCGTCCATTTTTGGCAATGGAGCCTGATGCCTTTCTCCATGATATCATGGATAAACATCTGGTCCTTGTTCGTTTTTTGATAGTGAAGTACCCTCTATGGTTGTTTGAGAACGGCATTCATTATTCCAATGTCTGCCTCTACGGCATCGTGGGCAAATACCCGGTATTCTACTCCTTGGATACCTAGTTTTGTTAAACCCTCCTATGGGGCAATTCCTTTTAAAAAGTTCTGTTTGTTCACGATAGTAGCACGTTCTTGGCTTGGCATTTGAAACCTGTTTTACTGAAGCTGCCACAATTCGCCCTTGTTCATTAATGTCTCTGGCATCTAAAGCCTGTTTTACTGCAGCTGCCACGACTTGCTCTTGTTCATTAATGTCTCTACATAATTCAATATATGTGTTTAAATCTTCATGTTTCCATGGTCTCATGTTACCTCTGCACCAAGGATTCACTTGGTCATAAGCCAGTTGTTTTATTAATGGCATTGCTTGTTCTGTATTATCAAAAACTCTGTAGCTGTTTGAATAAGCCTATCTACAAATTCAGCACAAGATTCATTAGCTCCTTTTATTACCTTAGATAATTGACCTTGTAAACCTCCATGTCTGTGTAAAGTCTTCCATGCCTTAACCGTGTCTACAGCAATTTGTGCATATACGCCAGGATCATACGCAATTTTTTGCTGCTGATCCTCATAAGGTCCCTTTCCTAACAACATATCTAGATTTCTCTGAGGATAACCAGCTGCTGCATTTCGCCTAGCCATCTCCTTGCAAAATTCCTCATTGGCAACCTTCTATAACAGTTATTGACCTCCATTTAGCATAACTTTACACATACTAGCCCAATATGCTGGCATCAGGTTCAAGTTGTTAATGGATTCGACCAAGCTTACAATGAAGTGTGCTTGAGGACCATAGGTTGTTACAGCCTACTTTAGCTGCTTCAAAATTTTGAAATTTAAAGCATGGTGAATTCGCTGCCCTCCTACCTCAAATACAGGGCATGTTAATACTTGAGATCCTGTCTCAGGATCCGAACTATCAACTATGGGGGTTGGGGGCCTCCCAGCATATGGAGGTGGCCTTGTTAGTTGAACATTTACATCCTCTGGTGATAGAAAGGTGTTAATAACAGTCTCCTGTAGAGGTGGTGCTGTTGGTTGGACACTTACGCCCTCTGGTGATAGAAAGTTGTTATTAGCAGTCTCCTTTTGTAACTTTGACCCTGATGGCTTTTTCTGCTCTAAGCTTTGTTGCTCTATCTTTGTCTGAACTGAAGGCTTTGGACTAAGCAAACCAATATGAACGTCCACAATGGCAATGTGCCAACTGGCATAGTCCCTGGGCTGTTCTTTTCTACTCTTTTTAAATCTTGACCATGGTGGTTCCATTATGATATATTTAACAATTCATTCTTAAAAAGCCATGGGCTACATTTTTGTATTGTATCAACGAATGCCCTATCTGTTCTTGATTTTTCTAAGATGCTTCCTTCCTCTAACAATTTACTTAACACTCTTTCAGTTTGTTTTTTTACTAATTTCTGATCCTGTATTTCTACTATAATACTACCAAACAAGATGAGGCCAAACAAAACTGAGACAGAATGAAATAAAAAGGAAAAATCAAAAAGTCATAATAGCCTTTCTATCCTCCTGACATGTGCATCTGTCCTTAATCCCTAGCTGTTCCTCAGATGTAAATTGTTTTTTCTCAGATGTGAGCTGTTTTTTTTCCATCTCACTCATCTCCAGGTATAGGCAGCTTAAAATAAAAGTGAAGCAAAACAAAAGAGGAATCTTAAACTGGCTACGCATCCTCTCGCCCTGCCCTCAGGGGTGAGCAGTTTACTTATCACTTACCCTCAGTCGCTCCCCGTGCGAGCCACCAAATTCTGCATTCTGGCTGGGCATGAATCAGGAGCCACTTGTCAAAAGAAACAAACTTTATTTTTAGAACCACACTCGCCAAATAAAACAGCTCCTCAGAAAAAACCCTCAGAGCCCAACTGCCACCACTGGCTTCCTTGTAAAGTCTCTCTG
Organism: Callospermophilus lateralis; assembly: GCF_048772815.1. Classification (NCBI taxonomy): domain Eukaryota; kingdom Metazoa; phylum Chordata; class Mammalia; order Rodentia; family Sciuridae; genus Callospermophilus; species Callospermophilus lateralis. Next base: position 2,134,992 of record NC_135320.1, on the reverse strand, counting down.
ACACCCACAAGCCTCTCCACCTCCCACAATCCTCCTGCTCTTGAGGCCGATTGGCTGTGTTGCATGGTTGAAGCCAAAAAGACCCCAATTAGCAGCTCTGTGGTCTGAAAGGGCAGGGAAACAGCCCAAATGAGGACCACCACAGAGGAGCTAATCAGCTAGATGTTGCTGGGTTCGCTGTGAGCCAATAATCAGCAGGCACCTGAAAATTTCCTGGCAGTTGGAAGTTTGCTGGGGCCCCTTCAGCTGTGGCTCTCAACAAATTCCTGTCTCCTTTCTCTCTATCCTATTCAGCACATGTATTTTTATATGCACATATACAATCCTACCTGTTATCACACGTACATTTTTGTGAGGTGACTGACTTGGCACATACAAATTGTTAGAAGAGACCACTCCTCCTGAACACTGAATGGAACTAAAAATTCAACCTATGGGTGAGCTTTCAAGTTGAACAACATAATACATAAATCCATGTTGAGCCAAATGAATATTTTTGGATCTGTGGATGATATGTATTTCATGGTGAATTTCCTTTGGAATATATATTGGTGTCTCTCTCTCTCTCTCTCTCTCTCTCTCTCTGTGTGTGTGTGTGTGTGTGTGTGTGTGTGTGTGTGTGTGTATATATATATATATATATATATATATATATATTCTCAAGATTTTTCAAAATATGAAAAATGGGTCTTATTATACACTCCCTAAATTCATTCATATTCATGCATGTGGATTTATAATCAACTTTTCACAAGATTATTCTCAGAAATATTCAACCACCTGACATGCATATTTTTTTTTCCTAGTACTGAAAACTAACTTAAGTGAATGGTGCATACAAATCCTAATATTTCTACAGTAATTGACCCAGTTTAACATTAATGCAAGTAGATTCCGATGGGACATGATATGTAGTTTGACGTTCATTTTTATTCAACATTGGTACATTACTATTTCTTCAGTTTATGCACATCATAGGATATATATATTTCATCCACAATTTAGCAAATTGATAAGCATTTTTTTCACATTCAGTCACTTCCTGCTTCAGAACACATGTATTCGTCCATGTTTCTTGGCTTGTATTTTCATGATACTTCTTTCCACACACATTATTTTTGATTTCCCTAATCCCTTTTGTAGCAAAACTCACACAACTTCAAGATAAACCATAACCCTAATATTACCATTAGTTGTATAACTGGTTGGGATGAATGATTTTATATCAATATAAGATTTCTTATAAGTTTTCAGATATTAATTTAAACCATAATTTAAAGTGGAACAAGTTATATTATTCATTCACATTAATGTCTATTCATGCATTATCTTTATATTCATAGACACAGGGTACACCTCTTTGTTTCCCCAATACGAATTATACGTCTTCAAAATAGTGCTCCCAGATATGCTGGAAGAAATACTCATGTCACCTGATCCATATATACATTTAATCACAGTAATATTCTGGACACAAAATGCAAATGACACGCTTATGGTTGTACCAAAGCCTAAAAGGAATGTGAACATGGATTACTAAAAACATCCATGTCCAGGTTTCCTAATGCTCTCAAATGTCAATCCTATTGGTAACTACATATTTGTTTCTTCCTAAGATTATATATTCAACCTCAACCCTCTTGAAAATGTCTAATTCTATCACTCACTTTATACTTTGCCTGATTTCGTAATGTCTCTATTGATATCTGCTTTCCTACATATTTTCCGTAGTTCATCATTGTGACTGACTCTTTACGTGTGCTGACATTTAACTGCACTCTCTAACTGAAACCCTATTGCTAATGAACTTTTGTTCTAAATCCTATACTCACCCTTCTTCCTAAACCTACAGACTATCTTCCTAATCCTACCAACAATCCCTTTTTGATTTGATTTTCTCTTCTACATTCAATCATCCAATAATATTCAGGTGAGTATCGGAGGAAGAGTCCACCAAGGACTATCCTATGCAACAGCTAAGGGTTTATTGGGGGTCCAGCATGCTGGGTCTCAGAGCTCCCTTGAATAGAGCAGAGAGCCCTGAGCACAGCTTAAGCAGATCTTATATATTTTCCTTGGAGGCAGCAGGGAGAGAACTTTATTGAATGGCTAGGGTGAGTGGGCGGTTTGCTTTCAACCGGGTGAGGGAGTACATTCTGCAATTTGGCAGTTGGGAACAGCACATTCTGGGAAGAAGATTAGCAAACCATTGTCAATATTTCAACAGTGTTTTTCTAAGCTTACAGAAAAACAGGAAGTGACAAGTACCTATTTTATTAACCTTTCATTCCCCACTTCTTCTTCTGGTACTTTTAATCATAAAAGTGATCATTGGGGTGTGTACATTATATGTCTTCTAGTGGGATATTGCCAAATGTTTAACTTGTCCAATTTGAGCTTGGAGAAAATAAATTACACGGTTGAGCAAACAGGGTTTTATATTTAGCACTAATATGAGGATAATTATTGGACTGGCCAGGGTTGATAAAAGCGTAGTTAACCAGGGGGAAAGAGTGAACAAAGACTCAAACCACCCTTTTTGGGCCTCTCTCTCTCATTGTTGCTCTTCAAAGCGTCTTTTTAATTTACTCAGATTTTTTTACAACTCCAGTATGGTCGGCATAAAAACAACAGTCTTCTCTCAATGCAGTACAAAGGCCGCCTTCTCTCATGAAGAGGATGTCCAACCCTCGAGTGTTCTGTAAAACAACTTCAGATACAGAGGTAAAAGACTCCTGCAAAGCTGTGAAGGTGGTTTATAATATCTTTATGTATTGGTCTATTGCTGCTTCTAATAGGGTCACTTGTTGTGTCCCATGGACCAGGGGAGAGGTTCCTGTGCCCACCCCTGCAGCAACCCCTATTCCTAATAGTATGGCTAAAGTGAGGGTGTATGTTCCCAGGAAACCGGGTTTAATGCCCCCCTATTTGATCTTCAAATGAACTTGTGTCATGATAGTGCACTCTGGGAAATATCTGCACCATTAATTAATCACATCTGTTGACCATTTTATGAAAACATAAACAATGTTTAAGTATATAGAATTATACTGTTGTAGGGAAGGACAAGGCAAGGCACCTAAGATAGCACTGAAGACAGGGAAACAGTCCTACTTGCTTGCAACCGGATTCAGATGGCATTGCTTCTGTTGTAATCAATTAATCCCCTGAATCCCCAGCTTAGATAGTTTCAGAATTTTGTACCCAACATATAAGGGATGTGGCTCAGAAGTTCACAGTCTGAAGAAGTTCAGAAAAAGCAGTTTTTGTTTCTGTTTTTTTCCTCTGTTCTGTGCAAGTTAACTTTTCAAGGACACCTGGGAGGGGGAAAGCTTTTTCTTCCCTATCTTTTTTCTCCCTGTCAGCTGTTACAAAGGAGCCCAGTTGGTAACTTCTTTATCTTAGAAATGTAGCCATCTCTGTGAAGCCCCAGCTGAAGGCCAGAGGCCTTGTTCACTTATCTTGTGAAAAACTAGTAAGGGGGTGTCTAGCTTAGAAATGCTGAGTTTTTTAGCCAGTGGCCAAGTACAACAGAGGAACACTAAAAGAGAAAGTTTATCTATATTGAACTTTTTTATAGGGACTCTTTTGCTGAAAGTTTTAAAGTCAGCCATGATGAAGACTTCTGGAGAAGGTCAGTTAAGACTTTTCTGTGGGCCTGGTACAGCGGGGGATGACTGGCAATGTGGGGCTGAGAGCAGCTTCGAGGATCTGAGAATGAGGAAGGAGAGATGTAAAAGAATAATGGGAAAGGGGTTTTGGATTTTCCAGGCAACAAAAACTTAAGCATTAGAACAGGTAGAGCAGAGGGGAAGACGGGAGTGAGTATCCCAAAATCCTGTGAGAGACTTTAAATATTTAGTAACCTGTTTTCAGTGATGACAAAGCAACATTAAAGGCCATTTTCATTACATCTTGGATAAGTGTATGAGGGCTCTCCTCATCTGGTTTGAGTTTTGGGTTAGCTGGAAAGAGGAACTGGTGGGACCCGGTGTGGGCACTAATAGGAGAAGAGAGGAATGAGTGGGTGGAGGGGTACATCAGTACCTGCTACCACAGCAAGGGGGCAGTGGTCTGAGAACCAGTGGAGGTTTGGGTTTTTGATCTAGTAATCGGACGGGAGAAATCAGGTTGCTGAGGTGGGAGTGACAGCAGAGATTCTGGAGCAGAAGGCAGAGGGTGAGGATCTATTGGAGAAGCATAGTTCAGGATGTAAGTGAAGGAGGAAAAAGGCTTCCACATAGGGGAATCTCATTTCACCTTTTTGAGCACTTGCAGAAGTTAAAAAGTTCACGCATAATTTGAGGATCTAGAGACCCCTCTGGGGGCCATCAGTTTTGGTTTTCTAATTGGTAATATAACCAATGCTGTGTACTGAATTTGATGAGGAGTTTGGGTTCCATCAGGCAGCCCCTGTATGCTCACATCCCCATGACATACAGAATAAGTTGGCTTTTCCCCCACATAGCCGTGACTGTTTTTGGGTTTGATAGTCCGCCTGGCAAACATACTAATCTAGCCTAGCCAACCTGCATCTGGCTCGCGTGTCCCTACATCCATAATGTTTGTTTCCATTATCTATGGTATGGAAGTGATTTAATGGAATTTTAGTGGGATCCTTTTCATCAGGGATATCCCAATAGAAAAGACCTATAGCCAGCTCACAAATTTCTGTGTGGAGATTTGGCCACCAGGTCCCTAAGGGGGCTGTATGCAAGATAGATTATACTTCTTTTCCAGTAGGATTTGTGATCAACCATCGCTGCTGAACTGACTGATGAGGGTTAGGACTACTTTTGGTAAATGGGAGAGTCTATAGTCTTATCCACACGGCAAATACGCAATTTGAAAAGGTAACCAGTCTTTTCTAGTTTCCAGCCAGAGTCTGGACAGGGAGCAGGCTTGAGATGAGAGGCATTGATCCAGGAAGTGATTCCGTCTACCTTTACCACTGTAGGTGTTATAAGTAACATCTGCTATGGTCTTTTCCAGCGGGGTTCCAGGAATGACACCTGATGTCGTCTTACATAGATGAAGTCTCGTACTTGATATCGTTTTGGAGTCCCCTCGTCCCCAGGTTGGTAGGCAGTGGCCAGCTGTTTTCACAGGTATTTCTGAGTTCTTTCATGAGCTTTAAGTCTGTCAAGCAAGGGGGTGTGGAAGGGATTGTTAGGTGTTAGAGTTGGGGTTATGTCCCTTACTGGAGGAGGTGCACAATAGTGAATTTCACAGGGGGTGAAATTACACAAAGAAACAGAGGGAGTATTTCTTGCATGCAACATTGCATAAGATAGGAGCATATTTCAATCTTTCATGCTGGTCTCTAAGCTTAATTTCGTTAAGGTCTATGTAATGATTCTATTCATTCTTTCTACCTGTCCTGAACCCTTGGGTCTATAAGCAAAATGTAACTTCCAATTAATCCCCAGGGTCCTGGCTAACTCCTGACTTACCTGGGCCATGAACGCCAGTCCATTATCAGACCCTATTACCTTAGGCAGGCCGTATCTTGAAGAAATATCTTTCAGGATCTTCTTGACCATCATTTGCGGTGTTTCTTTCTTTCTTTCTTTTTTTTTTTGTGGGGAAGGCTTCAATCCATCCTGAAAATGTATCTACATAGACTAGGAGATATTTAAGTCCATACCTTGCTGGCTTAATTTCAGTAAAGTCCACTTCACAGAATTGTCCTGGTCTGGTTCCTCGTAGGTGCTTTCCTGCAGGAAGCTTGGAAGGGTAAGCATTAACCAATTGGTGGACCTGACAGGATTTTGTTAACCATTCCATTATTTCCTTTTGCTGTGAGTAAGTTAGTTTATATCTCTGTTCTTTATCCTTCAGGAATGCCTGCAGTTTCTTTGAACCAAGGTGAGTGAGTTGATGTACATTTTTTATTGACATAGTTGGAGCCATGACTATAGGGATTTTTACTGAAGGATTTAGAAATTCCACTTGGAGGCCTTCAGGGTTAAAAGTTATTTTGGCCCAGAGCTTGGTGAGAAGATCTCTGCCCATCAATGGGGCCGGGCATTCTGGGATTACTAGAAAGGATTGATGGATTTTTCTTTTCCCCATGTCCGTGGTCCTCTTAGTTGTCTATGCCCAATATTTACTGCCGTTATTCCCTTGAACTAGAGACCTTCTATTTGATAGAGGACCAAATGGGGCCTTAAGGGCTGAGTATATTGCCCCTGTATCCACTTCAAAGTTTACTGTGGTCCCCTCCACTTCAAGTTACCCTGAGCTCGGGTAGGTGATCTGAGCCCCAACTTTCGTAGTCATCCTCCAGAGTCAGAATGGATGGCTGGTGTGGCTGTCTATTTCTGGGGCACTTTTTGGCCTAGTGTCCTTTTTCTTTAAAGTAGGCACATTGATCTGAGTCCAGGTGTGGCCTCTAGTGTGGGCCCAGGTATCCCTTCCTGTCTCCCTGTTTCTTATTATCTGACCTATTTATTGTTGTGATCAGGACCTTAGTCAACGCCTTAGTCTGTATGTGTTTCTTTTATCCTCCCTTTGCTCCCTTCTCTTCCTCAGTTTCTCTCTTATAGTATACCTTCTCGGCTTCTCTGACTAAATCTCTCAAAGTCATATCTTGTAATACATCTAAGCATAGTAACTTTCTTTTAATATCCAGGGCACCTTGCCCAATAAAGGCCATACTGACAGATGCCTTTTGATCCTCTGCCTGAGAATCAAAAGGAGTATATATCCTATATGCCTCCATAATTCTCTCCAGAAACATAGAGGGAGATTCATCAGGCCCTTGAATAACCTATCTTATCTTGGCCAAATTAGTTGGTCGCGTAGTGGCCACTTGGAAACCTGCTATTAGAGCCCGGTGATAAGTGGACAGATTCTCCCTACCTTCAAAGGTGTTGGGGTCCCAGTTGGGTCGGTTCAAGGGAGAGCCGGCTTTGATTATGTTGGGAAGTTGTGTTGGTCTCCCATCTGTTCTGAGGACATTTTTTTCTAGCATCCAGGAGGATTCTCTTTTGTACCAGTGTCATGAAGAGAGTCCCTAGGAGTTGTTGGCAGTCATCCCAAGTAGGCTGGTGTGAAAACATCAATGACTCAACCAGACCTGTGAGCTGGGTGGGTTCCTCAGGGAAAGGGGGATTGTTATTTTTCCAGTTAAATAGGTCTGAAGAGGAGAAAGGCCAATACTGGTAGGCTTGAATTTTTCCACAATGGCCATCGTCAATCGTTGGCCCATAGGGACAGAGGGGGTGAATCATGGGAGTTCCAGGGTTTACAATCATTCACCGCCAGTGAGTTCCTTTAGCCGGGCCAGCTTTGTCCATGGGAGGAGGAGATGTGTGTGCCACGAGGGAGGCATCTGGAGGTCGCTAGGCTGGCTTAGCTTCCTCCAATGGCAGAGAGGCTGAGTCAACAGAAAGAGAATCACTTAGAGTGTGTTGTGGGTTAGGGGAAGAGGGCAGGGGATAAGGAGGGGGAGGAGAGTCCAGTAGAGTCAAATCTTGTGACTCAGGGAGAACAGAGAGTGAGGAGAAAAAGGACCAGAGGGTTTGAGAGATCATGGGGGAAGGAATAAGAGCTGGGGCAGGGGCAAGTAAAGGCTTCACCCATGGAGGAGGAGATTTGCAGAGGTCCTGCCAAGTTAAGATATATGGCTGTTGATCAGGATGGCTATGTGGCCCCGCGTGAAAGACAATATCTCTGACTTTTTAAATTAGTGGGAAGTAGAAAGATCCTTCTAGGGGCCATCCGACTCCAAAGGTGGGCCATTCTGAGGCACAGAGAGTCTGCCAGGTCCAGCGTTTTACTAAATAAGAAAGATTCTGAGCCCTTAAGCAGACTTTGGTGCAGTGATCAAGGGTCAGGGACAGACGCATTGAAGGGCTATGTCCCAAAATGAAAGGTACACAAACAGTAAAACCAACGACACAGGACACAGAAAAGACAAGACAATAAAGACAGGCAATGGACTTCCAACACTGAGACCAGGAATGAGTAGCCGGCAAAACCCGATGGGATGGCAATACCGAATCTGAAACAAAATATCACTGAGTTGAGGAGACTATTGTTCCTTGATGTCCCGAGTCCTCTGGGGCGTCCCCCAGGGACGTGCCCTGAGTCTCTGTGACACGTCTCTCAGACACCATCAGAGAAAGCTCAGGCTCCTCATCGCCAACGATTTTGCCAGCACTAACCTGAAACATGAACCAGAAAGAGGCACCTTACTTGCCCCGAGAGGAGCCCGTTGGGGTCTCTCGCCCACCGCTGCCGGAACTCGGTGAAACCTCAATATATAAAGGACGTGTGAGGGTCGGAGGAAGAGACCACCAAGAGACCGTCTCATGCAACAGCTAAGGGTTTATTTGGGTTCCAGCATGCTGAGCCTCAGAGCTCACTTGAATAGAGCAGAGAGCCCTGAAAACAGCTTAAGCCGAGCTTATATACTTTTCTTGTAGACGGAAGGGAGGAAAGTTTACTGATGGGTAAGGGCGAGTGGGCGGTTTGCGTGACACCATGTGAGGGAGTACATTTTGCAGTTTGGCAGTTGGGAACAGCACATTCTGAGAAAAAAATTAGCAAACATTTCTCAAGATTGCAACAGAGTCTTGTTAAGCATACAGAAAAATAAGAATTGACAAGTAGCTATTCTATTAACCTTTCACTACCGACTATCCCTTTTTGACTGGATGTTCTTTTCTACATTCAATCATCCAAGGTACAAGGTTCTATGCCATTGTATATCGATGTATCAGAGACATCTGTGCAGAACATAATTCAACACTGCGTATCCCAATCCAGGGCACAATGCCCTTCTGGGCTTCAAATCTTACTTAGATTTCTGTTTTCATACACATATTTCACCTATATATTCTTATACAGATCACAGGTTCCCAAAACCATTATTCATCCAGCGGAATGATTTATAACGCATACCTAACACGTTATTAATCATTTCCATACACTGTTCCCTCAATCTAACTTTACAGAAGAGCAGGGAAAGAGTTGGTCTTACAATACAGAAATGTAGGGGATCTTCCACCTGCTGAGAACCTCAAAGGTCCATGCAGAAATGATCCCTGGAGAAGATGTAGGAAGCTATGAAGGACCTGAGTGAGCAAAAGTCATCTTCCATGGCAAACAACCTGGTCAGGATAAAGGGTTTTGTCTGAATCAGCTTCTCTTCTTAATGTAGAGAAGATGGGCCAAGCCAGGCCTGTGTGGAGATCTGTCTCTGGTTGACTATGGTTGATATACCATTCTAACTTTTGAAAGTTTCACAGGAAGTAGGGGCAGCCTCCGTCTCATGGGAACCTTGGAAGCGACAGTTTGGACAAATTGGTGGCCACGAAAGTGACCTAATTTAGTTCCTGAAGAGAGTGACCTCACCTACTTCCTTGGTGATAAAACTATCTGAATTTTGGATCCAGGAAGCCAGGCATCAAGAGCCAGTACCAGTCCCAGTCCCAGTGAGCTCACTTGTTTGGATTTACCAAGGAGAGATTCAGTATTTCTTGGTACCTACTGATGTGAGGGTGGCCAAATGCCAGGATAGCTCTGAAGAGGGGCCTTTCCTGAGAGGACAGGAAGTGGCTCACCGCTGGCTCCTGACAACTTCATAGAGTTGGCAAAGGAGACCAGATCTATAACAAGAAAGGCCATTTTTGAAGAAAATCATAAGGCCTACAAGTCAGAGGACACTCTGGATAGTCACAGACCAACTTGGGGCAAAAGTTGCCTTCGTGTGTGTGGATAACAGTTTGTGGTTTTGTCTCATGTTATGAGAACAGGTAAAAAAGTCGGTTTGTTTGTTTTGGAGTGGAATGTTTCTAATAAGTCTTGAGAACGTGAGTGTTTCTATGTCTGTGTATTCCCCTGTTTCCGTGGTTGTACACATTAGAAAAAAAAAATGCCGCAATGGGTGTGTCCTGTCTAGTAGAAAGCTTCCCAGCATTCATCTTGCCCAATTTATGAATGGACTGCAGCTTGCTTTATCCATAGGCAAGACCTACTATCATCCTAAATTTCTGTATTTTTCCTGAATTCTGGCCACTCTCCATAATAGTCTAATGGTTTTGTGTCCAAGATATGTACCACCTCCAAGCTCTGTGACATGGCCATGTACTGGATAGCTGAAGGGAATTGCGAGCATTTCAGAAAACTCAGATATCAGTGTGTCCAGGGAGTCTCAGTGGAGAAACCCTGCTTTGGGCCTTTTGCTTACCTATTTTTCTCTTGCTCTGGATGTCAGGAAGGTGTTTTCCTATGGCCACCCCTTTGTGAAGCCTGTAGAAAACAGTTTTCAAATGGAAATGAATGGGCATCACCTGTGGCTCTTTGCTTAATTGCTTTGAAAAGGGATGTGTCTGAATCAGCCTCGTGGCTCTGTGTGAGGATGGGGATTAGATTCTCAGCACCTGATGGAACTAAAGAAAGATCCCATGTGTGCATCCAAAACCAAAATGGCCAAAAGAGCAGTCATTGTAGATGAAGTCTCTCGCCTTCCTCTGTAAGGTTCCTGACTTACATCAAGTGAGAATAGGGATCTTTTCGTCAAATGAGTTCTTCAAATCTCTGCAGAGGCAAGCCCATATGTGCTTGGGTTTTCTCATGACTCCAATTCACATAAAGAATCTAAACTCCACAGTCAGTAGGCCGCAGATTGGAGAAGTGAAGCAGTATTAACCACAGGTCTGTTTGATCACTCCTGGTTCACAGGAAGGGTGTCCAGGCCACCCTGACTTAGGCAAATGAGGGGCAAGGGAGCTTATTTTAGACACTGTCTTGGGCTGTGCCTCTCAGGGAAACTTCCAGCCAGAGGTTATGATGAGTGTATGTATGGAAGAAAATGAGAGCCATGTGGTAGTGTTTCGGTTTTAATTGTGGTCATTTGTGTGGTGGTTGGAAGAGATGACTGGGTACACCTGGGGTTGAACTCTGGTGTGATTCCCCTAAGATACTCAGTTTTGGAAATGACCTCAGAGAAGTATTGCCATGAATTGTGTTGGTACTTTAGGAGGCCATGCATGAGCATCACCCATGCATGACAGTAGGCCTCAAATTGGAGATGCAAAACTTGTTGTCCAAATGCTTTACTTACTCTTCTTTCTAATCCTACCGACTATCTTCCTAATCCTACCGACTATACCTTTTTGACTGGATGTTCTCTTTGACATTCAATCATCCAAGGTATAAGGTCCTGTGCCATTGTATATTGTATATCTGAGACGCCTCTGCAGAACATAATTCAAATCTAAGTATCACAATCAAGGCCCGATGTTTTTCTGGCCTTCAAATCTTACCTAGGCTTCAGTTTCCATACTTATATTTTACCTATATATCCATGTTAAGTAAAAAGAATATTTTTAGATCTGTGAATAATATATATTTCATGATGAATTTTCTACTCAACTGATATACATATACATTTCATCTCAGTAAAATTTCTCACACAAAATACAAAGGTCACACTTATGATTGTACCAAAGCCTAAATTGAATGTGACCATGTATTACTAACAACATCCATGTCCTGGTTTCCTAATGCTCTCAAATATCATTTTTATTGGTGAGTACATATTTGTTTCTTCCTAAGACTACATATTCAACCACAACCCTGTTAAAAATGTCTTTTTCTATCACACACTTTGTACTTTGCCTGATTTCCTAATTTTTCTATTGATATCTGCTTTCCTACACCTTTTATCAAGTTCATCATTGTGAATGACTCTTCACATGTTCTGACATTGACATTCACTCTCTAACTGAATCAACATTGATAAAGAATTTTTGGTCCAAATGCTTTACTCACTCTTCTTTTGAAACCTACCAACTAACTTCCAAATCCTAGCGACTATCCCTGTTTGAGTGGATGTTCTCTTCTAAATTCAATGATCCAAGTTACAAGGTCCTATGCCATTGATTATCTCTTTATCTGAAACATCTGTGCATAACGTAATTCAAAGCTAACTATACCAATCAAGTGCCCAATGACCTTCTGGGCTTCTAATGGTTTCTTGTTTTCTTTTTTCATACTTATATTTCACCACTATAGTCTTCTAAATATCACAGGTTCCCAATACCATTATTCATCCAGCAGAATAATTCCTAACCCAATCCAACATGTTATTAACCTTAACCATACACTGTTCCCTCAATCTAAATTTACAGAAGAGCAGGAAAAGAGTTGGTCTTACAATACAGGAATGTAGGGGATCTTCCACCTGCTGAGAAACTCAAATGTCCATGCAGAAATGATCCCTGTAGAAGATGTAGGAAGCTATGAAAAAACTGAGAGAGTAAGAGTCATCTTCCATGGCAAACAACCTGGTCCGGATGAAGGTTTGTGTCTGAATCAGCCTCTCTCATCTTAATGTAGAGAAGATGGACCAAACCAGGCCTGTGTGCAGAGCTGTTTCCGAGTGCCTATGGTTGATATGGCATTCTAACTTGTGAAAGTGTCACAGGAAGTAGGGGCAGCCTCCATCTCATGAGACACTTGGAAGCAAGTGTTACGACAATTTGGTTGCCAAGGCAGTGACCTCATTAAGTTCCTGAAGGAAGTGACCTCACCTAACTTCCATGGTTATGGAACTCTCTGAACATGGGATCCAGGAAGCCAGGCACCCAAATCCAGTCGCAGTCCCAGTCCCAATCCCACTTGTTTGGATTTATCAAGGACAGAGTCAGTCTTTCTTGGTACCTACTGATGTGAGGATGGCCAAATGCCAGGAAAGCTCTGAAGAGGGGCCTTTCCTGAGAAACCAGGTAGTGGCTCACCACTGGCTCTGGTCAACTTCACAGAGTTGTACAAGGAGAACAGATCTGAAACAGATCAGGCCATTTCGTTTTAACATAGTATGGCCCACCAGTCAGAGGACACTCCGGATAGTCAGAGACCTACTTGGGGGAAGGATGTGCCTTTGTGGGTGTGGGTGAGGGTTTGTGGTTTTGTCTCATGTTCTGAGAGTAGGTATGAAAGGTGATTTGTTTGGTTTGGAGTGAACTGATTCTAGTAACTCGTTTGACAAGGCGAGTGTTTCTGGGTCTGTGTATCCCACTGTGTCTGTGGTTTTAGACATTAGAAAAGAGAATGCAACAAGTGATGTGTCCTGTCTAGTTCAAAGTATCCCAGCATTCATACTTCCCAATTTATGAATGAACTGTGGCTTGCCTTATCCATTTGCAACCCCTGATATCTTCCTAACTTCCCCTTTCTTTCTGAATTCTGGCCACTCTCCAGAATAGGCTCATGTTTTTGTGTCCAAGATATATACCAATTCCAACCTCTGTGACATGGCCATGTACTGGATAGCTGAAGGGAATGGTGAGCATCTCAGAAAACTCAGATATCAGTGTGATCAGGAAAGTCTCTGTGGAGAAACACTGCTTTAGGCCTTTTGCTTACCAATTGTTCTGTTGCTCTGAATGTCAGGAAGGTCTTTGCCTCAGGCCACACTTTGGGAAGTCTGAAGAAAACAGTTTTCAAATGGAAATGAATGGGCATCACCTGTGGCTCTTTGCTTAATTGCTTTGGAAAGGGATGTGTCTGAATCAGGCTCTACATCCTGTATGAGACTGTGGCTTAGATTCTCAGCACATGACAGATGTAGAAAAAGATCCCATGAGTGCATCCAAAACTAAATTGTCCAAAAGAGCAGGCATTGTGGAAAAGGTCTCTCGCCTTCCTCTGTAAGGTTCCTGACCTCCACCAAGTGAGAATACGAACATTTGGTACAAATGAGTTCTTCAATGCCCTGCAGTGACTAGCCCATAGGTGCTTGGGTTTTCTTCAGTATCCAAATCACATAAAGAATCTATAACTCACAATCAGTAGGCCTCAAATTGGAGAAGCAGAGCAGTATTTACAGCAGGCCTATTTGATCACTCCTGGTTCCCAGGACAAGTGTCCAGGCCACCCTGATTTAGGCAAATGAGGGCAAGGGAGTATATTTTGGACACTGTCTTGGGCTGCAACCCTCATGGAAACCTCCAGCCAGAAGTTATGATGAGTATCTATATGGAAGAAGATGAGGGCCATGTGGGAGTGTTTTGGTTTTTATGTGGTCATTTGTGTGGCGGTTGGAAGAGATGACTGGGTCCACCTGGGCTTGAACTCTGGTGCGATTTCCCTTAAAGACTGAGTTCTGGAACTGACCTCAGAGAAGTATTGCCAAGAATTGTGTCGGGATTTTAGAAGGCTTCGCAAGAGAGTCACCATTGGAAACTGAGATCTAGGCCCAGGGTGGCTTTTCACAGAGCTTTGGAAATCTCAGAGAGGATATCACATGATTTTATTCTGAAAGACTTGGCAGTCACAGTTAAGACTCAAAACACACATGGACGTCATATTGTAGACCTCAATGGGCCTGGATTCATGTGATCTTTTGGCCACTATTTGGGAAGTCTTGCCTTTGAGAGTTCTCCAGAGATTTCTTTGAAATGAGCTTCCTAACCATTTAATGGTTCCAGAATGGATTGAAACCTACAGTGCCTCCAACTTCATCTTTGAAAAATGGCTAGATAAATACCATGAAATTTTTAAAATTCCCATGACCAGGTGGCACTGGATAATCTTTGGATATTGTATGGCTTATCATGAGTATACCAGACAGTGCCTTGATTGACTGGTTTTCATGAAAATGGTGCAGAACAGAGATGTTTGGAAGTTGGAGCCTGCAGAGTAGAGAGCCTAGAGCAGTGGTGGGCAGGTGTGTGATAAAACATCTTTGGTGGGGCCATGTGGATCTGCCATTGGCCTGTAAATGGCTTGTGGCTGACATTGTGCAGCCAGAAGACCCTTATATGTAAACGCATCTTGTTATATGGAGAGGTTTCAGGGCAATGTTTAGAATCAGGCTGCTATTGTCAAGGGGGCAAGCTATGTGGGATATAAGCCTGGTTGGTGCATTCTCCTGCAGACCATGACCTACCATACATGACTGAACTCCCTCAAGCACCGGGTAATAGTTGAATTCTTTGTATTTCGTGAAGCAAATACCAAAATCCCAGTGCAGCAGCAAGAAACACCACAAAAAGTGAAGGATGACCAAATGGCTCTGCAGTCCACATGTGGATACACTTAGCCCTTCGTGTTCACAGTTTACCTACAAAGAAAGAATTCAGCACTGCTGCCTCATATATGGTGGGAAATAAGAAACCATGTCCTCCAGGTAACATAGATGCAGACCCAGCTTTGATGGTCTCACTACAAAGGAAGCTAAAGCTCCCGACAACAACATATATTTCAAGTGCCCAACCTCAGAGGCAATTTCTCAAGAAGTCGTTAGGCCAGCAGAGCTCCATGTTTGTGGAGTTTTACCCTGTCCCTTACTTTTGGAATTTTCTCTCCCACCTCCAAGGTTGTGCACTCCTGAGCATATTCCATTCCAGATATTTATTCACAGATTTTCTAACGCTTCTCCTCTAATTGTGTCTTATTCCTGGCGATTGTAATGTCAAGGCATTGTTCTGGATGAAAGTGCGAAAATTTTTGTGTACCACATATTTACATACACATTGGATTCATTTTCCAATTTTTCATTCGAAATACTGAATGCCTGACACTAACACCTACCCTACTAGACTCTGACAACTATTCCTAATAAGATGGAGAAAAATAACCCAAAAAGAATAGAAATACAAGCATATCAGAGGAAGCATGGTGTATAGTTGTAATTGCCTTTTGCATTATATAGTGTAAGAGTTATAAATCTAGTCAATTATTTGTTGAAATAGTTCTCCATGTGTTTTAAACTTAATAAATATGTGAATTCCTGTCTCCCTTTCTCTGTAGTCTATTCAGCACATGTATTTTTACATGCAATTTTACAATCTTACCTGATACCACAGGTACATTCTTGTGAGGTGGCTGAGTTGGCAGATACAAATTTGAAGAGATCACTCTGCTAAACGCTGTTGGAACTGAAAATTAAACCTATGAGTGATCTTACTAGTTGAAAAACTTTATACATAAATCTATGTTCAATAAAACAAATAATTTTTGGATCTGTGGATGATATACATTGCATGGTGAATTTCAATTGGCATTTATTATGCTATTTTTAATGTCTCTCTCTCTCTCTGTGTGTGTGTGTATATATATATATATATATATATATATATATATATATATATATATATATATACACTCTCCAGATTTTTCAAAATATGAAATATGTGTCTTATAATACACTTTCTAAACTCATTCATATTCATGGATGTGGAATTATAAACAAATTTTCACAATGCAAGTAGATACCTATGGGACATGATATGTATTTTGATGTTCATTTTCATTCAACATTGGTACATTACTATTTCTTCAGTTTATGCACATCATAGTATATATATTTCATCCACAATTTTGCAAGTTTATAGGCATTTGTTTCACTTTCAATCACTTTCTTCCTCAGAATGCATGTATTCCTCCATGTTTCTTTACTGTTCTTTTCATGAGACTTCTTTATAAACACATTATTTTCTATTTCCATGATCACTTTTGAAGCAAAACTCACACACACTTCATGATAAACCATAACTCTAATATTACCAGTAGATGTATTGCTGGTTGGAATGAATGATTGTATATCAATATAAGATTTCTTATATATTTTCAGATAACAATTCAATCCATTATTTAATGTGGGACCAGTTATAGTACTTATCCACAATGTGGTCTCTTCTTGCATTATCTCTATAAACAAAGACACAGGGTACACCTCTTTGTTCCCCCAATACTAATTTATAGGACTTCAAATCATTGCTCCAAGAAATGCTGGAAGAAATACTCTTGTCACCTGATCTACATATACATTTTATCACAGTAATATTCTGGACACAAAATGCAAAGTTCACACTTATGATTCTTCCAAAGCCTAAAAGTAAAGTGAACATGGATTGCTAAAAACATCCATGTCCAGGTTCCCCAGTGCTCCCAAATGTCAATCCTATTGTTGACTACATATTTGTTTCTTCCTAAGATTATATATTCAAACTCAACCCTGTTCAAAATGTCTAATCGTATCACTCAATTTATACTTTGCCTGATTTTGCAATGTCTCTATTATTATCTGCTTTCCTACCTATTTTCCAGAGTTCATCATTGTGACCGAATCTTCATATGTCTGACATTTACATTCACTCTATAACCGAAACCCTATTGCTAAAGAACTTTTGGTCCAAATCCTATACTCACACTTCTTCCTAAACCTACCGACTATCTTCCTAATCCTACCAACTATCCCTTTTTGACTGGATGTTCTCTTTCACATTCAGTCTTCCAATGTACAAGGTCCTATGCCATTGTATATGAATTTATCTGAGACATCTGTGCAGAACGTAATTCAACACGAAGTATCATAATCAAGGGAACAATGCCCTTCTGCGCTTCAAATCTTAGATTTCTGTTTTCATACATATATTTCACCTATATATTCTTATAAATATCGCAGGTTCCCAATACCATTATTCATCCAGCAGAATGATTCGTAACACAAATCAAACATGTTATTAACACTAACTATACACACTTCCCTCAATCTAACTTTACAGAAGAGCAGATACAGAGTTGGTCTTACAATACAGGAATGTAGGGGATCTTCCACCTGCTGAGAACCTCAAAGGTCCATGCAGAAATGATCCCTGGAGAAGATGTAGGAAGCTACGGAGGACCAGAGTGAGCAAAAGCCATCTTCCATGGTAAACAACCTGGTCAGGATGAAGGGTTGTGTCGGATCAGCCACTCTCTTCTTAATGTAGAGAAGATGGACTAAACCAGGCCTGTGTGGAGAGCTGTTCCTGGGTGCCAATAGTTGATATACCATTCTAAATTGTGACAATATCAGAGCAAGTAGGTGCAGCCTCCATCTCATGGGACCCTTGGAAGCAACTTTTAAGACATAGTGGTTTCCAAGGTAGTGACCTCATTCAGTTCCTGAAGGAAGTGACCTCACCTCACTTCCTTGGTGAAGGAACTCTCTGAACTTGCGATCCAGGAAGCCAGGCACCCAGAACCAGTCCCAGTCCAAGTC
This sequence comes from Callospermophilus lateralis, assembly GCF_048772815.1. Lineage (NCBI taxonomy): Eukaryota > Metazoa > Chordata > Mammalia > Rodentia > Sciuridae > Callospermophilus > Callospermophilus lateralis. The sequence continues at coordinate 2,116,988 of NC_135320.1, read as the reverse complement.
CCAGTGGTCAAACTTGTTTGGACTTACCAAGGACAGAGTCAGTCTTTCTTGGTACCTACTGGTGTGAGGATGGCCAAATGCCAGGAAGGTCTGAAGAGTGGCGTTTCCTGAGAAAGCAGGTAGTGGCTCACTGCTGGCTCCAGACAGCTTCACATAGTTGGCCACGGAGACCAGATCTGAGAAAGGACAGCCCATTTTGGGGGAATATATTATGGCCCACCAGTCAAAGAACACTCTGTATTGTCACATACCTACTTGGGGGTCTGTGTGGGTGTGAGTGTGGGTGTGGGTTTGTGGTTTTGTCTCATTTTCTGAGAATAGGTAGAAAAGTCATTTTGTTTGGTTTGCTGAGAATTGTTTCTAGTAAGTTGTTTCACAAGGCGAGTGTTTCTGGGTCAGTGCATCCCACTGTGTCCGTGGTTGTAGACATTAGAATAGATAATGCATCAATACATGTGTCCTGTCTAGGAGAAATCTTCCCAGCATTCATCCTGCCCAATTTATGAATGGTCTGCGGCTTGCTTTATGGATGGGGAACACCTACTATCTTCCTAAGTTCCTGTTTTCTTTCTGAATTCTGGCCACTCTCCAGAATAGGCTCATGGTTTTGTGTCCAAGATATGTACCACCTCCAAGTCCTGTGACATGGCCATGTACTGGATAGCTGAAGGGAATGATGAGCATCTCAGAAAACTCAGATATCGGTGTGACCAGGAAAGGCTCAGTGGAAAAACCCTCCTTTGGGCCTTTTGCTTACATATTCTTCTGTTGCCCTGAATGTCAGGAGGTCTTTGCCTCAGGCCACCCCTTTTTGAATCCTAAAGAAAACAGTTTTCAAATAGAAACATATGGGCATCACCTGTGGCTCTTTGCTTAATTGCTTTCAAAAGGGATCTGTCTGAATCAGCCTCTTGGCCCTGTGTGAGGCTGTGGCTTAGATTCTCAGCACCTAATGGATCTAAACAAAAATCCCATGTGTGCATACAAAAACAAAGTAGATAAAAGAACAATCATTGTGGATGAAGTCTCTTGCCTTCCTCTGTAAGGTTCCTGACCTCCATCATTGAGAATATGGATCCATTGGGTCAAATGATTTCTTCAAAGTCCTGCAGAGTCTAGCCCATAGGTGCTTGGGTTTTCTCATGACTCCAATTAACATTAGGAATCTAAACCCCACAGTCAGTAGGCCTCAAAAAGGAGAACCAGAGCAGTATTAATGGCAGGCCCTTTTTATCACTCCGGCTTCACAGGAAGGCCACACTGACTTTAGGCAAATGGGGGCAAGGGAGCTTATTTTGGACAATGTCTTTGGCTGCACCCCACATGGAAACCTACAGCCTGTAGTTATGCATGAGTGTCTATATAGAAGAAGATGAGGGCCTTATGGGAGTGTTTTAGTTTTAATTGTGGTCATTTGTGTGGCCTTTGAATGAGATGACTGGGTCCACGTGGGCTTGAACACTGGTGTGATTACCCTAGAGACTGAGTTCTGAAACTGACCTCAAAAAAGTATTGCTGTGTATTGTGTTCGGATTTTAGGAGGCCATGCATGAGAGTCGCCATTGAAAACTGAGATCTAGGCCCAGGGGGGCTTTCCACAGAGCACTAGGAATCTCAGGAAGGATATCACATTATTTTATTTTTAAAGACTTGGCAGGCATAGTTGCAAGTCAAAACACACAAGGACCTCACATTGTAGACCTCAATGGGCCTGGCTTCATGTGACCTTTTGGCCTGTCTTTGGGAAGCCTTGCCTGTTAGAGTTCTCCAGAGCTTTCATTGAATTGAGCATCCTCTCAATTTAATGGTTCCTGAATGAATTGAAACCCACTGTGCCTCCAACGTCATCCTTGAAATATGGCTAGATAAATACCATTAAATTTTTGAAATTCCCATGACCAGGATGCACTGGAGAAACTATGGATGTAATATTGATGATCATGAGTGTCCCAGACCATGCCTTGTTTGACTGCGGTTCATGAAAATGGTGTAGAACAGAGATGTCAGTAATTTGGAGACTGATGAGTAGTCGGCCTAGAGCAGTGGTGTGCAGGTGTGTGTTAAAATATCTGTGGTAGGGTCATGTGGATCTGCCATTGGCTTCCAAATGGCTTGTGACTGACATGGTGCAGCCAGCAGACCTTCCTATATAAAGGCATCTTGTTATATGGTGAGGTTTCAGGGCAATGTTCACAATCAGGTTGGTATGGTCAAGGGGGCAAGCTATGTTGGATAGAAGCCTGGTTGGTGCATTCTCCTGCAGACCCTTACACAACACACATGACAGAACTCCCTCCAGCACTGTGTTCCATTTGAACTCCTCATATTTCATGAAGCAAATACCAAACTCCCTGTGCAGCTGCAAGAAACACCACGAAAACTGGAGAATGATTAAATGGCTTCACAGTCACAGTGGGAGACACTTAGCCCCCAGTGGCAACAGTTTACTTACAAAGGGAGAATTCAGTACTGCTGCCTCATGTCCTTTGGAAAATAAGAAACCATGTCCTCCAGGTCACATAGATACAGACCTAGATTTCATGGTCTCAGTACAAAGAAAGCTAAAGCTCCTGACAACAACATATATTTCAAGTGTCCAACATCAGAGACAGTTTCTCAAGAAGTCTTTAGGCCGGCAGAGCTCCATGTTTGTGGAGTTTTTACCGTTTCCCTTACTTTTGTAAACTCCTCTACCACCTCCAAGGTTGTGAACTCCTGTGCATTTTCCATTCCAGATGTGTATTCACAGATTTTCTAACTCTTCTCCTCTAATTGTGTCTGACTTGGGGTGAAGGTAATGTCAAGGCATTGTTCTGAATGAGAGTGGAAAGATTTTTGGGTAGCACAGATTTGCATACACATTGGATGCTTTTTCCAATTTTCCATTCAAAATACTGAATTCCTGTCTCTCAGGGGTAGAAGGAATTCTCCTTCAAAGAATAGCCTGACACTTACAAGAAACAGCCCCCAGGGAGACATCCTGTCTTGGAGACATCCTGTAGCCATCGGTGTCCCTGAGACATCCTGTGGCCATCTGTCTTCCTAAAACATCCTGAGGTTATCTCACCTTGTGAAGAAATCCAGGAACTGCCAATATGAGAGCTTTCCCATCTCCAAGCATATAAATTCACTGTGTGAACAATAAAAGTTTGCAGCTTGATCAGAGCTCCTTTCTTACTGTCATCTCTCGTGTCTCTTGTCCCTTCATTCCTCCCCTTCTATGTTCGCTGCCCACCTTGATGTGTCCTGCCAGCCAGGACATCTGGCGCCCACTGACTGGGGCTCGAGGCTTTGACTGATTGCGAACCCCGTACTCCTGGAGGACTTGGTCACGTGGAGCTCGCGATTGCTTCAGCAGACACCACCGAGAGACAGATCCAGGAGGAGAGTTGGGATGACGCACGCGGAGTGAACCCACCATGGGAGAAGCAGTTTCGTCACATGATTTTTTTTGTCAGGCCTCAAGGTGTCCTTCAAGACATGGGTGGCATGTATTAAGAAAAAGGACTTAAAATTTTTCTTTCATACATAGGAGAATTGTGTCCATGGTTTCCCCTTGAAGGGACCATTGACGGTAAAAGATGGCTTAGAGTAGGAGACTGTTTAAAAGCTCATTATGATTCCTTTGGCCCAGAAAAAGTGCCTGTTCCCACCTTTTATTACAGGAACTTAATTAATGAAATTCTTAAAAGTTCACCCTTTGACAATGGTACCTTAAAACTTGTCAGGATTGGGGAAGAGACTGTACAAAAACCTCCTGTTCCCCATCGGCATGCCCATCAGTTACTATAGACATAGACCATTCTCATTCTCCCCAGGACCCTGGGAACCTTCCTGGTCCCATTCAAAATACCACCCTAATGAATAAGGCTCCAATGGTTACCAACCGCCTTTATCCAGTTTTAAATCCTGGAGACACATTGAACCCCTGGGGAGAAGGCTACCTTGGAGAATTAAGCAGCTGGCTACCATTCAGAAGACCCGCCACCTATCAGGACCCTGCCACAGCCTATAGGACTTACATATCCACCTCCCTCCTATATCCCACCTGCCTTTTGTGCTCCGGATTTCAGTGGCCTAATGCCCCCGCCCAAAAAAAAAATTTTCCCCCCTTCCCTTGCCTAACCTGGATCCCTTGAGAGAGTCTCTCCAACATAGATGGGAACAGATCCAACTTTTAAAAGAATTAAGATCCCTTGACTCTGAGCTCTGTTCATTAGTCTTAGGCACGGAGTCAACGCAAGCTGGCCCACAGCGGTCTAATACAAAGGCTAAGCCACTCCATTGGCCTGTTCTCGCCTTCCCAGTCACCCGCAGTAAGATAGATAAGCCTGCCCAGGCTGAGGTCAAAGACTTAGACGAGGATCAAGAGGAGGAAGCGGGGGAAATGGATCAAGGAGATCAGGACTCAGAGGATGAGGAGTTCAACCCTAGGAGGGAAGGAACACAAAGTGTCTACAAAAAATTAAGCCTGCGTTTTCTTGAAAAACTTAAAAAGGCTTGTGCTCACTATTGCCCCACTGCACCCTACATGTTGGCTTTATTAGAAAGCCATAGCACACAATGGATTATTCCCAATGATTGGAAATTTTTAGACCGAGCTACCCTCAGTGACGGAGACTTCCTGTTGCAGAATGCAGATTTCAAAGAGCACTGTCAGGAAACTGCTAAAAAAAAAATTAACTAAGCCCTTCTCTAAATCCTGGATTTATGTTAAGCTAGTGGGCAATGTGCCTTTTGACACTAAAACTAAACAGGCAAGTTTCCCTGCTGAACTTTTGGGGCAGATTCAGATGGCTGGCTTACATGCTTGGAGACGCCTCCCTCAAAAGGCCTCAATTACCACTTCCCTGGCAAAAATTAGACAATGGCCCAATGAGCCTAATAGCGACTTTGTTCCCCGGTTTAACCTAGCTGCGGAATGCTTGCTTGCACCAAGCGAAAGCAAAAGCACCTTTGTAAAACATCTTGCCTTTGTAAACACCAACCCGGCATGTCAGGATATCCTTCAACCACATAAGGATAAAGGGAAACTTTCTGACTTTATTAGACTTTGTGCAGGGGTGGGTGCAGCCCTTGTTATGTGTGTCACCCTAGGTGCCACCTTTAACAAGGCCTTTCACAATCCTGGCTCACGGACTTGCTTTACTTGTAAACAACCTGGCCATTTTGCACGTGAGTGTCCAACAGGAAAACAAAGCCTAGGAATAGCATCTCGTCAAACTGGGGCTAAACCGCCTGCAGCTACCCTTTGCCCTAGATGTGGTAAAGGTCATCACTGGGCCAGTGAGTGTAGATCTAAGACAAATGCCCTCGGCAGCCTATTTCTTCCTGCTTCTCGGGAAAATCCCTGTGGGGCCAAGCCCTGGCCACGACCTCCCCCAGGACAATCCCAGGGGCAATAAGGTTTGTTCCCTCCCATACTCCCAACCTACCTCAAAATCCTTCTCCACAATTGCCTCCCTCCAACTAGCCACCCCAAGCAGCACAGGATTGGAACATTTTGCCACCACCGATGCAATATTAGACTCAATGCAAGGGCTCCAAATAATACTCACTGGAATTATGGGTCCCCCTCCATCTCATTCATGTGCCCTAATTCTTGGAAGAGCATCTACTTCTTAAAAGGTGTTCAGTTCTTCCCTGGCATTAATGATAATGATTTCACTGGAGAAATAAAAATATTGGCCACAGCTATTAATGTAGTTGCGGCCATCCCAGCAGGAAAAAGTCTTGAACAATTAATACTCTTTCCCTTGGATTCAGGAGGCAATTCCACCACCCAAAACTACCGCAGGGGACTGCCTTCTTTGGCTCCTCTGAAGTATATTGGGTTCAGCCCATTTCTCACAATAGACCCACCATTACCTTACTTATTAAAGGAAAGGAATTCAAAGGAATTCTAGATACTGGAGCTGATGCCACAATTATTTCTCAAAAATACTGGCCATCAGGTTGGCCCCTCACGCCATCCTTGACAGACCTTAAAGGGATAGGACAGCCAAAAAATCCTCTGGTCAGCTCTAGGGCTCTAAGCTGCACTGATAAAGAGGGTAATAAGAGAAATGTCACTCCATTCGTTGTTCCTGACCTCCCTGTTAACCTATGGGGCCAAGATATTTTGAGTCAAATGGAAGTTATTCTTGCCAGTCCCAATTCCATGGTGACTCATCAAATGCTTTGTATGAATTTTGTCCCTGGTACAGGCCATGTGAGACTGATACAAGGACTGGTTGAGCCTATACAACCCATACAAAAAACAAATACATATGGACTTGGGTATTCAGATTTTTAGTGTTGGTCCCTGACCCTCCTGTTCCCCATGCAGATAAAATTATTTGGGAGACTCAGACTCTTAGTGGGTGGATCAGTCGCCCCTTACCCAAGAAAATTTGGAGGCTGCCTCCATGTTAGTGCAGGAACAGCTGGCAGCCGGCCATGTAGAGCCCTCAACCTCACCATGAAATACTCCTATTTTTGTTATCAAGAAAAAATCAGGCAAGTGGCGCCTTTTACAATATTTGTGTGCCATTAACAAAGTTATGTGCCCGATGGGAGCACTACAGCCAGGCATTCCCACACCAGTGGCTATTCCCAAAAACTATTGTAAAATGGTTATTGACTTAAAAGATTGCTTTTTTACCATTCTTTTACATCTTGAGGATAGACACTATTGTGCCTTTAGTCTCACTTGCATTAATTTTCAGGGCCCTATGCAGAGATTTCAATGGAAGGTTCTTCCCCAAGGAATGGCCAACAGCCCTAGTCTTTGCCAAAAATACGTTGTTCAAGCAGTAGACCCTGTGAGAGAGCGATGGCCACAAATTTATACTTTACATTATATGGATGATTTGTTAATTGCTGCACCTAATACCCATGACCTTAATAATTGTTACTTGGACCTTTACAAAACCCTCCCTACCTTCGGACTACAGATAGCTCCTGATAAGTTTCAAACACAGGAGCCTTATACCTATTTGGGCCTTAAACTTCAAGATAATCAGATCCAAATTCCTAAAATACAACTACGTGTGAACCATCATCACACCCTTAATGATTTTCAAAAATTACTGGGGGATATTCAATGGCTAAGAAAATATTTACGATTACCCACTTGTGTACTTTTGCAATTTATTGATAGTTTGAGAGGTGATTCCCACCTCTCCTCCCCTCAAAAGCTTACTCCCAAGGCATTAAAGGCATTAAACCAGTCACAGAAGTCATTGCCCAACTGTTTGTTACACAAATATCTTGTAACCTTCCTCTGGTTCTGGTTATTTTACTCCTCATACACCGACAGGAATATTTTGGCAGTGAGATCCACATTTTAAAAATAAAGGCTGCCCCTTGCTGTGGGTCCATTTACCCACCACATGCTACCGGATTGTTACTGTTTATCTTGCTCAGGTATCTTCTATTATTATTAAAGGTCATTTTCTTTCTCTACAACATTTTGGCAAAGACCCTGATAATATTTTAATTCCATATACTAAGGACCAAACCCAATTTTTCCTACAAACAAAGAATGAATGGGGTATTGCCCTATCAGGCTTTTGGGGAACAATTGATAACCACGTCCCCAAAGACCCCCTTTTACATTTTGTTCAGTTACATCCATTTATTTTTCCCAAAATTACTCAAAAGGTTCCCATTCCTCAAGCCTTTACTGTCTTTACAGATGTTTCCAGTAATGGCCATGCAGTCTTTGTTGTCAATAACCAGCCTACCACACTTGATACTGTCTATCAGTAAGCACAGTTTGTGGAATTTTTTGCCATAACACAAGTTTTTATAACATTTTTTTGATAATCCGGTTAATATTTATGCAGACAGTGCCTATATTGCTCATTCTGTGCCCCAGCTGGAGATTTCATCCACCATGAAGTCTTCTTCCAATGTGGCCTTTCTGTTTCACCAGCTTCAGCAGCTAATTCAGGGCAGACAACACCCATTTTTCTTAGGAGACATCAGGGCACACTCTGATCTTCCCAGCCTTCTAACACAAGGTAATTCCCAAGCTGATGCAGCAACTCGTACCATCTTTGCAATTTTTTTTGGCTCCATTCAAACGGTCACGGAGTTACACAATCTTCACCATCTAAATTCCCAGAGCCTTCGATTACTTTGTAAAATTACCAGACAACAGGCACAAGAGATAGTAAAAACATGCCCTGGTTGCACAGTCTCCCTCCCCATTCAACACTTGGGAATTAACCCCCGAGGATTACTGCCCAATCAGTTTTGGCAAATGGATGTTACTCATTTTCCTGAATGTCGAAAAACCAAATATATACACGTTTCTATAGATACCTTCAGCGGCTTTATTTTTGCATCACCACATTCTGGAGAGGCTACCAAAGATGTCCTTTCTCATCTTGTTTCAGCCTTTTCTGTAATGGGTAAACCAATACATATTAAAACTGATAATTGTCCTGCATATACCAGTGCCAAGTTTAAACAGTTTTGTGTTACCTTGAATATTTGTCATACTACTGGAATTCCATACAAACCTCAGGGCCAAGGCATTGTGGAACGTGCCGACGTTACCTTAAAAACTTTGCTAACCCGCTTTAAGGCTTCTGCATTTGTATTTACCACTCCCAGGCATTGCCTTAACCATGCATTATTTGCCCTTATTTTTCTTACCCTAGACAGTGAATCCCATTTGGCCGCAGACAGACACTGGCATCCCTCGTCCAATTCTGTTTGCCCACCTGTTATGTGGTGCAATCCCCTTACAAATAAATGGAAAAGCCCACTTCCTGTCCTCATCTGGAGACGAGGCTCAGCTTGGGTTTGGGAACAAGAGCAAGCAGCCCCAAGATGGTAACCTGAAAGACTGGTTAAACAGGTTAATGACTTACCTCAACACAGGGATGGAGGCCCTCCCCCTAAGGACAAATTTTCCTATTTTTCAGATGCAGCCAACAATCTGTGCGAGGATCCAGCTTAAGGCAGTTCTGCTTAACAAGTTTGTACATGGAGGCCTTGGCCCTCCACCTTCCAACATCATGGAGTACCTTTTGGGCCCCCCTGTGATGCAAGGGAGGATCTTGGACTCAGGTTCCCACTAGTTGTACCCAGACTGCTGACTGCGTGACTAAAGTGGCTTACCTCCGTGCTGAGGTTGACCATAAACTCAGAGGAGTTCATCAGCCTAAATGGGTATGTGTTAAGAAGCCAAAGCTTATTCCCCCTAGTACAAGAAAGCTCTCCAAAATTGTTCTGCAACCTGTACGCATACCAAGGTGATGCATGACTCTTGTTATGTGTCACCCTCAATTTGTGTTAACAAGCAGGGAGAACAATTTTTTGAAGCCTCCCTAACTAAAACTCAGGCAGCAGGGGAGACCACTATTCATTATACAACCGTTCTCTTTGACAGGGAAGGAGAAGGCAAACACACCAATCTACAGGCAGCTGGGTGCCAAGGCACTTTAGGTAAACCGTCCTGCTGGCCCATTAAGGCCCCTAGAGCGTTCTCTCATGGTGGAGTCAAACTGATGCTGTCAAGCATCCTCAGGTAATCAAACTTCTGAAACCCCAAATTCCTGAGCTCACATATCATCCCTTAATGTAGCCTAAATCCCAGCTCCAGGTTTAGATACCAATACATTAGAAATTTTGGAAACTACCTTCTCCTTGCTTAATAATTCCAACCCCACCCTTGCTGGTGATTGCTGGCTCTGCATAACAACAGCGGCAATCATGCCTATGGCAGTTCCTATTAATTCTATCATAGACAATGATAATACATGCCAACCCAGATTTCCTTTTGAAGTACAGCCCATAGGTACTTTTACATTATGTCTTTTAGGCGCGATGCAGTATAATACCTATGATTTTGATGTTGGAGTTTCTTCCTTTGGAAATTGCTCAACAGTACAAAATTGTTCCTCACCCACCCCATCTCTTTGTCCCCCCAATGACAAAGTTTTTATGTGTTGAGGAAACTCGGCCTTCCCCAGGCTGCCAGCGAATTGGACCGGTGGCTGTGTTCTTACCTTATTACTCCCTGATATAACTATTGTCCCAAGAGACGAACCTCTACCCATTCCTAGCCTAGGCACATTAGTCAAAAGACACAGGCGGGCAATACAGGTCTTACCACTCATTGCCAGCTTTGGAATAACAGCTGCTGTGGGCACAGGTATACTGGCTTAGGCACGGCTATACACTCTTACCATCGCCTGTCTCAACAACTTAAAAATGATGTACAAACTCTATCAGGAAAAATTAAAGATTTGCAGGACCAAATAGACTCCCTGGCAGAAGTGTTCCTTCAAAAAAGACGAGGCTTAGATTTGCTGACAGCTATCAAGGGAAGAATTTGCTTGGCCTAAGGGGAACGATGCTGCTTTTATGCCAATAATTCAGGCATAGTATGCACTAAAATTAAGCAGCTTCAAGAAAATCAAGTAAAGAGACGAAGGGAACTATTTCAAAATTCCCTCTGGACTGGGCTTAGGATTTCTACCCTACCTTCTTCCCCTATTAGGCCATTTGTTGGGTTTACTTTTAATGGTGTCCATAGGACTCTGAATTATAAACAGGCTGGAAAAATTTATTAAAGAACAGATTAATAGTTTGGCCTCTAAGCCCATTCAGGTCCACTATCATCGTGTGGAGATGGAAGACCACACTGCCAACATTTAAAAGAATGTTCTACCCTTCTCACAGGCTTATTTCTTAAGTTTACATCCCCACAGATCACTCTTTCTTACATAAAACTCTAAGTAACAGCTCTGACCAACCATCTTCTGACATTGCCATAAGGGTTCGTTTTCCCTGGGCCCCTCCACATGGGGGAGGACGTACCCATTGAGTGAGGACGTTAGGCCATAATAACGGAGGGTGCAGGAAGGACTGCAGTAGAATGGATCCACGGATCTCAAAATACAAGACCTCTGAGTGACACGCTCTGGTGCATGGTGGTTGGCATGCTTCCCCCTAAAAGCCGTCTCCTCCAAAAACATGCCAAGGCCACCATGAAATCTCCTAGTATACATGCTCGCTAGGATCAGGAAATATTCTAAGGCCTCCTAGAGAAACAGACCCTCTATCACCCCCTAAAACATTGGCCGGTAAGGTATCATCAAATATTTTATATAAGAAAGGAAGAAATGTCAGGGGCTAGAAGAAAATTCTCCTTCAAAGAATAGCCTGACCGTTACAAGAAATAGCCCCCTGGGAGATATCCTGCATGGGAGACATCCCACAGCCATCTATCTCCCTGAGACATTTTGTGGCCATCTGTCTTCCTGAAGTATCCTGAGGTTATCTCACCCTGTGAAGACATCCAGCAACAGATGAAGAGAGAGCTTTCACATCCGCAGCATATAAATACAGTGTGAGAACAATGAAAGTTTGCAGCATGATCAGAACCCCTATCTTGCTGTCATCTCTCATGTCTTTTGTCCCTTCATTCCTCCCCAACTAGGTTTGATGCCCAGGTTGATGTGTCCTGCTGGCCGGGACACCTGACACTAAACCATAACCTACTAGACTATGACTACTAATCCTAATATGATGGAGAAAAATAACCCAAACAGAATAGAAATACAAGCAGTTCAGAGGAGGCATGGTGTATACTTGGACTTGCCTTTTGCTTGATATAATGTAGGTGTTATAAATCTAGTTAATTTTTAATTGAAATAGTTCTCCATGTGTTTTTAAAGTTAACAAATATGAAAATACCTGTCTCCCTTTCTCTGTTGCTGATTCATCACATGTATTTTTATATGCACATATAGAATCCTACCTCTTATCACACGTATATTCTTGTGAGGTGAGCTGACTTGGCAGATACAAATTGTGAGAAGAGATCACTCCTCCTAAACGATGTTGGAACTGAAAATTCAAGCAATGGGTGAACCTCCTAGTTGAACAACATTATACATAAATCCAAGTTCAGTAAAATAAATATTTTTGCATCTGTGGTTGATATATATATTCATGATGAATTTCAATTGACGTATATACTGCTACTTTTAATTGTGTATGTGTGTGTGTTATTTTTTTTGTGTATATATATATATATATATATATATATATATATATATATATATACACTCTCCAAATTTTTCAAAATATAAAATATTTGTGTCTTATATACACTACCTAAATTCATTCATGTTCAAATATGTGGATTTATATTCAACTTCTCACAAAATTATTCTCAGAAATATTCATCCACCTGAACTACATATTTGTTTCCTACTACTGAAAACTAACTTAAGTGAATGGTGCATACAATCCTAATATTTCTACAGTAACTGACCCAGTTTAACATCAATGCAGTGGATTCCTACAGGACAGGATGTGTATTTTGAAGTTCATTTTATTCAACACTGGTAAATTACTATTTTATCAGTTTATGCACATCATAGGATATATATTTCATCCACAAGTTCACACATTTATAGGCATTTTATTCACTTTCAATCATTTCCTGCTTCAGAACACATGTATTCCTTCTGGTTTCTTGACTGGTCTTTTCATGACACTTCTTTCCAAACACATTATTTTCGATTTCCATAATCATTTTGAAGCAAAACTCACACACACTTCATGATATAACAGAACCCTAATATTACGATTACATGTGTAACTGGTTTGGTTGAATTATTGTATATCAATATAAGATTCCCTGTATATTTTCCGATATCAATTCAATCCATTATTAAAGTTGGAACCACTTATATTATTTATTCACAGTATGGTCTATTCATGCCTTATCTCTATATTCATTGACACAGGTACATCTATTTGTAACCCGAATACTAATTTATTCATCTTCAAAATGTAGCTCCCAGAAATGTTGGAAGAAATACTCATGTCACCTGATTTACATAAACATTTTATCACGTTACTATTCTGGACACAAAAAGAAAATGTCACACTTACAATTGTGCCAAAGCCTAAATGGAAGTGAGCATGCATTACTAAAAACATCCATGTCCAGGTTGCCTACTGCTCTCAAATGTCAATCCTATTGGTGACTACATATTTGTTTCTTCGTAAGATTATATATTCAACCTCAACCATGTTGAAAATGTCTAACCTTATCACTCACTTTATACTTTGCCTGATTTCCTAATGTCTCTATTGATATCTGCTTTACTACATGTTTTCCCCAGTTCATCATTGTGTCTGATTCTTCATATGTGCTGACGTTTACATTCACACTCTACCCGAAAAAATATTGTTAAAGAACTTTTGGTCCAACTCCTGTACTCACTCTTCTTTCTAAATCTATGGACTATCGTCCTAATCCTACCGACTATCCCTTTTTGACTGGATGTTCTCTTCTGCATTCAATCATGTAAGATTAAAGTTCCTCTGCCATTGTATATCGATTTATATGAGACATCTGTGCAGAATATAATTCAACGGTAAATATCCCACTCAAGGGCCTAATGCCTTAATGGGCTTCAAATCTTATCTAGATTTCTGTTTTCAAACTTATATGTCACCTGTATATTCTTGTAAATATCGAAGGTTCCCAATACCATTATTCATCCAGCAGAATGATTCCTAACCCAAATCGAACATGATATTAACCCTAACCATACACTGTTCACTCAATCTAACTTTACAGAAGAGCAGGGAGAGATTTGTTCTTACAATACAGGAATGTAGGGTATCTTTCACCTGTTGAGAACCTCAAAGGTCCATGCAGAAATGATCCCTGGAGGGAAGCAGGAAGCCGCGACAGCCGCCCAGCCAGACCGGAGCAGGAAGCCGCGACAGCCGCCCAGCCAGACCAGAGCAAGAAGCCGCGACAGCCGCCCAGCCAGACCGGAGCAGGAAGCCTCGACAGCCGCCCAGCCAGACCGGAGCAGGAAGGCGCCAGCCGCCAGCCAGACCGGAGGAGGAAATCCCGTCCAGCCCCGAGCGCTAATCTCCAGGAAGCCCATCAACCCTTAAAACCCATCAAAGTGGGTGTGGCTACCAGCACAGTTGCGGCTGATCCAGGTACCCGGTTTCCAACTCCCCCAACCTTAGCTGCGATAACTCAAAATATTTCCCACAAGCTTTTGGGGATTGTAGCTATCAACACAAAACAACAACTGTAGAGGCACCTGGTTTCTACCTCAGAGACTAGAGTAGGGAAGATACAGGTGGAAGCTCATTTCCCTTCACACTGGCTATACCCACCACGCTGAATACAGAGGCTCAAACTAGGAATAGACAACGCCACCTACTGGAAGCAAGGAAAACAGTGTTCTGAGAGACTTTTTTTTTTCCTCTCTTTCTCTTTTCTTCTCTCTCTTCCACAACTTCAGCATATGTGAAACCAAGAACTGAGCATGAACAACTGAATTACCAAAGTAATATAATATAGAGGAATTGCATATACCCCACCTCCCCCCTATTTTTTTTCTGTATTTCTATCTTACTTCCCTTTCCCTTCTCTTATTTCTCTTTTCTTCCTTGTTATTTCTTTTCTTTTCTTTTTTTTTAATTCATATTCTCTCTATACCACTTTCAATCTCCTAACTTTTGCTATCTATACATAGGGTAACTATCTAAATAGGAGGTTGAGTCTATACATTCTTCCATAAATTATCAGTCGAATGGTTAGAGTTCTCCAAAGGTGCTAAGTTAGTTTAACCTCATTCCCTCACTCCTTTCTCTTTAAGTATAACATCCTTCGTCTGAAATTAAGTTTTCTATATGCCACCAGATATGGTACGCCTTTTATGAAACTAAGGAATATATTCTTAAGTAATAATTAAACCCAATATCTATAGTCTTAGAATCTAACTATAAATGTATTAATAATGAAAACTTGTCCTTAGATAATGTACTGTTGGTATTGGGATCTGTTAACATTGTCTTTCTCTGAAAAAGAGGGATATTGGAGCTATTCAAGAACATTACAAATAGATAAGGGGAAAAACATTAGCTCAACAGTTTCACAAAGCTAGAAAGAATCATGAGCAGTATGAAAAGACAAGGAAAGAAAGGACCACAAACAATACAGGTCAATTCAACATTAGATGAGGTAATATCTGCAGCTGATGGAATGTCAGACAAAGAGTTCAGGATATACATGCTTCAGATGATCTGGAGTCTCAAGGAAGACATTATTCATCAAATTCAGACAATGAAAAATCACTTTGACAATGAATTACATAAACAAATCCAAGAAGCAAAAGATCAACTCTATAGGGAGATAGAGGATATAAAAAACAAACAAACAGAAATCCTGGAAATGCAGGAAACAATAAACCAAATTAAAAACTCAAATGAGAGTATTACCAGCAGAGTAGAACACTTGGAAGATAGAACTTCAGACAACGAAGACAAAGTTTTTCAACTTGAAAAGAACATAGACAGCTCAGCGAGAATGTTAAGAAATCATGAGCAGAACATCCAAGAATTATGGGATAACATCAAGAAACCAAACCTAAGAGTTATTGGGATACAAGAGGGTACAGAGGTCCAAACCAAGGGAATGAGTAATCTATTCAATGAAATAATACTAGAAAACTTCCCAGACTTAAAGAATGAAAAAGAAATCCAAATACTAGAAGCCTACAGGACACCAAATATACAAAATCATAAGAGATCCACACCAAGACATGTAATAATGAAGATGCCCAACATACAGAATAAGGAGAGAAAATCTTAAAAGCCACAAGAGAGAGGAAGCAGATTACATTTAAGGGTAAACCAATCAGGATAACTGCTGATCTTTCAACACAGACTCTGAAAGCTAGAAGATCCTGGAACAACATATTTCAAACGCTGAAAGAAAAAGGGTTCCAACCAAGAATCATGTATCCAGCGAAATTAAGCTTCAGGATTGAAGATGAAATAAAAATCTTCCACGATAAGCAAAAGTTAAAAGAATTTGCAGCTAGAAAACCAGCTCTTCAAAACATCCTTGGCAAAATATTACAGGAAGAGGAAATGAAAAATAACAATGAAAAACAACAACGGGAGGTAGTTCAATAAAGGAAAAACTAAGCATAGAGGAAAAACTAATCATGTTAAGTATCATACATAACCAAATATGGCTGGAAATACAAACCATATCTCAATAGTAACCCTAAATGTTAATGGCTTAAATGCACCAATCAAAAGACATAGGCTAGTAGAATGTATTAAAAAAAAGATCCAACAATATGCTGCCTACAGGAGACTCATCTGATAGGAAAAGACATACACAGACTGAAGGTGAAAGGTTGGGAAAAATCATATCACTCATACGGACCCCGGAAGCAAGCAGGGGTGTCCATACTTGTATCAAATAAAATAGACTTCAAGCCAAAGTTAATCAAAAGGGATAAACAAGGACAATACATACTGCTCAAGGGAACCATACACCAACAAGACTTGACGATCATTAATATATATGCCCCAAACAATGGTGCAGCTACGTTCATCAAACAAACTCTTCTCAAGTTCAAGAGTCTAATAGACCACAACACAATAATCATGGGAGATTTTAATACACCTCTCTCACCAATGGACAGATCTTCCAAACAAAAATTGAATAAAGAAACCATAGAGCTCAATAATACAATAAATAACTTAGACTTAATTGATATATACAGAATATACCACCCAACATCAAGCGGATACACTTTCTTCTCAGCAGCACATGGATCCTTCTCAAAAATAGACCATATATTATGTCACAGGGCAAAGCTTAGCAATTACAAAGGAGTTGAGATACTACCATGCATTTTATCTGATCATAATGGAATGAAATTGGAAATCAATAATAAAATGAGAAAGGAAAAACCCTACATCACATGGAGATTAAACAATATGCTACTGAATGAACAAAGGGTTACAGAAGACATCAAAGAGGAAATTAAAAAATTCTTAGAGGTAAACGAAAACTCAGAAACAACATATCGAAATCTTTGGGACACTATGAAAGCAGTACTAAGAGGAAAATTCATTTCATGGAGTTCATTCCTTAACAGAAGGAAAAGCCAACAAATAAATGACATCACAGTACACCTCAAAGCCTTAGAAAAAGAAGAACAAATCAGCAGCAAATACAGTAGAAGGCAAGAAATAATTAAAATTAGAGCAGAAATCAATGAAATCAAAACAAAAGAAACAATCGAAAAAATTGACAAAACTAAAAGTTGGTTCTTTGAAAAAATAAATAAGATTGATAGACCACTAGCCACACTAACAAGGAGAAGAAGAGAGAGAACCCAAATTACTAGCTTACGGGATGAAAAAGGCAACATCACAACAGAAAATTCAGAAATACAGACGATAATTAGAAATTATTTTGAAACCCTATACTCTAATAAAATAGAAGATAGTGAAGGCATAGATAAATTCCTTGAGACATATGAACTACCCAGATTGAATCAGGAAGATATAAACAACCTAAACAGATCAATATCAAGGGAGGAAATAGAAGAAGCCATCAAAAGACTACCAACCAAGAAAAGCCCAGGACCGGATGGATATACAGCAGAGTTTTACAAAACATTTAAAGAGGAACTAATACCAATACTCCATAATCTATTTCAGGAGATAGAAAAAGAGGGAGAACTCCCAAATTCATTCTATGAGGCCAATATCACCCTGATTCCCAAACCAGAGAAGGACACCTCAAAGAAAGAAAACTACAGACCAATATCCCTAATGAATTTAGATGCAAAAATCCTCAATAAAATTCTGGCAAATCGTATACAAAAACATATCAAAAAGATTGTGCACCATGATCAAGTAGGATTCATCCCTGGGATGCAAGGCTGGTTCAATATACGAAAATCAATAAACGTTATTCACCACATCAATAGACTTAAAGATAAGAACCATATGATCATCTTGGTGGATGCAGAAAAAGCATTCGACAAAGTACAGCATCCCTTTATGTTCAAAACATTAGAAAAACTAGGGATAACAGGAACTTACCTCAAAATTATAAAAGCTATATATGCTAAGCCTCAGGCTAGCATCATTCCAAATGGAAAAAAACTGAAGACATTCCCTCTAAAATCTGGAACAAGACAGGGATGCCCTCTCTCACCACTTCTATTCAATATAGTTCTCGAAACACTGGCCAGAGCAATTAGACAGACGAAAGAAATTAAAGGCATAAAAATAGGAAAAGAAGAACTTAAATTATCACTATATGCGGATGATATGATCCTATACCTAGAAGACACAAAAGGGTCTACAAAGAAACTACTAGAGCTAATAAATGAATTCAGCAAAGTGGCTGGATATAAAATCAACACGCATAAATCAAAGGCATTCCTGTATATCAGCGACAAATCTTCTGAACTAGAAATGAGGACATCTACCCCATTCACAATATCCTCAAAAAAAAAAAATACTTGGGAATCAACCTAACAAAAGAGGTGAAAGATTTATACAATGAAAACTACAGAACCCTAAAGAGAGAAATAGAAGAAGATCTCAGAAAATGGAAAAATATACCCTGTTCATGGATAGGCAGAACTAACATCATCAAAATGGCAATATTACCAAAAGTTCTCTATAGGTTCAATGCAATGCCAATCAAAATCCCAGCGGCATTTCTTGAAGAAATAGATAAAGCAATCATGAAATTCATATGGAAAAATAAAAGACCCAGAATAGCAAAAGCAATTCTAAGCAGGAAGTGTGAATCAGGAGGTGTAGCGATACCAGATTTCAAACTGTACTACAAAGCAATAGTAACAAAAACAGCATGGTACTGGTACCAAAACAGGCGGGTGGACCAATGGTATAGAATAGAGGACACAGAAACCAATCCACAAAATTACAACTATCTTATATTCGATAAAGGGGCTAAAAGCATGCAATGGAGGAAGGATAGCATCTTCAACAAATGGTGCTGGGAAAACTGGAAATCCATATGCAATAAAATGAAACTGAATCCCCTCCTCTCGCCATGCACAAAAGTTAACTCAAAATGGATCAAGGACCTTGATATCAAATCAGAGACTATGCGTCTAATAGATGAAAAGGTTGGCTCCGATCTACATATTGTGGGGTCGGGCTCCAAATTCCTTAATAGGACACCCATAGCACAAGAGTTAAAAACAAGAATCAACAAATGGGACTTACTTAAACTAAAAAGTTTTTTCTCAGCAAGAGAAAAAATAAGAGGTAAATAGGGAGCCTACATCATGGGAACAAATTTTTACTCCTCACACTTCAGAAAGAGCCCTAATATCCAGAGTATACAAAGAACTCAAAAAATTAAACAATAAGAAAACAAATAACCCAATCAACAAATGGGCCAAAGACCTGAACAGACACTTCTCAGAGGAGGACATACAATCAATCAACAAGTACATGAAAAAATGCTCACCATCTCTAGCAGTCAGAGAAATGCAAATCAAAACCACCCTAAGATACCATCTCACTCCAGTAAGATTGGCAGCCATTATGAAGTCGAACAATAACAAGTGCTGGCGAGGATGTGGGGAAAAGGGTACTCTTATACATTGCTGGTGGGACTGCAAAATGGTGAGGCCAATATGGAAAGCAGTATGGAGATTCCTGGGAAAGCTGGGAATGGAACCACCATTTGACCCAGCTATTGCCCTTCTCGGACTATTCCCTGAAGACCTCAAAAGAGCGTACTACAGGGATACTGCCACATCGATGTTCATAGCAGCACAATTCACAATAGCTAGACTGTGGAACCAACCCCGATGCCCCTCAATAGATGAATGGATAAAAAAAATGTGGCATTTATACACAATGGAGTACTACGCAGCACTAAGAAATGACAAAATCATGGAATTTGCAGGGAAATGGATGGCACTAGAGCAGATTATGCTAAGTGAAGCTAGCCAATCCCTAAAAAACAAATGCCAAATGTCTTCTTTGATATAATGAGAGCAACCAAGAACAGAGCAGGGAGGAAGAGCAGGAGGAAAAGATTAACATTAAGCAGAGTCATGAAGTGGGAGGGAAAGGGAGAGAAAAGGGAAATTGCTTGGAAATGGAAGGAGACCCTCATTGTTATACAAAATTACATATAAGAGTTTGTGAGGGGAATGGGAAAAAAATAAGCAGAGAAATGAATTACAGTAGATGGGGTAGAGAGAGAAGATGGGAGGGGAGGGGAGGGGGGATAGTAGAGGATAGGAAAGGTAGCAGAATACAACAGTTACTATTATGGTATTATGTAAAAATGTGGATGTGTAACCGATGTGATTCTGAAATCTTTGTAATGTTTTGAATAACCAATAAAAAAATAAATAAAATAAAAAAAAATAAAAAAAAGAAATGATCCCTGGAGAAGATGTAGGCAGCTATGAAGGACCTGAGAGAGCAAAAATTATCTTTCCAAAAAATCATTTTCCATGGAAAACAACCTGGTCATGATGAAGGGTTGTGTCTGAATCAGCCTCTCTCTTTTTAATGTAGAGAAGATGGACCAAACAAGGCTTGTGTGGAGAGCTGTTCCTGGGTGCCTAAGTTTGATATACAATTCTAACTTGTGAAAGTGTCACAGGAAGTAAGGGCAGCCTCCATCTCATGGGAACCTTGGAAGAAACTGTTAGTACAAAGTGGTTGCCAAGGCAGTGACCTCATTCAGTTCTTGAAGTAAGTGACTTAACTCTTTTCCTTGCTGATAGAATTCTCTGAACTTGGGATCCAGGAAGCCAGGCACCCAGAGCCAGGCACAGTCCCAGTCCCAGTGGTTTCATTTGTTTGGAATCACCAAGGACAGAGTCAGTCTTCTTGGTACCGACTGATGTGAGGATGGCCAAATGCCAGGAAAGATCTAAAAAAGGGGCCTTTCCTGACAAAGCAGGTACTGACTCACCATGGGCTACTGAGAGCTTCACAGAGTTGGCCAAAGAGACCAGATCTGAGACAGTAAAGACCATTACCGGGGAACATAGTATCGCCCACCAGTCAGAGGACACTCTGGCTACTCACAGAGCGACTTGGGGGAAGAGGTGCCTTTGTGAGTGTGGGTGTGTGGTTTTGTCTCTCTGTTCTGAGAAGGTTTGTTTGGTTTGGAGTGAACTGTTTCTAGTAAGTCTTTTGACAAGGTGTTTCTAAGTCTGTGTATCCCACTGTGTCCGTGGTTGTAGACATCAGAAAAGAGAATGAATCAATGGATGTGTCCTCTCTAGTAGAAAGTTTAACAACATTCATCATGCCCAATTTATGAATGGAGTGCGGCTTGCCATTTGGATGGGCAACACCTACTATCTTCCTAAGTCCCTGTTTTCTTCCTTAATTCTCACCACTCTTCAGAATAGGCTCTTGGTTTTGTGTCCAAGATATGTACCACCTCCAAGCTCTGTGACATGGCCATGAACTGGATACCTGAATGGAATGGCCAGCATCTCAGAAAACTCAGATATCAGTGTGACCAGGAAAGTCTCAGTAAAGATACCCTGCTTTGGGACTTTTGCTTACCTATTTTTCTGTTTCTCTGAATAGCAGGATGTCTTTGCCTCTGGACACCTTTTTGGGAAGCCTGAAGCAAACAGTTTTTAAATGGAAATGAATGGGCATCACCTGTGGCTCTTTGCTTAATTGCTTTAGAAAGGGATGTGTCTGA
Source organism: Callospermophilus lateralis (assembly GCF_048772815.1). NCBI lineage: Eukaryota > Metazoa > Chordata > Mammalia > Rodentia > Sciuridae > Callospermophilus > Callospermophilus lateralis. Next base: position 2,095,459 of record NC_135320.1, on the reverse strand, counting down.
ATCAGCCTCTTGGCCCGGTGTGAGGCTGTGGCTTAGATTCTCAGCACCTGATGGATCTAAAGAAAGATCCCATGTGTGCATCCAAAAAAAATTGGCAAAAAGTTCACTCATTGTGAATAAATTCTCTCACCTTTCTCTGTTATGATCCTGACCTCCATCAAGTCAGAATAAGGATACTTTGGGTCAAATGAGTTCTTCTAGTCTCTGCAGAGTTGCTTGGGTTTTCTCATGTCTCCAATTTACATAAAGAATCTAAACCGCAACGTCAGAATGCATCAAATTGGAAATGGGAGCAGTATTAATGGCAGGCCTATTTGATCACTCCTGGTTTACAGGAAGTGTGTCCAGGCCACCTTGACGTTAGGCAAATGAGGGGAACAGGAGCATATTTTGGACAATGTCTTGGGCTGTGCCTCTCATGGAAAACTCCATCAAGACGTTATGAAGGGTGTCTATATGGAAGAAGATGAGGGCCATGTGGGAGTGTTTTGGATTTAATTGTGGTCATTTGTATGGCGGTTGGAAGAAATGACTGGGTCTACCTGGGATTGAACTCTGGTGTGATTCCCCTTAAAGACTGAGTTCTGGAAATGACCTCAGAGAAGTATTGCCATGAATTGTGTTGGGATTTTAAGAGGTCACGCATGAGAGTCACCCTTGGAACCTGAGATATAGGCCCAGTTTGGATTTCCACAGAACACTGGGAATGTCATCCAGGATATTACATAAAATTATTCTTAAAGACTTGGCAGCCAAATTTGAGTTTCAAAACACACATGGACCTCACATTGTAGATCTCAATGGGCCTGGCTTTATGTGACATTTTGGCCACTCTTAGGGAAGCCTTGCCTGTGAGAGTGCTCCAGAGCTTTCATTGAAATTAGCTTCCTCACCATTTAATGGTTCCTGGATTAATTGAATCCCACAGAGCCTCCAACTTCATCCGTTAAAAATGGCTAGATAAATACCATGAAATCTTTGATATTCCCATGACCAGCTGGCACTGGATAACCATTTTATATCCTATTTCTGATCCTGAGTATACCAGACACTGCATTGATTGACTGGGTTTCATGAAAATGGTGTAGAAAAGAGATGCCAGTAAGTTGGAGCTTGGTGAGTAGTGGGCCTAGAGCAGTGGTATGCAATTGTGTGATAAAACATCTGTGGTGGCGCCATGTGGATCTGCCATTGGCTTCCAAATGGCGTGTGACTGACATGGTGCAGCCAGCAGACCCTTATATGTAAAGGCATCTTGTTATATGGAAAGGTTTCAGAGCAATGTTCAGAATCATGTTGCTATTCTCAAGGGGGCAAGCCACGTGGGATAGAACCTTGGTTGGTGCATTCTCCTGCAGATCCTGACTCACCACAACTTAAAGAACTCCCTCCACCACTGTGTTCCATTTTAACTCCTTTTATACTGTCAAGCAAATACCCAAATACCCAGTGCAGCAGCGAGAAACACCACGAAAAGTGGAGAATGACCAAATGGCTTCACAGTCCACACGGGGAGACACTTAGCCCCCATTGGCAACAGTTTACATACAAAGAAAAAATTCAGCACTGCTGCCTCTTGTTCATTGGAAAATAAGAAACTATGTCCTCCAGGTCACATAGATGCAGACCCAGCTTTGATGGTCTCTCTACAAAGGAACTAAATCTCCTGACACAACATATATTTCAAGTGCCCAACCTCAGAGGCAGTTTCTCAAAAGGTATTTAGGCCAGCAGAGATCCATGTTTGTAGAGTGTTTACCTTGTCCCTTACTTTTAGAAACTCCTCTACGACCTACAAATGTGTGAACTCCTGAGCATTTTACATTCCAGGTATATATTCACAGATTTTCTAACTCTTCTTTTCTAATTGTGTCTTACATGAGGCGAAGGTAATGTCAAGGCATGGTTCTGCATGAGAGTGGGAAGATTTTTGTGTAGTACATATTTGAATACACATTGGATTCAATTTCTTATTTTCCATTAAAAATTATGAATTCCTGACACTCACACATACCCTACTAGACTCTGCCTACTAATCCTAATAGGACGGAGAAAAATAACCCAAAAAGAATAGAAATACAACCACTTTAGAGGAGGCGTTTTTTATAGTTGGAGTTGCCTTTTGCATGATATAGCGTAGGTGTTATAAATCTAGTTAATTTTTAATTGAAATAGTTCTCTATGTGTTTTTAAAGTTAACAAACATGTGAATTCTTGTCCCCCTTTCTCTGTAGCCTATTCACAACATGTATTTTTATATGCACATATAGAATTCTACCTGGTACTACACGTAAATTCTTGTGAGGTGGCTGACTTGACAGATACAAATTGGGAGAAGAGATCACTCCTCCTAAACGCTGTTTGATCTGAAAATTCAAACTGTGGGTGAGCTTCCTAGTTGAACAACATCATACATAAATCCATGTTCAGTAAAATGAAGATTTTTGAATCTGTGGATGCTATATATTTTATGATGAATTTCGATTGTCATCTATATTCCTACATTTAAATGTCTGTGTGTGTGTTTTGTGTGTGTGTGTGTGTGTGTGTGTGTGTGTGTGTGTGTATATGCACTCTCCTGATTTTTCAAAATATGAAATATATGTATCTTATATACACTCCCTAAATTCATTCATGTTCAAGAATGTGGATTTATAATCAAATATTTACAAGATTATTCTCAGAAATATTCATCCACCTGAAATATACATTTGTTTCCTAGTACTGAAAACTATCTTCAGTAAATTATGCTTACAAATCCTAATATTTGTACAGTAACTGACCCAGATTAACATCAATGCAAGTAGATTCCTATGGGACATGATGTGTATTTTGATGTTCATTTTTATTCAAAACTGGTACATTAATATTTTTTCACTTTTTGCAAATCATAGGATATATATTTCATCCACAATTTCACAGATTTATAGGCATTTGGTTCACAATCACTTCCTGATTCAGAACACATGTATTCCTCAATATTTCTTGACTGGTCTTTTCCTGAGACTTCTTTCCAAACACATTATTTTCGATTTCTGTAATCACTTTTGAAGTAAAACTCAACCACACTTCATGATAAACCATAACCTTAATATCACCATTAGATATATAATGGTTGGAATGAATGATTATATGTCAATATAAGATTTCCTGTATATTTTCAGATATAAATTCAATCCATTATGTAAAGTCAGAACCAGATATATTATTTATTCACAGTATGGTCTATTCACGCATTATCTCTATATGCATAGACAAACGGTACCCCGAATACTAATTTATACGTCTTCAATATATTGCTCCCAGAAATGGTGGAAGAAATAGCCATGTTACCTGATCTACATATACATTTTATCACAGTAAAATTCTGCACAAAAAGCAAAGGTCACACTTAAGATTGCACCAAAGCCTAAATGGAAAGTGACCATGGATTACTAAAATATCCATGTTCAGGTTGCCGAATGCTCTCAAATGTCAATCCTACTGGTCACTACAAATTTGTTTCTTCCTATGATTATATATTCAAACTCAACCCTGTTCAAAATATGTAATCCTATCACTCACTTTATACTTTGCCTGATTTCCTAATGTCTCTATTGATATCTGCTTTCCTACCTATTTTCCCCAGTTCATCATTGTGACTGATTCTTCACATATGCTGACATTAACATTCATTGTCTACCCGAAACCCTATTGCTAAAGAATTTTGGTCCAAATTCTGTACTCACTCTTCTTTCTATACCAACCGAGAATCTTCCTAATCCTACCCACTATCCCTTTTGACTGGATGTTCTCTTCGACATTCAATCATTCAAGGTACAAGGTCCTAAGCCATTGTATATCAACTCATCTGACACATCAGTGCAGAACATAATTCAAAGCTAAGTATCCCAATCAAGGGCCCAATGCACTTCTGGGCTTCAAATCTTAGCTAGATTTCTGTTTTCATACTTATATTTCACCTGTATATTCTTGTAAATATCACAGTTTCCCAATACCATTTTTCATCCCACAGAATGAGTCCTAATCCAAATCGAACTTGTTAGTAACCCTATCCATACACTGTTCAGTCAATCTAACTTTACAGAAGAGCAGGGACAGACTTGGTCTTACAATACAGGAATGTAGGGAATCTTCCACGTGCTGAGAAACTCAAAGATCCATGCAGAAATGATTCCTGGAGAAGTTGTAAGCAGCTATGAAGGACCTGAGAGAGCAAAAGTCATCCTCCATGGCAAACAACCTGGTCAGGATGAAGGGTTGTGTCTGAATCAGCCTCTCTCTTCTTAATGTAGAGAAGATGGACCAAACCAGGCCTGTGTGGAGATCTGTTCCCAGGTGCCTAAGGTTGATATACCATTCTAACTTGTGAAAGTGTCCCAAGAAGTAGGGGAATCCTCCATCTCATGGAACCCTTAGAAGCAATTGTTAGGACAAAGTGGTTTCCAAGGCAGTAACCTCATTAAATTTCTGAATGAAGCGACCTACCGCTCTTCCTTGGTGATGGATGTCTCTGAACTTGACATCCAGTAAGCCGGCACCCAGAGTCAGTCCCAGTTTTTTTCCCATTGGGCTCAGTTGTTTGGAATAACCAAAGACAGAATAAGTCTTCCTTGGTACCTACTAATGTGAGATTTCCCAAATGCCAGGAGAGCTATGAAAATGGACCTTTCCTGAGAAAGCAGGTAGTGGTTTACCACTGGCTCCTAAAAATTTTACAGTGTTGGCCAAGGAGACAAGATCTGAGAGAGGACAGTCCATTTCAGGGAAACATAGTATGGCCCACCAGTCAGAGGACACTCCGGATAGTCACAGACCTACTTGAATGAAGGAGGTGCGTTTTTGGGTGTGTGTGTGTGATTTTGTGCTTTAGTCTCTTGTTCTGAGAATATGTAGAAAAGGCTGTTTGTTTGGTTTGGAGTGGACTATTTCTAGTAAGTCGTTTGACAAAGCGATTTTTTGCATGTATGGGTATTCCACTGTGTTCACGGTTGTAGAAATTAGAAAAGAGAATGCATCAATGGATGTGTCCTGTCTAGTAGAAACCTTCCCAGTATTCATTATGCCCAATTTATGAGTGGACTGCCGCTTGCATTATGGATGGGCAACACCTCCTATCTTCCTAAGTTCCTGTTTTCTTCCTGAATTCTGGTCACTCTCAAGAATAGGCTCATGATTTTGTGTCCAAGATATGTACCATCTCCAAGCTGAGGGCCATAGTCATGTAAAGGATAGCTGAAGGGAATGGCGAGCATCTCAGAAAACTCTGATATCAGTGTGTCCAGGAAAGTCTCAGTGGAGAAACCCTGCTTTGGGCCTTTTGCTTACCTATTGTTCTGTTGCCCTGAATGTCAGGAAGGTCTTTGCCTCAGGCCACCACTTTGTGAATCCTGAGGAAAAATGTTTTCAAATGGAAATGAATGGGCATAACCTGTGGCTCTATGCTTAATTGCTTTAGAAAGGGATGTGTCTTAATCAGCCTCTTGGCCCTTTGTGAGGCAGTGGCTTAGATTCTCAGCATCTGATCGATCTAAAGAAAGATCCCATGTGTGCATCCAAAACCAAAATGGCAAAAAGATCAGTCATTGTGTAGGAAGTCTATTTCCTTACTCTGATATGTTCCTGACCTACATCAAGTGAGAATAGGGATCCTTTTGCTCAAATGAGTTCTTCAAAGCCCTGCAGAGGCTAGCCCATAGGTGCTTGGGTTTTCTCATGACTCCAAATCACATAAAGAATCTATACCTGAGAGTCAGTAGGCATCAAATTGGAGAAACAAAGCAGTATTAATGCCAGGCTTATTTGATCACTCCTGGTTCACAGGAAGGGTGTCCAGGCCACCCAAAGTTTAGGCAAATGACGGGCACGGAGCTTATTTTGGACACTGTCTTGGGCTGTGCACCTCATGGAATTCTCCAGCCAAAGGTTATGATGAGTGTCTATATGGAAGAAGGTGAGGGCCATGTGGGAGTGTTTTGCTTTTAATTTTGTTCATTGGTGTGGCGGTTTGAAGGGATGACTGGGTCCACCAGGGCTTGAACCTTGGTGAGATGCCCTTTAGAGACTCAGTTCTGGAACTGACCTCAGAGAAGTATTGCCCTGAATTTTTTTGGGATTTTAGGAGGCCACGCTTGAGAGTTGCCTTTGGAAACTGAGATGTAGGCCAAGGGTGGCTTTCCACTGAGCACTGCGAATCTCAGGCAGGATATCACATGATTTCATTCTGAAAGATTTGGCAGCCATAGTAATGAATCAAATCACACATGGACCTTACATTGTAGACCTCAAATGGCTGGGCTTCATGTGACCTTTTGGCTACTCTTTGGGAAGCCTTGCCTTTAAGATTTCTGCAGAGCATTCATTGAAATGAGCTTCCTCAACATTTAATGGTTCCTGATTGAATTGAAACATACAGTGCCTCCAACTTCATCCTTGAAAAGTGGCTAGATAAATACCCTGAATTTTTTGAAACTCCCATGACCAGGTGGCACTGGAGAACCTTTGGATCTCCTGTTGCTGATCATGAGTGTACCAGACAGTGCATTGATTGACTGGGTTTCATGAAAATGGTGAAGAACAGAGATGCCAGGAAGATGGAAACTGCTGAGTAGTGGGCCCAGATCTGTGGCGTGCAGGTGTGTGATAAAATATCTATGGTGGGTCCATGTGGATCTCCAATTGACTTTCAAATTGCTTGTGGGTGACAAAGTGCAGCCAGCAGACCCTTAAATGTAAAGGCATCTTGGTTATATGGAGAGGTTTCAAGACAATGTTCAGAATCAGGTTGCTGTGGTCAAGGAGAAAGCTATGTGGGATAGAAGCCTGGTTGGTGCATTCTCCTGCAGACCCTGACCCACGACACGTGACAGAACTCCCGCCATCACCATGTCCCTGTTGAACTCCTTGTATTTCGTGATGCAAATACCAAACTCACAGTGCAGCAGCAAGAAACACCACGAAAATGGAGGATGACCAAATGGCTTCACAGTCCACACGGAGAGATACTTAGCCCCCAGTGACCACAGTTTATCTACAAAGAGAGAATTAAGCACTGCTGCCTCATGTTCATTGAAAAATAAGAAACCATGCACTCCAGTCACATAGATGCTAAAGCTCCTGAGAACAACATATATTTCAAGTGCCTAACCTCAGAAGCAGTTTCTCAAGAAGTCTTTAGGTCGGCAGAGCTCTATGTTTGTGGAGTTTTTACCTGTTAGACCAGGATGTAAGAAAAGAACACTGACTCCAATTAAAATCAAATTAAAGCAAGCGTATTATTTCCAACGTCTGTGCTGCCTCTCCCTCCCAAAATGGCCAGAACAACACAGCAACCCTAACTTTCCTACAGCCCAGCTTTATAGCCCAGAAAGTTACACAAAAGGGGTGTTACATATAACAGAACTCTGACAAGCCTCACACTAATTGTAGTTTACATTTTTTTTTGCTATCCCCAACATCAAAATTTATGAGGACCATTAGAGCCTCAGAGAGGGTAATTGTCTGGCCACAGAAGGCCAATATTTATGAGGTGTCACTAAAGTTTAAGAGAGGGCTGCTATCTGATCAGAGAGTCATTCATGGGCCAATTCAACACACGGGCAGGCATTTCAAGCAGGTTCAGAATTTGCAGTAATTTATAGTAAAGCCAAAATTATCTTTTCATGGCTTTGTTGCAAGATGGCTCCCAATTTTAATAAAAGATAAGGTTGGGTATATGATCCCCCCGTTTTCTTATGTGTCCCTTTCAAATCTTTGATAGGGTAGGGGAAGAGGACTGGGGAAATTATAATCCCTCAGGTAACAGTCTTCAAATATTTAGAACTCACCGAAAACCGGTCTCCCTAATATTACCTGACTTAATTAATTACTTATATTGATAGTCTACTTATTTTTGGCTCCATTGTTTTAAATATAGAGTCGTCTCTCGTTTTGGCTTCTTCTGAGCTGAGAGAGGGTGACGTGAGGGGGCATGGCCTGAGGGACATGAGTTGCCTTTTAGAAGTCAGTACGTTTTGAAGTCTGGTATTGGAAGAAAAGGTTATAAAGTCATCTGGGGATGGGTTCTTCTATGAGAGAAACAAAAATCATGAGTACTGAAATAATGTTGCAGCAGCTGGAACATGTCACTGTATGAAGTTCCCTCACCAGTCTTTAATATCCCCAATTATCAGGACTGTCAACATAATATTTAACTTTTAGTGTTACAGTTGTCCCTCCCGCTAAGATACAGTTTAATAATTGAATGTCATCTGATCTTGCAAAATCCTTTTACTACTATGACCTCTGTGTCTAATAGAGAAACCTTTAATTCTGTTACTCAGGGCTGGATAATCGTACTAGCAAACACCAAGCCTACTTGTGTAGGTTAAAAATATCTGTAGACCTTAAACTAAAAATTTCTGCCTCTGGCAGCTCCTCTTGATAGTCTCTTTTTACAGTTATTAGGCATTCCTGTCTGAGAATCCTTCTTTGTAGCCTCCAGACTTTCTTATTTTGGGAGGCTAACATAAAGTGTATACCTTAGAATATTATTATTATTATTTTTATTATTTAAAATGCCGAGGAATGGCTGTATTTTTCTTTCAACTGTCTTTGCTAAGTCTTTAAGATGAAGCAGTCAAACTGACTTTTGTTTTTATCTATTGTTAACAGTCAGCTAAGCTTTTATGGGAGTAATTCCTAGGGAAACTAGAGAGCAACTTCTCAGTTCTGCTAGTGCCATTTGTGCTAGGTGGGTCCAGGTCATGCTTGACCATGTGGCTTTCCTCGGAAGCATCAGGGATGTCTCCCTTCTCTGATGACTCTCTGCTGCAGTCTGGCTGGGCACAATTCAGGAGCCACTTGTCAAAAGAAACTAACTTTATTTTTAGAACCACACACAATAAACAAAACAGCTTCTCAGGAAAAAACCCTCAGAGCCCAACTGCCACCACCGGCTTCCCACAAGCCACACACCCCAACAACCTCTTTCTCCAACAATCCTTCTGCTCTTGAGGCCGATTGGCTGAGTCGCATGGGCGGAGCCAAAAAAGTCCCCCAATGAGCAGCTCCGTGGTCTCAAAGGGCAGAAAAATAGCCCAATGAGCATCACCACAGAGGAGCCAATCAGCTAGATGTTGCTGGGGCCGCTGTGAGGCAATCATCAGCTGGCAGTCTGAATGTTTGCTGGGGCCCCTTCAGCTCATCAGCTGGCAGTCTGAAAGTTTGCTGGGGCCCCTTCAGCTGTGGCTCTCAACATCTCCCCCTCTATGTTTAAACAACAAGCATGTGGCTTAGGGACCGTGCCTGCCTTAGGTTGTCCAATAGTACATATGGTCCTTACCAGTTATCGGATGAGCTGACCTCAAGGCGTCAGCCTCCTGTCTTAGGTTGGTACCATAGTAATTGGATCTTACCCGTCATTGACTACCAGTCCAGTATACAGCCACACCTGTGTAGAGGTCTTTGTACCAGCGGGGGGAGTGAGGTTCTTTGCCTCACCTCTGTTGGCCCCCAAATTTTAGCTGAATGATCATGACAAACAGAAGGGAGGAAGATACACCAAGCCAGCTGACGGCTCCTTTTGGAAAAATTGTACCACTGATGACACCATCAGCATAAATACCCCAACACTGCTCTCAACAACTCTCCTCTTTGTAGCAAATGCACTGATTGGCTTTCTGTTCTACAGTGGTCTCCTTAATCTCCCTGATCAGAAGGTTTTGTGGCCCAGAGTTGCAAAGCACTTAGAGAAGTCCCTCTGTTCCCTGGATTCAGAATGACTCAGAGGGCAAGAGCCAAATATTGGTTTTCTTGGCCCTTTTCATTTAAATTTAATTTTAAATCCTAATATTAAACATCAAACAAATAAATTTAAACAGCCTTATATTAAGAGTACAGGGCTTTAATGTCTATAACTTTTTAATTATTTATCTTATTATTAATTGAAATCATATTATTCTGACTGTCTTGTAGGTGATGACTTATTATCTTAAATTAATCCATGTTCTGTTCTTAAAGCAAAACTTCTGTAAAACACTAACAGGGAATCTTTAGATCACTTATAAGGAAATTAAAAAATAAAATTTTCTAACAAGAGTAAAAATACTTAGTTCATATAATAGCTACCCTGAATTTTTTGGCTGAGTTATACATTATATCCCCTGTTTGAGATCCTAGTAATCTTGACAGAAAAAAAGAGAAAACTTTTGAACAAAACTTTAAATGAATTAAAATCTGACCGACTGCTTTCATAGTCATTCTCACGTGTAGTAAGATGGGACACAGAGCCTTATCTCAGGTAAGGCCGCGCTCTTTATAAATCTTAAGTGTTTTACTTCTAAAGCTGATCTTTGTTTTTTAAATAACATTTTACAAAGTTTACGTAAATTGTTTGAGGTCGCATGAACATTTGCTGATGCCATATGATATCACATTTAAAACATGAATTAAAGAACAGCTGAAAGTTTTTAACCTTTACATAGATTAGGGTCTCATTAACTTAAAAATACATTTAAATTGTTTCACAATGTAAAAAGTAACATAAAACATTACAAATCTTATTCATAACAAGTTAAAAAATCCCCAATATATATTTTATTTACCATACAACTTCAGAACACCTGCTTGATATAATGCTGTTTTAAAGTTTCTACCTTATCGGCTTGTATACCTGGAAGATATGAGCACATTAATAGCATAACAATTACATTGACGTTTCTACAGTAACCAAGTATAGCTTTTAAACAAATGACAGTACAGTGCTCTAAAATAACAGTTCTTATTTAAACAGTTGTTTAATATTTATGGTTGCTTGCTCTGGAAAAAATAAAACTTAATAAACACAATTTTATGGGTAAACTTATGTTTTAAAAAAAATTTGTCTCTTTAACACATGACTGATTTTTAAAATCTTATACAGACTTTAGTACAAACTAATACAGACCTTAGAATATCAATCAGTTATAAAACAAAAGTACTCATGAATGAGTAATCCCATATCAAAATTAATTTACATATTTATCAAAATATTAGAGAAATGTATTGAACAGTGTAAACCATTTTTTTTTTGTTTAAGGAAAAGTCCTAGAACAAAGGCATATTAGACCTTTTGAAGACAGTAATATTTTATTAGATTTTGAACACCTAGAAAAACTTGTAAGCTTAAATTTAAAGACATTTTTATTTATCTGTTTATCCAATTTAATTTGAAACCTTTAAATCACGTGAATTTAAGATCTTTGGATCCACTTTTTCAAATGTGTTTTTATGAGTGCTTTTGTATATGACTGCTCCTTATATATGTTAATTTGTGTATCATACATATATAAAATACGGACATATGTATATATATATATATAGACATACAACACAAAACAAAAATGTGAACACATAATAATACTAAAGGCCTTGTAGCTTTTCATAGGTGAAATCTCCACTGCAATGTTTCAAAATCTCCAGAATTGGTTAAAGATAGAACTGATCAGAAAAACATTAACCTAGGTCTGTAGGATCAAAATCATGAGCCAATAAATAAATAAATAAATAAAAAATCTAAGGAAAAAATTAAGAGTCCTAGAAAAAATGACTGGCCAGTAATTAGTAAATACCATACAATTTACCTTTTTTTTTCCCTTAGGCCTCAGATCAGTCTCATCCTGAGCTTACAGGCTTTTTTTCATTTGCATTTTAATATAAGTCCTGGCTGAGGTCTGGAAGGAGCAGGAAAAAAACTGCTATTATGAGCAGACACCTCAGGCCTAAGGCATTTTAAACATGATTTTCAGGTGAGGATGTTGAATATTATGGTACAAATTTACGATACAGTTCACAAAATTTTATATCTTTACATCTTGTTTTGTCAACAGATACCATACTATGATTTATTATCCTTGTCCAAATTAATGCACTGGTACACACAGTGATATTTTCCCAGGCTACCCAATTCAAAATTGGTGAAAAAAATAACTGAATGATTGGGAAGTTACTTGCCAACTTGAAAGTGGAGTTCTTCAGTTTTCCATCCTAAGTATTTAAGTTCTCTGGCATGAATTTTCTGAAATCATAAACTAAACAATTACCTAAACCCGAGTTTTAACTGCAAGATTGTGCAATGCTTCAAAAATGCATTCAGATACCAGATTGTTACAATGAAACATCATCATTTAGATAAACATTCAGCTAAGATCACTTCCAAATAACAATTTATAATATCAACACATTATTGCACATGTCTTAAAGGGCCAGAAACAAAGACACAAGACAGACAGAAATGAGCGCCAGATATGGCTGATAGACAGAAGCCTTTAAAACAGAGCAGATAAGAGAAAAATCTCCTACACCAGTGGCACCACAGATGTCCTCACAAGGAGACCAGATGTTTTCACAGAGGGGCACCCTGAAATGTAAAATCAAGGGTCTCCATGGTGTCTTTACTGCATTTAGTGTCTCCCTTTTCTTTTTCTCTTCTTAAAAAAGATAGAGGTGGCATAATCCTTACAGTGCAGGGAAGGAAGGAGGGAATTCCCTGAAGAAACAGGGCTTCAGTAGCTACTGGGAGTCCCTCAGTCATTCCTGTTATTTACAGAATTAACTCTTCTGGTTTGTTTCCACCCCAAGCATGCTCCATCTTCTAACATTTCAGTAATCAGGTCTCAAAAAGTTACGGGATGGGGGGTGGTATTAAAATTTGTAACTTAATGTTCGGTTCCTGACCTTGAAGCCACTTAAAGCCAATTTAATAATGAGGACAGGGTTTTGAGAAAAAGAAAAAAGGGAGTTTTATTGCTTTGCTAACAAAGGAAAAACAAGGGGACTTGTTGATCTCGACTTGTTGTGACTTTCTTGATCTGGAGGGACCAGGGTTTTTAAAGGAGTTTCACTTGTTAACTTGGGAGATATTCAGTTCTTAGTTCCCCAGCAGGCATTGCCATCTGCAGTGGGTGTGCTCCAGGCATCCAGCTAGGGGCTTCTCTGATCCTGCTTAACAAAGTTGGGTAAAGTTCATCACAGTTCCTTAAAACACAGTCCAAATGGTGTCAGGCTTACTTGCTTTGTTACCCATTTTCACATCCAATATTTTTAGGATTTTACCACAGAAATCACACAACAAAACACACGAAAACAAACAAAGAAAAAACATATAGAACACAGAACCAAACACAAAAAAACAGAGTCCCGGTGCCAAAACAGAGAAAAAGAGGAGCACTGCAATGTCTTGCTAAAGCTCCGGGCTAGGAACGCGTGCGTGCCCGTCGGTACCTCTCTAATCTTCCAGAGGAATTCCCTAGAGGACAGAACGATTCTCATTACTGTCCTGGACAGGAGTATATGTGAGCCTCCTCAGGCCACCTCTCTGTCATCAGAAGAGATCTCCCTTAACCAGATATCAGATGTTATAAAGGCACCACTTACCTATGGAGGCCTCCTCCACCAGGTGCTTGCTAATTGTTTTAGTGCAGTGGTTCACTGCCGTGCTCCCCAGACCGAAGGATCACTCCAAGGCCTTGGGACATCTCAAGTTGTGCACCCCCTAGAGTGGCTCTCCAGTCCGGTGCCCTGGAGGGAAAGCCAGCTTCAGAATTTTCAGCAATCTGGTCTTGTGATCTGGTCGGGCAGGGTCATATTGCTGGGGAACTCCAAAATGTTGGACTAGGATGCAAGAAATGACCACTGACTCCAATTGAAATCAAATTAAGGCAAGCTTATTATTTCAACTGGCCGGGCTGCCTCTCCCTCCCCAAATGGCAGGAACAAGACAGCAACCCCACCTTTCCTACAGCCAAGCTCTATAGGCCAAAACGTTACACAAAAGGGTGATTACAAATAACAGAACTTTGACAAGCATCACACTAATGGTAGTTTACATTTTTTTTTTGCTATCCCCAACATCAGAAATTATGAGGACCATTAGAGCCTCAGAGAGGGTTGTTGTCTGGCGACGGAAGGCCAATATTTATGAGGTGTCACTAAAGTTTCAGAGACCGCTGTTATATGGTCAGAGAGCCAGGAATGGATGAGTTCAAGACAAATGCAGGCATTCCAAGCAGGTTCAGAATTTGCAGTAATTTATAGTAAAGTCAAAATTAAGTATTCACAGCTTTTTGGCAAGATGGCTCCCAATTTTAATAAAAGATCCGGTTGGGTCTATCAAGCCTGTCCCTTACTTTTGGAAACTCATCTACAACCTCCAAGGTTTTGAACTCCTGAGCATTTTACATTCCAGATATGTATTCACAGATTTTCTAACTCTTCTCCTCCAATTGCCTTCTTACTTGGGGCAAAGGTAATATCAAGGCATTGTTCTGGATGAGAGTGGGAAAATTTTTGTGTAGCACATATTTGCATACAGATTTTGGAGATCACTCCTCCTAAACACTGTTGGAACAAAAAATTCAATCTATGGAGGAGCTTCCTAGTTGAAAAACATTATACATAAATCCAAGTTCATTAAATAAATAGTTTTGGTTCAGTGGATCATTTATATTTAATGATGAATTTGATTGGCATATATATTGCTACATTTTAATGTCCGTGTTTGTTTTGTGTTTATAATGTTTTGTGACTTATGTGGATTTATAATCAACTTTTCACAAGATTATTCCAAGAAATATTCATCCACCTGAAATACATATTTGTGTCCTAGTACTGAAAACTAACTTCAGTGAATGGTGCATACAAATCCTATTATTTCTACAGTAACTGACCCAGATAAACATCAATGCAAGTAGATTCCTATGGGACATGATGTGTATTTTGATGTTCATTTTTATTGAACACTGGTACATTACTATTTCTGCAGTTTATGCACATCATACTATATATATTTCATGCAAAAGTTCACAAATTTACAGGCATGTGTTTCACGTTCAATCACTTCCTGCTTCAGAACACATGTATGCCTCCAGGATTCTTGACTGTTCTTTTCAAGAGACTTCTTTCCAAACACATTACTTTGATTTCCATAATCACTTTTGAAGCAAAACTCATACACCTTTCAGGATAAACCATAACCTTAATATTACCATTAGATATATAACTGGTTGGAATGAATGATTTTATATCAATATGAGAATTCTTATTTATTTTTCAGATATCAATTCAATCCATTATTTAAAGTGGAACCTGTTATATTATTTGCACACAGTATGGTCTATTCATGCATTATCTCTATATTCATAGGCACAGGGTACACCTATTTGTAACCCAAATGCTAATTAATACGTCTACAAAATATTTTTCCAGAAATGGTGCAAGAAATACTCATGTCACCTGATCTACATATACATTTTATCACAATAATATTCTGGACACAAAATGCAAAGGTCACACTTATGATTTTACCAAAGCTTAAATGGAAAGTGAGCATGGATTACTAAAAACATGCATGTCCTGGTGACCTAATGCTCCCAAATGTCAATCCTCTTGGTGACTACATATTTGTTTCTTCCTAAGTTGATATATTCAAACTGAAAAATGTTAAAAATGTCTAATCCAATTACACATTTTATATTTTTGCTTATTTCCTAATGTCTCTATTTATATCTGCTTTCCTACATATTTTCCCATTTCATCATTGTGACTGATTCTTCACATGTGCTCACATTTACATTCACTCTCTACCCGAAACCCTATTGCTAAAGAACTTTTGGTCCAAATCCTATACTTACTTTTCTTTCTAAACCTACAGACTATTTTGCTAATCCTACAGACTATCCCTTTTTGACTGGATGTTCTGTTTGTTATTCAATCATCCAAGGTAGAAGATCCTATTTCATTGTATATTAATTTATCTGAGACATCTGTGCAGAATATAATTCAAAGCTAAATATCCTACTGAAGGGCCCAATGCCCTACTTGGCTTCAAATCTTTCCTAGATTTCTGTTTCCATTCTTATATTTCACCTATATATTCTTGTAAATATCGCAGGTTCCCAATACCATTATTCATCCAGCAGAATGATTCCTAACACAAATCGAACTTATTATTAACCTTAACCATACACTTTTCCCTCAATCTAACTTTACAACAGTGCAGGGACAGAGTTGGTCTTACAATACAGGAATGTAGGGGATCTTCCACCTGCTGAGAATCTCAAAGATCCATGCAGAAATGATCCCTGAAGAAGATGTAGACTGCTATGTAGGACCTGAGAGAGCAATAGTCATCTTCCATGGCAAGAAACCTGGTAAGGATGATGGGATGTGTCTGAATCAGCCTCACTCTTTTTAATGTAGAGAAAATGGAACAAACCAGGACTTTCCCCCAGTACCTATGGTTTATATTCCATTCTAATTTGTGAAAGAGTCACAGGAAGTAGGGGCAGCCTCCATCTCATGGGACCCTAGGAAGAAACTGTTAGGACAAAGTGGTTGCCAAGGCTGTGAGCTCATTCCCTTCATGAAGGAAGTGACCTACCTCACTTACTTGGTGATGGAACTCTCTGAACTTGGGATCCCGGAAACCAGGCACCCAGAGTCAGGGCCAGTAACAGTCACAGAGGTCTCACTTGATTGGATTTATCAAGGAGGGAGTCAGACTTCCTTGGTACCTACAGATGTGAGGATGGCCAAATGCCAGGAAACATCTAAAGAGGGGTCTTTCCTGAGCAAGCATTTAGTGGCTCACTGCTGGCTCTTGACAACTTCACAGAGTTGGCCAAGTAGTCCAGATTTGAGAACAGACAGACCATTTCGGGGGAACATAGTATAGCCCACCAGGCAGAGGACACTGCGGATAGTCACAGACCTACTTAGGGGAAGGAGGTGCTTTGTGTGTGTGGGTGTGGGTTTGTGGTTTTGTCTCATGATCTGAGAATAGGTAGGAAAGGTGGTTTCTTTGGTTTGTAGGGGACTGTTTCTAGTAAGTCATTTGACAAAGCGAGTGTTTCTATGTCTGTGTATCCCACTGTGTCCGTGGTTGTAGACATTACAAAAGAAAATGCATCAATGGATGTGTCCTGTCTAGGAGAAAACTTCGCTACATTCATCCTGCCCAATTTATGAAAGGACAGAGGCTTGCCTTATTGATGGGCAAGACCTGCTATCTTCCTAAGTTTCTGTTTTCTTCCATAATTCTGCTTACCCGCCAGAATAGGCTCATGGTTTTGTGTCCAAGATATGTACCGCATCAAAGCTCTATGACATGGCCATGTTCTGGATAGCTGAAGAGAATGGCGAGCATCTCAGAACTCAGATATCAGTGTGACCAGGAAAGTCTCAGTGGAGAAACCCTGCTTGGGGCTTTTTGCTTACCTATTGTTCTGTACCACTGAATGTCAGGAAGGACTTTGCCTATGGCCACCCCTTTTTGAAGCCAGAAGAAAACAGTTTTTAATGGAAATGAATGCACATCACCTGTGGCTCTTTTAGTAATTGCTTTTGAAAGGGATGTGTCTGAATCAGCCTGTTGGCCCTGTGTGAGGTTGTGGCTTAGATTCTCAGCACCTGAAGGGTCTAAAGAAAGATGCCTTGCGTGCATCCAAAACCAAAATGGAAAAAAAAGGAATCATTGTTGATGAAGTCACTCGCCTTTCTCTGTAAGGTTCCTGACCTCCATCAAGTGAGAATAGGAATCCTTTGTGTCCAATGAGTTCTTCAAAGCCCTTCAGAGGTTCTTGGGTTTTCTCATGACTCCAAATCACATAAAGAATCTATTCCTGACAGTCAGTAGGCCCCAAATAGAAGAAGCAGAGCAGTATTAACGGCAGGCCTATTTGATCCCTCCTGGTTCACAGGAATTGTGTCCAGGCCACCATGACTTTAGGCAAATGAGGGGCAAGGGAGCATATTTTGGACACTCTCTATAGCTGCGCCCCTCAAAGAAACTTTCAGCCAGAGGTTATGATGAGTGTCTGTATGAAAGAAGATGAGGGCCATGGGGGAGTGTTTTGGTTTTTTTTGTGGTCATTTATGTGGTGGTTGGAAGAGATGACTGAGTCCACATGGGCTTGAACTCTGGTGAGATTCCCCTTAAAGACTGAGTTCTGGATCTCACCTCAAAGAAGTATTAACATGTATTGTGTTGGAATTTTAGGATGCTATCATGAGAGTCTCCCTTGGAACTGATGGCCCATTGTGACTTTCCACAGAGCACTGGGAATATCAGCCAGGATATCACATGATTTTATTCTGAAAGACTTGGCAGTCATATTTGAGAGTCAAAAAAAAAAATAAGGAGAGAAATGAATTACAGTAGATGGGGTAGAGAGAGAAAATGGGAGGGGAGGGGAGGGGGGATAGTAGAGGATAGGAAAGGTAGCATAATACAATAGTTACTATTATGGTATTATGTAAAAATGTGGATGTGAAACCGATGTGATTCTGCAATCTTTGTAATGTTTTGAATAACCAATAAAAAAAAGAGAGATAAAAAAAAGAGAGTCAAAACACACATCAACTTCACATTGTAGACCTCAATGTGCCTGACTTCATGTGATCTTTTGCCCACTCTTTGGGAATTCTTGCCTGTGAGAGTTCTCCAGATCTTTTTTTAAAATGTGCTTCCTCCAAATTTAATGATGCCTGGATGAATTGAAACCCACAGTGCCTCCAACTTCAACCTTGAATAATGGCTAGATAAATACCATGAAATTTTTGAAATTCCCATGACCAGGTGGCACTGGAGAACCTTTGAATGTCCTGTGGCTACTCATGAGTACACCAGACAGTGCCTTGATTGACTGGGTTTCATTAAAATGGTGTAAAATTGAGATGCCAGTAAGTTGGAGCCTGCTAAGTAGTAGCCCTAGAGAAGTGGTGGGCATGTGTGTGATAAAACATCTGTGGTGGGGCCATGTGGATCTGCCATTGTCTTCTAAGTGGCTTGTGACTCACATGGTGCAGCCAGCAGACCCTTATATATATGTAAGGCAAATTGTTATATGGAGAGGTTTCAGGGAAATTTTCAGAATCAGGTTTCTATGGACATGGGGGCAAGATATGAGGAATAGAAGCCTGGATGGTGCAATCTCCTGCAGACCCTGACAATACACACATGACAGAACTCCCTCCAGCACTGTGTCCCACTTGAACTCCTTGTATTTCATGAAGCAAATACCAAACTCCTAGTGCATCAGCAAGAAACACCACAAAAAGTGAAGGATGACCATATGGCTTCACAGTCCACACGGGGAGTCACTTAGGTCCCAGTGGCCACACTTTACTTATAAAGAGTGAATTCAGCACTGCTGCCTCATGTTCATTGGAAAATAAAAACCATGTGCTCCAAGTCACATAGAAGCAGACCCAGCTTTGATGGTCTCACCTCAACGGAAGCTATAACTCCTGACAGCAGCATATATTTCAAGTGCCCAACCTCAGAGGAAGTTTCTTAAGAAGTCTTTAGGTCAGCAGAGCTCCACATTTTTGGACTGTTTAACCTATCCCTTACTTTTGGAAACTCCTTTACCACGTCCAAGTTTGTGAACTCCTGAGCACATTCCATTCCTCATATGTATTCACAGATTTTCTAACTCTACTCCTCTAATTCTGTTTTACTTGGGTCGAAGGTAATGTCAAGTAATTGTTCTGGATGAGAGTGGGAAGATTTTTGTGTAGCATATATTTGCATACACATTGGATTCATTTTACAATTTTCCATTCAAAATACTGAATCCCTGACACTAACCCATAACCTACTAGACTCTGACTACTAATCCTAATATGATGGAGAAAAATAACCCAAAACAGAATAGAAATACAAGAAGATCAAAGGAGGCATGTTGTATATTTGGACTTGCCTTTTGCATGATAAATGGTAGGTGTTATAAATCTAATCAATTTTTAATTGAAATAGTTCTCCATGTGTTTTAAAGTTACCAACTGTGTGAATTCCTGTCTCCCTTTCTCTGCAGCCTATTCAGCACATGTATTTCTATATGCACATATAGAATCCTACCTGGTACAACACGTACATTCTTGTGAGGTGACTGACATTGCAGATACAAATTGTGAGAAGAGATCACTCCTCCTAAATGCTGTTGTAACTGAAAATTCAACCTATGCGTGAGCCTCCTAGTTGAACAACATTATACATAAATCCATGTTAAGTAAAATGAATATTTTTGTAACTGTGGATGATATATATTTCATGTTGAATTTTGATTGGCATTTATATTGCTACTATTTAATGTCTGTGAGTGTGTTTTATATATATATACACTCTCCAGATTTTTCAAATATGAAATATTTGTGTTTTATTATACACTCCGTAAATTCATTTATATTTATGTATGTGGATTTATAATCAACTTTTTACTAGATTATTCTCAGAAATATTCTTCCACCTGAAATACATATTTGGTTCCTAGTACTGAAAACTAACTTTCGTGAATGGTGCATACAAATCCATATATGTCTACAGTAACTGACACAGTTTAGCATCAATGCAAGTAGATTCCTATGGCACATGATGTGGATTTTGATGTTCATTTTTATTCAACACTGCTATGTTACTATTTTCTCAGTTTATGCACATCATAGGATATATATTTTATCCACAAGTTCGCAAATTTACAGGCATTTGTTTCACTCAATCACTTCGTGCTTCAGAACACATGAATTTCTCCATGTTTCTTGACTGGTGTTTTCATGAGACTTCTTTACAACACATTATTTTTGATTTCCATAATCACTTTGAAGCAAAACTCACACACTCTTCATGATAAACCATCTTCGTAATATTACTATTAGATATCTGGATAGAATGAATGAGTGTATATCAATATAAAATTTCTCATATTTATTCAGATATCAATTCAATCCATTATTTAAAGTGGAACCAGTTATATTATTTAATCACAGTATGTTCTATTCATGCATTATGTCTGTATTCATAGACACAGTGTACAACTCTTTATACCCAAAATAATAATTCATACATCTTCCAAATATTGCTACTACAAATGGTGGAAGAAATATTCATGTCACCTGATCTACAAGTATATTTTATCACAGTAATATTCTGGACACAAAATGAAAAGTTTACACTTATTATTGTACCAAAGCGTAAATGGAAAGTGAGCATGGAATACTAAAAACATCTATGTCCAGGTTGCCTAATGCTCTCAAATGTCAATCCTATTGGTGACTACATATTTGTTTCTTCCTAAGTTTATATATTCAACCTCAATCTTGTTGATAATGCCTAATCCTATCACTTACTTTATCCTTAGCCTGATTTCATAATATCTCTATTGATATCTGCTTTCCTACATATTTTTCCCATCTCATCATTGTGATTGACTCTTCACATGTGCTCACATATACATTGACTCTCTATCCGAAACCCTATTGTTAAAGAACATTTGGTCCAAATACTATGTTCACTCTTCTTCCGAAACCTATCGACTATCTTCCTAATCCTACCAACTATTCCTGTTTAAGTGGATGGTCTCTTCTACATTCAATCATCCAAGGTACAAGGTCCTATGCCAATGATTATCGATTTATCTGAGACATCTGTGCAGAATATAATTCAAAGCTTAATGTATGAATCAAGGGCCCAATGGCCTTCTGGGCTTCAAATCTCACCTAGATTTCTGTTTTCATACTTATATTTCACTTCTATGTTATTGGAAATATCGCAGGTTCCCAATACCATTATTCATCCAGCAGAATTATTCCTAAACCAATTTGAACATGTTATTAACCATAACCATACACTGTTCCCTCATTCTAACTTTACAGAAGAGAAGGTACAGAGTTGGTCTTACAATACAGGAATGTAGGGGATCTTCCATCTGCTGAGAAACTCAAAGGTCCATGCAGAAATGATCCCTGGAGAAGATGTACGAAGCTATGAAGGACCTGAGAAAGCAAAAGTCATTTTCCATGGCAAACAACCTGGTCAGGATGAAAGGTTGTGTCTGAATCAGCCTCTCTCTTCTTAATGTAGAGAAGGTGGTTCAAACAAGGCCTTTGTGGAGAGCTGTTCCCGGGTGCATATGATTGATATACCATTCTAACTTGGGAAAGTGTCACAGGAAGCAGGAGCAGCCTCCATCTCATGGGACCTTTGGAAGCAACTGTTAGGACAAAGTGGTTTGAGAGCAGTGACCTCATT
The DNA here is from genome assembly GCF_048772815.1 of Callospermophilus lateralis. Lineage (NCBI taxonomy): Eukaryota > Metazoa > Chordata > Mammalia > Rodentia > Sciuridae > Callospermophilus > Callospermophilus lateralis. The sequence goes on along the minus strand of NC_135320.1, from coordinate 2,073,417 downwards.
GGTTTCCTGAAGGAAGTGACCTAACCTCACTTCATTGGTGATGGAACTCTCTGAACTTAAGATCCAGGAAACCAGGCACAAAAGCCAGTTCCAGTTGCAGTCCCAGTGGTCTCACTTGTTTCGATTTACAAAGGACAGGATCAGACACTCTTGGTACCTACTGATGTGAGGATGGCCAAATGCCAGGAAACTTCTGAAGAGGGGCCTTTTCTGAGAAAGCATGTAGTGGCTCACCGCTGGCTCCTGACAACTTCACAGTGTTGGCCAAGGAGTCCAGAAATGAGACAGGACAGGCCATTTCGGGGGAACATAGTATGGCCCTCAAGTCAGAAGACACTCTGGATAGTCACAGACCTACTTGGGGAAAGGAGGTGCCTTTGTTGGTGTGGGTGTGGGTTTGTGGTTTTGTCTCATGTTCGGAGAATAGATAGAGAAGATGGTTTGTTTGGTTTGGAGTGAACTGTTTGACAAGGTGCATGTTTCTATGACTGTTTATCCCAGTGTGTCCGTGGTTGTAGACATTAGAAAAGATAATGCAACAATGGATGTGTCCTGTCTCTTACAAAGCTTCCAAACATTCATCCTGCCCAATTTATGAATGGACTGAGGCTTGCCTTATCGATGGTCTACGCCTGCTGTCTTCCTAAGTTCCTGTTTTCTACCTGAATTCTGGCCACTCTCCAGAATAGGCTCATGGTTTTGTGTCCAAGATATGTACCACCTCCAAGCTCTGTGACATGGACATGTACTGGATAGCTGAAGGGAATGGAGAGCATCCCAGAAAACTCAGAAATCACTGTGACCAGGAAAGTCTCAGTGGAGAAACCCTGCTTGGGGCCTTTTGCTTACCTATTGTTCTGTTTCCCTGAATGTCAGGAAGGTCTTTTCTCAGGTCACCCCTTTGTGAAGCCTGAAGAAAACAGTTTTCAAATGGAAATGAATGGGGATCACCTGTGGCTCTTTGCTTAATTATTTGAAAAGGATGTGTCTTATTCAGACTCTTGGCCCTGTGTGATGCTGTGGCTTAGATTGTCAGCACCAAATGGATCTAAAGAAAGATTCTATTTGTAAGTCCAAAACCAAAATGGCCAAAAGAGCAGTCATTGTGGATGAAGTCTCTCGCCTTCCTCTGTAAGGATCCTGACTTCCATCAAGTGAGAATAGGGATCCTTTGGGTCAAGTGAGTTCCTCAAACCCTGCATGCTAACCCATAGGTGATTGGGTTTTCTCATGACTCCAATTCACATGAAGAATCTAAAACCCACAGTCAGTAGGCCTCAAATTGGAGAAGCGGAGCAGTATTAATTGCAGGCCTATTTGATCACTCCTGTTTCACAGGAAGGTAGTACAGTCCACTCTGAATTCAGGCAAATGAGGGGCAAGGGAGATTATTTTGGAAACTTTCTTGGGCTGAGCCCCTCATGGAAACCTCCTGCCAGAAGTTATGATGAGTGTCTAAATGGAAGAAGATGAGGGTCATGTGGGAGTGTTTTGGTTTTAATTGTGGACATTTGTGTGGTGGTTGGAAGAGATGGCTGCGTCCACCTGGGCTTGAACTCTGGTATGATTCTCCTTAGAGACTGAGTTCTGAAACTCACCTCAGCGAAGTATTGTCCTGAATTGTGTTGGGATTGTAGGAGGCCACGCATGAGATTCGCCCTTGGAAACTGAGATCTACACCCAGGGTGGCTTTCCACAGAGCACTGGAAAACTCATACAGGTTATCACATGATTTTATTCTGAAAGACTTGGCAGCCATAGTTGAGAATCAAAACACACATGGACATCACATTGTAGATCTCAATGCACCTAGCTTCATGTGACATTTTAGCCACTCTTTGGGAAGCCTTGCCTCTGAGAGATCTCCAGAGCATTCTTTGAAATGAGCATCCTCATCATTTAATGGTTCCTGAATGAATTGAAACACACAGTGCCTCCAACTTCATCCTTGAAAAATGGCTCGATAAATACCATGAAATTTTTGAATTTCTCATGTCCAGGTGGCAATGGAGAACCTTTCAATATCCTGTTGCTGATTATGAGTATAACAGACAGTGCCTTGAGTGACTGGGTTTTATTAAAATGGTGTCAAACAGAGATGTCAGTAAGTTGGAGCCTGCTGAGTAGTGGGCCTAGAGTCATGGTGGGCAGCTGTGTGATAAAACATGTGTGGTGGGGCCATGTGGATCTGCCATTGGCTTCCAAATGCCTTGTGGCTGACATGGTGCAGCCAGCAGACCCTTATATGTAAAGACATATTGTTATATATAGAGGTTTCAGGTCATTGTTTAGAATCAGGTTGCTATGGTCAAGGGGGCAAGCTATGTGGGATATAAGCCTTGTTGGTGCATTCTCCTGCAGACCCTGACCTACCACACGTGACAGAACTTCCTCACGCACCGGGTAATAGTTGAATTCTTTGTATTTCATGAAGCAAATACCAAAATCCCAAAACTCCCTTTTATACCCATTCGGTCCTGGGCTTTTCTTGGTTGGTAGTCTTTTGATTGCTTCTTTATTTCATCCATTGATATAGGTATGTTTAAATTGTGTGTATCCTCCTGACTGAGTCTGGGCAATTCATATGATTTAAGAAATTTATCGATGTCTTCACTATTTTCTATTTTATTGGAATATAGGTTTTTGAAATAATTTCTAATTGTCTTCTGTATTTCTGTAGCATCTGTTGTGATATTGCCTCTTTCATCCCGTATGTTAGTAATTTGAGTTCTCTCTCTTATTCTCTTCAATAGCATGGCTAAGGGTCTGTCAATCTTACTTATTTTTTTGAAGAACCAACTTTTAGTTTTGTTAATTTTTTCAATAGTTTCTTTTGTTTCAATTTTGTTGATTTCCACTCTGATTTTAATTATTTCTTGCCTTCTGCTAAATTTGCTATTGTTTTGCTCTTCCTTTTCTAGGGCTTTTAGATGAAGTGTGAGCTCATTTATTTGTTGGTTTTACCTTTTTTGGAAAAATGACCTCCAGGCGATGAATTTTTCTCTTAAAACTGCTTTCATTTTGTCCCATAGATTCCGATATGTTGTGTCTGTATTTTCATTTATCTCTAAGAATCTTTTGATTTCCTTCTTTATGTCTTCTGTAACCTATTCATCATTCAGTAACATATTGTTCATTTTCCATGTGATGTAGGATTTTTCCTTCCTTCTTTTCATTGATTTCCTGTTCATTCCATTATGATCAGATAAAATGCATGGTATTATCTCCACCACTTTATATTTACTGAGGGTTGCCCTGTGGCATAATATATGGTCTATTTTTGAAAAGGATCCATGTGCTGCTGAGAACAAAAGTATATCCACTTGATGATGGTTGATATATTCTATATATGTCAGTTAAGTCTAGGTTATTGATTGTTGTATTAAGTTCTATAGTTTCTTTATTCAAATTTTGTTTGGAGGATCTGTCCAATGGTGAGAGAAGTGTGTTGAAGTCACCCATAATTACTATGTTGTGGTCTATTTGATTCTTGAACTTGAGGAGAATTTGTTTTATGAATGTAGCAGCACCATTATTTGGTGCGTAAATAGCAAGACATTGCTGTTGAATGGTTCCTTTTAACAGTGTATAATGTCCTTCTTTGTCCCTTTTGATTAACTTAGTCTTGAATTCGATTTTATTCGATAGGAGGATGGCCACCCCTGCTTGCTTACGAGGACCGTGTGCATGGTATATTTTTTCCCAAACTTTTATCTTGACCCTGTGTATGTCTTTTCCATTCAAACGTGTCTCCTGGAGGCAACGTGTTGTTGGATTTGTTTTTTTTTTTAATCCAAGTTACCAGCCTATGTCCCTTTATTGGAGAGTTTAAGCCATTAATGTTTTGAGTTACTATTGATGTATGCTTTGTACTGCCAGCCACGTTTGATATTTTATCTTTTTTTTTTAATTTAGTTTGTTTCTCCATGATTAGCTTTCCCCCTGCTCTCTGTCATTACCGAGGCACTTCTTTTCTTTTTCGTGTAGTGTTTTCTCAAGATGCTTTGCAATGCTGGTTTTCTGGCTACAAATTTTTTTAGCTTTTGTTTATCATGAATGATTTTTATTTTGTTGTCATACCTGAAGCTTAATTTTGCTGGATACAGAATTCTTGGTTGGCATCCATTGTCTTTCAGTGTTTGAAAAACGTTGTTCCAGCATCTTCTCGCTTTCAGCGTCTGTGATGAAAAATCCGTTGTTAACCTTATTGGTTTACTCCTGAATGTAATCTGTCTCCTTTGTCTTTTAGCTTTTAATATTTTCTCTTTGTTCTCTATATTGGATATCTTCATAAAAATGTGTCTTGGCATTGGTCTACTGTGATTTTGTGTGCTCGGTGTCCTGATGCATCTACAATATGTATATCCGTTTCCTTTTTTATTTCTGGAAAGTTTTTTGAAATTATTTCATTCAGCAGGTTTGAAATTATTTCATTCCCTTGGTTTGAATCTCTGTACCTTCCTCTATCCCGGTGACTCATAAGTTTGGATTTTTTTTATGTTATCCCATATCTCTTGGATGTTTTTCTCGTGATTTTCTACCAGCATTTCTGAGTTGGCTAGAGTCTATTCAAGATGATATATTTTGTCTTCATTATCTGACGTTCTGGCTTCTACTACCTCCACTCTGTTAGTGATACTCCCAATTGGGTTTTTCATTTGGTTTATCGTTTCCTTCACTTCTAAAATTATTGTTTGATTTTTTTTAATAATCTCTATCTCCTGATAAAGATGCTCATTTTCTTCTTTTTTGTGTTTATGTAATTCATTTTCAATGTGTTCTTTCACTGTTTGAATTTACTGCATCGTATCCTCTTTAAGGTTCCATTCTATCTGTCTAAGGTATTCCTTGAGTTCTTTATATGACCATTTTTCTGATGATTCTAGGTCCTCCTGAATATTTAGGCTGTCCTTCATTGTTTGTACTCCTTTTCATCCTTGCTTTTTTATGCTGCTCATGTTACTTCTTGTTCTGTTTGACTGCTGAGTTACTGTTTACTCTTATAAATTTATTTGATGCTTGGGAGGAAAGATATTAGAAGGGAAGGGAAGAAGTCACTAAAGAGAATGAGAGTAGGCAGGTAGAATTCAAGGGTGGGGGAATAAGAAAATTACAAAGAAATGAAAAGACAAAAGAAAAAATAGAAAATAAATAAAGAAAGAAAATAATTAAAAAATAATAATGAAAATAAAAAATCAAAATTAAAATTTAAAAATAATAATAATAATAAAATTAAAAAATTAAAAACATTAAAAAAGTTAAAGAACAACAACAAAAAATGAAAATGAAAGAAAAAGAAAAAAAAAACCAAAAAAACAAAAACAGAACAAAAACCCCCCCAAATTAAAATAAATAAATAAATAATAATAATAATAATGAATGCACTCATTGAGTTCGATTAACTTATCTTACAGTAGGTAGAGTTGTGCCCACTGGGTCAAGCTTCTCCTCTCAATAGGTGGGAACCAATAACTGTGCATCAGCTCTTCCTCCCACCCTGGGCGTGTGTCCAATCTTAAGTGCCTAGGGATTTCTCTTGTGTTTCCTCAAGCCAGGCCCCACTCACCTGTGACGCTCAGCACAATACTGGCTACACACCAGGTCTGCTGCTCCTGGGATCCTTGTTTTAATGAACGCCTGGGCACATTCTCCCTGTTTGCCTCCCTCAGACCCTAGGTTTGTAGAGCTTGGGGATGAGAACCCCCAGCGAATTTGCTTGCCCTCCGGGAGCCACGCCCCCAGTAGCTGGTGCAAGAGATCTCAGTTTTCAGCACTGGTGAAAGCGGTAGAGTAGAGTTCCGTGCCGCGAGACCCGTGCCACTCCTGATTCCCTCGGTCTGGCTATCGCGCTCATGGGAGAGCTGAGAGGGTCCCTAACGGGAGAGTTGGGAGGGGCCATTAAGGTTTCCCTGCTGTGTGGAGAGAGATGGCTAGGGGATTACACACCTGTTGCACTGGTTTCAATTAAGTTATCTCCTCTGCCTGTGACATCAGTTCTCTGCCATGGTGGTATCCCTTGTAAATGGTGACCGTTCGTTCCCTTTGCCTGGTGACCAATGCAACGGGTGGGTCCTGACTGTCTCTCCCAAGCCCCGTTTTAATCCTGTGGCCACTACCCATGAAGGCTTGGTTGGCTTTCACCTCTGTACATTCAGAACTGTCGACCAGTTATTTCAGCGGGATCATTAGTGCTGAGTCACGAGAAGCAGGCAAACGGCAGGTTAAATGTAGCCGATCCGGTCTCGTTGTGTGTTCTGAGGGGCCCAGACTGTTTGCCCCAGATCCACGTCAGCTCAGCATTGCCTAGTGATCCAGAGCAAACAGCATTTAGACAGTTTATGACTCCCTATTCCCGTGCAGATGAAGAGGTCAGAGAAATGATCTCTCCGCACACTCCGCCATGTTGGATCTCTCTCCATGTGTTTTAAACTTCACAAATATGTGAATTCCTGTCTCACTTTCTCTGTAGCCTATTCAGCACATGTGTTTTTATATGCACATATAGAATCCTACCTTGTATCACACGTACATTTTTGAGGTGGCTGACTTGGCAGATACAAATTGTGAGAAGAGATCACTCCTCCTAAACGCTGTTGGAACTGAAAATTAAAACTATGTGTGAGCTTCCTAGTTGAACAACATTATACATAAATTCATGTTCAGTAAATGAATATTTCTGGATCTGTGGATGATATATATTTCTTGATGAATTTCGATTGGCATATATATTGCAACTTTTTAATGTCTCTGTGTGTATTTTGTTTTATAGATATATATATATATATATATATATATATATATATATATATATACTCTCCAGATTTTTCAAATATGAAATATATGTGTCTTATATACACTCCGTAAATTCATTTATGTTTATGTATGTGGATTTATAATCAACTTTTCACAAGATTATTCTCAGAAATATTCATCCATCAGAACTACATATTTTTTTCCTAGTACTGAAAACTATCTTCAGTAAATGGTGCATACAAATCCTAATATTTCTACAGTAACTGATCCTTTTTAGCATCAATGCAATTAGATTCCTATGGGACATGATGTGTATTTTGATGTTCATTTTTATGCAACAGAGTTACATTACTATTTCTTCAGTTTATGCACATCATAGGATATATATTTTATTCACAAGTTCACAAATTTATAGGCATTTGTTTCACTTTCATTCACTTGCTGCTTCAAAACACATGTATTCCTCAAGTTTCCTTGACTGGTCTTTTCATGAGACTTCTTTCCAAACACATTATTTTCGATTTACATAATTATTTTTGAAGCAAAACTCATGAATTCTTCATGAAAAACCATAACCCTAATATTACCATTAGATGTGTAACTGGTTGGAATGAAGGATTGAATATACATATGAGATTTTCTCTATATTTTCAGATATCAATTCAATCCATTATTTAAAGTTGGAACCAGTTATATTATTTATTCTCAGTATGGTGTATTCATGCATTATTTCTATATTCATAGACACAGGGTACACCTATTTGTACCTCCAATACTAATTTATACGTCTTCACAATATTGCTCTCAGAAATGGTGCAAGAAATACTCATGTCACATGATCTACATATACATTGTATCACAGTAATATTCTCCACACAAAAAGCAAAGTTCAAACTTATGTTTGTACAAAAGCCTAAATAGAAAGTGAGCATGGATTATGGAAAACAGCCATGTTCATGTTGCCTAATGTTCTCAAATGTCTATACTATTGGTGACTACATATTTGTTTCTTCCTAAGATTATATATTCAAACTCAACCACGTTCAAAATGTCTAATCCTATCACTCACTTTATACTTTGCCTAATTTTTTATTGTTTCTATTGAAATCCGCTTTCCTACATATTTTCCCCAGTTCATCATTGTGAGAGACTCTTCACATGTGCTGACATTTACATTCACTATCTACCCGAAAACCTATTGCGAAAGATCTTTTCGTCCAAATCCTATACTCACTTTTCTTTCTAAAACTACCGACTACCTTCATAATCCTCCTGATTATCCCGTTTTGTCTTGATGTTCTCTTCAACATTCAATCAACCAAGGTACAAGGACCTATGCCATTGTATATCGATTTATCTGAGACATCTGTGCAGAATATAATTCAAAGCTAAGTATCCCAGTCAAGGGCCCAATGCCGTTCTTGGCTTCAAATATTACCTAGATTTCTGTTTTCATACTTATATTTCACCTATATATTTTTTATAAATTTCACAGGTTCCCAATACCATTATTCATCGAGCAGAATGATTCCTAACCCAAATTGAACATTTTATTAACCCTAACCATACGCTGTTCCCTCAATCTAAATTTACAGAAGAGCAGGGACAGAGTTGGTCTTTACAGGAATGTAGGGGATTTTCCACCTGTTGAAAACCTAAAAGACCCATGCAGAAATGATCCTTGGAGAAAATGTAGGCAGCTATGAAGGACCTGATAGAGGAAATGTAATCTTCCATGGCAAACAACCTGGTCAGGATGAATGGTTGTGTCTTAATCAGCCTCTGTTTTTTAATGTAGAGAAGATAGAACAAATAAGACCTGTGTGGTGAGCTGATCCCGGGAGCCTATGGTTGATATACCATTCTAACTTTTGAAAGTGTCACAGGAAGTAGGGACAGCCTCCATATCATGGGACCCTTGGAAGCAACTGTGAGGACAAAGTGGTTGCCAAGGCTGTGATCTCATTCAGTTTCTGAAGGAAGTGACCTCACCACACTTCCTTGTTGATGGAACTCTCTGAACTTGGGATCCAGGAAGTCAGGCACCCAGAGACAGTCCCAGTCCCAGTCCCAGTGGTCTCACTTGTTTAGATTTACCAAGGACAGAGTCAGTCTTTCTTGGCAACTACTGATGTGTGGATGGCCAAATGCCTGGAAAGCTCTGAAGAGGGGCCTTTTCTGAGAAAGCAGGTAGTGGCTCACTGCTGGCTTCTGACAACTTCATAGGGTTGGCCAAGGAGACCAGATCTGAGACAGGACAGGCCATTTTGTGGGAACATAGTATGGCCCACCAGTCAGAGGACACTCCGGATAGTCACGGACCTACTTGTGGGAAGGAGGTGCCTTTTTGGGTGTGGGTGTGTGTTTGTGGTTTAGTCTCTTGTTCTGTGAATATGTAGGAAAGTCCGTTTGTTTGATTTGGCGTGGACTGTTTCTAGTAAGTCGTTTGACAAGGCGATTTTTTGCATTATGTGTATCCCACTGTGTTCATGTTGTAGACATTAGAAAAGAGAATGCATCAATGGATGTGTCCTGTCTAGTAGAAATCTTCCCAGCATTCATTATGTCCAATTTATGAGTGGACTGCCACTTGCCTTATGGATGGGCAACACCTACTATCTTCCTAATTTCCTGATTTCCTCCTGAATTCTGGTCACTCTCAACAATAGGCTTATGGTATTGTGTCCAATATATGTACCACCTCCAAGCTGAGTGACATAGTCAAGTACAGGATAGCTGAAGGGAATGGCGAGAATCTCAGAAAACTCTGATATCAGTGTGTCCAGGAGAGTCTCAGGGGAGAAACCCTGCTTTGGGCCTTTTGCTTACCTATTGTTTTGTTGCCCTGAGTGTCAGGAAGGGCTTTTCCTCAAGCCACCCCTTTGAAGCCTGAAGAAAACAGTTTTCTAATAAAAATGAATGGAAATCACCTGTGGCTCTTTGCTTAATTTCTTTGGAAAGAGATATGTCTGATTCAGACCTTGGCCCTTTGTGAGGCTGTGGCTTCGATTATCACCACCTGATGGATCTAAAGAATGATCCCATGTGTGCATTCAATATCAAACTGGCCAAAAGAGCCGTCATTGTCAGAGAGCGATGGCCACAAATTTATATTTTATATTATATGGATGATTTTTCTTTAAAGAAAGAGCGAGAGAGAAATTTTTTTTAATATTTATTTTTTAGTATTTGGCTGACACAACATCTTTGTTTGAATGTGGTGCTGAGGTCGAACCTGGGCCGCACGCATGCCAGGCGAGCGTGTTACCGCTTGAGCCACATTCCCAGCCCATGGATGATTTGTTAATTGCTGCACAGAATACCCATGACCTTAATAATTGTTACTTGGACCTTTACAAAATCCTCACTACCTTGGGACTACAGATAGCTCCTTATAAGTTTCAAACCCAGGACCCTGATACATATTTGGGCCTTAAATTCAAGATAATCAAATCCAAATACCTAAAATACACCTACGTGTGGACCATCTTCACACCCTTAATAATTTTCAAAAATTACTGGGGCATATTCAATGGCTAAGAACCCACTTGTGTACTTTTGTCCCTTAATGATATTTTGAGAGGTGATTGCCCCGCTCCACCCCTATAAAGCTTACTCCCGAGGCATGACAGGCATTAAACCAAGTCACAGAAGCCATTGCCCATCAGTTTGTTACACAAATTTCTTATAACCTTCCTCTGATTCTGGTTATTTTACACACTCCTCATACACCCACAGGGATATTTTGACAGCGAGATCCACATTTTAAAAATAAAGGCTGCCCCTTGCTTTGGGTCCATTTACCCACCAAATCCTCCAAGGTTATTACTGTTTTTCTTGCTCAGGTAGCTTCTATTATTATTTAAGGTCGTTTGCTTTCTCGACAACTTTTTGGCAAAGACCCTGATAATATTTTAATTCCATATACTAAGGACCAAACTCAATTTTTACTACAGACAGGGGATGAATGGGGTATTGCCCTTTCAGGCTTTTTGGGAACAATTGATAACTACCTCCACAATGACCCCCTTTTACATTTTGTCCAGGAACATCCATTTATTTTTCCCAAAATTACTCAAAATGCTCCCATTCCTCAAGCCCTTACTTTCTTTACAGACGGTTCCAGTAATGGCCGTGACGTCTTTGTTTTCAATGACCAGCCTACCACCTTTGATACTGTCTATCAGTCACCACAGTTTGTGGAATTTTTTGACATATCACAAGTTTTTTAACATTTTTTGATAATCCTGTTAATATTTATACAGACAGTGTCTACATTGCTCATTCTGTGCCCTTGCTGGAGATTTCACCTGCCATTAAGTCTTCTTCCAATGTGGCCTTTCTGTTTCACCAGCTTCAGCAGATAATTCAGGCCAGACAACACCCATTTTTCTTAGGACACATCAGGGCACACTCTGATCTTCCTGGCCCTCTAACAAATGGTAATGCCCAAGCTGATGTAGCAACTCGTTCCATCTTTCCAATTTTTGTTGGCTTCATTCAAAAGGCCATGGAATTACACAATCTTCACTATCTAAATTCCCAGAGCCTTTGATTACTTTGTAATATTTCCTGGCAACAGGCAAGAGAAATAGTAAAAGCATGCACTGATTGCACTGTCTCCCTCCCTATTCAACACTTGGGAGTTAACCACCAAGGATTACTGCCCAATCAGTTTTGGCAAATGGATGTTACTCATTTTCCTAAATTTCGAAAAACCAAATATATACACGTTTCTATAGATAACTTCAGCGGCTTTATTTATGCATCACCGCATTCTGGAGAGGCTACCAAAGATGACCATTCTCATCTTGTTTCAGCCTTTTCCTTAATGGGTAAACCAATACATATTAAAACAGATAATTGTTCTGCATATACCAGTGCCAAGTTTAAACAGTTTTGTGCTACCTTGCAACTTTGTCATACTACTGGAATTCCATACAAGCCTCAGGGCCAAGGCATTATGGAACGTGCCCACCTTACCTTAAAGACTTGGCTAACCCGCCTTAAGGCTTCTGCCCTTGTATCTACCACTCCCAGACATCGCCTTAACCATGCATTATTGGCCCTTATTTTTCCGTGAAAGGCCATTCGGCCGCAGACAAACACTGGCATCCCTCGTCCAATTCTGTTCGCCCACCTGTTATGTGGTGCAATCCCCTTACAAATAAATGGAAAGGCCCAGATTCTGTCCTCATCTGGGGACGAGGCTCAGCTTGTGTTTTGGACCAAGAGCAAGCAGCCCCAAGATGGTTGCCAGAACGCCTAGATAAACAGGTTAATGACTTACCTAAACACAGGGATATAGGCCCTCGCCCTGAGGACAAATTTTCCTCTTTTTCAGATGCAGCCAACAATTTGTGTGAGGATCCTGCTTAAGGCACTTCTGCTGAACAGGTTTGTACACGGAGGCCTTGGCCCTCCACCTTCCGACATCATGGAGTACCTTTTTGGCACCCCCTGCGAATACAAGGAAGGATCTTGGACTCAGGCTCCCACTAGTTGTACCCAGACTGCTGACTGCATGACTAAGGTGGCTTACCTCCATGCTGAGATTGACCATAAACTCAGAGAAGTTCATTAGCCTAAATGGGTATGTGTTAACAAGCCAAAGATTATTCCCCCTAGTACAAGTAAAGCTCTCCATAATTGTTCTGCAACTTGTGCGCATACCTAGGCTATGCATATCTCTTGTTATGTGTCGGCCTCAATTTGTGTTAACAAGCAGGGAGAACAATTTTTTGAAGCCTCCCTAACTAAAACTCATGCAGCAGGGGTGACCACTATTCATTATACCCCCATTCTTTTTGACCGAGGAGGAGAAGGCAAACACACCAAGCTACAGTCACCTGGGTGCCAAGGCACTGTCAGTAAACCCTCCTGCTAGCCCATTAAGGCCCCTACAGGGGTCTCTGATAGTGGAGGACCCACATAAGCTGTCAAGCATCCTCAGATAATCAAACTTTTGAAACCCCAAATCCCTGAGCTCACATATCATCCCTTAATGTAGCCTAAATTCCAGCTCCCAGGTTTAGATACCAATACATTAGATATTTTGGAAACTACCTTCCCCTTGCTTAATAATTCCAACCCTACCCTTGCTGGTAATTGCTAGCTCTGCATGAAAACAGGGGCAATCATGCCTATGGCATTTCCTATTAATTCTATCATAGACAATGATAATACATGCCAACCCGGATTTCCTTTTAAAGTACAGGCAATAGGCACTTTTACATCATGTCTTTTAGGCGCGATGCAGAATAATACCTATGATATTGATGTGGGCGTTACTTCCTTTGGAAATTGCTCAACAGTACAAAATTACTCCTCACCCACACCATCTCTTTGTCCCCCCAATGGCACAGTTTTAATGTGTGGAGGAAACTCGGCCTTCCCCAGGCTCCCAGCGAAATGGACAGGTGGCTGTGTTTTCTTGCCTTATTACTCCCTAATATAACTATTTTCCCAAGAGACGAACCTCTACCCATTCCTAGCCTAGATACCTTAGTCAAAAGACACAGGCAGGCAATACAGGCCTTATCACTCCTTGCCAGCCTTGGAATAACAGCTGCTGTGGGCACAGGTACAGCTGGCTTAGGCACGGCTATACACTCTTACCATCGCCTGTCTCAACAACTTATAAATGATGTACAAACTATATCAGGAACCATTAAAGATTTGCAGGACCAAGTAGACTCCCTGGCAGAAGTGTTCCTTCACCAGGGAGGTATTTGCTTGGCCTTAGGGGAATGATGCTGCTTTTATGGCAATAAATCAGGCATAGTACGCACTAAAATTAAGCAGCTTCAAGAAGATCTAGAAAAGAGATGAAGGGAACTTTTTGAAAATCCCCTCTGGACTGGGTTTAATGGATTTCTACCCTACCTTCTTCCCCTATTAGGCCCTTTGTTGGGTTTGCTTTTAAGGGTGTCCATAGGACCCTGCATTACAAAAAGGCTGGTAAAATTTATTAAAGAACTGATTAATATTTTGGCCTCTAAGCCAATACAGGTCCACTATCATTATCTGGAGATGGAAGACCACGCTGCCAACATTTAAAAGGATGTTCTACCCTTCTCACAGGCTTTTTTTTAAAGTTTACATCCCCACAGATCTTTCTTTCTTACATAAAACTATAAGTAACAGCTCTGACAAACCATCTTCTGCCCTTGTCATAAGGGTTCGTCCTCCATGGGCCCCACCACTTGGGGGAGGACGCATCCATGGAGTGAGGATGTAAGGCCATAATAACGGAGGGTGCAGGAAAGACTGCAGGAGGATGGATCCACTGATCCCCAAACCCAAGACCTCTGAGTGACATGCTCTGGGGCATGGCGGTTGGCATGCTTCCCCCTCAAAGACATCTTCTCCAAAAACATGCCAAAGCCACCACAAATTCTCCTAGTGAAAATGCTCGCTTGGATCAGGAGATATTCTAAGTCCTCCTAGAGAAACAGAGCCTCTATCATCCCCTAAAATAAGGTTGGTAAGGTATGGTCAAATATTTTATACAAGAAAGGGGGAGATGTCAGGGGCTAGAAAGAAGTTCTCATTCAAAGAATAGCCTGACATTTACAAGAAACAGCCCCCTGGAAGATATCCTGAATGGGAGACATCCCACAGCCATCTATCTCCCTGAGACATCCTGCAGCCATCTGTCTTCCTGAAACATCCTGAGGTTATCTCAACTTGTTAAGACGTCCAGCAACTGCCAATAAGAGAGCTTTCCCATCCGCAGCATATAAATTTCCATGTGAGAACAATAAAAGTTTTCAGCATGATCAGAACTCCTGTCTTGCTGTCATCTCTCGTATCTCTTGTCCCTTTATTCCTCCCCAACTAGGTTCACCACCCATGTTGATGTCTCTGGCCTGGTGGGACAACTGACAATAACCCTTATCCTACCAGACTCTGACTACTAATACTAATATGATGGGGAAAAATAACACAAACAGAATAGAAATACAAGCAGTTCATAGGAGGCATGGTGTATAGTTGCACTTGTCCTTTGTATGATATAGGGTAGGTGTTATAAATCTAGTTAATTTTTAATTGAAATAGTTCTCCATGTGTTTTTAACATCAACAAATATGTGAATTCCTGTCTGCCTTTATTTGTAGCCTATTCAGCACATGTATTTTTATCTGCACATATAGAATCCTACTTGGTATCACACGTACATTCTTGTGAGGTGGCTGACTATGCAGATACAAATTGTGAGAAGAGATCACTCCTCCTCAACGCTGTTGGTACTGAAAATTCAACCTATGGGTGAGCTTCCTAGTACAACAACATTACACCTAAATCCATGTACAGTAAAATAAATATTTTTGCATCTGTGGATGATATATATTTCATGATGAATTTCAATGGGCATATATATTGCTATTTTTTTATTGTCTCTCTGTGTGTTTTGTGTGTGTATATATATATATATATATATATATATATATATATATATATATATACATATATATACTCTCCAGATTTTTCAAAATATGAAATATATGTGTCTTATATATAAATCATTCATGTTCATGTATTTGGATTTATAATCAACTTTTCACAAGATTATTCTCAGAAATATTCACCCACCTGAAATACATATTTGTTTCCTAGTACTTAAAACTAACGTCAGTGAATGGTGCACACAATCCTAATATTTCTACAGTGACTGACACAGTTTAAAATCAATGCAAGTAGATTTCTAAGGGACATGATATGTATTTTGAAGTTCATTTTATTCAACACTGGTACATTACAATTTCTTCAGTTTATACACATCATAGGATATATATTGCATTCACAAGTTCACAAATTTATAGGCATTTGATTCACTTTCAATCATTTCCTGCTTCAGAACACATGTATTCCTCCTGATTATTGACTGTTTTTTTCATGACACTTTTTTCTAAACACATTATTTTTGATTCCCATAAACATTTTGAAGCAAAACTAACACACTCTTCACGATATACCATAACCCTAATATTACCATTACATGTGTAACTGGTTGGAATGAATGATTGTATATCAATATAAGATTCCCTGTATATTTTCGGATATCAATTCAATCCGTTATTTAAAGTTGGAACCAGTTATATTATTTATTCAAATATGGTCTATTCATGCATTATCTTTATATTTATAGACACGGGGTACATCTATTTGTAACCCCAATACTAATTTATTCATCTTCAAAATGTAGCTCCCAGAAATTTTGGAAGAAATACTCATGTCACCTGATCTACATGTACATTTTATCACAGTAATATTCTGGACACAAAAATCAATGATCACACTTACGATTGTACCAAAGCCTAAATGGAAGTGAGCATGGATTACTAAAAACATCCATGTCAAGGTTGCCTAATGCTCTCAAATGTCAATCCTATTGGTGACTACATACTTGTTTCTTCCAAAGATTATATATTCAACCTCAACCCTGTTGAAAATGTCTAATCCTATCACTCTCTTTATTCTTTGCCTGATTTCCTAATGTCTCTATTGATATCTGCTTCCCTACATATTATCCCAGTTCATTATTGTGACTGACTCTTCACATGTGCTGACATTTACATTCACTCTCTACCCGAAAGCCTATTGCTATAGATCTTTTGGTCCCACTCCTACACTCACTCTTCTTTCACAACCTACCATATATCTTCCTAATCCTACCGAAAATCCCTTTTTGACTCGATGTTCTCTTTGACATTCAATCATCCATGGTACAAGGTCCTATGCCATTGTATATTGATTAATCTGAGACATCTGTGCAGAATATAATTAAAAGCTATGTATCCCCATCAAGTATACTGGGCTTCAAATCTTACCTAGATTTCTGTTTTCAAAATTATATTTCACCTGTATATTCTTTTGAATATTACAGGTTCCCAATACCATTATTGATTCCTAACCAAAATAGAACGTGTTATTTACCCTAACCATACACTGTTCCCTCAATATCACTTTACAGAAGAGCAGGTACAGAGTTGGTCTTACAATACAGGAATGTAGGGAATCTTCCACCTGCTGAGAACCTCAAAGGTCCATGCAGAAATGATCCCAAGATAAGATGTAGGCAGCTATGGAGGACCTAAGAGAGCAAAAGTCATCTTCCATGGCAAACACCCTGGTCAGGATAAAGGGATGTGTCTGAATCAGCCTCTCACTTAATGTAGAGATGATGGACCAAACCAGGCCCGTTTGGAGAGCTGTTTCTGGGTGCCTATGGTTGATATACCATTCTAACTTGTGAAAGTGTCACAGGAAGTAGGGCAGCCTCCATCTCATGGGACCCTTGAAAGCAACTGTTAGGACAAAGTTGTTGTCAAGGAAGTGACCACATTAAGTTCCTGAAGGAATTGACTTACCTAACTTCCTTGGTGATGGAACTATGTGAATTTGGGATCCAGGAAGCCAGGAACACAGAGCCAGTCCCAGTTCCAGTCCCAGTGGGCTCACTTGTTTGGATTTACCAAGGAAAGGGTCAGTGTTTCTTGGTACCAACTGATGTGAGGATGGCCAAATGCCAGGAGAGCTCAGAGGGGCCTTTCCTGGGAAAGCAGGTAGTTGCTCTCCCCTGGCTCCTGGCAACTTCACAGGGTTGGACCAGAAGACAAGATCTGAGACTGTACAGGCCATTTTGGGGTAACATAGTATTTCCCACCAGTCAGAGGAACTCCATATAGTCACAGACCTACTTGGGGGAAGGAGGTGCCTTTTAGAGTGTGGGTGTGAGTATGTGGTTTTGTCCCATGTTCTGAGAATAGAAAGGAAAGTCGATTTTTTTGGTTTGGAGTGGAGTGTTTCTTGTATGTCGTTTGACAAGGCGGATATTTCTATGTCTGTGTATTCCACTGTGTCCGTGGTTGTAGACATTAGAAAAGAGAATGCATCAATGGATATGTCGTGTCTAGTAGAAAGCTCCCAGCATTCATCCTGCCCAATTTATGAATGGACTTCAGCTTGCCTTATAGATGGGCAACACCTATTATCTTCCTAAGTTCCAGTTTTCTTTCTGAATTCTGACAACACTCCAGAATTGGCTCATTATTTTGTGTCTACAATATGTACCACCTCCAACCGCTGTGAAATGGCCATGTACTGAATAGCTGAAGGGAATGGGAGTAACTCAGAAAACTCAGATGTCAGTGTGACTAGGAAAGTCTCAGTGGAGATACCCTGCTTTGGACATTTTTCTTATCTATTATTCTGTTGCCCTGAATGTCAGGAAGGTCTTTGCCTCAGGCCACACTTTGTGAAGCCTGAAGAAAATAGTTTGCAAATGGAAATTGATGGGCATCACCTGTGTCTCTTTGCTTAATTGCTTTGGAAAAGAATGTATCTGAATCAGCATCTTGGCCCTGTGTGAAGTTGTGGCTTAGATTCTCAGCACCAGATGAATTTAAAGAAAGATCCCATGTGTGCATCCAAAACGAAAATGGCAAAAATCAGTTATTGCGGATGAAGCTTCTTGCCTTTCTCTCTTTGTTTCTTGACCTCCATCAAGTGAAAATAGAGATTCTTTAGGTCAAATGAGTTCTTCAAAGCCCTGCAGAGGTGCATGGGTTTCCTCATGACTCCAAACGACATAAAGAATCTATACATGACAGTCAGTAGGCCTCAAATTGGAGAAGCAGAGCAGTATTAACAGCAGGCCTATTTGATCACGCCTGGTTCACAGGAAGGGTATCCCAGCCACAATGACTTTAGGCAAATGAGAGGCAAGGGAGCTAATTTTGGACACTGTCTTTGGATGTGCCCCTCATGGAAACCTCCAGCCTGAGGTTATGATGAGTGTCTCTATGGAAGAATATGAGGGCTCTGTGGGAGTGTTTTGGTTTTAATTGTGGTCATTTGTGGTGGTTGGAATATATGACTGGGTACACCGGAGTTTAAACTCTGGTCTGATTCCCCTTAGAGACTGAGTTGTGGAACTGACCTCAGAGAAGTATTGCCATAAATTGTGTTGGGATTTTTGGAGGCCACGCATGAGAGTCCCCCTTGGAAAATTAGATCTAGACCAAGGGTGGCTTTCCACAGAGCACAGGAAATCTCAGCCATGATATCATATGATTTTATTCTGAAAGACATGGCAACCATAGTTGAGAGTCAAAACACACATGGACCTCACATTGTAGACAACTTTGGGCTTGGCTTCATGGAACTATTTGGCCACATTTTGGGAAACCTTGCCTGTGAGAGTAATCCAGAGCTTTCACTGAAAAGATCTTCCTCAACATTAAATGGACCCTGAATAAATTGAAACCGACAGTGCCTCCAACTTCATCCTTAAAAAATGGCTACATAAATACCATGACACTTTTGAAATTCCCATGACCAGGTGGCACTAGAGAACCTTGGATGTCCTGTTGCTGATTTGAGTGTACCAGACCATGCCTTGATTGACTGGGTTTCATGATAATGGTGTAGAACAGACATGTCAGTAAGTTGGAGCCAGCTGATTAGTGGTCATACAGCAGTATTGTGCAGATGTGTGATAAAACATCTGTGGTGGCGTCATGTGGATCTGCCACTGGCTTCCAAATGGCTTGTGACTGACATGGCACGGCCATCAGAACCTTGTATGTAAAGGCATCTTGTTATATGCAGAATTTTTCAGGGCAATGTTCAGAATCAGGTTGCTATGGTAAAGGGGGAAAGCTATGTGGGATAGAAGCCTGGTTGGTGCATTCTCCTGTCGAACCTGACCCACGACACGTGACAGAACTCCGTCCAGCATTGTGTCCCAGTTGAACTTTTTGCATTTCATGAAGCAAATACCCAACTCCCAGTGCAACAGCAAGAATCACCACAAAAAGTGGAGGATGACCAAAGGGCTTTACCGTCCACAAGGGGAGACATTTAGCCCCCAGTCGCCACAGTTTTCCTACAAAGAGAGAATTTATCACTGCTCCCAAGTGTTCATTGGAATATAAGAGACCATGTCATCCAGGTCACATACATGCAGACCCAGCTTTGATGGTCTCACTACAAAAGAAGATAAAGCTCCTGACAACAACATATATTTCAAGTGCCCAAGCTCAGAGGCAGTTTCTGAAGAAGTCTTTAGGCCAGCAGAGCTCCATGATTGTGGAGTTTTACCCTGTCCCTTACTTTTGGAAACTCCTCTACCAGCTCCAAAGGTGTGAAGTCCTGAGCAATTTTCATTCCAGATATGTATTAACAGATTTTATATCTCTTCTCCTCTAATTGTGTCTTACTTGGGGCGAAGGTAATGTCAAAGAACTGTTCTGGATGAGAGTGGGAAGATTTTTGTGTAGCACATATTTGCATACACATTGAATTCATTTTCCAATTTTCCATTTGAAATACGGAATCCCTGACACTACCCCATACCCTACTAGACTCTGTCTACTAATCCTAATATGATGGAGAAAAATAACCCAAACAGAATTGAAATACAAGCAGTTCAGAAGAGGCATGGTGTATAGTTCGTCTTGCCTTTTGCATTATATAGAATAGGAGTTATAAATCTAGTCAATTTTTTGTAGAAAGAGTTCTCCATGTGTTTTTAAAGTTAACAAATATGTGAATTCCTTTCTCCCTTTCACTGTAGCCCATTCAGCACATGTATTCTTATAAGCACATGTAGAATCATACCTGATACCACACATATATTATTGTGTGGTGGCTGACTTGGCAGATACAAAATGTGAGAAGAGATCACTCCTCCTCAACGCTGTTGGTACAGAAAATTCAACGTATGGGTGAGCTTCCTAAGTGAACAACATTATACATAAATCCATGTTAGGTAAAATGGATATTTTTGATCTGTGAATGATATATATTTCATGGTGAATTACAATTGGCATATAGTGCTACATTTTACTCTCTGTGTGTGTTTGTATATATATATATATATATATATATATATATATATATATATATATATATATATATATACTCTCCAGATTTTTCAAAATATAAAATATATGTGTCTTATTATACATTTCCTAAATTCATTCATATTCATGTATGTGGATTTATAATCATCTTTTCACAAGATGATTCTCAGTAATATTCACCACCTGAAATACATATTTGTTTTCTATTACTGAGAACTAACTTCAATGAATGATGTATACAAATCATAATATTTCTACAGTAACTGACCCAGTTTAACATCAATGCAAGTAGACTCCTATGGGACATGATGTGTATTTTGAAGTGCATTTTTTTCAACACTTGTACATTACTATTTCTTTAGTTTATGCACATCATTGGATATATATTTCCTCCACAAGTTCGCAAATTCATAGGCATTTCTTTCACTTTCAATCACTTTCTACTTCAGAACACATATATTCCTCCATGTTTCTTGATTGGTCTTTTCATGAGACTTCTTTCCAAACACATTATTTTTGATTTTCATAATTACTTTTGAAGCAAATCTCACACACCCTACATGATGATCCATAACCCTAATATTACCATTAGATGTATAACTGGTTGGAATGAATGATTGTATATCAATATACGATTTCTTATATATTTTTAGATTTCAATTCAATCCATTATTTAAAGAGGGACCAGTTATATTATTTATACACAGTATTGTCTATTCATGCATTATCTCTATATTCATAGACACAGGGTACACCACTTTAAACCCCCAACTAATTTATACGTCTTCAAAATATTATTCCCAGAAATTGAGGAAGAAATACTCATGTCATCTGACCTACATACACATTTTATCACATTAATATTCTAGACACAAATAGCAAAAGTCACACTTATGATTGTACCAATGTAAAGGTCGGGCAAGCGTTTGAAGAAGAGACCACCAATAGACTGTGTCATGCAACAGCAAAGTGTTTATTGGGGGTCCAGCATGCTGCGGCTCAGAGCTCACTTGAATTTAGCAGAGAGCCCAGAGATCAGCTTAAGTAGAGCTTATATACTTTCTTTGGAGAGGGCAGGGAATGAAGTTTATTGATGGGTCAGGACGAGTGGGCGGTTTGCGTGCAAATGTGTGAGGGAGTACATTCTGCAGTTTGGCAGTGGGGACATCACATTCTGGGAACAAAATTAGCAAACAGTTCTCAAGATTTCAACAGTGTTTTGTTAAGCATACAGAAAAACAGGAAGTGACAAGTACCTATTTTATTAACCTTTCATTCCCTACTACTTGTTCTGGTTACTTTTAATCATAAAAGCGATCATTGGGGGGTGTCACATTTTATGTCTGCTAGTGGGGTATATTGTTGTCTGATTACCATAAGTTAAATTTGTCCAATTTGAGCTTGGAGAAAGAAAACTACATGGTGGAGCAAACAGCGTCCTACATTTAGAAATAATATGAGGATTATTAATGAACTGGCCAAGGCTGATAAAAGCATAGTTAACCAGGGTGACTGTGTGAACCAAAATTCAAACCACCCTTTTTGGGCCTCTATCTCTCTTTGATGCTCTTCAAGGCGTTTTCTTAATTTACTCATAGATTCTTTTACAACTCCAGTATTGTTGGCATAAAAACAACATTCTTCCCTCAATATAGCAAAATGGCCCCTTCTCTCATGAAGAGAATGTCCAACCGTCACCTGTTCTGTAAAACTACTTCAGAGAGACAGGTTAAAGATTCATGTAAAGCTGTGATGGAGGTTTTTAATATCTTTAAGTTTTGGCCGATTGCTGCTTCTCATTGAGTCATTTGTTGTGTCCCATGGACTAGGGCAGTGGTTCCTGTGCCCACCCCTGCAGCAACTCCTATTCCGAATAGGATGGCTAAAGTGAGGGATAGAGGTTCCAGCAGAACCGGGTTTTATGCCTCCCTATTTGATCTTTAAATGAACCTGCATCATGATAGAGGACTTTGGGAAACATCTGCACCATTATATAATTAATCACATCTGTTGACCATTTATGAACACATTAACAATGTTTAAGTATATAGAATTATGCTGTTGTAGGGACGGACAAGGCAAGGCACCTAAGATAGCACGGAAGCTAGGGAAACAGTCATATTAGGTTGCAAATAAATTTAGAGGGTGTTGCTTCTGTTGTAATCAATTAATCCCCTTAACACCAAGTTTAGGTAGTTTCAGTATTTTGTACCCAACATGTAAGAGAAGGGGCTCAGAAGTTGACAGACTGCAGACGTTCACAAAAAGCAGTTTTTGTTTCTGTTTTATTTCCTCTGTTCTGGGCAAGTTAACTTTTTAAGGACACCTGGGAAGGGGAGAGCTTTTTCTTCCCTTTCTTTTTTCCCCCTGCCAGCTATTACCATGCAGCCCAGTTGGTAACTTCTTTATCTTAGAAATGTAGCCATCTCTGTGAAGCCCAAGCTCAAAGCGAGAAGCCTTTTTCACATATTTTGTGAAAAACTAGTAAGGGGGTGTCTAGCATAGAAGTGCTGATTTTTCCAGCCAGTGGCAAGTAGAACAGGGCCACAAGAAAAGAGGAAGTTTATGTACATTGAACTCTTTCATCGGGACTCTTTTACTGAAAATCCTAAAGTCCGCCATGGTGAAGACTTCTGGAGAAGGTCAGTTAAGACTTTTCTGTGGTCCAGGTACAGAGGGGGAAGACGTGGAAGGCGCGGGGTGAGAACAGCTCTGTGGATCTGAGAATGAGGAAGGAGAGATGTAAAAGAATATTGGGAAAGGGGTTTTGGATTTTCCTAGCTACAAAAACTTCAGCAGTAGAACAGGTAGAGCAGAGGGGAAAATGGGAGTGAGTATCCCAAAAAGCCTGTGAGGGACTTTAAATTCTTAGTAACCTGTTTTCAGTGTTGACAAAGCAACTTTAAAGGCCATTTTCATTACATCTTGGATAGGGGTCTGAGAGCTCTCCTCAGCCTGTTTGAGCTTTGGGTTAGCTGGTAAGAGGACCTGTTTGGACGCGGTGAGGGCACTGACAGGAGAAGAGAGGAGTGAGCGGGTGAAGGGGTACCTCAGTACCTGCTACTTCATTAAGAAACAATGGTCTGAGAACCGTTGGAGGTTTGGGTATTTGATCCAGTAATTGGAGGGGAGAAATCAGGTTCCTGAGGTGGGATTGACAGCAGAGCGTCTGGAGCATAAGGCAGAGGGTGAGGATCTATTGGAGAAGCATAGTTAAGGATTTGAGCAAAGGAGGGAAAAGGCCTAAACTTAGGGGAATTTCCTTCCACCCTTTTGAGCACTTACAGAAGTTAAAAAGGTCACGCAGAACTTGAGGATCTAGAGACCCCTCGGGCGCCATTGGTTTTGGTTGTCTAATTGGTAATATGGCCAATGCTGTGTACTGAATTTGACGAGGAGTTTGGTTTCCACCATTCATCCCCTATATGCTCACATCCCCAAGACATACAGAAGAAGTCGGCTTTTCCTCACACAACTGTGGCTGTTTGAGGCTTTGATAGTCTGCCGCATAAACATAGTAATCTAGGCTAGCCAACCTGCATCTGGCACAAGTGTTCCTTCACCCATAATAGCAAAACTCATACACTCTTCCTGATAAACCATAACCCTAATATTACAATTAGATGCATAACTCGTTGGAGTAAATGTTTGTATATCAATATAAGATTTCCTCTATATTTTCAGATATCAATTCACACCATTATTTAAAGTTGGAACCAGTTATATTATTTATTCACATTATGGTCTATTCATGCATCTTCTCTGTATTCAGAGACACAGGGTAAACCTATTTGTATCCCCAATACTAATGTATACGTCTTCAAAATATTGCTCCCAGAAATGGTGGAAGAAATACTCATGTCACCTTATCTACATATACATTTTATCACAGTAGTATTCTGGACACAAAAACCAAAGGTCACACTTATGTTTCTACCAAAACCTAAATGGAAAGTGAGCATGGATTACTAAAAACATCCACGTTCAGGTTGCCTAATGCTCTCAAATATCAATCCTATTGGTGACTACATAATTGTTTCTTCCTAAGATTATATATTCACTCAAGCCTGTTGTCTGATCCTATCACTAACTTTATACTTTGCCTGATTTTCTAATGTCTCAATTGATATCTGCTTTCCTACATATTTTCACCAGTTCATCATTGTGACTGACTCTTCACATGAGCTGACATTTACACTCATTTTCTACCCGAAACCCTATTGCTAAAGAACTTTCGGTTCAAATACTATCCTCACTCTTCTTCCATAATCTACCCACTACCTTCCTAATCCTACCGACTATCCCTCTTTGACTGCATGTTCTCTGCTACATTCAATCCTCCAAGGTCACATGCCATTGTATGTCGATTTATCTGAGACATCTGTGAAGAATGTAATTCAAAGCTAAGCATCCCCATCAAGGGCCCAATGCCATGCCCTTCTGGGTTTCAAATATTACCTAGATTTCTGTTTTCATACTTATCTTTCACCTCTATATTCTTATAAATATCGCAGGTTCCCAATACCATTATTCATCCAGCAGAATGATTCCTAACCCAAATCGAACATGTTATTAATCCTAACCATACACTGTTTCCTCAGTCTAACTTTACAGAAGAGCAGGTACAGAGTTTTTCTTACAATACAGGAATGTAGGGGATCTTCCACTTGCTGAGAACTTCAAGGTCCATGCAGAAATGATCCCTGGAGAAGATTTATGCAGCTACGAAGGACCTGAGAGAGCAAAAGTCATCATCCATGGCAAACAAATTGATCTGGATGGTCTGAATGAGCCACTCTCTTCTCAATGTAGAGAAGGTGGATCAATCCAAGCCTCTGTGGAGAGCTATTCCAGGGTGCCTATGGTTGATATACCATTCTAATTTGTGAAAGTGTCAAAGGAAGTAGGGGCAGCCTCCATCTCATGGGACTCTTGGAAGCAAATGTTAAGACATATGGTTACCAAAGCAGTGACCTCATTCAGTTCCTGAAGGAAGTGACCTCACCTCACTTCCTTGTTAATGGAACTCTCTGAACTTGGGATCCATGAAGCCAGCCACCCAGAACCAGTCCCAGTCCCAGTTTCAGTGTGCTCACTTGATTGGAATTACCATGGACAGAATCAGTCATTTTTGGTACCTACTGATGTGAGGATGGCAAATACCAGGAAAGCTCTGAAGAGGGGCCTGTCCTGAAAAAGCAAGTAGTGGCTCACCCCTGGCTACTGAACACCACAGAGAGTTTGCCAAGGGACCAGATCTGAGACAGGACAGGCCATTTCAGGGGAATGTAGTGTTGCCCACCAGTCAGAGGACAATTCGGATAGTCACAGATCTTCTTGGTGGAAGGAGGTGCCTTTGTGGGTGTGGGTGTGGGTGTGAGTTCTATGTTCTGAGAATAGGTAGGAAAGGCGGTTTGTTTGGTTTGTACAGGACTGTTTCTAGAATGTCATTTGACATGGTGAGTGTTTCTATATCTGTGTATCCCACTGTGTCTGTGGATGTAGACTTTAGAAAAGAGAATGCATCAATGAATGTTTCCTGACTAGTAGACAGCTTTCCATCATACATCCTGCCCAATTTATGAATAGAGTGTGGCTAGCCTTATTGATGTGCAACACCTGCTATCTTATAAGTTCCTGTTTTCTTCTTGAATTCTGGCCACTCTTCAGAATAGGCTCATGCTTTTGAGTCCAAGATACGTACCCCCTCCAAATTGCCATGTACTGGATAGCTGAAGGGAATGGGAGCATTTCAGAAAACTCAGATATCAGTGTGACCAGGGAAGTCTCAGTGGAGAAACCCTGCTTTTCGCCATTTGCTTACCTCATATTCTGCTGCCCTGAATATCAGGAGGGTCTGTCCCTCATGCCATTGTTTTGTGAAGCCTGAAGAAAACAGTTTTCAAATGGAAATGAATGGGCATAACCTGTGTCTCTTTGCTAAATGCTTTGGAAAAGGATGTGTCTGAATCAGCCTCTTTACCCTGTGTGAGGCTGTGGCTTAGATTCTAAGCACCTGATGGATGTAAATAAGGATCCCATATGTGCATCCAAAACCAAAATGGCAAAAAGATCAGTCATTGTGGATGAAGTCTCTTGCCTTTCACTGTTAGGTTCCTGACCTCCATCAATTGAGAATAGGGATCCATTGCGTCAAATGAGTTCTTCAAAGCCCTGCAGAGGTCCTTGGGTTTTCTCATGACTCTCAATCACATAAAGAATCTATACCTGACAGTCAGTAGGTCTCATATTGGAGAAGCAGAGCAGTATTAAAATCAGGCCTATTTGATCACTCCTGGTTCACAGGAAGAATGTCCTGGCCACTCTGACATTATGCAAATGAGTGATAAGGGAGCTTATTTTTGACACTGTCTTGAGCTGCGCCCCTCATGGAAACGACCAGCCAGATTTTATGATGAGGGCCTATATGGAAGAAAATGAGGGCCATGTGGGAGTGTTTTCATTTTAATTGTGGTAATTTGTGTGGCAGTTGGAAGAGATGACTGGGTCTACCAGGGCTTGAACTCTGGCATGATTCCCCTTAGAGACTGAGTACTGGAACTGACCTCAGAGAAGTATTTCCATGAATTGTGTTGTGATTTTAGGAGGCCACGCATGAGAGTTGCCCTTGCAAACTGATCTAGGGCCAGGGTTGCTTTCCACAGAGCACTGGGAATCTCAGCCAGGACACCACATGATTTTATTCTGAAAATCTTTGCAGCCAGAGTTGAGAGGCAAAACACACATGGACCTCACATTGTAGACCTCAATGGGCCTGGCTTCATGTGACCTTTTGGCCACTCTTTGGGAAGCCTTGCCTGTGATAATTCTCCAGAGCTTTCTTTGAAATGAGCTTCCTCACCATTTAATGATTCCTGAATGAATTTAAACCCACAGGGCCTCCAACTTCATCCTTGAAAAATGGCTTGATAAATACCATGAAATTTTTGAAATTCCCATGAACAGGTGGCACTGGACAACCTTTGGATCTCCTGTTGCTGATCATGAGTGTACCAGACAGTGCCTTTATTGACTGAGTTTCATGAAAATAGTGTAGAACAGAGATGCCATTAAGTTGGAGCCTGCTGAGTAGTGAGCCTAGAGCAGTGGTTGGCAAGAGTGTGATAAAACATCTGTGGTGGATCAATGTGTATCTGCATTGGCTTCCAAATGGCTTGTGACTGACATGGTGCAGCCAGAAGACCCTTATAAGTAAAGACATATTGTTATATAGAGAGGTTTCAGGGCAGTGTTCAGAATCAGGTTGCTATATTCAAGGGGGCAAGCTATATGGGATAGAAGAAAGGGTGGTGCATTTTCCTGCCAACCCTGACCCACCACACATGACAGAATTCCCTCCAGCACTGTGTTTCAGTTCAACTTTTTGTATTTCGTGAAGCAAATACCAAACTCCCAGTGCAGCAGCAGGAAAAACCAGGAAACGTGGAGGATGAACAAATGGCTTCACAGTCCACAGTGGGTGGACACTTAGTCCCCAGTGGCCACAGTTTACCTACAAAGAGAGAATTCAGCACTGCTGCCTCATATTCATTGAAAAATAAGAAATATGTCTTCCAGGTCACATAGGTGCAGAGCCAGCTTTGATGGTCTCACTACAAAGGAAGCTAAAGCTCCTGACAACAACATATATTTCATGGGCCCAACCTCAGAGGCTGTTTCTCAAGAAGTCTTTATTCCTTCAGAGCTTCATGTTTGTGGTGTGTTTACCCTGTCCCTTACTTTTGGAAACTCCTCTACCCCATCCAAGGTTGTGAACTCCTGAGCATGTTCCATTCCAGATATATATTCACAGATTTTCAAACTCTTCTCCTCTAATTGTGTCTTAATTGGGGTAAAGGTTATGTCATGGCATTGTTCTGGATGAGTGTGGGAGGATTTTTTGTAGCATATATTTGCCTACTCATTGGACTCGATTTTCAATTTTCCTTTCGAAGTACTGAATCCCTGACACTACACCATACCCTACTTGTCTCTGACTACTAATCATAATATGATGGAGAAAAATAACCTAAACAGATTGGAAACTCAAGTAGTTCAGAGGAGGCATGGTGTACAGTTGGACTTGCCTTTTGCATGATAAAGTGTAGTTGTTATAAATCTAGTCAATTTTTTGTTGAAATAGTTCTAAATACGTTTTTAAAGTTAACAAATATATGGATTCCTGTCTCCCTCTCTCTGTAGCCTATTCAGCACATGTAATTTTATATGCACATATAGATTCCTACCTATTATCACATGTACATTCTTTTGAGATGGCTGATTTGGCAGATACAAATTGTGAGCAGAGATCACTTCTACTAAATGCTATTAGAACTGAAAATTAAAACTTTCCTAGTTGAACAACATTATATATAAACCCATGTTCAGTTAAATAAATATATTTGGATCTGTGGATGATATATATTTCATGATGAATTTCGATTGGCTTATATATTGCTACTTTTTAATGTCTGTGTTACACACACACACACACACACACACACTCCAGATTTTTCAAAATATGAAATATGTGTCTTATTATACATTCTATAAATTCATTCATGTTCATGTATGTGCATTTATAATCAACATTTCACAAGATTATTCTCAGAAATATTCATCCACCTGAAATACATATTATTTCCTAGTACTGACAATTAACTTCAGTGAATGGTGCATACAAATCGTAATATTTCTACAGTAACTCACCCAGTTTAACATGAATGCAAGTATTTTCCTATGGGATATGATGTGTGTTTTGACATTCATTTTTATTCAACACTGGTACTTTACTATTTCTTCAGTTTATGCACATCATAGGATATACATTTCATTTACAAGTTCGCAAAATTATAGACATTTGTTTCACTTTCAATCACTTCCTGTTTCAGAAAACATGTATTCCTCCAGGTTTCTTAATGGGTCTCTTCATGAGACTTCTTTCCAAACACATTATTTTTGATTTCCATAATCACTTGTGAAGCATAACTCACACACCTTTCATGATAATCCATAACCCTAATGTTAACATTAGATGTGCAACTGGTTGAAAAAATGAATGTATATCAATGTAAGATTTCTTATGTATTTTAAAATATCAATTCAATCCATTATTTAAAGTGGAATCAGTTATATTATTTATTCACAGAATCATCTATTCATGAATTATCTCTATATTCATAGACACAGGGTCCACCTCATTGTACCCCCAATACTAATTTAAATGTCTTCAAAATATTGCTCACAGAAATGGGGGAAGAAATACCCATGTCACCTGATCTACATATACATTTCATCACAGTAATATTCAGGACACAAAAAGCAAAGGTCACACTTATGATTGTACCAAACCTAAAAGGAAAGTGAACATGGATTACTAAAAACATGCATGTCCAGGTTGCCTAAAGTTCTCAAATGAAAATCCTATTGGTGACTACATATTTGTTTCTTCCAAAGATTATAAATTCAACCTCAACCCTGTTAAAAAAGTCTAATCTTGTCACTCACTTTATACTTTGCCTGATTTTGAAATATCTCTATTGATATCTTCTTTCCTACATATTTTCCCCAGTTCATCATTGTGACTGAATCTTCACATGTGGTGACATTTACATTCACTCTCTAACCGAAACCCTATTGCTAAAGAACATTTGTTTCAAATCCTATATTCACTCTTCTTCCTAAACCTTCCGACTATCTTCCTAATCCTAACTTCTATCACTTTTTGACTGGATGTTCTATTCTACATTCAATCATCCCAGGTACAAGGTCCTATGCTATTGTATTTCAATTTATCTGAGACAACTGTGCAGAATGTAATTCAACACTAAGTATCCCAATCAAGGACGCAATGACTTTCTGGGCTTCAAATCTTACATAGATTTCTGTTTTCATAATTATATTTCACCTATATATTGCTGTATATATTGCAGGTTCCCAATAACTTTATTCATCCTGCAGAATGATTCCTTACCAAAATTGAATCTGTTATTAAACCTAACCATACACTGTTCCATGAATATTACTTTACAGAAGAGAAGGGGCAGAGTTGGTCTTAAAATACAGGAATGTAGGGGATCTTACACCTGCTAAGAACCTCAAAGGTCCATGCAGAAATGATCACTGGAGAAGTTGTAGGCAGCCCTGAAGGACCTGAGACAGCAAAAACCATCTTCCATGGAAAGCAACCTGGTCAGGATGAAGGGTTGTGTCTGAATCAGCCTCTCTCCTCTTAACGTAGAGAAGATGGACAAAACCAGACCTGTGTGTAGAGCTGTTCACGGGTGCCTATGGTTGATATACCATTCTAACTTGTGAAAGTGTCACAGAAAGTCGGGGCAGCCTTCATCTCATGGGACACTTAGAAGCAACTGTTAGGACAAAGTGGTTGCCAACTCAGTGACCTCATTCAGTTCAGGAAGGAAGTGACCTCACCTCACTTCCTTGGAGATGGAACTCTCTGAACATTGGATCCGGGAAGCCAGGCACCCAGAGCCAGTCCCAGTCTCAGTAACCTTGGTCTCACTTGTTTGGATTTTCCAAGGACAGAGTCAGTCTTTCTTTGTACCTACTGATGTGAGGATGGCCAAATGTCAGGAAAGCTCTGAAGAGGGGCCTTTCCTGAGAAAGCAGGTAGTGGCTCACCACTTGCTTCCAACAACTTCACAGAGTTGGCCAAGGAGACGAGATCTGAGATAGGACAGGCCATTTCCGATGAATATAGTATGGCCCACCAGTTAGAGGACACTCCTGAGAGTCACAGACCTACTTGGGAGAAGGAGGTGCCTTTGTGGGTGTGGGTGTGGGTTTGTGTTTTTTTCTCATGTTCTGAGAATATGTAGGAAAGGCTGTTTATTTGGTTAGGAGTGAACTGTTTTTTGTAACTCATTTGACAAGGTGAGTGTTTCCATGTCTGTGTATCCCACTGTATCCGTGGTTGTAGACATTAGAAAATAGAATGCATCAATGGATGTGTCCTGTCTAGTAGAAAGGTTCCCAGCATTCATCCTGCCCAATTTTTGAATGGACTGTGGCTTGCCTTATCGATGGGCAACACCTGCTATCTTCCTAAGTTCCTGTTTTCTTGCTGAATTCTGGCCACTCTCCAGGATAGGCTCATGCTTTTGTGTCCAAGATATGTACCATCTCACATCTCTGTAACATGGCCATGTACAGGATAGCTGAAGGGAATGGCGACCATGTCAGAAAACTCAGATATTAGTGTGACCATGAAAGTTTCAGTGGAGAAACCCTGCTTTGGGCCTTTTGATTACCTAGTGTTCTGCTGCCCTGAATGTTTTTGTTTCTTTATGAGAGATCTAGGGGGCATGGCGTGAGGGACATGAGTTGCCTTTTAGAATTCAGTTGAAGGACATGAGTTGCCTTTTAGAAGTCACTTCGGTTTAAAGTTTGGTTGGGGAAGAACAGGTTGTAAAGTCATCTGGGGATTGGTTCTTCTATGAGAGAAACTAAAACCATGAGTACTGAATAAATGTTGCAGCAGTTGGAACATGTCGCTGTATAGAAGTTTCCTCACCACGCTTTAGTATCCCCCGTTATCAGGACTGTCAACTTAACCTTTTAATTTTAGTGTTACAGTTGTCCCTCCCCATAAGATACAGTGTAATAATTTAATGTCATCTGATCCTGCAAAATCCTTTTACTAGTATGACCTCTGTGTCTAATAGAGAAACCTCTACTTCTGGGCTGGATAATCGTACTAGCAAACACCAAGACTACCTGTGTAAGTTAGGAATATCAGTAGGTCTTAAACTAAAAACTTCTGCATCTGGCAGCTCCTTTTGATAGTCTCTTTTTATAGTTATCAGGCATTCCTGTCTGAGAATCCTTCTTTGTAGCCTGCAGTCTTACTTTTTTTGGGAGGGTAACATAAAGTGTATATGTTAAAATATTATTATTAGTAGTAGTAGTATTATTATTACTAATTAAAATGCCCAGAAATGGCTGTAATTTGGTTTTAGCTGTCTTTACTAAATGTTTAAGATGACACAGTCAAAATGACTTTTGTTTCTATCCATTTTTAACAGTCAGCTGAGCTTTTATGGGAGTCATTTCTTGGGAAACTTGAGAGTAGCTTCTCAGTTCTGCTAGTGCCATTTGCGCTAGGTGGGTCTAGGTCTTGCATGACCATGTGGATTCCCTCAGAAGCATCAGTGATGTCTCCCTTCTCTGGTGACTCTCCTCATTGTAGCAAATGCACTGACTGGCTTTCTGTTCTCCAGTGATCTCATTAATCTCCCTGATCGGGAGGTTATGTGGCCCAGAGTTGTAAAGCTCTTTAGAGAAGTCCCCTGTTCCCTGGATTCAGACTGACTCAGAGGGCAAGAGCCAAATATTGTTTTTCTTGACCCTTTTCATTTAAATTTAATTTTAAATCCTAATCTTAAACATCCAGCAAATGAATTTTAATAGCCTAATATTATGAGGGCTTTAATGTCTATAATTTTATAATTATTTATCTTTTTATTAATTGGGATCTGTATTATTCTGTCTTGTAGGTGATGACTTATTATCTTAAATTAACCCATGTTGTGTTCTTAAATCTACACTTCTGTAAAACACTAACAGGGAATATTTAGATCACTTATAAGAAAATTACAAAATAAAAATTTTTAACATGAGTAAAAATACTTAGTTCGTGTAATAGCTACCTGGAATTTTTTGGCTGAGTTATACATTATATCCCCTTTTTGAGATCCTAGTAATCTTGACAGAAAAAAAGAAACTTTTGAACATAACTTTAAATGAAATTAAATCTGACCTACTGCTTTCGTAGTCATTCTCACATGTACTAAGATGGGACACAGAGCCTTATCTCAGATAAGGCAGGGCTCTTTATGAATCTTAAGTGTTTTAGTTCTAAAGCTGATGTTTGTTTTTTTAAATATCATTTTACAAAGTTTAGCTAAAGTTTTTGAGTTCACATGAACATTAGCTAACAACTTATGATATCA
This sequence comes from Callospermophilus lateralis, assembly GCF_048772815.1. Lineage (NCBI taxonomy): Eukaryota > Metazoa > Chordata > Mammalia > Rodentia > Sciuridae > Callospermophilus > Callospermophilus lateralis. The sequence continues at coordinate 2,039,819 of NC_135320.1, read as the reverse complement.
CATTTAAAACATGAATTAAAGAAAGGATGAAAGTTTTTAACCTTTACATAGATTAGGCTCTCATTAACTTAAAAATACATTTAAATTGTTCGCCAAAGTAAAATGTAACATAAAATTTTACATATCTTATTGAAAACAGGTAAATAAATCCCCAGTATATTTTTTAACATATAACTTCAGAACACCAGAGTGATATAATGCTCTTTTCAAGTTTCTACCTTACAGACTTGTATACCTGGAAGATATGAGCACATTGATAGCATCACAAATTCATTGATGTTTCTACATTAACCAAGTTTAGCTTTTAAAGAAATGGCAGTACAGTGCTCTAAAAAACAGTTCTTATTTAATCAGTTGTTTAATTTTTATGGTTGTTTGCTCTAGAAAAAATAAAACTTAATAAACACAATGTTATTGGTAAACTTATGTTTAAAGAAATTTTGTCTCTTTAACACATGACTGATTTTTACAATCTTATACAGACTTTATTACAAACTTATACAGACCTTAGTAAATCAATCAGATATCAAACAAAAGTACTCATGAATGAGTAATCCCATATTAAATTTACTTTACTTATTTATCAAATATTAGACAAATGTTTTGAACAGTGTTAACCATTTTTTGTTGTTGAAGGAAAAGTCCTAGAACAAAGGCATATTAGACCTTTTGTACACATAATTATTTTATTCGATTTTTGAACACCTAGAGAAACTCGTAAGCTTAAATTTAAAGACATTTGTTTTTATCTGTTTATCCAATTTAAATTGAATCTTTTAAATCACATGAATTAAAGATCTTTGGATGCACTTTTTAAAATTTGTTTTTATGAGCGCTTCTTATATATGTTAATTTGTGTATCATATATATGATATAAGGACACATGTGTATATATATATATATATATATATATATATATATATATATATGCACATACAACACATAACAAAAGTGTGCACACATAATAATAGTAAAGGCCTTGTAGCTTTTCACAGGTAAAATCTCCACTGCAATGTTTCAAAAACTTCACAGTTGGTCAATGATAGAACTGACCAGAATAACATTAACCTAGGTCTTTAGGATTAAAATCATGAGCTCAAAAACAAAAAAAAAAGAAAGAAATAATCTAAGGAAAAAATACCATACAATTTACCTTTTTTTTCCCCTTAGGCCACAGATCAGTCTCCTACTGAGCTTGCAAGCTTCTTTCATTTGCATTTCAAAATAAGTCCTGGCTGATATCTGGAATGAGCTGGAAAAAACTGCTATTCTGAGCAGACACCTCAGGCCTAAGGCATTTTAAACATAATTTTCAGGTTAGGATCCTGAAAATTATGATACAAGTTTAAGATAGAATTCACAAAATTTTATATCTTTCATCTTGTTTTTTCAACAGATACCATACTATGATTTAATATCCTTGTCCAAATTATTGCACTGGTACACACAGTGACATTTTCCCAGGCAACTCAATTCAAAATTGGTAAAAAAAAAAAAAAAAAAAAAAAAAACAGACTGAATGATTGGAAAGTTATTTGCCAACTTGAAAGTAGAGTCCTTCAGTTTTCCATCCTAAGTATTTAAGGTCTCTGGGATGAATTATCTGAAAGCATAAACTAAACAATTACCTAAACCCGACTTTTAACTGCAAGATTGTTCAATGCTTCAAAAAACCATTCAGATACCAGATTGTTACAATAAAACATCATCCTTTAGACACACATTAAGCTAAGATCATTCCCAAGAAACAATTTATAGTATCAACACATAATTGCACATGTCTTAAATGGCCAGAAACAAAAACACAATACAGACAGAAAGGAGCTCCAGACTTTGGTTGACGGACAGAAGCCTTTAAAACAGAGAAGATAAGAGAAAAATCTCCTACCCCAGTGGCACCATAGATGTCTCCACAAGGGGACCAGATGTTTTCACAGATGGGCAATCTGAAATGTAAAATCAAGGGTCTCCATGGTGACTTCACTGCATTTAGTGTCCCCTTTTTCTTATTCTCTTTTTTAAAAAGACAGAAGTGGCATAATACTTACAGTGCTGGGAAGGAAGGAGGAAATTCCCTGAATCAACAGGGCTTTGGCAGCTGCTGTGAGTGCTTCAGTCCCTCCATTTACTTACAGGATTAGTTGCTCTGATTCAGTTCCATTCCAAGCATGCTCCATCTCCTAACATTTCAGTAGTCACCTCTAAAAAAGTTCTGGGACGGGGGGGGGGGGGTGTATCAAAATTTGTAACTTAAAGTTCGTTTCCTGTCCTTAAAGCCAATTAATGCCAATTTAATAATGAGGACAGGGTTTTGAGAAAAAGAAAAAGGGAGGTTTATTGCTTTGCTAACAAAGGAGAAACACAGGGGACTTTGCCCAAAGGTTGTGACTCTCTTGATCTGGAGGGACAAGGGGTTTTAAAGGAGTTTCACTTGTTAACCTGGGAGATACTCAGTTCTTAAGTCCCCAGCAGGCATTGCCCTCTGCAGTGGGTGTGCTCCGGGCAGCCAGCTAGGGGCTTCTCTCATCCTGCTTAACAAAGGTGTCTAAAGTTCATCGCAGTTTCTTAAAACACATTCCAAAGGGGTCTCAGGATTGCTTACTTTATTACCCATTTTCACGTCCAATATCCTTAAGTTTTTACCACAGAAATCACACACAGAGAAAATGCACAAAAACAAACAAACAAACAACAACAACAACAAAAAAAACCAGATAGAACATAGAACAAAACACACACAAAAAAAGAAACCTGGCACCACAACAGAAAAACAGAGGATCAATGCAACATCTTGCTAAAGGTCAGGGGTAGGAGCGCATGCGTGCCTGTCGGCACCTCTCTACCCTTCCAGAGAAATTCCCTACAGAACAGAAAAGAGGACAGAACGATTCTCATTACTGTCCCAGACAGGAGTATGTGTGAGCCTCCCCAGGACACTTCTCTGTCTTCAGAAGAGATCTCCCTTAACCGGATATCAGATTTTATAACGGCGCCACTTACCTATGGAGTTCTCCTCCACCAGGTGCTTGCTAATAGTTTTAGTGAGGTGGTTCACTGAAGTGATCCCCAGACCGAAGGCTCAATCCAAGGCCTTGGAACGTCTCAAGTTGTGCACCCCCTATAGTGGCTCTGTAGCCTGGAGCCCTGGAGGGAAGGCCAGCTTCAGAATTTCCAGCAGTCTGGTCTTGTGATCTGGTCGGGCAGGGTCATCTTGCTAGGGAACTCCAAAATGATAAACCAGGATGCAAGAAAAGACCACTGACTCCAATTAAAATCAAATTAAGGCAAGCTTATTATTTCAACAGGCCAGGCTGCCTCTCCCTCCCATGACAGCGGGAACAAGACAGAAACCCCACCTTTCCTACAGCCCAGCTATATAGCCCAGAAAGATACACAAAAGGGGGGTACAGATAACAGAACTTTGACAAGCATCACACTAATGGTAGTTTACATTTTTTTTTTTTGCTAACCCCAACATCAGAAATTATGAGGACCATTAGAGCCTCAGAGACTCATTGTCTGGCCAGGGAAAGAAAATATTTATGAGGTGTAATGAAAGTTTCAGAGAGCGCTGCTATCTGGTCAGAGAGCCAGGCATGGGTGAGTTCAAGACACGGGTAGGCATTCCAAACAGGTTCAGAATTTGCAGTAATATATAGTAAAGCCAAAATTATCTTGTCATGGCTTTGTGGCAAGATGGCTCCCAATTTTAATAAAAGATCAGGTTGGATCTATCAACCCTGTCCCTTACTTTTGGAAACTCCCCTTCCACCAGCAAGGTTGTGAACTCCTGAGGATTTTGCATTCCTGATATGTATTCACAGATTTTCTGACTCTTCTCCTGTAATTGTGTCTTACCTGGGGCCAAAGTAATGTGAAGACATTGTTCTGGATAAGAGTGGGAAGAATTTTGTGTAGCACATATTTGCATACACATTAGATTCATTATCTAATTTTCCATTCGAAATGCTGAATCCCTGACACTAACCAATAACATTGAATCTCTGACACTAACCAATAGCTGACTAGACCCTGACTACTAAACCATTATGATGGAGAAAAATAACCCAAACACAATAGAAATACAAGCAGTTCAGAGGAGGCATGGTGTATAGTTGGACTTGTCTTTTGCATGATAAAGGGTTGGTGTTATAAATCTAGTAAATTTTCTGTTGAAATAGTTCTCCATGTGTTTTTAAAGTTAACAAATATGTGAATTCCTGTCTCCCTTTCTCTGAAGCCTATTCAGAAAATGTAATTTTATATGCACATATAGAATACTACCTGGTATCACACATACATACTTTTGAGGTGGCTGACTTGGAAGATACAAATTGTGAGAAGTGATCACTCCTCCAAAACGCTATTGGATCTGAAAATTCAAACTATGGGTCAGCTTCCCAGTTGAAAAACATTATACATAAATCCATGTTTACTAAAATAAATATTTTTGCATCTGTTGATGATATATATTAAATGATGAATTTCGATTGGCATATATATTGCTACTTTTTAATGTCTCTGTGTGTTTTTTGTATATATATATATATATATATATATATATATATATATATATATACACACACTCTTCAGATTTTTCAAAATATGAAATATATGAGTCTTATATTCACTCCCTGAATTCATTCATGTTCATGTATTTGGATTTATAATCAACTTTTCACAAGATCATTCTTAGAAATATTCATCCACCCGAAATCCATATTTGTTTCCTAGTACTGAAAACTCACTTCAGTGAATGGTGCATTGAAATCCTAATATTTCTGCAGTAACTGACCCAGTTTAACATCAATACGTGTATATTCCAATGGGACATGATGTGTATTTTTACGTTCATTTTTTTACAACACTGGTACATTATTATTTCTTCAGTTTATGCACATCATAGGATATATATTTCATTCACAAATTCACAAATTTATAGGCACCTGTTTCACTTTCAATCTTTTCCTGCTTCAAAACACATGTATTCCTCCAGGTTTCTTGACTGGTCTTTTCATGAGACTTCTTTCCAAACACATTATTTTCGATTTCCATAATCACTTTTGAAACAAAACTCACACACTCTTCATGATAAACCATAAACCTAACATTAAAATTAGATGTATAACGGGTTGGAATGAATCATTGTTTATCAATATAAGATTTTCTGTATATTTTCAGATATCAATTCAATCCTTTATTTAAATTTGGAAACAGTTATATTGTTTAATCGTAGTATGGTCTATTCATGCATTATCTCTATATTCCTAGACACAGGGTACACCTATTTGTAACCCCAATACTAATTTATACATCTTCAAAATATTGCTCCCAGAAATGGTGGAATAAATACACATGCCATCTGATCTACATATACATTTTATCACAGTAGTATTCTGGACACAAAAAGCAAAGGTCACACTTATGATTGTACCAAAGCCTTAATGGAAAGTGAGCATGCATTACTAAAAACATCCATGTCCAGGTTGCCTAATGCTCTCAAATGTCAATCCTATTGGTGACTACATATTTGTTTCTTCCTAAGATTATATATTCAACCTGAAGCCTGTTGAAAATGTCTAATCCTATCAATCACTTTATCATTTGCCTGAATTCCTAATGTCTCTATTGATATATGCTTTCCTACATATTTTCCACAGTTTTATCATTGTGACTGACTCTTCACATGTGCTCACATTTACATTCAATCTCTTCTCGAAACCCTATTGCTAAAAAAACTTTTGATCCAAATCCTATACTCACTCTTCTTTCTAAACCTACCGACTATCTTTCTAATAATACCGACTATCCCTTTTTGAGTAGAAGTTCTCATTGACATTCCATCATCGAAGGTACAAGGTCCTATGCAATTGTACATCAGTTTATCTGAGACAACTCTGCAGAACATAATTCAAAGCCAATTATCCCAATCAAGGGCCCAATGCCATTCTGGGCTTCAAATCTTACCTAGATTTCTGTTTTCATTCTTATATTTCACTTATACATTATTGTAAATATCGCAGGTTCCCAATAGCATTATTCATCCTGCAGAATGAATCCTAACCCAAATCAAACCTTTTATTAACCCAAACCATACACTGTTCCCTTCCTTGTTTAACAACATTATACAAAAATCCGTGTTCAGTAAAATGAATATTTTTGGATCTATGGATGATATATATTTCATGATGAATTATGATTGGCATATATATTGCTACTTTTTAAAGTCTGTTTGTGTGTGTGTGTGTATGTGTGTGTATATATATATATATATATATATATATATATATATATATATATACTCTCCAGATTTTTCAAAATATGAAATATATGTGTCTTATTATACACTCCCTAAATGCATTCATATTCATATATGTGGATTTTTTTTTTCGAGCAATCTCCAGAGAGAGAGCTAATGCATCTTTCTCTGGGTTATCTTTTATTACAATTTTTCTCATCATTATAGATTCAGAATATGTCATTGATTATATAATTTAAAACTTTGTCAAGACATGACATTTCCTTAACCATTATTGGGGGTACAAAAATGCAACATTAATTTACATTTTTCCAGGATATATCCTTCAGTTATATAATTATTAAAAGTACAGAATCATTAATAAAATACATCACTAATTTACATTTTTCAGATTTTCCGAAGATTTACTATTATTCACAAGATATGCTATTTTCTTATTAACTAAGGCCAAACTACATAACCAGACTCTAAGTCTCCTAACCAATCATTAACCTAAAATACACTTGTACTTTATTTCTAATCTAAAATTCCCATAGAAAAAAGTCCCTTTAAATCTTATATGTAAAATATTCTTAAGTTTATGAATCATTCTTAAAACATATCAGAAACCTATACAACTAAAAACTTAAGAATTTCTAAACTTAAGAATCTAAATAAAATAATATTTCTAACATTATTCTAAAACTGTGTCTTATAAAGCTGTTTTAATTAATTCTTAACTTTATTCTCATAAAACTGGTTGAGCTGCTTTCTCAAAGAGTTTCTTTGTTTCTCAGTGAAGGTGCACTAGTTCTCATATCTTTATAATCTTTCTCAATAGAAAGTAAGTTATAAAAATCAATCCACTTTCCACCAATATTAACTATGCTCATCATATATCCCTATGTAAAGTAAGAAAGGGTTTATAAAAATAGAAAAATATATCTTTATATGTTTTAAAATTCCTAAGTGTATAATATAACTTTCCTTAATCAAAAATGAGACTGCATGTGGTGAATTTTGTGAAATAAGCATACTGGTTAGGTTTTATATGAGACTGGAAATATGGGCTTGGGTTCAAGTTGATATAATCAATGTGGTGCCTAAAATTCTCATGACCTTTCAAAGGATGCTTGTTGTCCATTATCAGGTTTGTCCACAATGTACTGAGATAGAAGAACAACCTTCTACTTTGTCCTTGATATGCTGAGGAGTAGTAGAACAGCCTCCAAGGCATGAACTACCTGTTATGGTCCAGCCATCTGAAATTTAATTTGTTTGGCATTTAACATACTCATGCCTCCTGTCAGAAACATAAGCATGAAATGAAAAGTCCCAATTACATAAAAAAGGGTCTCATGGTTTCCGTTTCCCACCAACAAGCGTGGCTTTGCCAGCATTCATCCTCACTATGACCCTGTCAAGACAGTGGGAGAGCGGCTTTGCCAACACTTTTTCTCACTGTGACCCTGTCAAGACAGTGAGTGGGAGATCGCCTTCACCATGTTTTTTTTTTCTTTTTTTAAGGAATGAACTCCAAGCAATAAATTTTCCTCTTAGAACTGCATTCAATATGTCACATAGATTCCGATATGTTGTGTCTGTGTTTTCATTTATCTTTAAGAATTTTTTAATTTCCTCCTTGATATCTTCTATAACCCATTGATCATTCAGTAACTTATTGTTCATTCTCCAAGTGATGTATGCTTTTTCCTTCCTTCTTTTATTGTTGATTTTTAGTTTCATTCCATTATGATCAGATAAGATGCATGGTATTATCTCTACTCCTTTATATTTTCTAAGAGTTGCCCTGTGACATAATATATGTTCTATTTTTGAGAGGATCCATGTACTGCTGAGAAAAAAGTGTAACTGTTTGATGTTGGGTGGTATATTCTATATGTCAATTAAATCTAGGTTATTAATTGTGATATTTGTGTTAATTGTGTCATTGAGTTCTATAGTTTCCTTATTGAACTTTTGTTTGGAAGATCTGTCCAGTTGGGAGAGAGGTGTGTTGTAGCCTCCCATGATTATTGTATGGTGGTCTATTTGACTCTTGAACTTGAGAAGAGTTTGTTTTATGAAAATAGTTGCACCATTGTTTGGGGCATATATATTTATGATTGTTATGTCTTATTGGTATATGGTTCCCTTAAGCAGTATGTAGTGGCCCTCTTTATCCCTTTTGATTAACTTTGGCTTGACATCTATTTTATTTGATATGAGTATGGACACTCCTGCTTGTTTCCGAAGTTCATATGAGTGATATGATTTTTCCCAACCTTTCACTTTCAGCCTATGTATGTCTTTTCCTATCAAATGCGTCTCCTCTAGACAGCATATTGTTGGGTCTTGTTTTGTGATCCATTCTACTAGCCTGTGTCTCTTAATTGGTGTGTTTAAGCCATTTACATTTAGGGTTATTATTGATATATGGGTTGCGCTTCCAGTCATATATGTTTATTTCTGGTATGAAACATGGTTTGTTTTCCTCTTTGATTATTTCCCACCCCTTTACTGTCCTACCTCCCACTGTTGGTTTTCATTGTTATTTTGAATTCATTCATATTCATATATGTGGATTTATAATAAACTTTTCACAAGATTATTCTCAGAAATATTCACCCACCTGAAATACATATTTGTTTGCTAGTACTAAAAATTATCTTCAGTAAATGGTGCATAAATATCCTACTATTTCTACAGTAACTGACCCAGTTTCACATCAATGCAAGTAGATTCCTATGACACATGATGTGTATTTTGAAGTTCATTTCTATTCAACACTGGTACATTACTATTTCTTCAGTTTATGCACATCATAGGATACATATTTCATCCACAATTTATCAAATTGATAGGCGTTTGTTTCACTTTCAATCACTTCCTGATTCAGAACACATGTATTCCTCCATGTTTCTTGACTGCTCTTTTCATGAGACTTCCTTCCAAACACATTGTTTTCAATTTCCATTATCACTTTTGAAGCAAAACTCACACACCCGTCATGATAAACCATAACCGTAATATTACCATTATATGTATAATTGGTTGGAATGAATGATTGAATATCAATATAAGATTTCTTGTATATTTTCAGATATCAATTCAATCCATTATTTAAAGTGTAATCAGTTATATTATTTATTCACAATATGGTCTCTTCATGCATTGTCTCTATATACATAGACACAGGGTACACCTCTTTGTACGCCCAATACTACTTTATATGTCTTCAAAATATTGCTCCCAGAAATGGTGAAAAAAATACTCATGTCACCTGATCTACATATGCATTTTATCACAGTAATATTCAGGACAAAAAAATGCAAAGTTCGCACTTATGATTGTACCAAACCCTAAATGGAACGTGAACATGGATTACAAAAAATATCCATGTCCAATTTGCCTAATGCTCTCAAATGTCAATCTTATTGGTGACATCATATTTGTTTCTTTCTAAGATTATATATTCAAACTCAACCCTATGAAACTGTCCAATCCTATCACTCACTTTATACTTTGTCTCATTTTTTAATGTCTCTGTTGATATCTGCTTTCCTAAATATTTTCCCCAGTTCATCATTGTGACTCAATCTTCACATGTGCTGACATTGACATTCACTCTCTAACCGAAACCCAATTGCAAAAAAAATTTGGTCCAAATCCTATAATCACTCTTTTTTCTAAACCTACTTACTATCTTCCTAATCCTACCAACTGTCTCTTTTTGAATGGATGTTCTCTTCGACATTCAATCATCCAAAGTACAAGGTCCTATGCCATTTTATATCAATTTATCTGAGGCATGTGTGCAGAACATAATTCAAAACTAAGTATCCCAATCAAAGGCCCAATGCCATTCTGGGTTTCAAATCTTACCTAGATCTCTGTTTTCATATTTATATTTCACCAATGTATTCTTGTAAATATCACAGGTTCCAAATAACATTCATCCCGCAGAATGATTTCTATCCCAAATCGAACATGTTATTAACACTAACCATACACCGTTCCCTCAATCTAACTTTACAGAAGAGCAGGGACAGTGTTGGTCTTACAATACAGGAATGTAGGGGATCTTCCACCTGGTGAGAACCTCAAAGGTCCATGCAGAAACAATCCCTGGAGAAGATGTATGCAGCTATGAAGGACTTGAGAGAGCAAAAGTCATCTTCCATGGTAAACAACCTGGTCAGGATAAAGGTTTGTGTCTGAATGAGCCTCTCTCTTCTTAATGTAGAGAAGATGGACCATGCAGGCCTGTGTGGAGAGCTGTTCCCAGGTGCCTATGGTTTATATACCATTCTAACTTGTGAAACTGTCACAGGAATTAGGGGCTGCCTCCATTTCAAGGGACCATAGGAAGCAACTGTTAGGACAAAGTGGTTGCCAAGGCAGTGACCTCATTCAGTTCCTGAAGGAAGTGACCTCATCTCACTTCCTTGGTTTTGGAACTCTTTGATTGTGGGATCCAGGAAGGAAGGCACCCAGAGCTAGTCCCTGTCCCAGTTCCAGGGTCTCATTTGTTTGGATTTACCAAGGACAGCGTCAGTCTTTCTTGGTACCTACTGATGTGAGATGGGCCAAATGCCAGAATAGCTCAGAAGAGGGGCCTTTCCTTAGAAAACAGGTAGTGGCTCACCGCTGGCTCCGCTCAACTTCACAGAGTTGAACAAGGAGACCAGATCTGAGTCAAGACAGGCCAATTCGGGGGAACATACTATGGCCCGCTAGTCAGAGAACACTCTGGATAGTCTCAGACCTACTTGGGGGAAGGAGGTACCTTTGTGGGTGTGGGTGTGGGTTTGTGGTTTTGTCTCATGTTCTGAGAATAGGTAGGAAAACCGGTTTGTTTGGTTTGGTGTGAACTGTTTCTGGTAAGTCGTTTGACAAGGCGAGGGTTTCTTTGTTTGTGTATCCCACTGTGTCCGTAGTTGTAAACATTAGAAAAGAGAATGCATCAATGAATGTTTTCTGTCTAGTAGAAAGCTTCCCAGGATTCACCTTGCCCAATTGATGAATGGACTGTGGCTTGACCTATGGATGGGCAACACCTACTATCTTCCTAAGTTCCTGTTTTCTTCCTGAATTCTGGTCACTCTCCAAAATAGGCTCATGATTTTTTGTCCAAGATAAGTACCACCTCCAAGCTCTGTGACATTGCCATGTACTGAATAGCTGAAGGGAATGGCGAGCATCTCAGAAAACTCAGATATCAGTGTGACCAATAAAGTCTCAGTGGAGATACCCTGCTTTGGGCCTTTTGCTTGCCTATTGTTCTGTTGCCCTGAATGTCAGGAAGGTCTTTGCCTCAGGCCACCCTTTTGAGAAGCCTGAAGTAAACAGTTTTCAAATTGAAATAAGTGGACATCACCTGTGGTTCTTTGCTTAATTGCTTTGGAAAGGGACGTGTCTGAATCAGCATTTTGGCCTTGTGTGAGGCTGTGGCTTAGATTCTCATCACCTGTTGGATCTAAAGAACATCCCATGTGTGCATCCAAAACCAAAATGGGCAGAAGAGCACTCATTGTGGATGAAGTCTAACCAACTCCACTAACCAACTCACAGTGAAAGTAAATAACTTTGAATTTGAGGGGACCCCAGTAAACATGAAGTGGATACAGGGGCAATATATTCATCCCTTAAGGCCCCATTGGGCCCTGTATCAAATAAAATGTCTCTAGTTCAAGGGGCTAATGGCAGTAAATATCGGGCTTGGACAAATAAGAGAACCATGGACCTGGGGAAAGGAAAAATCCATCACTCCTTCCTAGTAATCCCAGAATGCCCGGCCCCATTAATGGGTAGAGATCTGCTCACCAAGCTCTGGGACAAAATAACTTTTAACATTGAAGGCCCCCAAGTGGAATTTCTAAATCCTTCAGTAAAAGCCCCTATAGTCACGGCTCTATCAATGTCAGTAGAAAATGTACATCAACTCACTCACCTTGCTTCAAAGAAACTACAGGCATTCCTGAAGGATCAAGAACAGAGTTTTCCACTAACCGACTCACAGTGAAAGGAAATAACTGAATGGGTATCTAAAGACTGTCGGGTCCATCAATTGGTTAATGGTTACCCTTCCAAGCTTCCTGCAGGAAAGCACCTTCGTGTAACCAGACCAGGACACTTCTCGGAAGTGGACGTTACTGAAATTAAGCCAGCAAGGTATGGACTTAAATATCTCCTAGTCTTTGTAGATACATTTTCAGGATGGATTGAAGCCTTCCCAACAGGAAAAAAAAAAAGAAGAAGAAGAAAAAAAAAACATGGCGCAAATGGTGGTCAAGATCATCCTGAAAGATATTTTTCCAAGATATGGCCTGCCTAATGTAATAGGGTCTGATAGTGGACTGGCGTTCATGGCTCAGGTAAGTCATGGGTTAACCAGTACCCTGGTGATTAATTGGTAGTTACATTATGCTTATAGACACCAGGACTCAGGATAGGTAGAAAAAATAAATAGAACCATTAAAGAGACTTTAATGAAATTAAGCTTAGAGACCAGCATAAAAGATTGGACTATGCTCCTGCCTTATGCACTGTTTCATGCAAGAAATACTCCATCTGTTTCTTTGTGTAACCTCTCCCTCTGTGAAATTCTCTATGGTGCCCCTCTATCAGTAAGGGACCTAACCCCAACTCTAAGACCTATGGATCCATTCCACACCCCCTTCCTTACAGACTTAAAGCTCTTGAAAGAACTCAGTGATACCTGTTAAAACAGCTGGCCACGGCCTACCAACCAGGGGACGAGGGGACTCCACATTGACATCAAGTAAGAGACTTCATCTACATAAGACAACATCAGGTGTCATCCCTGGAACCCCGCTGGAAAAGAACTTACCAGGTGCTACTTATAACACCTACAGCAATAAAAGTAGATGGAAACACTTTCTGGATCCATGCCTCTCATCTCATGCCTGTGCCCTGTCCAGACTCTTTCTGGAAACTGGAAATGACTGGTAACCCTTTCAAATAGCGTATTTGGCATGTGGATAAAGCTATAGACTCTCCCATTGGCAACCAGTAGTCCTAACCCTCATCAGCCCATTCAGCAGCGATGGCTGATCACAAATCCTCATAAAAAAGAAGAATACTCTATCTTGCATACAGCCCCTTTAGGGACCTGTTGACCATCTCAACACCCAGATATTTGTCAGCTGGCTATAGGTTTTTCCTATTGGGATATCCCTGATAAAGCGTATCCCAATAAATTTCCATTAAATCCCTTCCGTTTCATAGATAATGGAAACAAACATTATGGTGTAGGGACACGCAAGCCAGATGCAGGTTGGCTAGGCTAGATTACTATGTCTTCCCAGTGGACTATCAAAGCGAGAAACAGCCACAGCTGTGTGGAGGAAAAGCCGACTTCTTCTGTAAGTCATGGGGATGTTAGCATACAGGGACTACCTGGTGGAACCCAAACTCCTCATCAAATTCAATACACAGCATTGGCCATATTACCAATTAGATAACCAATACCGATGGCCCTCAGAGGGGTCTCTAAATCCTCAAATTCTGTCTGATCTTTTTAGCTTCTGCAAGTACTCAAAAGGGTGGAAGGAGATTCTCCTATATTGAGGCCTTTTCCCTCCTTTGCTCACATTCTGAACTATGCTTCTCCAATAGATCCTAACCCTCAGCCTTCTGCTCCAGACTCTCTGCTGTCACTCCGACCTCAGCAACCTGATTTCTCCCCTCCAATTACTAGATCAAAAATCAAAACCTCTGCTAGTCCTTGGACCATTGCCCCCTTGCTGAGGTATCAGGTACTGAGGTACCCCTCCACCTACTAACTCCTCTCTTATCCAGTCGGTGCCCACAGCAGGTCCCATCAGGTCCTCTTACCAGCTAACCCAAAGCTCAAACCAGCTGAGGAGATCCCTCAGACCCCTATCCAAGATGAAATAAAAATGGCTTTTAAAGTTGCTTTGTCATCACTGAAAACAGGTGACTAAGAATTTAAAGTCCCTCACAGGCTTTTTGGGATCCTCACTCCTGTCGTCCCCTCTGCTCTACCTTTCTACTGCTCAAGTTTTTCTTGCTAGAAAAATCCGAAACCCCTTTCCCACTATTCTTTTACACCTCTCCTTCCTCATTCTCAGATCCACAGAGCTGCTCTCAGCCTTGCCTTCCACATCTTCCCCCTCTGTACCAGGCCCACAGAAAAGTCTTAAATGACTTCTCCAAAAGTCAGTGTTCAATGTAGATAAACTTCCTCTTTTCGTGTTGCCCTGTTCTACTTGGCCAGTGGCTGGAAAAATCAGCACTCCTAAGCTAGACACCCCCTTACGAGTTCATCACAAAATATGTGAATAAGACCTCTGGCCTTGAATTGGGGCTTCACATAGATGGCTACAATTCTAAGATAAAGAAGTTACCAACTAGGCTCCATGGTAACAGCTGGCAGGGAGAAAATAATAGAGAAAAAGAAAGCTCTCCCCCTTTCAGTTGTCCTTGAAAATTTAACTTGCCCAGAACAAAGGAAAAAATAACAGAAACAAAAACTGCTTTTTGTGAACTTCTGCAGACTGTGAACTTCTTTGCCCCTTCCCTTACATGTTGGGTACAAATTCTGAAACAGCCTAAACTTTGGGTTCAGGGGATTAATTGATTACAACAGAAGCAATGCTCTCTAAGTCCGTTTGCAATGAAATAGGACTGTTTCCCTTTTTTCAGTGCTGTCTTATGTGCCTTGCCTTGTCTGTCCCTACAACAGAAAGATTATATATATTTAAACATTGTTTATGTGTTCATGAAATGGTTAACAGATATGATCAATTATGTAATGGTGCAGATGTTTTCCATAGTGCTCTATGATGACGCAGGTACATTTAAAGATCAAATAGGAGGGCATACAACCCAGTTGCGCCCGGAACCTGTATCTCTCACTTTAGCCATCCTATTAGGAATAGGAGTTGCTGCAGGAGTGGGCACAGGAACTACTGCCCTAGTCCATGGGACACAACAAATGACCCAATTAGAAGCAGCAATAGACCAATAAATAAAGATATTAGAAACCTCCATCACAGCTTTGCAGGAATCTTTAACCTCTCTCTCTGAAGTTGTTTTACAGAACAGGCAAGGGTTAAACCTCCTCTTCATGAGAGAACGGAGACTTTGTGCTGCATTGAGAGAAGAATGTTGTTTTTATGCTGACCATACTGGAGTTGTAAAAGAACCTATGAGTATATTAAGAAAATGCCTTTAAGAGTGTCAACGAGAGAGAGAGGCCCAAAAAAGGGTGGTTTGAGTCTTGGTTCACACATTCCTTCTGGTTAACTATGCTTTCATCAGCCTTAGCATGTCCATTAATAATCCTCATATTATTGCGAACTATAGGACCCTGTTGTCTCAACAATGTAGTTTCCTTTCTCCAAGCTGAAATCGGACAAGTTCAATTTATTGTAATCAGACAACAATATACCCCACTAGCAGATATAAAATGTAATACCCCTCAATGATCACTTTTATGATTAAAAGTAACCCAAAGAAAAATTGGGTAATGAAAGGTTAATAAAATAGGTACCTGTCACTTCCTGTTTTTCTGTAAGCTTAACAAAACACTGTTGAAAACTTGAGAACTGTTTGCTAATCTTGTTCCCAGAATGTGCTGTCGCCAACTGCCAAACTGCAGAATGTACTCTGTAACCTGGTTGAAAGCAAACCGCCCACTTGCCCTGAGGCATCAATAAACTTCCATCTCTGACTTCTCCAAGGAAAGTATATAAGCTCTGCTTAAGCTGTTCTCAGGGCTCTCTGCTCTATTCAAGTGAGCTCTGAGCCCCAGCATGCTGGACCCGCAATAAACCCTTTGTTGTTGCATGATACAGTCTTTTGGTGGTCTCTTCCTCCTATGCTTTCCCGACCATTACAATATTTCACTTCTATATTCTTATAAATATCACAGGTTCCCAATACCATTATTCATTCAGCAAAATGATTCTTAACACAAATTGAACATGTTTTTAATCCTAACCATACCCTCTTCCCTCAATCTAACTTTACAGAAGAGCAGGCACAGACTTGGTCATACAATACAAGAATGTAGGGGAACTTTCACCTGCTGAGAACCTCAAAGGTCCATGCAGATATGATCCATGGAGAAGATGTAGGCAGCTATGAAGACCTGAGAGAGCAAAAGACATCTTCCATGTCAAACAACCTGGTCAGCATGAAGGGTTGTGTCTGAATCAGCCTCTCCCTTCTTAATGTAGAGAAGATGGACCAAACCACGCCTGTGTGGGTAGCTGTTCCTGGGTGCCTATGGTTGATATACCATTCTATCTTGTGAAACTGTCACAGGTAGTAGCGGCAGCCTGCATATCCTTGGACCCTTGGAAGCAACTGTTAGTACAAAGTGGTTGCCAAGGCAGTGACCTCATTCAGTTCCTGAAGGAAGTGACCACACCTCACTTCCCTGTTGATGGAACTCTCTGATCTTGGGATCCAGGAAGTCAGGAACACAGAGCCAGTCCCAGTCCCAGTCCCATGGGTCTCACTTGTTTGGATTTACCAAGGACAGAGTCAGTCTTTCTTGGTACCTACTGATATGAGGATGCCAAAATGCCAAGAGAGTTCTGAAGAGGAACCTTTCCTGGGAAAAAAGGTAGTTGCTCACTGCTGGCTCCTGACAACTTCATAGTGTTGGCTAACAAGAACAGATCTGAGACAGGACATGCCATTTTGAGGGAACATACTATGGCCCACCAGTAAGAGGACACTCCAGATATTCTCAGAATTACTTGGGGAAAGGAGGTGCCTCAGTGGCTGTTGGTGTAGGTTTGTGGTTTTCCCTTTTTCTGAGAATAGGTAGGAAAGGCGGTTTGGTTGGATTTAGTGAATATTTTCTAGTAAGTCCTTTGACAAGGTGTGTGTTTCTATGTCTGTATATCCAACGGTGTCTGTGGTTGTAGACATGAGAAGAGAGAATGCATCAATGGATGTGTCCTGTCTAGCAGAAAGAATCTCAGCATTCATCCTGCCCAATTTATGAATGGACTGCGGGTTGCTTTATGGATGAACAACACCTGCTATCCTCCTAATTTCCTATTTTCTTTCTGAATTCTGGCCTCTCTTAAGAATAGGCTCATGGATTTGTGTCCAAGATATGTAACACCTCCAAGCTCTGTGACATGGCCGTGTACTGGATACCTGAAGGGAATGACGAGTTTCTTAGAAAACTCAGATATCAGTGTGACCAGTATAGTCTCAGTGGAGAAACCCTGCTTTGGGCCTTTTTCTTACCTATTGTTTTATTGCCCTGAATGTCAGGAAGGACTCTGCCTCAGGCCACCCCTTTGTGAAGCCTGAATAAAAGAGTTCTCAAATGGAAATGAATGATCATCACCTGTGGCTGTTTCCTTAATTGCTTTGGAAAGGGATGTGTCTGAATCAGACCCTTGGCCCTGTGTGAGACTGTGGCTTAGATTCTCAGCACCAGATGGATTAAAAGAAAGATCCTATGTGTGTATCCAATACCAAAATTGCCAAAAGAGCACTTATTGTTCATAAAGTCTCTCGCCTTCCTATGTAAAGTTCCTGACCTCCATTAAGTGAGAATGGGAATCCTTTGGGTCAAAAAAGATCTTCAAAGCCCTGCAGAGGCGAGCCTATAGTTGCTTGGGTTTTCTCATGACTCCATTTCACATAAAGAATCTAAACCCCACAGTCATTAGGCCTCAAATTGGAGAACTGGAGCAGCATTAACTGCAGGCCTATATGATCACTCCTGGTTCACAAGAATGGTGTCCAGGCCTGACTTTAGGCAAATGAGGGGAAAGGGAGCTTATTTTGGACACTTTCCTGAGCTGCACACCTCATGGAAACCTCCAGTCAGATGTAATGATGAGTGTCTCTATGGAAGAAGATGAAGGACATTTGGGAGTGTTTTGGTTTTAATTGTGGACCTTTTTATAAAGGTTGTAACAGATGACTTGGTCCACCTGGGCTTGAACTCTGGTGTGATTCCCCTTAGAGACTGAGTTCAGGAACTGACCTCAGAGAAGTATTGCCATGAATTTTGTCGGTATTTTATTAGGCCACATATGAGTTTCGCCTAGGAAACTGAGATGTAGGCCCAGGGTGGCTTTCCACAGAGCACTGGGAATCTCAGCCAGGATATCACATGATTTTATTCTGAAAGATAGGCAGCCATAGTTGAGAGTCAAAACACACATGGACCTCACATTGTAGACCTCAATGGGCCTGGATTCATGTGACCTTTTGGCCAGTCTTTGGGAAGTCTTGCCTGTGACAGTCCTCCAGAGCATTCATTAAAATGAGCTTCCTCAGCATTTAATGGTTCCTGAATGAATTGAAACCCACAGTGAATCCAACTTCATCTTTGAAAAATGGCTAGATAAATACCATAAAATTTTTAAAATTCCCTTGACCAGTTTCCACTGGAGAAACTTGGATGTCCTGTTGCTGATTATGAGTATTCCAGACAGTGCCTTGATTGACAGGGTTTCATGAAAAAGGTGTAGAACAGAGATGCCAGTACGTAGGAGCCTTCTGAGTAGTGAATCAAGAGCAGTGGTGGGCAGGTGTGTGATAAAACATATGTGATGGGGCCATAAGGATCTGCCATTGGCTTCCAAATCTCTTGTGACTGACATGGTGCAGCCAGCAGACCCTTATATGTAAAGGCATCTTGTTATAAGGAGAGGTTTGACCCTATCCCTTACTTTTGGAAACTCCTCTACCTCCTTCAACTTTATGTACTCCTGAGCATATTCCATTCCAGATTTGTATTCACAGAATTCCTCACTCTTCTCCTCTAATTGTGTCTTACTTGGGGCGAAGGTATTGTCAAGGCATTGTTCTGTATGAGAGCGGGAAGATTTTTGTGTAGCACATATTTGCATACACATTGGATTCATTTTCCAATTTTCCATTTGGAATACTGAATCCCTGACACTAACACATACCCTACTAGACTCTGACTACTAATCCTAGTATGATGGAGAAAAATAAGCCAAATAGAATAGAAATACAAGCAGTTCAGAGGATGCATGGTGTATAGTTGGACTTACCTTTTGCATTATACATGGTAGGACTAAAATATCTAGTCAATTTTTTGTTGAAATAGTTCTCCATGTGTTTTTAAAGTTAACAAATATGTGAATTCCAGTCTCCCTTTCATCACTTGTATTTTTATATGCACATACATAATCCTACATTGTATCACACTTACAATCTTGTGAGGAGTCTGATGGGAGATACCAATTGTGAGAACAGATCACTCCTCCAAAACGCTGTTGGAACTCAAAATTCAACCTATGGGTGAGCTTTCTAGTAGAACAAAATTATACAGAAATCCATGTTTAGTAAAATGAGTATTTTTGGATCTATGGATGATATATATTTCACGATGAATGTCGATTGGCATATACATTGCTACTTTTTAATGTCTGTGTGTGTGTTTTGTGTGTATATATATACACACAAAACACTCGCCAGATTTTTCAAAATATGAAATATATGTATTTTATTTACACTCCCTAAATTCATTCATTTTCATATATGTGAATTTATAATCTACTTTTCACAAGATTATTCTCAGAAATATTCATCCACCTGAAATTCATATTTGTTTCCTAGTACTGAAAACTAACTACAGTGAATGGTTCATACAAATCCTAATATTTCTACAGTAACTGACCCAGTTCGACATCAATGCAAGTAGATTCCTATAAGACATGATGTGTATTGTGATGTTCATTTTCATTCAACACTGGTACATTACTATTTCTTCATTTTATGCACAACATATGGTATATATTTCATCCACAAGTTAGCAAATTTATACGCATTTGTTTCACTTTCAATCACTTCCTGGTACAGAACACACATATTCCTCCATGTTTCTTGACTGGTCTTTTCATTAGACTTCTTTCCAAATACATTATTTTCGATTTCCATCATCACTTTTGAAGCAAAATTCACACACACTTCATGATAAACCATAACCCTAATATCACCATTAGATATATTGCTGGTTGGAATGAATGATTGTATATCAATATAAGATTTCTTATATATTTTCTGATATCAATTAAATCCATTATTTAAAGTGGTACCAGTTATATTATTTATTCACCTTATGGTCTATTTATGTATTATCTCTATACTCATAGACACAGGGTACACCTCTTTGTACCCCGAATACTAATTTATACATCTTCAAAACATTGCTCCCAAAAATGGTGGAAGAAATAGTCATGTCACCTGTTCTACATATACATGTTATCACAATAATATTCTGGACACAAACACAAAGGTCACATTTAGTTTCTACCAAAGCCTAAATGGAATGTGACCATGGATTACAAAAAACATCCATGTCCAGTTTGCCTAATGCTCTCAAATGTCAATCCTATTGGTGACTGCATATTTGTTTCTTCCTAATCTTATATGTTCAACCTCAACCCTGTTGAAAATATCTAATTCTATCACTGACTTTATACTTTGCCTGGTTTCCTAATGTCTCTATTGATATCTGCTTTCCTAAATATTTTCCCCAGTTCATCATTGTGACTGACCCTTCACATTTGCTGACATTGACATTCACTCTCTAACCAAAACCCTATCGCTAAAGAATATTTGGTCCAAGACCAGGTGGCATTGGATGACTTTGGATGTCCTGTTGCTGACCATGAGGGTACCAGACAGTGCCTTGATTGACTGGGTTTCATGAAAATGTTGTAGAAGAGAGATGCTAGTAAGTTGATGCCTGGTGAGTAGTGGGCCTAGAGCAGTGGTGTGCAGGTGCGTGCTAAAACTTCTGTGGTGGGGTAATGTGGATCTTCCATTGGCTTCCGAATGTCTTGTGTCTGACATGGTGCAGCCAGCAGACCCTTGTATGTAAAGGCATCTTGTTATATGGAGAGGGTTCAGAGCAATGTTCAGAATCAGAAAGCTATGGTAAAGGGGACAAGCTATGTGGGATAGAAGCCTGGTTGGTGCATTCTCCTGCAGTCCCTGACCCAACGAACGTGTGAGAAATCGCTGCAACACTGTGTCGCTGTTGAACTCATTGTATTTTGTGAACCAAATACAAAACTCCCACTGCATGTGAAGAAACAGCATGAAAAGTGGAGGATAACCAAATAGCTTCACAGTCCACACGGGGACACACTTAACCCCCAGGGGCCACAGTTTCCCTACAAAGAGAGATTCAGCACTGTTGCCTCATGTTCATTTGAAAATAAGAGACCATGTCCTCCGGGTCACATAGATGCAGACCCAGGTTTGATGGTCTCACTAGAAAGGAAGCTAAAGCTAATGAAAACAACATTTTTTTCAAGTGCCCAACCTCAAAGGCAGTTTCTTCAGAAGTCTTTAGGCCGGAGGAGCTCTATGTTTGTGGAGTTTTTACCCTATCCCTTACTTTTGGAAACTCCTCTACCACCTCCAAGGTTGTGAACTCCTGAGCATTTTCCATTCCAGATATGTATTCACATATTTTCTAACTCTTCTCCTGTAATTGTGTCTCACTTGGGGCGAAGGTAATGTGAAGGCATTGTTCTGAATGAGAGTTGGAAGATTTTTGCGTAACACATATTTGAATACACATTAGATTCATTTTCCAATTTTACATTCG
Source organism: Callospermophilus lateralis (assembly GCF_048772815.1). Classification (NCBI taxonomy): domain Eukaryota; kingdom Metazoa; phylum Chordata; class Mammalia; order Rodentia; family Sciuridae; genus Callospermophilus; species Callospermophilus lateralis. Next base: position 2,017,962 of record NC_135320.1, on the reverse strand, counting down.
AAATACTGAATCCCTGACACTAACACATACCCTACTAAAATCTGACTCCTAATTCTTATATGATGGAAAAAAATAACCCAAACTGAATTGAAATACAAGCAGTTCAGTGAAGGCATGGTGTATATTTGGACTTGCCTTTTGCATGATAAAGGGTAGGTGTTATAATCTAGTCAATTTTTAATTGAAATAGTTCTCCATGTGTTGTTGTTTTTTTATTTTATTTATTTATTTATTTATTTTTATTGTTGGTTGTTCAAAACATTACATAAGAAATATGTGAATTCCTGACTCCCATTCTCTTAGCCTATTCAGCACATGTATTTTTATATGCACCTATAGAATCCTACCTAATATCACACTTATATTTTTGTGAAGTGGATGACTTGGCAGATACAAATTCTGAGACGAGAGCACTGCTCATTAACGCTGTTGGAACTGAGAATTACACCTATGGGTGAGCTTCCTAGTAGAACAGCATTATATGTAAATCAATGTTCAGTGAAATAAATATTTTTGCATCGGTTGATGATATATATATTTCATGATGAATTTGGATTGGCAAATATATTGCTACTTTTTAATTTCTGGGTGTTTGTTTTGTGTATATATATATGTATATATTCTCCAGATTTTTCAAAATATGAAATATATGTGTTTTATTTACACTCCCTAAATTCATTCATGTTCATGTATGTGGATTTAAAATCAACTTTTCACAAGATTATTCTCAGAAATATTCACCACCTGAAATACATATTTGTTTCCTAGTACTGAAAACTAACTTCAGTGAATGGTGCATACAAATTCTAACATTTCTACAGTAACTGACCCAGTTTAACATCAATGCAAATAGATTCCTATGGGACATTATGTGTATTATGACCTTTATTTTTATTCAACACTGGTAGATTACTATTTCTTCAGTTTATGTATATCATATTATATATATTTCATCCAAAAGTTCAGAAATTAATAGGCATATGTTTCACTTTCAATCACTTCCTTCTTCAGAACACATGTATTCCTCCAGGTCTGTTGACTGGTCTTTTCATGAGACTTCTTTCCAAACACTTTATTTCAGATTTCCATAATCACTTTTGAAGCAAAACTCACACACTCTTCATGATAAACCATAACACTATTATTACCATTGGATGTATAACTGGTTGGAATGAATGATTGTATATCAATATAAGATTTCCTTTATATATTCAGATATCAATTCAATCCATTATTTAAAGTTGGAACCAGTTATATTTTTTATTCACAATGTGGTCTATTCGTACATTATCTCTATATTCATAGACACAGGGTACAAATAATTGTACCCCCAAAACTAATATATACGTCTTATTTTCTTCCCGAATTCTGGCCACTCTCCAGAATATGCTCATGGTTTTGTGTCTAGGATATGTACCACCTCCAAACTCTGTGACATGGCCATGTACTAGATAGCTGATGGGAAAGGGACCATCTCGAAAACTGAGATATAAGTGTGACCAGGAAAGTCTCACTGGAGAAACCCTGCTTTGGGCCATTTGCTTACCTAAGGTTCTGTTACTCTGAATGTCAGGAAGGTCTTTGCCTCAGGTCAACCCTTTGTGAAGCCTGAAGAAAACAGTTTTCAAATGAAAATGAATGGGCATCACCTGTGGATATTGTCTTAATTGCTTTGGAAAGGGATCTGGTTCAGCCTCTTGGCCCTGTGTGAGGATGTGGCTTAGTTTATCAGCACCTAATAGATCTAAAAAAGATCCCTTGTGTGAATTCAAAACCAAAAGGGCAAATAGAGCAGTCATTGTGAATGAAGTTTCTTGCCTTCCTCTGTTAGATTCCTGACATCCATCAAGTGAGAATAGGGATCCTTTGGGTCAAATAATTTCTTCAAACCCCTGCAGAGGCTAGGCCAAAGGTGTTTGGGTTTTCACATGACTCCAATTCAATAAAGAATCTGTACCCGACAATCATTAGGCCTTAAAATGGAGAATTGGGACACAATTAAGGGCAGGCCTCTTTGATCACTCCTGGATCACAGGAAGGGTGTCCAGGCCACCAATACTTTAGGCAAATGAGAGGCAATGGAGCTTATTTTGGACACTGTCTTGGGTTGCGCCCCTCATGGAAACCTCCAGCCAGAGGTTATGATGAGTGTCTATATGGAAGAAGATGAGGGACATGTGGGAGTGTTTTGGAATTACTTGTGGTCATTTGTGTGGCGGTTGGAAGAGATGACTGGGTCCACCATGGCTTGAACTCTGGTGTGATTCCCGTTAGAGACTGAGTTCTGGAACTGACCTCAAAGAAGTATTGCAATGAATTGTGTTGGGATTTTAGGAGGCCACCCATGAGAGTCGCCCTTGGAAAATGAGATCTAGGCCAAGGGTGGCTTTCCACAGAGCACTGGGAATCTCAGCCAGAATATCACAGGATTTTATTCTGAAAGACCTGGCAGCCATAGTTGAGAGTCAAAACACACATGGACCTCACATTGTAGACCTCAATGGGCTTGACTACATGTGACCTTTTGGCCACTCTTTTGGAAGACTTGCCTGTAAGAGTTCTCAAGAACATGCAATGAAATGAGCTTCCTCACCATTTAATGGTTCCTGAATTAATTGAAACCCACAGTGCCTCCAACTTCATCCTTGAAAAATGGCTAGGTAAATACCATAAAATTTTTGAAATTCCCATAACCAGGTGGCACTGGAGAACCTTTGGATGTTGTCTTGCTCATCATGAGTTTACCAGACAGTTCGTTGATTGACTGGGTTTCATGAAAATAGTGTAGAACAGAGATGCCAGTAAGTTGGAGCCTCCTGAGTACTGGGCATAGAGCAGTGGTGTGCAAGTTTGTGATAAACCATCTGTGTTGGAGCCATGTGGATCTGCCATTGTCTTCCAAATGGCTTCTAACTGACATGGTGCAGCCAGCAGAACCTTGTTTGTAAATGCATCTTGTTATATGGAGAAGTTTCAGGGCAATGCTAAAAATCAGGTTGCTATGGACAAGGTGGCAAGTTATGTGGGATAGAAGCCTGGTTGGTGCATTCTCCTGCAGAACCTGACCCACCACACATGGCAGAACTCTCTACAGCACTGTGTTCTAGTTTAACTCCTTGTATTTAATGAAGCAAATACCAAAATCCCAGTGCAGCAGCAGGAAATACCACGAAATTGGAGGATGACAAAATGGCTTTACTGTCCACACGGGGAGACACTTAGCCCCCAGTGAGCACAGTTTACCTACAAAGAGAGAATTAAGCACTACTGCCTCATGTTCATTGGAAAATAAGAATCCATGTCCTCCAGGTCACATAGATGCAGACCCAGGTTTGATGCTGTCACTAGAAAGGAAGCTAAAGTTCCTGACAACAATATATATTTCAAGTGCCCAAACTCAGAGGCAGTTTCTCAAGAAGTCTTCAGGACAGCAGAGCTCCATGTTTGTAGAGTGTTTACACTGTTCCTTACTTTTGGAAAATCCTCTACCACCTCCAAGGTTTGAACTCCTGAGCATTTTCCTTTCCAAATATGTATTCACAGATTTTCTAACTCTTCTCCTCTCTTTATGTCTCTCTTGGGGGGAAGGTAATTTCAAGTCAATATTCTGGATGAGAGTGGAAGATATTTTGTGTAGCATATTTTTGCATTCACATTGGATTCATTTTCCAATTTTCCATTCAAAATAATGAATCCCTGACACTAACTGATACCCTATTAGACTATGATTACTAATCATAATATGATGGAGAAAAATAACCCAAACTGAATAGAAATACAAGCAGTTCAAATGAGGCATGGTGTATATTCGGACATGCCTTTTGCATGATAAAGGGTAGGTGTTATAAATCTAGTCAATTTTTAATTGAAATAGTTCTCCATGTGTTTTAACGTTAACAACTGTGTGAATTCCTTTCTCCCTTTCTCTGTAGCCTATTCAGCACATGTATTTATATATGCACATATAGAATCGTACCTGGTATCACACGTACATTTTTGAGAGGTGACTGACTTGGCAAATACAAATTGTGAGAAGAGATCACTCCTCCTGAATGCTGTTGGAACTGAAAATTCAACCTATGCGTGAGCCTCCTAGTTGAACAACATTATACATAAATCCATGTTCAGTAAAATGATTATTTTAGGGTCTGTGGACGATATATATTTCATGATGAATTACTGGCATATATATTGCTAATTTTTAATGTCTGTGTGTGTTTTTTTGTATATATATATATATATATATATATATATATATATTATATATATATATATATATATATATATATATATATATATATATATACTCTCCAGATTTTTCAAATATGAAATATATGAAATACATGTGTCTTATTATACACTCCCTAAATTCATTCATATTCATGTATGTGGATTTATAATCATCTTTTACAAGATTATTCTCAGAAATATTCATCCACCTGAAATACATATTTGTTTGCTAGTACAGAAAACTATCTTCAGTAAATGGTGCATTCAAATCCTAATATTTCTACCGAAACTGACCCAGTTTCACATCAATGCAAGTAGATTTCTATGGGACATGATGTGTATTTTGACATTCATTTTTATTCAACACTGGTACACTACTATTTCCTCAGTTTATGCACATGATAGGATGTATATTTCTTCCACAATTAGCAAATATATAGGCATCTTTTTCACATTAAATCAATTCCTGCTTCAGAACACATGTAATCCTTCATGATTCTTGACTGGTCTTTTCATGAGACTTCTTTCCAAACACATTATTTTCGATTTCCATCATCACTTTTGAAGCAAACCTCACACACTTTTCATGATAACCATCACCCTAATATTACCATTAGATGTATAACTGGTTGGAATGAATGATTGTATATCAATATAAGATTTCTTATATATTTTTAGATATCAATTCAATACATTATTTAAAGTGGAACCTGTTATATTATTTATTCACAGTATGGTCTATTCATGCATTATATCTGTATTCATAGACACAGGGTACACCTCTTTGTACCCAAAATACTAATTTATACGTCTTCAAAATATTGCTCCCAGAAATGGTGGAAGAAATATTCATTTCACCTGATCTCCATATACATTTTATCACAGTAATATTCTGGACACAAAATGAAAAGTTTACACTTATGATTGTACCAAAGCCTAAATGGAAAGTGAGCATGGATTACTAAAAACATCCATGTCCAGGTTGCCAAATGGTCTCAAATGGCAATCCTATTGGTGACTATTTATTTGTTTCTTCCTAAGATTATATATTCAACCTCAACCCTGTTGATGATGCCTAATCCTATCACTTAAATTATAATTTGCCTGATTTTGTAATGTCTCTATTGAAAGCTGTTTCCTACCTATTTTCCCCACTTCATCATTGTGACTGACTCTTAACATGTGGTGACATTTACAAGCACTCTCTACCCGAAAGCCTATTGCTAAAGAACAATTTGTCCAAATAGTATACTCACTCTACTTCCAAAACCTACCGACTATCTTCCTAATCCTACCCACTGTCCGTGTTTGAGTGGATGTTCTCTTCGACATTCAATCGTCCAAGGTACAAGGTCCTATGCCAGTGATTATCGATTTAGCTGAGACATCTTTGCAGAACGTAATTCAAAGCTAAGTGTTCCAATCAAGGGCAAAATGCCCTTTTGGGCTTCAAATCTTACCTAGATTTCTGTTTTCAAACTTATATTTCACCTCTATATTATTGGAAATATCACAGTTTCAAAATTACATTATTCATCAGCAGAATGATCCCTAAACCAATTTGAACATGTTATTAACCAAAACCATACACATTTCCCTCAATCTAACTTTACAGAAGAGAAGCGACAAAGTTGGTCTTAAATACAGGAATGTAGGGGATCTTCCACCTGCTGAGAATCTCAAAGGTCCATGCAGAAATGATCCCTGGAGATGATGTAGGCAGCTATGAAGAACCTGAGAAAGGAAAAGTCACTTTCCATGGCAAACAACCTGGTCAGGACAAAGGTTTGTGTCTGAATCAGCCTCTCTCTTCTTAATGTAGAGAAGATGTACCAAACCAGGCCTGTGTGGAGAGGTGTTCCCGGGTGTCTATGGTTGATATACCATTCTAACTTGTGAACGTGTCACAGGAAGTAGGGGCAGTCTCCATCTCATGGGACCCTTGGAAGCAACCGTCAGGACAAATTGGTTGCCAAGTCAGTGACCTCATTGAGTTCCTGAAGGAAGTGACATCACCTCACTTCTTTGGTGTTTGAAGACTCTGAACTTGGGATCCAGGAAGCCGAGCACCAAAGCCAGTTCCAGTCACAGTCCCAGTGGTCTCACTTGTTTCGATTTTCCAAGGACAGAGTCATTCTTTTTGGTACCTACAGATGTGATGATGGCCAAATACCAGGAAAGCTCTGAAGAGGGGCCTATGCTGAGAAAGCAGGTAGTGGCTCACCGCTGGCTCCTGACAACATCACAGATTTGGCCAAGAAGTCCAGATCTGAGAACATAGTATGGCCCACCAGTCAGAGGACACTGCGAATAGTCACAGAACTACTTGAGAGAAGGAGGTGCCTTTGTGGGTGTGCGTGTGGATTTGTGGTTTTCTCTCATGTTCTGAGAATAGGTAGGGAAGGCAATTTGTTTGTTTTGAAGTTGACTGATCTAGTAAGTCATTTGACAAGGCGAATTTTTCTATGTCTGTGTATCCCATTGTGTCCGTTGATGTGGACAGTAGAAAAGAGAATGCATCAATGGATGTGCCCTGTCTAGTAGAAAGCTCCCCAGCATTCATTCTGTCCAATTTATGAATGGACTCTGGCTTGCCTTAAGAATGGGCAACACCTAATATCTTCTTAAGTTCCTGTTTTCTTCCTGAATTCTGGGCACTCTCCAGAATAGGCTCATGGTTTTGTGTCCAAGATTTGTACCACCTCCAAGCTCTTTGACATGACCATTTACTTGATAGCTGAAGGGAATGGCCAGCATCTCAGAAAACTCAGATATCAGTGTGACCACGAAAGTCTCAGTGGAGAAACCCTGCTTTTGGCCTTTTGCTTACCTATTCTTCTCTTTCCCTGAATGTCAGGAAGGTCTTTACCTTAGGCCACACCTTTATGAAGCCTGAAGAAAACAGTTTTCAAATGCAAATGAATGGGCATCACCTGTGGCTCTTTGCTTAATTGCTTTGGAAAGGGATGTGTCTGAATCAGCCTCTTGGCCATATGTGAGGCTGTGGCTTAGATTTCCAGCACCTGATGGATCTAAAGAAAGATCCAATGTGTGCATCCAAAACCAAAATTGCCAAAATTGCTGTAATTTGAATGAAGTCTCTAGCCTTCTTCTGTAAGGTTCCTGACCTCCATCAAGTGAGAATAGGGATCCATTGGGTCAAATGAGTTTTTCAAAGCCCATGACTCCAATTCACATAAAGAATCAAAGCTCATGACTCCAATTCACATAAAGAATCTAAACCCAACACTCAGAAGGGCTCAAATTAGAGAAACAGAGTATTATTAATGGCAGGCCTATTTGATCACTCCTGGTTTACAGGAAGGGTATCCAGGCAACCCTAACATTAGGCAAAAGAGGAGCAAGGGAGGTTAGTTTGGAAACTGTCTAGGGTTGTGCCCCTCTTGGAAAACTCCAGCCAGAGGTAATGAGGAGTGTCTATACGGAAGAAGATGAGAGCCTTGTGGGAGTATTTTGGTTTTAATTGTGGACATTTGTGTGGTGGTTGCAAGAGATGACTGAGTCCACCTGAGCTTGAACTCTGGTGTGATTGCCCTTAGAGACTGAGTTCTGGAACTGACCTCATAGAAGTATTGCCATGAATTGTGTTGGGATTTTAGGAGGCCACGCATGAGAGGAACCCTTCGAAATTGAGAAATAGGCCCAGGGTGGCTCTCCACAGAGCACTGGGAATCTCAGCCAGGATATCACATGATTTTATTCTCAAATAATTGGCAGCCATAGTTGAGAGTCAAGACACACATGGATCTCACATTTAGACCTCAATGTGCCTGGCTTCATGTGACCTTTTGGCCACTTTTTGGGAAGCCTTGCCTGTAAGAGTCCTGTAGAGTTTTCATTGAAATGAGCTTCCTCACCATTTAATGGTTCCTGAATGAATTGAAACCCACATGGCTTCCAACATCATCCATGAAAAATGGCTAGGTAAATACCATGAAATTTTTGAAATTCCCATTACCAGATGGCACTGGAGAACTTTGGATCTCCTGTTGCTGATAATGGGTATATCAGACAGCCTTGGTTTACTTGGTTTCATGAAAATGGTGTAGAACAGAGATGCCAGTAAGTTGTAGCTTACTGAGTAGTGGGCCTAGAGCTGTGGTGTGCAGGTGTGTGACAAAACATCTGTGGTGTTGCCCTGTGGATCTGTCATTGTCTTCCAAATGGCTTGTGACTGACATGGTGCTACCAACAGACCCTTATATGTAAAGGCATCTTGTTATATGCAGAGGTTTCAGAGCAATGTTCAGAATCAAGTGCTATGGTCAAGCGGGCAAACTATGTGGGATAGAAGCATGGTTGTTGCATTCTCCTGCAGACAATGACCCACCACACGTGACATAACTCCCTCCAGCACTCTTTCTCAGTTGAACTCCTTGTATTTCGTGAAGCAAATACCAAACTCCAAGTGAAGCAGCAAGAAACACCATGAAAAATGGAGAATGACCAAATGGCTTCACAGTCCACATGGGTAGACACTTAGGCCTCAGAAGCCACAGTTTACATACAAAGAGAATTCAGCACTGCTGCCTCATGTTCATTGGAAAATAAGAAACCGTTTCCTCCCTGACCCTAACCATACCCTACTAGACTCTGACTACTAATCCTAATATGATGGAGCAAAATAACCCAAACAGAATAGAAATACAGACATTTCACTGTAGGCATGGTGTATAGTTTGTATTGCCTTTTGCATTATATATGGTGAGAGTTACAAATCTAGTCATTTTTTTGTTGAAAAAGTTCACCATGTGTTCTTAAAGTAAACAAATATATGAATTCCTGTCTCCCTTTCTCTGTAGCGTTTTCAGCACATGTATTTTTTATGCACATATAGAAACCTACCTGTTATAAGACTTACATTTTTGTGAGGTGGCTGACATGGCAGATACAATTTGTGGGAAGAAATCACTCCACCTAAATGCTGTTGGAAATGAAAATTCAACCTATATGTGAGCTTCCTAGTAGAACAACATTATACATAAATCCATGTTCAGTAAAATGAATATTTTTAGATCTGTGGATGATATATATTTCATGATGAATTTTTTTGGTATATATATTGCTACTTTTTAATTTCCCTGTGTGTGTTTTTTTTGTGTGTGTGTATTCATATATATATATACATATATACATACACACACTCTCCAAATTGTTCAAAATGTGAAATATATGAGTCTTTTATACACTACCTAAATTCATTCATATTCATGTATGTGGATTTATAATCAACTTTTCACAAGATTATTCTCAGAAATATTTATCCACCTGAAGTACATATTTGTTTCCTAGAACTGAAAAATAACTTCAGTGAATTGTGCATAGAAATTCTAATATTTCTATAGTAACTGACCCAGTTTAACATCAATGCAGTAGATTCCTATGGGACACGTGTGTACTTTGACGTTCACTTTAATCAACACTGGTACATTACTATTTCTTCAGTTTTTGCACATCATAGGATATATATTTCATCCACAAGTTGAGAAATTTATATGCATTTCTTTCACTTTCAATCACTTCCTGCTTTAGAATACATGTATTCCTCCACGTTTCTTGACTGGTCTTTTCATGAGACTTCTTTCCAAACACATTATTTTAGATTTCTATAATCACTTTATATATATATATATATATATATATATATATATATATATATATAAAATTCATAATTCTTAACCTTCAGAATCAGGTTGCTGTGGTCAAGGGGGCAAGGTATGTGTGATAGAAGCCTGGTTGATGCATTCTCCTGCAGACCCTGATGCAGCACACCTGACAGATCACCCTCCAGAACTGTGTCCCTTTGAATACGTTGTACTTTGTGAAGCAAATACAAAACTCCCAGAGCAGCTGCAAAAAATACCACGAAAAGTGGAGGATGACCAAATGGTTTCACAGTCCACACGGGGAGACAGTTAGTCCCAGTGGCCACAGTTTCCCTACTAAAAGAGAATTCAGCTCTGCTGCCTCATGTTCATTAAAAAATAAGAAACCATGTCCTCCAGGTCAGATAGATGCTGAAGCAGCTTTGATGGTCTCACTACAAAGGAAGCTAAAGCTCCTGACAACAACATATATTTCAAGTGCCCAACCTCAGAGGCAGTTACTAAAGAAGTCTTTAGGCAAGCAGAGATCCATGTTTGTGGTGTGTGTACCCTGTCCCTTACTTTTAGAACACATCTTCCACCTCCAATGTTGTGAACTCCTGAGCATTTTCCATTCCAGATATGTATTCACAGATTTTCTAACTCTTCTCCTGTAATTGTGTCTTAGTTGGGTCGAAGGTAATGTCAAGCCATTGTTCTGGATGAGAGTGGGAAAATTTTTGTGTAGTGCATATTTGCATATATATTGGATTCATTTTCCAATTTTCCATTCGAAATACTGAATCTCTGACCCTAACCCATACCTACTAGACATTGACTAGAAATCCTAATATGATAGAGAAAAATAACCCAAACAGAATAGAAATACAAGCAGGTCATAAGAGGCATTATGTATAGATGGACTTACCCTTTGCATGATATTTTTTAGGAGTTATATATCTAGTCAATTATTTGTTGAAATATTTCTCCATGTGTTTTTAAAGTTAACCAATGTGTGATTTCCTGTCTCGCTTTCTCTGTAGCCTATTCAGCACATGTATTTTTATATGCACATATAGAATCTTATCTCTTGTGAGGTGACTGAATTAGCAGATACAAATTGTGAGAAAAGATCACTCCTCATAAATGCTGTTGGAACTGAAAATTACACCTATGTATGAGCTTCCTGTTTGAACAACATTATACATAAATCCATGTTCAGTAAAATAAACATTTTGCATCTGTGGATTATATATATTTTATGATGAATTTTGATTGGCATATATATTGCTATTTTTAATGTCTCTGTGTGTGTTTTGTGTGTGTGTGTCTGTGTGTGTGTATATATATATATATATATATATATATATATATATATATATATATATATATATACTCTACAGATTTTACAAAATAAGAAATATATGTGTCTTATATTCACTCCCTAAATTCATTATTGTTCATGTATGTGGATGTATAATCAACTTTCAACAAGATTATTCTCAGAAATTTTCATCCACCTGAAATACATATTTGTTTCCTAGTACTGAAAACTAACTTCAGTGAATGGTGCATAGAAATCCTAATATTTCTACAGTAACTGACCCAGTTTAACATCAATGCAAGTAGATTCCTATGGGATATGATGTGTATTTTGAAGTTCATTTTTATTCAACACTGGTAGATTAATATTTCCTCAGTTTATGCACATCATAGGATATATATTTAATCCTCAAGTTCACAAGTTTATAGGCATTTGTTTCACATTCAATCACTTCCTGCTTCTGAACACATGTATTCCTCCATGTTTCTTGACTCGTAATTCATGAGACTTCTTTCCAAATACATTATTTTCGGTTTCCATAATCACTTTTGAAGCAAACTCACACACCATTCATGATAAACCATAACACTAATATTACCATTAGATGTATAACTGGTTGGAATGAATGTAGGTATATCAATATAAGAATTACTGTATATTTTCTGATATCAATTCAATCCATTACTTAAAGTTGGAACCAGTTATATTATTTATTCAAAGTATGGTCTATTCATGCATTATCAGTATATTCATAGACACAGTCTATACCTCTTTGTACCGACAATACTAATTTATACATCTTCAAAATATTGCTCCCAGAAATGGTGTAAGAATTATTCATGTCACCTGATCTACATATACATGTTATCACAGTAATATTCTGGACACAAAATTCAGAGCTCACACTTTTAATTGCACCAAAGCCTAAATGGAATGTGAGCATGGATTACTAAAAACATCCTTGTCCAGGTTGCCTAATGCTCTCAAATATTAATCCTATTGGTGACTAGATACCTATTTCTTTTTAAGATTATATATTCAAACTCAAGCCTGTTGAAAATGTCTAATCGTATCTCTCACTTTATACTTTGCCTTATTTCCTAATTTCTCTATAGATATCTGTTTTCCTACATATATTTTCCAGTTTATCATTGTGACTGACTCTTCACATTTGCTGAACTTTACACTGACTCTCTCCCCGAAAAACTATTGCTAAAGAACTTTTTTTCCAAAACCTATACTCACTCTTCTTCCTAAACCTACCGATTATCTTCCTAATCCTAACGACTATCCCTGTTTGACTGGATGTTCTTTGCTGCATTCTGTCATCCAAGGTTCAAGGTCTTATGAAATTGTATATCGATTTATCTGAGACATCTCTGCAGATGTAATTCAATGCTAAGTATCCCCATGAAGGGCTCGATGTCCTTCTGGGCTTCAAATCATATCTAGATTTCTGTTTTCATACTTATATTTCACCTCATTATTCTTATAAATATCACAGGTTCCCAATACCATTATTCATTTTGCAGAATGATTCCCAACCCAAGTTGAACATGTTATTAACCCTAACCATGCACTTTTCCTTCAATCTAGCTTTACAGGAGAGCAGGCACAGAGTTGGTCTTACAATACAGAAATGTAGGGGATCTTCGACCTGCTGAGAATCTCAAAGGTCCATGCAGAAATGATCCCTGGAGAAGATGTAGGCAGCTATGGAGGACCTGAAGGAGTAAAAATCATATTATATCACAAACAACTTGGTCAAGATGAAGGGATGTGTCTGAATGAGCCTCTCTCTTCTCAATGTAGAGAAGGTGGACCAACCAGGCCTGTCTGGAGAGCTGTTCCTGGGTGACAATGGTTGATATACCATTGTAACTTGTGACAGTGTTGCAGGAAGTAGGGGCAGCCTCCATCTCATGGGACTTTTGGAAGCAACTGTTAGGACAAATTGGTTGCCAAGGCAGTGACCTCATTACTTCATGAAGGAAGTGACCTCACCTCACTTCCCTGTTGATGGAACTCTCTGAACTTGGGATCCAGATAGCCAGGCACCCAGAGCCACTTTCATTCCCAGTTTCAGTGTGCTCACTTGTTTGAATTTACCAAAAACAGAGTGAGTCTTTCTTGATACCTAGTGAAGTGAGGATGGCCAAATTCCCGGAAAGCTCTGAAGAGGGGCCTTTCTTGAGAAAACAGGTAGTAGCTCACCACTGGCTACTGACAACCTCAAAGAGTTGGCCAAGAAGACAAGATCTGAGACAGGACAGGCCATTTCGGGGGAACATTGTATTGCCCACCAATCAGAGGACACTCCATATAGTCACACAGCTACTTGGGGGAAGCTGGTGCCTTTGTGGGTGTGGGTGTGAGTTTGTGGTTTTGTCTCATTTTTTGAGAAATTGTAGAAAAGGCGATTTGTTTGGTTTGGCCTGGACTGTGTCTAGAAAGTCGTTTTACAAGGCTTCTGTTTCAATGTGTGTGTATGCCACTTTGTCCATGGTTGTGGACATTAGAAAAGAGAATGCATCAATGGATGTGTCCTGTCTAGTAGAATTCTTCCCAGCATTCATCCTGCCCAATTAATGAATGGACTGCAGCTAGCCTTATTGATGGGCATCATCTGCTACCATCCTACGTTCCTGTTTTTTTCCTGAATTCTGGCCACTCTCCAGAATAGGCTCATGGTTTAAAATTTAACCTATGAGGGATCTTCCTAATTCAACAACATTATATATAAATCCATGTACAGTAAAATAAATATTGTTGGAACTATGGATGATATATATTTCATGGTGAATTTCGATTGGCATATATATTGCTACTTTTTAATGTGTGTGTGTATGTGTGTGTGTGTGTTTGTGTGTGTGTGTGTGTGTGTATATATATATATATATATATACATATATATATACACACTCTCCAGATTTTTCAAAATATGAAATATATGTGTCTTATTATACAATCCCTAAATTCATTCATATTCATTTATGTGGATTTATAATCACCATTTTACAAGATTATTATCAGAAATATTCATCCACCTGAAATACATATTTGTTTCCTAGTACTGAAAACTAACTTCAGTGAATGGTTCATATAAATCCTAATATTTCTACAGTAACTGACCCAGTTTCACATCAAACCAAGTAAATTCCTATGGCACATAATGTGTATTTTGATGTTCATTTTTATTCAAATCTGGTACATTAATATTTCTTCAGTTTATGCACATCATAGAATATATATATTCCATCCACAAGTTTGCAAAATTGCAGGCATTTGTTTCACTTTCACTCACTTCCAGCTTCAGAACAAATGTATACCTCCATGTTTCTTGACTGGTCTTTTCATGAGACTTCTTTCCAAACACATTATTTTCGATTTCCATAAACACTTTTGAAGCAAACTCACACACCCTTCATGATAAATGCTAACCATAATATTACCATTAGATGTATAACTGGTTGAAATGAATGATTCTATATCAATAAAATATTTCTTATATATTTTCAGAAATCAATTCAATCCATTATTTAATGTGGAACCAGTTATATTATTTATTCACTGTATGGTCTATTCATGAATTATCTCTATATTCATAGACACAGGGTAAACCCATTTGTACCCCCAATACTAATTTATACGTCTTCAAAATATTGCACCCATAAATGTTGGAAGAAACACTCATGTCACCTGATCTACATAAATATTTTATCACAGTAATATTCTGGACACAAAACGCAACGGTCACACTTATGATTGTACCAAAGCGTAAAAGGAAGGTGAACATGGATTACTAAAAACATCCATGTCCAGTTTGCCTAATGCTCTCAAATGTCAATCCTATTGGTAACTACATATTTGTTTCATCCTAAGATTATATTTTCAAACTCAACCCTCTTGAAAATGTGTAATCCCATCACTTACTTTTTGTTTTGCCTGATGTCATAATGTCTCTGTTGATATCTGCTTTCCTACTTATTTTTCCCAGTTCACTTTTGTGACTGACTCTTCACATGTGATGACATTTACATTCACTCTCTAACAGAAACCCTATTGCTAAAGAATAATTGTTCCAAATCCTATATTCACTCTTCTTCATAAACCTACTGACTATCTTCCTATTCCTATGGACTATCCCTTTTTGACTGGATTTACTCTTCAACGTTCAATCATCCAAGGTACAAGGTCCTATGGCATTGCATATCGATTTATCTGAGACATTGTGAAGAACGTAATTCAAAGCTAAGTATCCCAATCAAGGGACCAATGCCATTCTGGGCTTCAAATATTACTTGGATTTATGTTTTCATACATATAATTCACCTCCATATTCTTATACATATCACAGGTTGCCAATATCATTATTAATCCAGTAGAATGATTCCTAACCCAAATTGAACATATTATTTACCCAAACCATACACTGTTCCCTCATTCTAACTTTACAAAAGAGCATGAACAGAGTTGGTCTTACAATACAGGAATGGATGGGATCTTTGACCTCCTGAGAACCTCAAAGTTTCATGCAGAAATGATCTCTGAACAAGATATAGTCAGCTGTGAAGCACCTGAGATAGCTAAAGACTTATTCCATGGCAAACAACTTGGTCAGGATGCAGGGTTATGTCTGAATCGGCCTCTCTCTTCTTAATGTACAGAAGATGGACCAAACCAGGCCTGTGTGGAGAGCTTTACCTGGGTGCCTATGGTTGATATATCATTCTTACTTGTGAAAGTGTCACAGGAAGTAGGGGCAGCCTCCTTGGGACTCTGGAAGCAACTGTTAGGACAAATTGGTTGCTGATGCAGTGACCTCATTCAGTTTCTGAAGAAAGTGACCTCACCTCACTCCCTTGGTGATTGCAATCTCTGAATGTGAAATCCAGGAAGCCAGGAACACAGAGTCAGTCCCAGTTCCAGTCCCAGTGGTCTCACTTGTTTGGATTTACCAAGGACAGAGTCAGTGTTTCTTAGTACCTACTGATGTGTGGATGGCCAAATGCCAGGAATGCTCAGAAGAGGGGCCTTTCCTGAGAAAGCAGTTATTGGCTCAACACTGTCTCCTGACAACTTCACACAGTTGGCCAAAGAGACCAGATATGAGACAGAACAGGCCATTTCAGGGGAACATATTATGGCCCACCAGTCTGAGGACACTGCAGATATCACAGACCTACTTGGGGGAAGGAGGTTCCTTTGTGGGTGTGGGTGTGTGTTTGTGGTATTGTCTCATGTACTGAGAATAGATAGGAAAGGCGGTTTGTTTGGTTTGGAGTGAACTGTTTCTAGTAAGTCCTTTGACAAGACGAGTTTTTCTATGTCTGAATATACCACTGTGTCTGTGGTTGTAGACATTAGAAAAGGGAATGTATCAACGGATGTGTCCTTTCTTGTAGAATGCTTCCCAGCATTCATTCTGCGTAATTTATGAATGCACTGCAACTTTCCTTATCTATGGGCAACACCTGCTATCTTCTTATATTCCCATTTTCTTCCTAAATTCTAGCGACTCTCCAGAAGAGGCTCATGGTTTTGTGTCCAAGATATATACCACATCCAAGCTCTGTGACATGGCAATGTACTGGATAGCTGAAGGGAATGGCGAGCATCTCAGAAAACTCAAATATCAGTGTGACCAGTAAAGTCTCAGAGGAGAAACCCTGTTTTGGGCCTTTGGCTTACCTACTGTTCTGTTGCCCTGAATGTCATGAAGGTCTCTACCTCAGGCCAACCCTTGGTGAAGCCTGAAGAAACACTTTTCAAATGGAAATGAATGGGCATCACCTGTGGCTCTATGCTTAATTGCTTTGGAAAGTGATGTGTCTGAATCAGGCTCTTGTCCCTGTGTGAGGCTATGGCTTAGATTCTCAGCACTAGATGGATTTAAAGAAATATCCCATGTGCGCATCCAAAACCAAAATTGCCAAAAGAGCAGTCATTGTGGATGAAGTCTCTCATCTTCCTCTGTAAGGTTCCTGACCTCTATCAAGTGAGAATAAGGACCCTTTTGGTCAAATGGGTTCTTCAAATCCCTGCAGAGGCTAGCCCATATATGCTTGGGTATTCTCATGACTCCAATTCACATAAAGAATCTCAACCTCACAGTCAGTAGGCTCAAATTGGAGAAGTGGAGCAGTATTAATGGCAGGCCTATTTGATCACTCTTGGTTCACAGGAATGGTTTCCAGGCCATGCTGACTTTAGGCAAATGAGGGGCAAGGGAGCTTATTTTGGACACCGACTTGGGCTGCGCCCTTCATGGAAACCTCCAGTCAGAGGTTATGATGAGTGTCTATATGGAAGTAGATGAGGGCCATGTGGGAGTGTTTTGTATTTAAATGGGGTAATTAGTGTGGTGGTTGAAACAGAAGCCTGGGTTCACCTGGGCTTGTTCTCTGGTGTGATTCTTCTTAGAGACTGCGTTCTGGAACTGACCTCAGAGAAGTATTCTATGAATTGTGTTGTGATGTTAAGAGGACAATCATGAGAGTCGCTCTTGGAAACTGAGATCTAGGCCCAGGGTGGATTTGCACAGAGCACTGGGAATCTCACCCAGGATATCACAAGATTTTATTCTTAATGACTTGGCAGCCATAGTTGAGATCAAAACACACATGAAGCTCACATTGTAGACCTCATGGGCCTGGATTCATGTGACCTTTTGGCCACTCTTTGGGAAGCCTTGCCTGTGAGAGTTCTCCAGAGCTTTCATTGAAACGAGCTTCCTCACCATTTAATGGTTCCTGAAAGAATTGAAACCCACAGCGCCTCCAACTATATTCTTGAGAAATGGCTAGATAAATAGTAGGAAATTTTTGAAATTTCCATGACTGGAGAACCTTTGGATGTCCTATTGCTGATCATGAGTATACCAGACTGTACCTTGATTGACTGGGTTACATGAAAATGGTGTAGAACAGAGATGCCAGTAATTTGGAGCCTGCTGAGTAGTGGGCCTAGAGAAGTGGTGGGCAGGTGTGTGATAAAACATTTGTGGTAGGGCCATGTGGATCTGCCCTTGGCTTCGAAATATCTTGTTACTGACATGGTGAAGCCTGGAGTCCCTTATATATAAAAGCATCTTGTTATAGGGAGAAGTTTCAGGTCAATGTTTAGAATCAGGTGGCTATTGTCAAGGGGGCAATGTCTGTGGGATAGATGCCTGGTTGGTGCATTCTCCTGCAGACCCTGACCCACCACACGTGACCGAACTTCCTCCAGCACTGTGTCCCAATTGAACTCATTGTATTTAGTGAAGCAAATACCAAACTCCCTTTGCAGCAGAAAGAAACACCACTAAAAGTGGAGGATAACTTAATGGCTTCACAGTCTATACGGGGAGACACTTAGCCCTCAGTGACCACAGTTTACCTACAAAGAGAGAATTTAGCACTGCTGCCTCATGCTCATTGGAAAATAAGAAACCATGTCCTCCAGGTCACATAGATGCAGACACAGCTTTGATGGTCTCACTACAAAGGAAGCTAAAGCTCTTGACAACAACATATATTTCAAGTGCCCAAGCTCAGAGGCATTTTCTCAAGAAGTCTTTAGGACAGCAGAGCTCCATGTTTGTGGAGTGTTTACCCGGTCCCGTCCTTATGAAAACACCTCTAACAACTGCGAGGTTGTGAACTCCTGAGCATATTCCATTCCAGATATGTATTCACAGATTTTCAAGTTGGACTTGCCTTTTGCATTATATATGGTAGGAGTTATAAAACTAGTCAATTTTTTGTTGAAATAGTTCTCCATGTGTTTTCACAGTTAATAAATATGTGAATTCCTGTCTCCCTTTCTCTGTAGCCTATTCAGCACATGTATTTCTACATGCACATATAGAATCCTACCTCTTGTGAGCTGGCTGAATTGGCAGATACAAATTGTGAGAAGAGATCACTCCTTATAAATGCTGTTGGAACTGAAAATTCAAACTATGGATGAGCATTCTAGTTGAACAGCATTATACATAAATCCATGTTCAGTAAAATTAGTATTTTTGGATTTATGGATGATATATATTTCATGATGTATTTCGATTGGCATATATATTGCTAGTTTTTAATGTCATACACACACACACACACACACACACACTCTTCAGATTTTTCAAAATATGAAATATATGTGTCATATTACACAATACCTAAATTAATTCATATTCATGTATGTAGATTTATTATAATTTTTCACAAGATTATTCTCAGAAATATTCATCCACCTGAAATACATATATGTTACCTAGTACTGAAAGGTAACTTCAGTGAATGGTGCAAACAAATCCTAATATTTCTACAGTAACTGACCAAGTTTATCATCAATGCAAATAGATTCCTATGGGACATGATGTGAATTTTGAAGTTCATTTTTATTCAACAATGGTACATTAGTATTTCTTCAGTTTAGGCACATCATAGGCTATATATTTCATCCACAAGTTACCAAATTTATAAGCATTTTTTTCACTTTCAATCACTTCCTGCTTCAGAACACATGTATTCTTCCATGTTTCCAGACTATTATTTTCATCAGACTTCTTTCCAAACTCATTATTTTCGATTTCAATAATCAATTTTGAAGCAAAACTCACACACGCTTTATAATAAACCATAACCCTAATATATCCATTAGATGTATAACTGGTTGGAATGAATGATTGTATATGAATATAAGATTTCTTATATATTTTTAGATATCAATTCAATCCGTTATTTAAATGGAACCAGGTATATAATGAATTCGCAGTATGGTCTTTTATGCATTATCTCTATATTCATAGATACAGCGAACACCTCTTTGTACCCCCAATACTAATTTATACGTCTTCAAAATTTTGCTCCCAGAAATGGTGAAAGAAATACGCATGTCACCTGATCTACATATATGTTTTTTCACAGTAATATTCTGGACATAAAATGCAAAGGCCACACTTATGATTTTACCAAAGCCTAAATGGAAAGTGAACATGGATTACTAAATCATCCATGTCCAGGTTGCCTAATGCTCTCAGTGTCAATCCTCTTCGTCAATACATAATTGTTTCTTCCTAAGAATATATATTGAACCTCAACCCTGTTGAAAATGTCTAATCCTATCACTCACTTTATACTTTGCCTGATTTCCTAATGTCTTTATTGATATCTGCTTTCCTACATATTTTCCCCAGTTCAACATTGTGACTGACTCTTCACATTTGCTGACATTTACATTCATTCTCTAACTGAAACGATATTGCTAAAGAACTTTTGGTTCAAATTCTGTACTCACTCTTCTTCCTAAACCTGAAGACTATCCCTTTTTGAGTGGATGTTTTCTTCTACATTCAATCATCCAAGGTACAATGTCCTATGCCATTGTATATCGATTTATTTGAGACATGTGTGCAGAACACAATTCAATGCTAAGTATCCCAATCAAGAGCCCAATGCCCTTCTGGGCTTCAAATTTTACTTAGATTTCTGTTTTCATACACATATTTCAACTACATATTTTTATAAATATAGCATGTTCCCTATGCCATTATTCATCCAGCAGAATGATTTCTATCCCAAATCAAACATGTTATTAACCCTAACCATAAACTGTTCCCTCAATCTAACTTTACAGAAGAGCAGGGACAGAGTTGGTCTTTGTATACCGGAATGTAGGGTATCTTCCACCTGCTGAGAACCTCAAGAGTCCATGCAGAAATGATCTCTGTAGAAGATGTAGGCATCTATGAAGTACCTGAGACAGCAAAAGTCATCTTCCATGGCAAACAACCTGGTCAGGATGAAGACATGTGTCTGAATCAGCCTCTCTCTTCTTAATGCAGAGAAGATGGACCAAACCAGGCCTTTGGGGAGAGCAGTTCCCGGGTGCCTAACTTGTGAAATTGTCACAGGAAGTATGTGCAGCCTCCACCACATGGGACCCTTGGAAGCAACTGTTTGGACAAAGTGGTTGTCAAGGCGGTGACCTCATTCAGTTTCTGAAGGAAGTGACCTCACCTTACATCCTTGGTGATGGAACTCTCTGAACTTGGGATCCAGGAAGTCATGCACCCAGAGCCAGTCCCAGTCCCAGTCCCAGTGGCCTCACTTGTTTGCATTTAGCAAGGAAAGAGTCAGTCTTTTATGGTACCTACTGATATGAGGATGGCCAAATGCCAAGAAAGATCTGAAGAGGTGTCTTTCCTGAGAAAGAAGGTAGTGGCTCACACCTGGCTCCTGACAATTTCACAGAGTTGCCCAAGGTGTCCAGATCTGAGACAGGAGTGGCCATTTCAGGGGAACATAATATGGCCCACCAGTCACAGGACAATCCGGATTATCACAGACCTACTTGGGTGAAGGAGGTGCCTTTGTGGGTGTAGGTGTGGGTTTTTGTTTTTTCTCATGTTCTGAGAAAAGGTAGGAAACACGGTGTTTTGGGATTTTAGGAGTCCACGCATGATAGTCGCCCTTGAAAACTGAGATCTAGGCCCAGGTTGGCTTTCCACAGAGAATAGAAATAGGCCCAGGTGGGCATTCAAAACAGAATAGAAATAGAAGAAGTTCAGAAGAGGAATGGTGTATAGTTGGACTTGCTTTTTGCGTTATATAGGGTAGGAGTTATATATATAGGCAATTTTTTGTTGAAATACTTCTCCATGTGTTTTTACAGTTACAAATATGTGAATTTCTGTCTCTCTTTCTCTGTAGCCTATTCAGCACCTGTATATTTATATGCACATATACAATGCTGCCTGGTACCACACGTATATTTTTGTGAGGTGGATGACTTGGCAGATACAAATTTTGAGAAGAGATCACTCCTCATAAACGGTTTTGGAACTGAAAATTCAACCTATGGGAGAGCTTGCTAGTTGAACACCATTATACATAAATCCATATTCAGTAAAAGAAATATTTTTGCATCTGTGGATGATATAATTTTCATGATGAATTTCGATTGGCATATATATTGGTGTTATTTTATGTCTCTGTGTGTGTTTTGTTTGTGTGTGTTTATGTGTATATATATATATATATATATATATATATATATGTAATCACTCTCCAGATTTTTCAAAATATGAAATATATATGTCTTATATACACTCCCTATATTCAATCACATTCATGTACGTTGTTTTATAATAAACTTTTCAAAAGATTATTCTCAGAAATATTCATCCACCTGAAATACATATTTGTTTCCTAGTACTTAAAACTAACTTCAGTGAATGGTGAATACAAATACTAATATTTCTACAGTAACTGACTCAGTTTAACATCAATGCAAGTAGATTCCTATGGGACATGATATGTATTTTGACGTTCATATTTATTCAACACTGGTACATTACTATTTCTTCAATTTATGCACATCATAGGATATATATTTCATCCACAAGTTAGCAAATTGATTGGCATTTGTTTCATTTTCCATCACTTCCTGCTTCAGAACACATGTGTTCCTCCAGTTTTCTTGACTGGTCTTTTCATGAGACTTCTTTCCAAACACATTATTTTCAATTTCCATAATTATTTTGTAGCAAAACTCACACACTCTTCATGATAATCCATAACCCTAATATTACCATTATATGTATAACTGGTTGGAATTAATGTATGTATATCAATATAAGATTTCCTGTTTATTTTCAGATATCATTTAAATGCATTATTTAAAGTTGGAACAGGTTACATTATTTATTCACAGTATGGTCTATTCATGCATTATTCCTATATGTATAGACACAGGGAACACCTCTTTGTATCCCCAATACAAATTTACTCATCTTCAAAATATTGCTCCCAGAAATATTGGAAGAAATACTCATGTCACCTTATCTACATATACATAATATCACAGTAATATTCTGGACACAAAATGCAAAGATCGCAATTATGATTGTACCAATGTAAAGGTCTGGCGAGCGTCAAAGGAAGAAACCACCAAGAGATTTTCTCATGCAACACCAAAGATTTTACTGGGGGTCCAGCAGGCTGAAACTCAGAGCTCACTTGAATAGAGCAGAGAGCCCTGAGAACAGGTTATCAGAGCTTATTTACTTTCCTTGGAGAGGGCAGGGAGGGATGTTGATTGATGGGTCAGCTCGAGTGGGCAGTTTGCTTACAACTGGGTCAGGGAGTACATTCTGCAGTTTGGCAGTTGGGGACAGCACATTCTGGGAACAAGATTAGAAAACAGTTCTCAAGATTTGAACAGTGTTTTGTTAAGCATACAGAAAAACAGGAAGTACAACTACCTATTTTATTAACCTTTTATTCCCACTTCTTCTGGTTACTGTTAATCATAAAATTGTTCATTGGGGGATGTCATATTTTATGTTTGCTAGAGGGGTATATTTTTTCTGATTACCATAAGTTTAACTTGTCCAATTTGAGCTTGGAGAAACGAAACTACACGGTAGAGCAAACAGGGTCCTACAGTTAGCAATAATATGAGGATTATTAATGGACCGGCCAGGGCTAATAAAAGCGTGGTTAACCAGAGGGACTGTGTGAACCAAGACACAAACCACCCTTTTTGGGCCTCTGTCTTTTGTTGACACTCTTCAAGGCGTCTTCTTAATTTACTCATAGATTTTTTTACAACTCCAGTATGGTCGGCATAAAAACAACATTCTTCCCTCAATGCAGCACAAAGGTCCCCTTCTTTCATGATGAGGAGGTCCAACCCCGGCCTGTTCTGTAAAACAACTTCAGAGAGAGAGAGAGTTTGAAGATTCCTGTAAAACTGTGATGGAGATTTTTAATATTTTTAACTTTTGGTCTATTGCTGCTTCTAATTGGGTCATTTGTTGTGTCCCATGGACTAGGGCAGTGGTTCCTGTGCCCAACCCTGTAGCAACTTCTATTCCTAATAGGATGGCTAAAGTGAGGGATACAGGTTCCCAGCAGAACCGGGTTGTATGCCCCCTTATTTGATCCTTAAATGAAACTGCGTCATGATAGAGCACTCTGGGAAACATCTGCACCGTTACATAATTAATCACATCAGTTGACAATTTCATGAAAACATGAAAAATGTTTAAGTATATAGAATTATACTGTTGTAGGGACAACAAAACAAGGCACCTAAGATAGCACTGAAGACAGGGAAACAGTTCTATTTGGTTGCAAACCGATTTTGAGGCCATTGCTTCTGTTGCAGTCAATTAATCCCGTGAACCATACGTTTAGGTTGTTTCAGAATTTTGTACCCAACTTGTAAGGGAATGGGCTTAGAAGTTCACAGTCTGCAGAAAATCACAAAAAGCAGTTTTTGTTTCTGTTTTATTTTCCTCTGTTTTGGGCAAGTTAACTTTTTAAGGACACCTGGGAGGGGTAGAGCTTTTTTCTTCTCTTTTTTTTTTTTCTCCCTGCCAGCTGTTACCATGGAGCCCAGTTGGTAATTTCTTTATCTTAGAAATGTAGCCATCTCTTTGAAGCCCCAGCTCAAGGCCAGAGGCCTTGCTCACATATTTTGTGAAAAACTAGAAAGGGGGTGTCTAAGTTAGGAGTGTTGATTTTTGCATCCAGTGGCCAAGTAGAACAGGGCAACACGAAAAGAGGAAGTTTATCTACATTGAACTCTTTTATAGGGACTCTTTTGCTGAAAGTTCTAAAATCAGCCATGGTGAAGACTTTTGTAGAAAGTCAGTCTAGACTTTTCTGTGGGCCAGGCACAGAGGGGGAAGATGGGGCAGGCGGGGGAGATGAGAGCATCTCTGTGGATCCGAGAATGAGGAAGGAGAGATGTAAAAGAATAATGCGAAAGAAGTTTGGGATTTCCCAACAACAAAAACTTGAGCAGTAAAACAGGTAGAGCAGAGGGGAAGAGGGGATTGAGTATCCCCAAAAGCCTGGGAGGGATTTTAAATTTTTAGTAACCTGTTTTCATTGATGACAAAGCAACTTTAAATGCCATTTCCATTACATCTTGGATAGGGGTCTGAGGGCTCCTTAGCTGGTATGAGCTTTGGATTTGCTGGTAAGAGGACCTGATGGGACCCGGTGCAGGCACTGGCAAGAGAAGAGAGGAGTGAGTGGGTGGAGGGGTACCTCAGTACCTGCTACCTCAGCAAGGAGGCAATCGTCTGAGAACCAGCGAAGGTTTGGGTTTTTGATCTATTAATTGTAGGGGAGAAATAAGTTTGCTGCGGTGGGAGTGACAGCAGAGAGTGTGGAGCAGAAGGCTGAGGGTGAGGATCTATTGGAGAAGCATAGTTCAGGATGTGAGCAAAGAAGGGAAAAGGCCTCCACATGGGGGAATTTCCTTCCACCCTTTTGAGCACTTGCCGAAGTTAAAACTGTCACGCAGAATTTGAGGATCTTGAGCCCCCTCTGTGGGCCATCAGTTTTGGTTATCTAATTGGTAATATGGCCAATGCTGTGTACTGAATTTGATGAGGAGTTTGAGTTCCACCAGGCAGCCCCTGTATGCCCACATCCCCATGAGTTACAGAAGATGTCGGCTTTTTCTTCACACAACAGTGGTTGTTTGTTGCTTTGATAGTCCACCGGGCAAACATAGTATTCTAGGCTAGCCAACCTGCATCTGGCAAGCGTGTCCCTACATCCATAAGGTTTGTTTCCATTATCTATGATACGGAAGGAATTTAATGGAATTTTAGTGGGATCCTCTTCATCAGGGATATCCCAATAAGAAAGACCTATAGCCAGCTGACAAATGTCTGGGTGGAGAGATGGCCCCAAGTTCCCTAAGTGGGCTGTGTGTGAGATAGACCATACTTCTTCTCTAGTAGGATTTGTGATCAGCCATCGCTGTTGAATGGGCTAGTGAGTGTTAGGAATACTGGTGGCCAAGGGGAGACTCTATAACCTTATACACATGTCAAATACACAATTTGAAAGGGTTACCAGTCTTTTCCAGTTTCCAGCCAGAGTCTTTACAGGGCACAGGCTTGAGATGAGAGTCCCGGATACAGGAAGTGATTCCGTCTACCTTTACCACTGTAGGTGTTATAAGTAGCACCTGGTATGATCCTTTTCAGTGGGGTTCCAGGGATGACACCTGATGTCTTCTTATGTAGACGAAGTCTCTTACTTGATATCGATGTGGAGTCCCCTCGTCCTCAGTTTGGTAGGCAGTGGCCAGCTGTTTCCACAGGTATTTCTGAGTTCGTTCAAGAGCTTTAAGTCTGTTAAGCTAGGGGGTGTGGAAGGGATCCTTAGGACTTAGAGTTGAGATTAGGTCCCTTACTGGAGGAGGGGCACCATAGAGAATTTCACAGGGGGTGAGGTTACACAAAGAAACAGAGGGAGTATTTATTGCATAAAACAGTGCATAAGGCAGGAGCATAGTCCAATCTTTTATGCTGGTCTCTAAGCTTAATTTCTTTAAGGTCTCTTTAATGGTTCTATTTATTTTTTTACCTGTCCTTAGCTCTGGGGTCTATAAGCACAATGTAACTTCCAATTAATCCCCAGGGTCCTGGCTAACTGCTGACTTACATGGTCCATGAACGCCAGTCCATTATCAGACACAATTACCTTAGGCAGGGCGTATCTTGGAAAAATATCTTTCAGGATCTTCTTGACCACCATTTGCACCTTGTTTTTTTGATGGGGGAGAGGCTTTAATCCTTCCTGAAAATGTATCTACAAAGACTAGTAGATATTTTAGTCCATACCTTGCTGGCTTAATTTCAGTAAAGTCCACTTCCCAGAATTGTCCTGGTCTGGTTCCTCCTAGGTGCTTTCCTGCAGGAAGCTTGGAAGGGTAAGCATTAACCAATTTACAGACCCGACAGGCTTTTGTTAGCCGTTCAGTTATTTCCTTTTGCTGTGAGTCGGTTAGTGGAAAACTCTGTTCTTCATCCTTCAGGAATGCCTGCAGTTTCTTTGAACCAAGGTGAGTGAGTTGATGTACATTTTTAACGTAGTGTAGGGCTTTCTGAAATTGCAGGCTCGGCTCAGTGAAGTTGAGGAGTTCAGGGTCAGTGTCCTTAGATGTTATCAGAAGCTTGCTGGTGCTCAGGGGTCCATTGGAATTGGGCATCTCCCTTTAAGAGCGGGTATAAGAGAGCAGCTAAGGATGCAACCCAAGGTATCCATAACCTGCAGAAGCCAGCAGTCGCAAGAAACTCTCTGAGTTGTCTTCTGTTAAAAGGGGGTGGTATCTGCACAACATTTTGTTTTCTGGGCTTAGTGATCCATCGTTTACCATCCCTAAGGGAATAGCCCAGGAAGATTACTTCTTGCTAGTAAATTTGGGCCTTTTTGGCAGAAGCTCTATACCCGAGTTGAGCAAGCTCATATAATAGTGCTTGGGTCCCAGACTCACAGTTTTCTTTGGTGTTGGCTGCCAGCAGCAGGTCATCCACATATTGAAGCAGGGTGACTTTGGGGTGTGTAGTTCTGAAGTTGTTGAGATCTCTGTGGATTGCTTCATGAAAAAGAGTGGGGGAGTTTTTGAACCCCTTTGGGAGTCTAGTCCAAGTTAGTTGACCAGATGTTTCAGTTTCTGGGTCTACCCACTCGAAAGCAAACAGCAACTGACTATCTTTATGCAGAGGCAAGCAAAAGAAAGCATATTTTAAGTCCAGAACAGTATACCATTTCCGCTCAGGGTTCAGAGTGCTAAGCAGATTGTACGGATTAGGTACCATGGGGTGAATGTCCTGCACTCTGTTGTTGATCTCTCTTAGGTCTTGAATGGGGCATAGTCCTCGGTTCCTGGCCTTTTTTACTGGTAGCAGGGGAGAGTTCCACGCCGATTGACAGGTCCTTAGGACCCAAAGGCCAGATTTTTCTGAATATGGGGCCTTATCCCATCTTTAGCTTTTTTGCTCAGAGGATATTGTCTGACATTGAATGGGGAGGCTGAGGTATTTAACTCCACTGTTATTGGAGTTTTTTTCATGGCTAAGCCTAACCCAGCATTTTTTGCCCAGGCATCTGGGTAATCTGTTATCCATTTCTGGGATAGCTTGCCTGTTTGATCAGTCTTGGGGGGGTGTGAAGAGTTGATGTTCATCTTCTACTGACATAGTTAATGCCGTGACTATAGGAATTTTACTGAAAGATTTAGAAATTTCACATAGGGGCCTTCAGGGTTAAAAGTTATTCTGGCCTGGAGCTTGGTGAGCAGATCTCAATTGGGCCAGGCATTCTGGGATTACTAGGAAGGATTGATGGATTTTTCCTTTCCCCAGTTCCATGGTCTTCTTAGTTGTCTAAGTTCGATATTTACTGCCGTTAGCCCCTTGAACTAGAGACCTTTTATTGGATAGAGGGCGCAATGGGGCCTTAAGGGCAGAGGATACTGCCCCAGTATCCACTTCAAAGTTTACTGGGGTCCCCTCCACTTCAAAAGTTACGCTGAGCTTGGAGAGGTGATCTGAGCCCCGGCTTTTTTAGTTATCCTCCAGAGTCAGAATGTCTGGCTGGCATGGCTGTCACTTTCTAGGGCACTCTTTGGCCCAGTGTCCTTTTTCTTTACAGTAGCCACATTGATCTGAGGCCAGGGGTGTCATTTGGCATGGGCCCAAGTATCCCTTCCTGTCTCCCTGTTTCTTAATTTCTGGCCTATTTGTTGTTGTGACCAGGACCTTAGTCCATACCTTAGTCTGTCTTTTGCTTCTCTCATCCTCCCTTTGCTCCCTTTCATTCTCCCTCCTTTGTTCCTTCTCTTCCTCAGTTTCTCTCTTATAGTATACTTTTTCGGCTTCTCTGACTAATTCTCACAAAGTCATATCTTGTAATCCATCTAAGCATTGTACTTTCTTTTAATCTCCAGGGCAGCTTGCCCAATGAAGGCCATCCTGACAGATGCTTTTGATCCTCTGTGTTAAGGTCTGTAAACAAGTCAGATTGGCACCTGCTATTTTGCCAGAGAAATGTTAAAGTCTGTAAACAAGTCTGGATGGCGCCTGGCCAAATGCCAGAGGGAGTGGTTTGTGAAGTAACAAAAGCGAGCCATTAAGTGTGGAGATTCCTAATTGGTTGACTGCTGTGTCTATTTAATGCTAATTAGATAAGCTGTGTAAAATGTATAAATACTGCTCTTATTCTACAATAAATGGCTTCCACTCCTGCTGTATTAACATACATAAGTTATTTGTCACCCCCCCCCCCGGCAGATGGTGGCCCATACAGGGAGCCCTGGGACACTCAGGGGTAAGTGACGAAAAAAGCTGCCCGTCCATAGATAGGACGGGAGCAGTCTGCTCGTCCCTAGGCAGATAGGGCGAGAGGAAAAATGGCCATTTCGAGAAAATGGAGAAGATTGATGCAGTATGTTTGTGTCTTGTTTTGTCTTGAAATGTTGTATTGTCTTTGTGATGAAAATATGGAAGGGGTGAGAAGTAAATTGATAAGGGAAAAAGGCACCCCAGTGGAACCAAGAGTAGTTAGGGCATGTGTTGATAAAAGCCCAGAAACTCTAGTCAGAAAGAAAAAGAAAGTTCAGAAGAAGAAGGATTATCAGGAAAAAAGTTGCAGCAAAAGGCTATTACTGAATACTTTTCGATACCGGAGGGTGCGTGAAACGACAAGGCGGCTGCCACCTGCCCAAGCCGATCATGGTGCAGCAAGAATTTTCCAAGCGGCAGTTGCAGGCTCTTCCCCTCCCCCCTGCCCAGGGGAGCAGATCGCCACTGCGAGCCCAAATCTAGACCTGACCTGGAGGCATAGTCTTGCAAGCTTTTTCTCCCTGTGCCCTGAAGCAGTTTGAGTCCGGGACACTCCCCAGGGCCATCTGGGGCTGCCTGGGATGCTGCAGCCACAGAAGATGCTACCAGCGTCCCTGATGTTTGGTCATTTTCAATGCAAATAACTAAGCTACAATGGTTCTCCAACACCTGGAAGCTAATGAGTAATAAGCACTATTAAGGCTTATTTAAAATGTAAAAAACCTTGAGATAATGTACTAAAATGTTCAGAAGGTTGTTTTCTTAGTGAAATGCTACAGGATTTTTTTCAGCCATCCGGACTTCCTGCCTTCTTCCCAGTGCCGTTGAAAACAAAGTTGAAAGAATTTACAGTGTTGCTGAGAACTGGAGGAAACTTTGGCTGAGAACCCGACGAGACTCAGAGCTGTTGCTATTTCTGCTGCTACTACTTAAGCTAGCTGCCTGCAAAACTTACCTGGACTGTGATATACCTGGACTGTGAGTTAATCTATTGTGACACTGCTTTATCTGGACTGAGACAACAAACTGTAATCTACAACAAATTGTAACTCGGTATTTTTGCTAATGGTGTCATTGCTGGTATAATTTTTCCAAGGGCTTCTTGCATGGAGCGATCAATTAGCTTGAAATTGTAACATTTTGTATCCTCCCTTTCTGTTTCTAGCAGGTTATTTATGGTGTTTCTGTAAAAGACACTATGGTCGTTATTTAAATTAAACAAAAGGGGGAAATGTTAAGGTCTGTAAACAAGTCAGATTGGCACCTGTTATTTTGCCAGAGAAATGTTAAAGTCTGTAAACAAGTCTGGATGGCGCCTGGCCAAATGCCAGAGGGAGTGGTTTGTGAAGTAACAAAAGCGAGCCATTAAGTGTGGAGATTCCTAATTGGTTGACTGCTGTATCTATTTTATGCTAATTAGATAAGCTGTGTAAAATGTATAAATACTGCTCTTATTCTACAATAAATGGCTTCCACTCCTGCTATATCAATGTACACAAGTTATTCGTCAACCACCCCCCCCGGCACCTCTGTTTGAGGATCTAAAGGAGTATATCTCCTATATGCCTCCATAATTCTCTCTAGACACATAGAGGGAGAATCATCAGGCCCTTGAATAATCTCTCGTACTTTGGCCAAATTAGTTGGTCGCCTCGCAGCCACTTGGAAACCCTCTATTAGAGCCCAGCAATAAGTGGACAGATGCTCCCTACCTTCAAATGTGTTGGGGTCCCAGTTGGGTCAGTTCAAGGGGAAGCTGGCTTTGATTATGTTGGGAAGTTGTGTCGGTCGCCCATCTGGTCCGAGGGTATTTTTTTCTAGCTTCCAGGAGGTTTCTCTCTCGTTCCTCTGTCATGAAGAGTTTCTAGGAGTTGTTGGCAGTCATCCCAAGTAGGCAGGTGTGAAAACGCCAGGGAGTTCTTTGAGTTTTTTTAGCCGGCCCAGCTTCCTCCAGGGAAGGAGGAGCTGTGTGTGCCACGGGGATGTAATCTCGAGGGCGCTGGGCCTGCCTGGCTTCCTCCAATGGTGGAGAGGCTGAGTCAGCAGCAGAGGAATCACTTAGAGGGTGTTGGGGGTTAGTGGACGAGGGCAGGGGATAAGGAGGGGGAGGAGACTCCAGTAGAGTCTTGAGACTCAGGGAGAACAGAGGGTGGAGGAGGAAGAGCAGAGGGTTTGAGAGATAGAATCATGGGAAAAGGAGTAGGAGCATGGACAAGGACAAGGAAAGACTTCACCCACGAAACAGGAGATTTGTAGAGATCCTGCCAAGTTAAGATATATGGCTGTTGATCTGGATGGCTATGTGGCCCCAGGTGAAAGGCGATTTCTCTGATTTTTCAAATTAGGGGGAAGTAGAAAGATCCTTCTGGGGGCCATCCGACTCCAAAGGTGGGTCATTCTGAGGCACAGAGAGTCTGCCAGGTCCGGTGTTTTATGGAAAAAGAAAGATTCTGAGCCCTTAAGCGTACTTTGGTCCAGTGATCAAGGGTCAGGGACAGAGGCCTTGAAGTGCTCTGTCCCATATTGAAAGATACACAGTGAAAGCAACAACACACGACACACACAAGACAAGAAAATAAAGACAGGCAATGGACATCCAATACTGAGACCAGGACTGAGTAGCCGGCAAAACCTGATGGGCTGGCAATCCCGAATCCAAAACAAAATACCACTGACTCGAGGAGACTTTTGTTCCTCGAATTCCAGAGTCCTCTTCGGCGTCCGCCAGGGACGTGGCCTGTGGCTCTGTGACACGTCTGTCAGCCACCATCAGAGAGAGCTCATGCTCATCAATGATAGCAATTTTTCCAAGCCCTAACCTGAAACCTGAAATCAGAAAGAGGCGCCTTACTTACCCTGAGAGGAGCCTGTTGGGAGTCATTCTTCCGCCACTGTCGGATTTTGCTGGGGCCTCCAGATGTAAAGGTCAGGCAAGCGTAAGAAAAAGAGACCACCAAGAGACTGTCAATTGCAATAGCAAAGGGTTTATTGCGGGTCCAGCATGCTGGGGTTCAGAGCTCACTTGAATAGAACAGAGATCCCTGAGAACAGCTTAAGCAGAGCTTAAATGATTTCTTAGGAGAGGGCAGGGAGGGAACTTTATTGATGGGTCAGGGAGAGTGGGCGGTTTGAGAGCAAACGGGTGAGGGAGTACAATCTGCAGTTTGGCAGTTGGGGACAGCACATTCTGGTACAAGATTAGCAAACAGTTCTCAAGATTTCAACAGTGTTTTGTTAAGCATAAAGAAAAACAGGAAGTGACAAGTACCTATTTTATTAACCTTTCACCAAAGCCTAAATGGAAAGTGAGCATGGATTACTAAAAAAAAAAAACATGTCCAGGTTGCCTAATGCTCTCAAATGTCAATCCTATTGGTCACTACATATTTCTTTCTTCCTAAGATTATAAATTCAACCTCAACCCTGTTGACAATGTCTAATCCTATCACTCACTTTATACTTTGCCTGATTTCCTAATGTCTCTATTGATATCTGCTTTCCTACATATTTTGCCAGTTCATCATTATGACTGACTCTTCATATGTGCTGACATATACATTCACTCTCTACCGGAAATGCTATTGTTAAAGAACTTTTGGTCCCAGTCCTATACTCCCTCTTCTTTCTAAACCTACTGACTGTCTTCTTAATCCAACCGACTATCCCTTTTTGACTGGATGTTCCCTTTGACATTCAATCATCCAAGGTACAATGTCCTATGCCATTGTATATTGATTTATCTGAGACACCTGTGCAGAACGTAATTCAAAGCTAAGTATCCCACTCAAGGGCCCAATGCCTTTCTGGGATTCCAGTCTTACCTAGATTTCTGTTTTCATACTTCTATTTCACCTGTATTCTTGTAAATATCGCAGGTTCCTAATACCATTATTCATTCCACAGAATGATTCTTAACCCAAATCGAACCCGTTATTTCCCTAAACATACACTGTTCCCTCAATCTAATTTTACAGTAGAGCAGGGACAGAGTTGGTATTACACTACAGGAATGTAGGGGATCTTCAACCTTCTTAGAACCTGAAAAGTTCATGCAGAAATGATCCCTGGAGAAGATGTAGGCAGCTATGAAGGACCTGAGAGAGCAAAAGTCATCTTCCATGGCAAACAATCTGGTCAGGATGAAGGGTTGTGACAGAATAAGCCACTCTCTTCTTAATGTAGGAAAGATGGACCAAACCAGGACTGTGTGGAGAAATGTTCCTGGGAGCCTATAGTTGATATACAATTCAAACTTCTGAAAGTGTCACAGGACATAGGGGCAGCCTCCATCTCATGGGACCTTTGGAAGAAACTGTTTGGACAAAGTGGTTGCCAAGGCAGTGACCACATTCAATTCCTAAAGGAAGTGACTTACTCACTTCCTTGGGGATAGAACTCTCTGAATGTGGGATCCACAAAGCCAGGCACCCAGAGCCAGTCTCAATCCCAGTCCCAGTGTGCTCACTTGTTTGAATTTACCAAAGACAGAGTCAGACTTTCTTGGTATCTACTGATATGAAAATGGCCAAATGCCAGGAGAGCTCTAAAGAGGGTCCTTTCCTGAGAAAGCAGGCAGTGGCTCAACACTGGCTTCTGACAACTTCACAGAGTTGGCCTTGAGACCAGATTTGAGACAAGAAAGGCCATTTTGAGGGAACATAGAACGGCCCACCTGTCAGAGGACATTCTGGATAGTCACAGACCTACTTGGGGGACGGAGGTGACATTGTGGGTGTGGGTGTGAGTTTGTGGTTTTGTCTAATGTTGTGAGAATAGGTAGGAAAGGCAGTTCTTTTGGTTTGGAGTCAACTGCTTCTAGTGATTTTTTTACAAGGTGAGTTTTTCTATGTCTGTGTATCCCACTCTGTTCGTGGTTGTAGACATTAGAAAAAAGAAAGCATCAATGGATGTGTCCTGTCTAGTTGAAAGCTTCCCAGCATTCATCCTGCCCAATTTATGAGTGACTCCGGCTTGCCTTATGGATGGTCAACACCTGCTATCTTCCTAAGTTCCTGCTTTCTTTCTGAATTCTGGCCACTCTCCAAAATAGGCTCATGGTTTTGTGTCCAAAATATGTACCACCTCCAAACTTTGTGACATGGCCATATACTGGATAGCTGAAGGGAATGGCGAGCATATCAGAAAACTCAGATATCAGTGTGACCAGTAAAGTGTCAGTGGGAAAACCCTGCTTTGGTCCTTTTGCTTACCTATGGTTCTGTTGCCCTGAATATCAGGAAGGTCTTTGCCTCAGACCACCCCTTTGTGAAGCCTGAAGAAAACAGTTTTCAAAAGGAAATGAATGGGCACCACCTGTGTCTCTTTGCTTAATTGCTTTGGAATGGGATGGGTCTAAATCAGACTCTTGGCTCTGTGTGAGGCTGTGGCTTAGATTCTCAGCACCTGATGGATCTAAAAAAAGATCCCATGTGTGTATCCAAAACCAAAATGGCCAAAAGAGCAGTCAGTGTGGATGAAGTCTCTCGCCTTACTCTGTAAGGTTCCTGACCTCCATCTGGTGAAGATAGAGATCCATTTGATTAAATGAGTTATTAAAAGCCCTGCAGAAGCTATCAAATAGGTGCCTGGGTTTTCTCATGTCTCCAATTCACATTAAGAATCTAAACCCCAAAATCAGTACGCCTCAAATTGGAGAAGCAGAGCAGTATTAATGGCAGGAATATTTGATCACTCTTATTTAACAGGAAGGGTGTCCAGGCCACCCTGACATTACACAAATGAGGGGAAAGGGAGCTTATTTTGGACACTGTCGTGGGCTGCACCCCTCATGGAACCCTCCAGCCAGAGGTTATGAGGATTGTCTATATGGAAGACAATGAGGACCATTTGGGAGTGTATTGGTTTTAATTGTGGTCATTTGTGTGGCAGTTGGAAGAGATGACTGGGTCCAACTTGGCTTGAACTCTGGTGTGATTTCTCTTAGAGACTGAGTTCTGGAACTGACCTCAGAGAAGTGTTGCCATGAATTGTTTTGAGATTTTAGGAGGCCATGCATGAGAGTCGCCCATGGAAACTGAGATCTAGGCCAAGGGTGGCTTTCCGCAAACCACTGGGAATCTCAGACAGTATATCACAGGATTTTTTTCTGAAAGACCTGGCAGCCATTGTAGAGAGTCAAAACACACATGGACCTCACATTTTAGACCTCAATGAGCCTGGCTTCATGTGATCTTTTGGCCACTCGTTGGGAAGACTTGTCTGTGAGAGTTCTTCAGAGCTTTCATTGAAATGAGCTTCCTCACAATTTAATGGTTTCTGAATGAATTGAAACCCACAGTTCCTCCAACTAAATCTTTGAAAAATGGCGATACAAATACCATGAAATTTTTGGAAATTCCCATGACCAGCTGGCACTGGAGAAACTTTGGATCTCCTGTTGCTGATCATGAGTGTACAAAACAGAGCCTTGATTGACTGGGTTTCATGAAAATGGTGTAGAACAGAGATGGCAGTAAATTGGAGCCTGCTGAGTAGTGGGCCTAGAGCCTAGAGTGGTGTGCAGGTGTGTGATAAAACATCTGTGGTGAGGTCACGTGTATCTGCCATTGTCTTCCAAATGGCCTGTGACTGACATGTGCAGCCAACAGACCCTTCAATGTAAAGGCATCTTGTTATACAGAGAGGTTTCAGGGCAATGTTCAGAATCAGGTTGCAGTTTATAAGGGGGCAAGCTATGAGTGATAGAAGCCTAGGTGGTGCATTCTCTTGTAGACCCTGATCCTACACACGTGACAGAACTCCCTCCAGCACTTTGTCCCAGTTGAACTTCTTGTATTTCATGAAGCAAATACCAAATTCCCAATGGGGCAGCAAGAAACACCATGAAAAGTGGAGGATGACCAAATGCCTTCACAGTCCACACGTGGAGACACTTAGCCCCCAGTAGCCACAGTTTACCTACAAAGAGAGAATTCATCACTGTTGCCTCATGTTCATTGGAATATAAGAAATCATGTCCTCCAGGTCACATCGATGCAGACCCAGCTTTGATGGTATCACTACAAAAGAAGCTAAAACTCCTGACAAGAACATATATTTCCTGTGCCCAACCTCAAAGGCAGTTTCTCAAGAAGTGCTTAGGCCAGCGAAGCTCCAAGTTTGTGGAGTGTTTACCCTGTCCCTTACATTGAGAAACTCCTCTACCACATCCAAGGTGGTGAAGTCCTGAGCATTTTCCATTCCAGATATGCATTCACAGATTTTCTTACTCTTCTCCTCTAATTCGGTCTTACTTTGGGTGAATGTAATGTCAAGAGATTGTTCTGGATGAGAGTAGGAAGATTTTTGAGTAGCACATATTTGCATACACATTGGATTCATTTTCCAATTATCCATTCGAAATACTGAATCCCTGACACTAAGCCATACCGTATTAGATTCTGACTACTTATCCTAATATGATGGAGAAAAATAACTAAAACAGAATAGAAATTCAAGCAGTTCAGAGGAGGCATGGTTTATATTTGGAGTTGTATTTTGCATTATATAAGGTAGGTGTTATAAATCAAGTTAATTTTTTTTGAAGTAGTTCTCCATTTTTTTAAAGTTATCAAATATGTGAATTCCTGTCTCTCTTTCCCTGTAGCCTATTCAGCACATGTATTTGTATATGCACATATAGTATCCTACCTGGTACCACATGTACATTCTTATGAGGTGGCTGACCTGGCATATACAAATTGTGAGAATTGATCACTCCTCCTAAACGCTGTTGAAACT
Source organism: Callospermophilus lateralis (assembly GCF_048772815.1). Taxonomy (NCBI): domain Eukaryota; kingdom Metazoa; phylum Chordata; class Mammalia; order Rodentia; family Sciuridae; genus Callospermophilus; species Callospermophilus lateralis. The sequence goes on along the minus strand of NC_135320.1, from coordinate 1,980,926 downwards.
GAAAATTCAATATATGGGTGAGCTTCCTAGTTGAACAACATTAATCATAAATCCATGTTCAGTAAAATGAATATTTTTGGAACTGTGGATGATATATATTTTATGGTGAATTTTGATAGGCATATATATTGCTACTTTTTAATATCTGTGTTTGTGTGAAGATATATATATATATATATATATATATATATATATATACACACACACACACACACACACACACATACACACACTCTCCAGATTTTTCAAAATATGAAATATATGTCTTATTTACACCCTCTAAATTCATTCATGTTCATATATATATATATATATATATATATATATATATATATATACTCTCAAGATTTTTCAAAATATGAAAAATGGGTCTTATTATACACTCCCTAAATTCATTCATATTCATGTATGTGAATTTATAATCAACTTTTCACAAGATTACTCTGAGAAATATACATCCACCTGAAATGCATATTTGTTTTTAGTACTGAAAACTAAATTCAGTGAATGGTGCATACAAATCCTAATATTTCTACAGTAACTGACCCAATGCAAGTAGATTTCTATGGGACATGATGTGTATTTTGACATTAGTTTTTATTCAACACTGATACATTACAATTTCTTCAGTTTATGCAAATCATACGATATATATTTCATCCACAAGTTAGCAAATTTATAGGCATTTGTTTCACATTCAATCACTTCCTCCTTCAGAACACATGTATTGCTCAATGTTTCTTGACTGGTCTTTTCATGAGACTTTTTTCCAAACACATCATTTTTGATTTCCATAATCACTTTTGAAGCAAATCTCACACTACCCTTCATGATAAACCAAAACCCTAATATCCCCATTAGATGTATAACTTGTTGGAATGAATGATTGTATATCAACATAAGATCCCTTATATATTTTCAGATATCAATTCAATCCATTATTTAAAGATGGAGCCACTTATATTATTTATTCAGAGTATGGTGTATTCATGCATTATCTTATATTCATAGTCACAGGGTACACCTCTTTGAACCGCAAATAGTAATTTATACATCTTCAAAATACTGCACCCAGAAATGGTGGACTAAATACTCATGATACCAGATCTACATATGCATTTTTTTCAGAGTAATAATCTGGGCACCAAATGCAAATGTAACACGTATAATTGTACCAAAGCCTAAATGTAAAGTGAACATGGATTCCTAAAATCATCCATGTTAATGTTGCCTTATGGTTTCAAATGTCAGTCCTATTGGTGACTACATATTTGTTTCTTCCTAAGATTATATATTCAACCTCAACCCTGTTGAAAATGTCTAAACCTATCACTCACTTTATACATTGCCTGATTTCCTTATGTCTCTATTGATATCTGCTTTCCTACATCTTTTCCCCAGTTCATCATTGTGACTGACGCTTCACATGTGCTGATATTGACATTCACTCTCTAACTAAAACCCTATTGCTAAAGAACTTTTTGTCCAAATCCTATACTAACTCTTTTTCCAAAATCTACCAATTATCTTGCTTATCTTACTGACCATCCCTTTTGGACTGGATGTTCTCTTAACGTTCCATTGTCCTAAGTACAAGGTCCTATGCCATTGTATATCGATTTATCTGAGACAACTGTTCAGAATATAATTCAAAGGTAAGTATCCCAACTAAGGACCCAATGCCCTTCGGAGCTTCAAATCTTACTTAGATTTCTGTTTTAATACTTATATTTCACCTATATATTCTTGTAAATATTCCAGGTTTCCAATACCATTATTCATCCTGCAGAATGATTCCTAACCCAAATCGAACCTGTTATTAACCCTAACCATACACTGTTACCTCAATCTAACTTTACAGAATTACAGCAACAGAGTTGGTCTTACAATACAGGACCACAGAGGTTCTTCCACCAGCTGAGAACCTCAAAGATACATGCAGAATAGATCTTGGAGAAGGTGAAGGCATCTACGATAGACTTGAGAGAGCAAAAGTCAACTTCCATGAAAACAACCTGGTCAGAAAGTAGGGATGTGTCTGAATCAGCCTCTCACTTCTTAATGTAGAAAAGATGAACCAAACCAGGCCTGTGTGGAGAGCTGATCCCGTGTACCTATGGGGATATACCATTCTAACTTGTGAAAGTGTCAAAGGAAGTAGGGGCAGCCTCCATCTCATGGGACCCTTGGATGCAACAGTTAGGACAAAGTTGTTGCCAAGGCAGCGACCTCATTTAGTTCCTGAAGAAAGTGACCTACCTAATTTCATTGGTGATGGAACTCTCTGAACTTTGGATCGAAGAAACCAGGCACCCAGAGCCAGTCCCAGTCCCACTCCGAGTGGGCTCACTTGTTTGGATTTACGAAGGGCAGATTCAGTCTTTCTTGGTACCTACTGATGTGAGGATGGCCAAATGCCAGGAGAGCTCTGAAGAGGGGCCTTTCCTGAGAAAACAGGTAGTGGCTCACCGCTGGCTCCTGACAACTTCACAGATTTGGGCAATGAGTACAGATATGAGACAGGACAGGCCTTTTCTTGGGAACATCCTATGGCCCACCAGTCAGAGGACACTCGGGATAGTCACAGATCTACTTGGGGGAAGGAGGGGCATTTGTGGGTGTGGGTTTGAGTTTTTGGTTTTGTGTCATGTTCTGAGAATAGGTATGAAAGGTGGTATGTTTGGTTTGGAGGGAACTGTTTCTACAAAGTCATTTGACAAGCCGTGTGTTTGTATGTCTGTGTATCTGAGTGTCCGTGATTGTAGACATTCGAAAAGTGAATGCATCAGTGGATGTGTCCAGTCTAGTAGAAAGTTTCCCAGCATTCATCATGCCCAATTGGTGAAGGGCCAATTGATGAATAGCTGTATCGAAGGGCAACACCTGCTGGCTTCCTAAGTTCCAGTTTTCTTCCTGAATTCTTGCCAAACTCCAGAATAAGCTCATGGTATTGTGTCCAAGATATGTACCACCTCCATGCTCTGTTACATAGCCATTACTGGATAGCTGAAGGGAATGGGAGCATCTCAGAAAACTCAGATATCAGTGTGACCAATACAGTCTCAGTGGAGAAACCCTGCTTTGGGCCTTTTGCTTACCTATTGTTCAGTTGCCCTGAATATCAGGAAGGTCTTTGCCTCAGGCCACCTCCGTGTGAAGCCTGAAGAAAAGAGTTTTAAATTGGAAATAAATGGGCATCACCTGTGGCTCTTTTTTTTTAAATGCTTTGGAAAGTGATGTGTCTGAATCAGCCTCCTGGCCCTGTGTGAGGCTATGGCTTAGATTCTCAGCACCTAATGAATTTAAAGAAAGATCCCATGTGAGCATCCAAAATCAAAATGGCAATAAGATCAGTCATTGTGGAAGAAGTCTCTTGCCTTTCTCTGTTAGGTTCCTGACCTCCATAAGTGAGAATAGGGATCCTTTGGGTCAAATGAGTTTTTCAAAGCCGTTCAGAGGCTAGCCCACAGGTGCTTTTGTTTTTCTCATGACTCCAAATCACATAAAGAATTTATCCCTGTCAGTCAGTACGACTCAAATTGGAGAAAAAGAGCAGTATCAAAGGCAGGCCTATTTGATCATTCCAGGATAACATTAAAGGTTTCCAGACCACCCTGACTTTAGGCAAATGAGGGGCAAGGGAGCTTATTTTGGACACTGTCTTGGGCTGTGCCACTCATGGAACCATCCAGGCAGAGGTTATGATGATTGTCTATATGGAAAGATGATGAGGGCCATGTGGGAGTGTTATGGTTTTAATTGTGGTCATTTGTGTGTTGGTTGGAAGTGAATACTGGCTCAACCTGGGCTTGAACTCTGGTGTGATTCCCCTTAGAGACTGAGTTCTGGAACTGACCTCAGAGAAGTATTGCCATGAATTGTGTTGGGATTATAGGAGGCCATGCATGAGAGTCGCCCTTGAAAACTGAGATCTAGGCCAAGGGTGGCTTTCCACAGAGCACTGGGTATCTCAGCCAGGATATCACACGATTTTATTCTGAAAGACTTGGCAGCCATAGTTGAGAGTCAAAACACACATAGACCTCACATTGTAAACCTCTATGGGCCTGGCTTCATGTGACCTTTTGTCCACTCTTTGCGGAGATTTGCCTGTGCGAGTTTTAGAGCTTTCATTGAAATGAGCTTCCTAACCATTTAATGGTTCCTGAATGAATTGAAATCCACAGTGTCTCCTAATACAGCCTTGAAAAATGGCTAGATAAATACCATGAAATTTTTCACTTTTCTATGACCAGGTGGTACTGGAGAACCTTTGGATGTTCTGTTGATGATCATGAGTGTATCAGACAGTGCCTTGATTGACTGGGTTTCATAACATGGTATAGAACAGAGATGCCAGTATGTTGAAGCCTGCTGAGTAGTGAACCAGAGCTGTTGTGTGCAGGTGTGTCATAAAACATCTGTGGTGGGGCCATGTGGATCTGCCATTGACTTCCAAATGGCTTGTGGCTTACCTGGTGCAGCCAGGAATCCCTTATATGTCTGAAACCTCTCCATATTAAGGCACCTTGTTATTTGGAGAAGTTTCAGGGCAATGTTCAGAATCAGGTTGCTTTCTTCAAAGGAGCAAGCTATGTGGGATAGAAGCCTGGTTGGTGCATTCTCCTGCAGACCCTGACCCATGACACGTGACAGAAATCCCTCCAGCACTTTGTCCCAGTTGAACTACTTGTATTTGATGAAGAAAATATAAACTCCCAGTACAGCAGCAAAAAACACCTTGAAATGTGGAGGATGACCATATGACTTCACAGTCCACACGGGGAGACACTTTGCCTTCAGTGGCCACAGTTTACCTACAAAGAAAGAATTCAGCACTGCTGCCTCATGTTCATTGGAAAATAAGAAACCATGTCCTCCAGGATAGATATATGCAGACCCAGCTTTGATGGTCTCACTACAAAGTAAGTTAAAGCTCCTGAGAACAACATATATTTCAAGAGCCCAACCTCAGAGGCAGTTTCTCCAGAAGTCTTAAGGCCGGCAGAGCCCCATGGTTGTGGAGTGTTTACCTGTTAGACCAAGATGCAAGAAAAGACAACTGACTCAAATTAAAGTCAAATTAATTAAAGCTAATTATTTCCACTCCCCAGGCTGCCTCTCCCTCACAAAACAGCGGTAACAAGACAGCAACCCCACCTTTTCTACAGCCCAGCTTTATAGTCCAGAAAGTTACACAAATGGGGGGTTACAGATAACACAACTTTGACAAGCATCACACTAATGGTAGTTTACATTTTTTTTTTTTTTGCTGGTCCCAACATCAGAATTTATGAGGACCATTAGACCCTCAGAGAGGGTGGTTGTCTGGCTAGGGAAGGCGAATATTTATGAGGCGTCACTAAAGTTTCAGAGAGGGCTGCTATCTGGTCAGAGAGCCTGTCATGGGTGAGTTCAAGGAACGGGCAGGCATTCCAAGCAGGTTCAGAATTTGCAGTAATTTATAGTTAATCCAAAATTATCTATGCATGCCTTTGAGGCAAGATGGCTCCCAATTTTAATAAGAGATCAGGTTGGATCTATCATTCCCCCCTTTTCTAATGTGTGCCTTTCAAATCTTTGATAGGTTAGGGAAAGAGCACTGAGGGAATTTTAATCCCTCAGGCAACAGTCTCCAAATTTTTAGAACTCTCCAAAAACCGGTCTCCCTGGTTTTACCTGACTTAATCAATTACTTATATTTATAGTCTATTTATTTTTGGCTCCATTGTTTTAAGAAGAGAAGCATCACTCATTTTGGCTTCTTCTAAGCTGAGAGAGGGTGATGTGAGGGGGCATGGCATAAGGGACATGAGTTGCCTTTTACAAGTCAGTTGAGGGACATGATTTGCCTTTTAGAAGTTAGTTCGGTTTGAAGTCTGGTTGGGGAATAACAGGTTGTAACGTCATATGGGGATGGGTTCTTCTATGAGAGAAACAAAAACCATGAGTACTGAATAATGTTGCAGCAGCTGGAACATGTGACTGTATAGAAGTTTCTTCACCAGTCTTTAATATTCCCAGTTATCTGGACTGTCAACCTAACATTTAAATTTTAGTGTTAAAGTTGTCCCTCCCCATAGGATAGAGTTTAATAATTTAATGTCATCTGATCTGTCAAAATACTTTTACTAGTATGACCTGTGTGTCTAATAGAGAAACCTTTAATTCTGTTACTCAATGGCTGGATAATCATACTAGCAAATACCAAGCCTACCTCTGTAGCTTAGGAATATCTGTAGGCCTTAAACTAAATACTTCTGCCTCTGGCAGCTCCTCTTGATAGTCTCTTTTTATAGTTATCAGGCATTCTTGTCTGAGAATTCTTCTTTGTAGAATCTAGTCTTACTTATTTTGGGAGGCTAACATAAAGTGTATACCTTAAATTTTATTATTATTATTATTATTATTATTATTATTATTAATTAAAATGCCCAGGAATGGCTATATTTTGGTTGTAACTGTCTTTGCTAAGTGTTTAAGATGACACAGTCAAACTGACTTTTGTTTCTATCTATTGTTACCAGTCAGCTGAGATTTTATGGGAGTAATTCCTGGGGAAACTTGAGAGCAGCTTCTCAGTTCCACTAGTGCCATTTGTGATAGGTGGGTCCAGGTCATGCTTGACCATGTGGCTTTTCTCGGAAGCATCAGGGATGTCTCCCTTCTCTGATGACTCTTCTCTTCGTAGCAAATGCACTGACTGGCTTTCTGTTCTCCAGGGGTCTCATTAATCTCCCTGATCGGGAGGTTATGTGGCCCAGAGTTGCAAAGCTCTTTAGAGAAGTCCCCTGTTCCCTGGATTCAGACTGACTCAGAGGGAAAGAGCCAAATATTGATTTTCTTGGCCCTTTTCATTTAACTTTAGTTTCAAATCCTAATCTTAAAAATCCAGTGAATAGAATTTAACAGCCTTATATTAAGAGTACTGAGCTTTAATGGCTATACCTTTATAACTATTTATCTTTTTATTAATTGGGATCTGTATTATTCTGTCTATCTTTTAGGTGACGACTTATTATCTTAAATTAACCAATGTTTTGTTCTTAAAGCAATACTTCTGAAAAACAATAACAGAGAATCTTATAAGATCCCTTATGAGGAAATTACAAAATAAAAATTTTTAACAAGAATAAAAATACTAAGTTTGCGTAATAGCTACCCTGAATTTTTTGGCTGAGTTTTACATTATATCCCCTGTTTGAGATCCTAGTAATCTTGACAGAAAAAAAAACCGACTTTTGAGCATAACTTTAATTGAAATAAAATCTTACCTACTGCTTTTGTAGTCATTCTCACATGTAATAAGATCGGACACAGAGCCTTATCTCAGGTAAGGCATGGCTCTTTATAAATATTAAGAGTTATAGTTCTAAAGCTAATCTTTGTTTTTTAAATATCATTTTACAAAGTTTACATAAATTGTTTGAGGTTATATGAACATTAGCTAACACCATATGCTATCACATTTAAAACATTAATTAAAGAAAGGCTGAAAGTTTTTTACCTTTACATAGATTAGGCTATCATTAACTTAAAAATATATTTAAATTGTTCCCCAATGTAAAAAGTAACATGAAACTTTTCGTATCTTATTGATAACAGGTAAATAAATCCCCAATAAATTGTTTTTACCATACAGCTTCAGAACACCAGCTTGATATAATACTCTTTTAAAGTTTCTACCTTAAAGACTTGTAAACCTGGAAGACATGAGCATATTAATAGCATCACAATTACATTGATGTTTCTTCATTAACCAAATTTAGCTTTTAAAGAAATGGCTGTACAGTGCTCTAAAATAACAGTTCTTATTTAATCAGTTGTTTAATTTTTATGGTTGCTTGCTCTAGAAAAAATAAAACTTCATAAATACAATGTTATAGGTAAACTTATGCTTAAGAAATTTTTGTCTCTTTAAAAGATGACTGATTTTTAAAATCTTATACAGATTTTAGTACAAACTTATACAGACCTTAGTAAATTAATCAGATGTCAATCAAAAGTACTCATGAGTGAGTAAAACCATATCAAATTTACTTTACTTATTTATCAAAATATTAGACAAATGTATTGAACAGTTTAAACCATTTTTTGGTAGAAGGAAAAGTCCTAGAACCAAGGCATATTATATCTTTTGTCAACATTAATATTTTATTAGATTTTTGAACACCTAGAAAAACTTGTAAGCTTAAATATAAAGACATTTATTTTTATCTGGTTATCTAATTTAAATTGAACCATTTTAATCATTTGAATTAAAAATCTTTGGATTCACTTTTTAACATTTGTTTTTATGACCGCTTTTTTTAAATGAGTGCTCCATATATATCTGTATTTGTGTATCATATATATGATATACTAACATATATATATATATATATATATATATATATATATATATATATATACAACACGTAACAAAAGTGTGCACAAATAATAATAATAAAGGCTTTGTTGCTTTTCGCAGGTGAAATCTCCATTGCAATGTTTCAAAATCTCCACAGTTGGTCAAAGATAGAACTGATCAGAAAAACATTAACCTAGGTCTGTAGGATCAAAATCATAAGTTCAAAAAATATAAAGAATCTAAGGAAAAAAATAAGAGTCCTCAAAAAAATGACTGGCCAGTCTTTACCAGATACCATACAATTTACCTTTTATTCCCCCCTTAGGCTTCAGATCAGTCTCTTACTGAGCTTGCAGACTTCTTTCATTTGCATTTCAACATAATTCCTGGTTGAGGTCTGGAAGGAGCAGGAAAAAACTGCTATTCTGAGCAGACACCTCAGGCCTAAGGCATTTTAACCATACTTTTCAGGTTAGGATGTTGAAAATTAGGATAGAAATTTAAGATACAATTCACAAAATTTTATATCTTTATATCTTGTTTTGTCAAAAGATATACTATGATTTACTATCCTTCTCCAAATTAATGCACTGGTACACACAGTGACATTTTCCCAGGCTACCCAATTCAAAATTGGTGAAAAAAAAAAAAAAGACGGAATGATTGGGAAGTTACTTGCCATTTTGGAAGTAGAGTTCTTTAGTTTTACATTGTAAGTATTTAAGTTCTCTGGCATGAATTATCTGAAATCATTAACTAAACAATTACCAAAACCTGACTATTCACTGCGAGATTGTGCAATGCTTCAAAAACCCATTCAGATACCAGATTGTTACAATAAAACATCATCATTTAGACACACATTCATCTAAGATCATTTCCAAGTAACAATTTAAAATATCAACACATTATTGCACATGTCTTATAGGGCCAGATACAAAAACAAAAGACAGACAGAAAGGAGCTCCGAGTATGGCTGACAGACAGAAGCCTTTAAAACAGAGCAGATAAGAGAAAAATCTCCTACACCAGTGGCATCATAGATGTCCCCACAAGGGGACCAGATGTTTTCACAGAGAGCCAACCTGAAATGTAAAATCAAGGGTCTCCATGGTGACTTTACTGCATTTAGTGTCCCCTTTTCCTTTTTCTCTTTTTTAAGAAGACAGAGGTAGCATAATCCTTACAGTGCAGGGAAGGAGGAGGAAATTCCCTGAAGCAACAGGGCTTCAGCAGCTGCTGAGAGTCCCTCAGTCCCTCCTTTTACTTACAGGATTAGCTCCTCTGGTTCGGTTCCACCCCAAGCATGCTCTATCTCCTAACATTTCAGTAGTCAGCTCTCAAAAAGTTCTGGTGCGGGCAGCGGGGGAGTGGTGTATCAAAATTTGTAACTTAAAGTTCGGTTCCTGATCTTGACACCAATTAATGCCAATTTAAAAATGAGGACAGGTTTTTGCAAAAAATTGGAAGGTTTATTGCTTTGCTAACAAAGGAGAAACACAGGGGACTCTGCCCAAAGTTTGTGAGTCTCTTGATCTGGAGGTACAAGGTGTTTTAAAGGAGTTTCACTTGTTAACCTGGGAGATACTCAGTTCTTAGGTCCCCAACAGGTATTGCCCTGTGCAGTGGGTGTGCTCCAGGCAGCCAGCTAGGGGCTTCTCTCATCCTGCTTAACAAACGGGGATAAAGTTCATCGTAGTTCCTTAATACACATTCCAAAGGGGTGTAAGGCTTTCTTGCTTTGTTACCCATTTTCACGTCCAATATCCTTAAATTTTTTCCACAGAAATCACACAACAAAACGCACAAAAACAAACAAATAATAAACATATAGAACACAAAACAAAACACAAAAATACTGAAACCAAGCAACGAAGCAGAAAAACAGAGGAGCAATGCAACATCTTGCTAATGCTCCAGGGTAGGAACGTGTGCTTGCTCATCCGCAACTCTCTACTGTTCCAGAAGAATTCCCCACAGAACAGAATAGAGGACAGAACAATTTTCATTATTGTCCTGGACAGGAGTATATGTGAGCCTCCCCAGGCCACCTCTATGTCATCAGAAGAGATTTCCCTTAACAGGATATCAGATGTTATAAAGGCGCCACTTACCTATGGAGGCCTCCTCCACCAGGTGCTTGCTCATAGTTTTAGTGCGGTGATTCACTACAGTGCTCCCCGGATTTAAGGCTCACTCCAAGGCCTTGGAACATCTCAAATTTCACACCCCCTAGAGTGGCTCTCCAGCCAGGAGCCCTGGAGGGAAGGCCAGCTTTAGAATTTCCAGCAGTCTGGCCTTGTATTCTGGTGGGGCAGGGTCATCTCACTGGGGAACTTCAAAGTGTTAGACCAGGACACAAGAAAAGACCACTGATTCCCAAATACAAAAGCATATCAAAACAATTTTGCAACATGATCAAGTAGGATTCATCCCGGGGATGCAAGGCTGGTTCAATATACGGAAATCAATAGATACTATTCACCACATCAATAGACTTAAAGACAAGAACCATATGATCATCTCAATAGATGCAGAAAAAAAAAATTTGACAAAGTACAGCATGCCTTTATGTTCAAAACACTAGAAAAACTAGGGATAACAGAAACTTACCTCAACATTGTAAAAGCTATATATGCTAAACCTCAGGCTAGCATCATCCTAAATGGAGAAAAACTGAAGGCATTTCCTCTAAATTCTGGAACAAGACACGGATGCCCTCTATCACCACTTCTATTCAAATTAGTTCTTGAAATACTAGCCAGAGCAATTAGACAGACAAAAAAAATTAATGGCATAAAAATAGGAAAAGAAGAACTTAAATTATAACTATTTGCAAAAGACATGATAATATACTTAACAGACCCAAAAGGGTCTAGAAGGAAACTGCTAGAGTAAATAAATGAATTCAGCAAAGTGGCAGGATATAAAATCAACACGCATAAATCAAAGGAATTCCTGTATATCAGCAACAAACTTCTGAAATGGAAATGAGGTCTACCCCTCCATTTACAATATCCTCAAAGAAAATAAAATTCGTGAGAATAAACCTAACACAAGAGTTGAAACATTTAAACAATGAAAACTATAGAACCCTAAAATGAGAGAGAGAAGAAGATCTTAGAAGATGGAAAAATGTACCCTGTTCATGGATAGGCAGAACTAACATCATCAAAATGGCATTATTACCCAAAGATCTTTACAGGTTCAATGCGATGCTAATTAAAATCCCAATGGCATTTCTTGTAGAAATAGATAAAGCAACCATGAAATTCGTATGGAAAAACAAAAGACCCAGAAGAGCAAAAGCAATCCTAAGTAGGAAGTGTGAATCTGGAAGTATACAATACCAGAGAACAAACTGTACTACAAAGTAATAGTAACAAAAACAGTGTGGTACTGGTACCAAAACAGGCAGGTGGACCAATGGTACAGAATAGAGGACACAGAGACTAATCCACAAAATTTAAATTTTCTTATATTTGATAAAGGGGCTAAAAGCATATTGGGAGAAGGATAGCATCTTCAACAAATGGTGCTGGGAAAATTGGAAATCCATATGCAAGAAAATGAAACTGACTCCCTTTCTCTCACCATGCACAAAGTTAACTCAAAATGGATCAAGGAGCTAGGTATCAAATCAGAGACACAGCATCTGATAGAAGAAAAAGTTGGCTATGATCTACATACTGTGGGGTCGGGCTTCACATTTCTTATAGGACGCCCATAGCCCTAGAGTTAATAGCAAGAATAAATAAATGGGACTTACTTAAACTAAATTATTTCTCAGTAAGAGAATCAATAAGAGAGGTAAATAGAGAGCCTACATCCTGGGAACAATTTTTTACCCCTCACACTTCAGATAGAGCCCTAATATCCAGAATATACAAAGAACTCAAAAAATTAGACGACAAGATAACAAATAACCCAATCAACAAATGGGCCAAGGACCTGAACAGACACTTCAGAGAGGAGGACATACAATCAATCAACAAGTACATGAAAAAATGCTCACTATCTCTAGCAGTCAGAGAAATGCAAATCAAAACCACCCTAAGATACGATCTCACTCCAGTAAGATTAGCAGCCATTATGAAGTCAAACAACAATAAGTGTTGGCGAGGATGTGGGGAAAAGGGTACACTTGTACACTGCTGGTGGGACTGCAAATTGATAAGGCCAATTTGGAAAGCAGTATGAAGGTAACTGGGAAAGCTGGGAATGGATTCACCATTTGAACCAGCTATCGCGCTCCTCGGACTATTCCCTGAGGATCTTAAAAGAGCGTACTATAGGGATACAGCCACATCAATAATCATAGAGGCAGAACTCACAATAGCTAGATTGTCGAACCAACCTAGATGCCCTTCAATAGATGAATGGATAAAAAAAAAGTGGCATCTATACAAAATGGAGTACTATGCAGCAATTAAAAATACAAAATCATAGAATTTGCAGTAAAATGGATGGCATTAGAGCAGATTATGCTAAGCGAAGCTAGCCAATCCTTAAAAAAAATGCCAAATGTCTTCTGTGATATAAAGAGAGCAACTAGGAACAGAACAGGGAGGAAGAGCATGAGGAAAAGATTAACATTAAACAAAGACGAGTGGGGGGAGAGAAAGGGAGAGAGAAGGGAAAGCATAAGGAAATGATAGGAGACCCTCAATATTACACAAATTTCATAGAAGAGGATGTGAGGGGAAAGGGGGGGAACAAGGGAGAGAATTGAACAAAAGCATATGAGGTAGAGAGGGATGATGGGAGGGGAGGGGAGGGGGGATAGTAGGGGAAAGGAAATGTAGCAGAATACAACAGTCACTAATATGCCATTATTTAAAAATGTGAGTGTGTAACCGATGTGATTCTGCAATTTGTATTTGGGGTAAAAATGGGAGTTCAAAACCCAATTGAGTCAAATGTTTGAAAGATGATATATCATGAGCTTTGTAATGTTTTGAACAACCAATAAAAAAAAAAGACCACTGATTCCAATTAAAATCAAATTAATGCAAGCTTATTATTTCAACCAGCCGGGCTACCTCCCCCTTACAAAATGGCGGGAACAAGACAGCAACCCCACCTTTACAACAGCACAGCTATATAGCCCAGAAAGTTACATAAAAGGGGGATTACAGATAAAAGAACTTTACCAAGCATCACACTAATGGTAGTTTACATTTTTTTTTGCTGACCCCAACATCAGAAATTATGATGACAATTAGAACCAACGAGAGGGTCGTTGTCTGGCCAGGAAAGGCCAAAAATTATGATGTGTCACTAAAGTTTCAGAGTTGGCTGCTATCTGGTCAGAGAGATAGGCATGGGTGAGTTCAAGGCACAGGCAGGCATTCAAAGCAGGTTCAGAATTTGCAGTAATTTATAGTAAAGCCAAAATTATTTTTTCATGGCTTTGTGGCAACATGGCTCCCAATTTTAATAAAAGATCAGGTTGAGTCTATCAAGCCAGTCCCTTACTTTTGGAAACTCCTCTACCACCTCCAAGGTTGTGAACTCGTGAGCATTTTCATTCCAGATATATATTCACAGATTTTCTAACTCTTCTCCTCTAATTGTGTCTTATTTGGGGTGAAGCTAATGCAAGACATTGATCTGGATGAGAGTGGGAAGATTTTTATGTAGCATATATTTGCATACACATTGGATACATTTTCCTATTTTCCTTGCGAAATGCTGATTCCCTGACACTAACACATACCCTACTAGACTCTGACTACTAATCCTAATATGATGGAGAAAAATAACCCAAACAGAATAGAAATACAAGCAGTTCAGAGGAGGAATGGTGTATAGTTGGACTTGCCTTTTGCATGATAAAGTGTTGGTGTTATAAATCTAGTCAATTTTTAATTGAAATAGTTCTCCATGTGGTTTTAAAGTTAACAAATATGTGAATTCCTGTCTCCATTTCTCTGTAGCCTATACAGCACATGTATTTTTATATGCACATATAGAATCCTACCTGGTGTCACACATACATTCTTGTGAGGTGGCTGGAAGATAGAAATTGTGAGAAGAGATCACTCCTCCTAAAAACTGTTGGAACAGAAAATTCAATATATGGGTGAGCTTCCTAGTTGAACAACATTATATGTAAATCCAAGTTCAGAAAAATAAATAGTTTTGGATCTGTGGATGATATATATTTCATGGTGAATTTCGATTGCCAAATATATTGCTAATTTTTAATGTGTTTTTGTATATATATATATATATATATATATTCTCCAGATTTTTCAAAATATGAAATACCTGTGTCTTATATACACTCCCTAAATTCATTCATGATCATGTTGTGGATTTATTTTCAACATTTCACAAAATTTTTCTCAGAAATAATCATCCACCTGAAATACATATTTGCTTCCTAGTACTGAAAACTAACTTCAGGAAATGGTGCATACATATCCTAATATCTCTATATTAATCGACACAGGGTACACCTATTTGTATCCCCAAACTAATTTATAATTCTTTAAAACATTACCTTCAGAAATGGTGGAAGAAATACTCTAGTCACCTGATATACATATACATTTCATCACAGTAATATTGCTGACACAAAATGCAAGGGTCACACTTATGATTGTACCAAAGCCTAATTTGAAAGTGAGCGAGTATTACTAACAACATCCATGTCCTGTTATCCTAATGCTCTCAAATATCATTCTTATTGGTGACTACATATTTTTTCTTCCTAAGATTATATATTCAACCTCAACCCTTTTAAAAATGTCTTATCCTATCACTCACATTGTACTTTGACTGATTTCCTAATGTCTCTATTGATATCTGCTTTTCTACACATTTTCCCCAGCTCATCATTGTGACTGACTCTTCACATGTTCTGACATTTACAATCACTCTGTAACCAAAACCCTATTGCTAAAGATCTTTTGTTCAAATTGCTAGACTCACTCAAATGGATTCTTCAAAGCCCTGCAGAGGGTAGCTCATAGGAGCTTGGGTTTTCTTATGACTCCAATTCACATAAGAATCTATACCCCACAGATAGTAGGCCTCAAATTGGAGAAGTAAAGTAGTATTAATGGCAGGCATATTTGATCACTCCTGGTTCACAGGAAGGGTTTCCAGGCCACGCTGACTTTAGGCAAATGAGTGGCAAAAAAGATTATTTTGGAAACTGACTTGGGCTGCACCCCTCAAAAAAATCTCCAGCCAGAGGTTATGATGAGGGTCTGTATAAAAGAAGATGAGGGCCATGTGGGAGTGTTTTTGTTTTAATTGTGGTCATTTGTGTGGCGGTTGGAAGAGATGACTTGGTCCACCTGGGCTTGAACTCAATGGGCCTGGCTTCATGTAACCTTTGGTCCACTCTTTGGGAAGCCTTGCCTGTGAGAGTTCTCCCGAGCTTTCATGGAAATGAGCTTCCTCACCATTTAATGGTTCCTGAATGAATTAAAACCCACAGTGCAACCAACTTTATCCTTGAAAATGGATAGATAAATACCTTGAATTTTTTGAAATTCCCATGACCAGGTGGCAATGGAGAACCGTTGGATGTCCTGTTGCTGATCATGAGTGTACCAGACAGTGCCTTGATTGACTGGGTTTCATGAAAATGTTGTAGAGCAGGGATGCCAGTAAGTTAGAGCCTGCTGAGCAGTGGGCCTAGAGCAGTGGTGTGCAGGTGTATGATATAACATCTGTGGTGGGGCAACCTGGATCTGCCATTGGCTTCCAAATGGCTTGTGACTGACATGGTGCAGCCAGCAGACACTTATATGTAAAGGCATCTTGTTATATGGAGAGGTTTCAGGGAAATGTTCCGAATAATTTTGCTATGGACAAGGGGGCAATCTTAGTGTGATAGAAGCATGATCGGTGCATTCTCTTGCAGACCATGACCCACCACACGTGAGAGTACTCCCTCCAGCACTGTGTCCCAGTTGAACTTCTTGTATTTAGTTAAGCCAATACCAAAATCCCAGTGCAGCTGTAAGAAACACCAGGATATTGGAGGATGACCTAATGACTTCACAGTCCACATTAATGGTGGAAGAAATACTCATGTCACCTGATCTACATATACATTTTATCACAGTAATATTTTGGACACAAAATGCAAAGGTCACACTTATGATTGTACCAAAGCCTAAAAGGAAAGTAAGCATGGATTACTAAAAACATCCATGTCCAGGATGGCTAAAGCTCTCAAATGTCAATCTTATTGGTGACTAAATATTTTTTTGATCCTAAGATTATATATACAACATCAACCCTGATTAAAATGTCTAATCTTATCACTCACTTTACACTTTGCCTGATTTCATAATGTGTATATTGTTATCTGCTTTCCTACATATTTTCCCCAGTTTATCATAGTGACTGACCCTTCACAAGTGCTGACATTTACATTCACTCTCTAACTGAAACCCTATTGCCAAAAAACTTTTTGTCCAAATCCTATACTTACTTTTCTTCCTAATCCTACTGATTTTCTTCCAAATCCTACCCACTATCACTTTTTGACTGGATGTTCTCTTCTACATTCAATCATCCAAGTTACAAGGTCCTATGTCATTGTATATCGATGTATCAGAGACATCTGTACAGAACATAATTCAAAGCTAAGTATCCCAATGAAGGGCCCTATGCCCTTCTTGGCTTCAAATCATAGCTAGATTTCTGTTTTCATACTTATATTTCACCTCTATAGTGTAGTAAATATTGCAGGTTCCCAATACCATTATTCATCATGCAGAATGATTCCTAACCCAAATCGAACCGGTTATTAACACTAAGCTTACACTGTTCCCTCAATCTCATTTTACAGAAGAGCAGAGAAAGAGTTGTTCTTTCGATACAAGAAATTAAGGGACCTTCCACCTGCTGAGAACCTCAAATATCCATGCAGAAATGATACCTTGAGAAGTTCTAGGCAGGTATGAAGGACCTGAGAGAGCAATAGTCATCTTCCATGGCAAACAACCTGGTCAGGATGAATTGATGTATCTGAATCTGCCTCTCACTTCTTATTGTAGAGAAGATGGACCAAACCAGGCCTGTGTGGAGAGCTGTTCCCGAGTGCCTATGGTTGATATACCATTCCAACTTGCGAAAGTGTCACAGGAAGTAGGGGCAGACTCCATCTCATGAGACCCTTGGAAGCAACTGTTAGGACAAAGTGGTTGCCAAGGCAGTGACCTCATTTAGTTCCAAAGAAAGTGACATACATCATTTCCTTGGTGATGGAACTCTCTGAACATGGTATCCAAGAAGAAAGGCAACCAGAAGCAGTCCCAATCAAAGTCCCAGTGGGCTCACTTGTTTGGATTTACCAAGGACAGAGTCAGTCTTTCTTGGTACCTACTGATGTGAAGATGGCCAAATGCCAGGAGAGTACTGAAGACGGATTTTTCTTGAGAAAGCAGGTAGTGGTTCACCACATTTTCCTGACAACTTCACAGAGTTGGCCAAGGATTCTGATGTGATACTGGACAGGCCATTTCGGGGGACCATAGTATGGCCCAACAGTAAGAGGACACTCCTAATAGTCACAGAAGTACTTGGAGGAAGGAGGGGCCTTTGTGGGAGTGGGTGTGGATTTGTTGTTTTGTCTCATGATCTGAGAATAGGTAGGAAAGGCGGTTTGTTTGTTTTGGAGTGGAATGTTTCTAGTAATCGTTTGAGAAGGTGAGTGTTTCTTTGTCTGTGAATCCCACTGTGTCCGTGGTTGTGACATTAGAAAAGAGAATGCATTAATGGATGTGTCCTATCTTGTATATATCTTCCCATAATTCATCCTGCCCAACTTATGAATGGACTGCAGCTTGCCTAATCGATGGGCAACACGTGCTATCTTCCTAAGTTCCTGTTTTCTTTCTGAATTCTGGCCAATCTCCAGAATAGGATCATGTTTTTGTGTCCAAGACATGTAGCACCTCGAAGCTCTGTGAAATGGCCATGTACTGGATAGCTGAAAAGATTGGCGAGCATCTCAGAAAACTCAGATATCAGTGTGACCAGGAAAATCTCAGTGGAGAAATCCTGCTTTGGGCCTTTTGCTTACCTATTGTTCTGTTGCCCTGAATGTCAGGATAGTCTTTTCCTCAGGCCACCCCTTTGGGAAGCCTGAAGAAAACAGTTTTCAAATGGAAATGAATGGGCATCACCTGTGGCTCTTTGCTTAATTGCCTTGGAAATGGATGTGTCTGAATCAGGCTCTAGGCCTTGTGTGTGACTGTGACTTTGATTCTCAGCACCTGATGGATCTAAAGAATGATCCCATGTGTGCATCCAAAACCATAATGGCAAAAAGATCAGTCATTGTGGATGAATTCTCTTGCCTTCTTCTCTTAGGTTCCTGACCAGCATCAAGTGAGAATATGGATTCTTTGGGTCAAATGAGTTCATCAAAGCCCTGCATAGGTGCTTGGGTTTTCACATGACTCCAAATCACATAAAGAATCTATAACTGACAGTCAGTAGGCCTCAAAATGGAGAAATGGAGCAGTATTAAGTTCAGGCTTATTTGATCACTCCTGGTTTACACTCCTGGTGTCCAGGCCACCCTGACATTAGGCAAATGAGGGGCAAGGGAGCTTATTTTGAACCCTGTCTTGATGAGTGACTATATGGAAGCAGATGAGGACCATGTGGGAGTGTTTTGGTTTTAATTTTTGTCATTTGTGTGGCGGTTGGAAGAAATGACTGGGTATACCTGGGCTTGAACTCTGGTGTGATTCCCCTTAGAAACTGAGTTGTGGAACTGACCTCAGAGAAGTAATGCCATGAATTGTGTTGGGATTTTAGGAGGCCACGCATGATATTCACCCTTGGAAACTGAGTTCTAGGCCCAGGGTGGCTTTGCACAGAGCATGGGAAATCTCAGCCAAGATATCACAAGATTTTATTCCGAAAAACTTGACAGTCATAGGTGAGATGAAAACACTCATGCACCTCAGTTGTAGACCTCAATGGGCCTGGCTTCATGTGATTTTTTGGACACTCTTTGGTAACCTTGCCTGTGAGAGTTCTCCAGAGTTTTCATTGAAATCAGCTTCCTCACCTTTTAATGGTTCCTGAATGAATTGAAACCCACAGTGCCTCCAACTTCATCCTTGAAAAATGGTTAGATAAATACCATGAAATTTTTGAAATTCCCATGAACAGGTGGCATGCAGAACCTTTGGATGTCTTATTGCTGATCATGAGTTTACCAGACAGTGCCTTGATTGATTGGGTTTCATGAAAATGGTGTAGAACAGAAATGCCAGTAAGTTGGGGCCTGATAAGTAGAGAGCCTATTGCAGTGCTGGGCAGGTGTGTGATAAAACATCTGTGGTGGAAATCCATGAGGATCTGCCATTGGATTCCAAATATCTTTAGAATGACATGGTGCAGCCAAGAGACCATTATAAGTGAAGGCATCCTGTTATATGGAGAGGTTGCAGGGTAATTTAAAGAATCAGGTTGCTATGGTCAAGGGGGCAAGCTATGTGGCATAGAAGCCTGTTTGTTGCATGCTCATTCATACCCTGACCCACCACAACTGACAGAACTCCCTCCAGCACTGTGTCCCAGTTGAACTTCTTGTATTTCATGAAGAAAATACCAAACTCCCAGTGCAGCAGCATGAAACACCCGGAAAAGTGGAGAATGACCAAATGGCTTCACAGTCCACACGGGGAGACAGTTAGACTCCAGTGGCTACAGTTTACCTACAGAGGCAGGATTCAGCACTATTGCCTCATGTTAATTGTAAAATAAGAAACCATGTCCTCCAGGACACAGAGATGCAGACCCAGCTCTGATGGTCTCACTATAAAAAGCTAAAGCTCCTGACAACACCATATATTTCTAGTGCCCAACCTAAGAGGCAGTTTCTCAAGAAGTCTATAGGCCTGCAGAGCTCCATGTTCGTGGAGTGTGTACTCTGTCCCTTACTTTAGAAAACTCCTCCACCACCTCCAAGGTTGTGAACTCCTGAGCATATTCCATTCCAGATATGTATTCACAGATTTTCTAACTCTTCTTCTCTAATTGTGTCTTACTTGTGGCGACGGTAATGCCAAAGCATTCTTCTGGATAAGAGTGGAAAGATTTTTGTGTAGCACATATTTACAAACACATTGGATTTATTTTCCAATTTTCCAATTGAAATACTGAAACCCTGACACTAAACCCTACCCTATTAGACTCTGATTACTAATCCTAATAAGATGGAGAAAAATTACCCAGACAGATTATAAATACAAGCATTTCAGAGGAGGGATGTTGTACAGTTGGACTTGCCTTTTGCATTATATAAGGTAGGAGTTATAAATCTAGTCAATTTTTTGTTACAATAGTTATCCATGCTTTTTTAAAGTTAACAAATATATGAATTCCTGTCTCCCTTTCTCTGTAGCATATTCAGCACATGTATTTTTATATGCACATACAGAATCCTACCTGGTACCACATGTACATTCTTGTGAGGTGGCTTACTTGGCAGATACAAACTGCCAGAAGACATCACAGCTCCTAAACACTGTTGGATCTGAAAATTCAACCTATGGGTGAGCTTCCTAGATGAACAACATTATACATAAATCCATGTTCAGTAAAATGAATATTTTTGCAACTGAGGATGATATATATTTCATGGTGAATTTCGATTGGCATATATATTGCTACTTTATAATGTCTGTGTGTGTATATATATATATATATATATATATATATATATATATATATAGTCTCCAGATTTTTCAAAATATGAAATATATTTGTCTTATTTCACACTCCCTAAATTCATTCATATTCATGTATGTGGATTTATAATCAAATTTTCACAAGATTATTCTCATAAATATTCATCCACCTGATATACATATTTGTTTCCTACTAGTGAAAACTAACTTCAGTGAATGGTGCACACAAATCCTAATATTTCTACAGTAACTGACCCAGTTTAACATCAATGCGAGTAGATTTCTATGGGACATGCTGTGTGTTTTGACGTTCTTTTTTATTCAACACTGGTACATTATGATTTCTTCAGGTTATGCACATCAGAGGATATATTTTTCATCCACAATTTCGCAAATTTATAGGCATTTGTTTGACTTTCAATCAATTCCTTCTTCAGAACACATGTATTCATCCATGTTTCTTGACCGGTCTTTTCATGAGACTTCTTTAGAAAACACATTATTTTCAATTTTCATTATCATTTTTGAAGTGAAACTTACACACCGTTCATGATAAACAATAACCCTTATATTAACAATAGATGTATAACTGGTTGGAATGAATGATTTTATGTCAATATAAGATATCTTATAAATTTTCAGATATCAATTCAATCCATTATTTAAAGTGGAACCAGCTATATTTTTTATTAAAAGTGTGGTCTATTCATGCATTATCTCTATATTCATAGACACAGGGCACACCTCTTTGTATAACCAATACTTATGTATATGTCTTCAAAATATTACTGCCAGAAATGGTGGAAGCAATACTCATGTCACCTGATCTACATATAAATTTAATCACAGTAATATTCGGGACACAAAAAGCAAATATCACACTTATGTTTGTACCGAAGTCTAATTGGAAAGTGAACAAGGATTACTAAAAACATTCCTGTCCAGGTTGCCTAATGCTCTCAAATATCAATCCTATTGGTGACTATATATTTGTTTCTTCCTAAGATTATATATTCAAACTCAACCCAGTTGAAAATGCCTAATCATATCACTTACTTTATACTTTGCCTGATTTCATAATGTCTCTATTGATATGTAGTTTCCTACATATTTTCACCAGTTCATCATTGTGACTGACCCTTCCCATGAACTTATGTTCATTTCACTCTCTAACCACAACCCTATTGCGCTAGAACTTTTGTTCCAAATCCTATACTCACTCTTCTTCCTAAACCAACTATGTACCTAATCCTACCTACTATCCGTTTTTGACTGGATGTTCTCTTCAACATTCAATCATCCAAGGTACAAGGTCCTATGCCATTGTATATCTATTTATCTGAGACATCTGTACACAATGTAAATCAAAGTTAAGTATCCCAATCAAGGGCCCAATGCCCTTCTGGGCTTCAAAATTACCTAGATTTCCGTTTTCATTCATATATTTAACCTCTATATTTTTATATATATCTCAGGTTCCCAATACCATTATTCATCCCACAGGATCATTCCTAACTCAAATCAAACATTTTATTAGCCCTAAGAATACACTGTTCTATCAACCTAAATTTAGAGAAAAGCAGGGACAGAGTTGGTCTTACAATACAGGAATGTAGGGGATCTTCCACCTGCTGAGAACCTCCAAAGTCCATGCAGAAATGAATCCTGGAGAAGATATAGTCAGCTATGAAGGACCTGCGAGAGCAAATGTCATCTTCCATGGCAAAAACCCTGGTCAGGATGAAGGGATGTGTCTGAATCAGCCTCTCTCTTCTTAATGTAGAGGAGATTGACCAAAGCAGGCCTGTGTGGATAGCTATTCCTGGGTTCCTAAGGTTGACATACCATTCTAACTTGTGAAAGTTTCAAAGGAAGTAGGGGAAGCCTCCATCTAATGGGACACTTGGAAGCAACTATTAGGACAAAATGGTTTACAAGGCAGTGAATTTATTCAGTTCCTGAAGGAAGTGACCTCACCTCACTTTCTTGGTGATGGATCTCTCTGAACTTGGGATACTGGAAACCAGGCACATAGAGCCAGTCCCAGTCCCAGTCCAATTGGGCTCAGTTGTTTGGATTTACCAAGGACAGAGTCAGTCTTTCTTTGTACCTACTGATGTTAGGATGGCAAAAGCAAGGAGAGCTCTGAAGAAGGGCCTTTCCTGAGAAAGCAGGCAGTGGTTAAACACTAGCTTCTGACAACTTAACAGAGTTGGCCAAGGAGAACAGATCTGAGACAGGACAGGACATTTCAGGGGAACATTGTATGGCCCACCAGTCAGAGGACACTTCCTAGTGTCACAGACCTACTTGGGGGAAGGAGGTGCCAATGTGGGTGTTGTTTTGGGTTTATGATTTTGTCTCATGTTCTGAGAATAGGTAGAAAAGGTGGTTTGTTTTTTTGGGGGTGAACTGTTTCTAGTAAGACGTTTGACAAGGCGAGTGTTTCTATGTCTGCGTATCCCACTATGTCCGTGGTTGTAGACATTAGAAAAGAGAATGCATCATTGGATTTGTCCTGTCTTGTAGAAATCTTCCAAGCATTCATCCTGCCCAATTAATGAATGGATTGCAGCTTTCCTTAAGGATGGGCAACACCAACAATCTTAGTAATTTCCAATTTTCTTTCTGAATTCTGGCCAATCTCCAGAATAGGCTCATAGTTTTGTGTCCAAGATATGTACCACCTCCAAGCTCTGTGACATGGCAATGTACTGGATAGATGAAGGGAATGGCGAGCATCTCAGAAAACACAGATATCAGTGTGACCAGTAAACTCTCAGTGGAGAAACCCTTCTTTGAGCCTTTTGCTTACATAATGTTCTGTTGCCTTGAATGTGAAGAAGTTCTTTTTTTCGGACCACCCCTTTGTGAATCCTGAAGAAAACAGTTTTCAGATGGAAATGAATGGGCATAACCTGTGGCTCTTTGCTTAATTGCTTTTGAAAGGGATGTGTCTGAATCCAACTCAATGCCCTGTGTGAGGCTGTGGCTTAGATTCTCTGCAACTGATAGATCTAAAGAAAGATCCCATGTGTGCATCCAAAACCAAAATGGCCAAAAGAGCAGTCATTGTGGGTGAAGTTTCTCTCCTTCCTCTGTTAGGTTCTTGACATCCATCAAGTGAGAATTGGGATCCTTTGGGTCAAATGAGTTCTTCAAAGCACTGCAGATGTGGTTAGGTTTTCTTATGACTGAAATTCACATAAAGAATATACACCTGACAGTCAGTAGGCCTCAAATTGCAGAAGAAGATCAGTATTAATGGCAGGCATATTTGATCACTCCTGGTTCACTGGAAGGGTTTCCAGGCAACCCTGACTTTAGGCAAATTAGCGGCAAGGGAGCATGTTTTGGACACTGTCTTGGGCTGTGCCCCTCATGGAAACGTCCAGCCAGAGGTTATGATGACTGTCTATATGGAAGAAGATGAGGGCCATTGGGGAGTGTTTTGGTTTTAATTGTGGTCATTTGTGTGGCATTTGGAAGAGATGACTGGGTCCACCTGGGCTTGAACTCTGGTGTGATTCCCCTAAGAGACTGAGTTCTGGAACTGAGCTCAGAGAAGTATTGCCATGAATTGTGTTGGGATTTTATGAGACCATGCATAAGAGTCGCCCTTTAAACTGAGATCTAGCATTGAAGTGCTCTGTCCCATAATGAAAGATCCACAAACAGTGAAAACAATGACACATGAAACAGACAAGACAAGACAATAAAGACAGGCAATGGACGTCCAACACTGAGATCAGGACTGAGTAGCCGGCAATAACCAATGGGCTGGCAATACCGAATCCAAAACAAAATATCACTGAGTCGAGGAATCTATTATAACTAAATTTCCCAAGTCCTCTGGGGCGTCCCCCAGGGACGTGGCCTGTGGCTCTGTGACGCGTCTGTCAGCCACTGTCAGAGAGAGCTCACACTCTTCATCGACAGCCATTTTTCCAAGTCCTAAGCTGAAACCTGAAACCAGGAAGAGGTGACTTACTTACCCCGAGAGTAGCCCATTGGGGTCTCTCATCCGCCGCTGCCAGATATCAGTGGAAACTTCATGTGTAAATGTCGGGCGTGCATTGGAGGAAGAGACCACCAAGAAACTGACTCATGAAACAGCAAAGGGTTTATTGGAGTTCCAGCATGCTGGGGCTCAGAGCTCACTTGAATACAGCAGAGAGCCCTGAGTACAGCTTGAGCAGAGCTTATATACTTTCCTTGCCGAGGGCAAGGAGGGAAGTTTATTGATAAGTCAGTGGGAGTGTGCGGTTTGCATGCAACCAGGTGATAGAGTAAATTCTGCAGTTTGGAAACTGGGGACAGCACATTCTGGGAACAAGATTAGCAAACAGTTCTCAAGATTTCAACAGTGTTTTGTTAAGCATAGAGAAAAACAGGAAGTGACAAGTACCTATTTTATTAACCATTCAATAACAACTATACCTTTTTAAACGGATGTTCTCATCTACATTCAATCTTTTAAGGTACAGGGTCCTATGCCATTGTATATCGATTTACCTGAGATGTCTGTGCAAAATGTAATTCAACGCTAAGTATCCCAATTAAGGGCCCAATGCCATTCTGGGATTCAAATCTTACTTAGATTTCTGTTATCCTACATATATTTCAACTATATATTCTTATACATATCGCAGCTTCTCAATACAATTATTCATAAAGCAGAATGATTCCTAACCCAAATCGAACATGTTATTAACCCTAACCCTACACTGTTCCCTCAATCTAACTTTACAGAAGAGCACGGACAGAGTTGGTCTTATAATACAGGAATGTAGGGGATCTTTCACCTGCTGAGAACCTCAAAGGTCCATGGAGAAATAAGCCATGGAGAAGATGTAGGCAGCTATGAAGGACCTGAGAGAGCAAAAGTCATCTTCCATGGCAAACAACCTGGTCAGGATGAAGGGATGTCTCTGAATCTGCCACTCACACCCAGTGTACTGGGCCACTTCACAGGTGAATAACGAGTTAGAATGACAAAAAATTATCTTGTTAGGATCTTACAGAAAAGTGGGTGTGCACCGAAACCTAGAAGAATGATTTCCACCAACGAGGTCCGGTAATTGAGTCTCAAACACGAGCCAAATGTGCGACCGGAGATCCGGGCTGACAAATCCGTGTGGCCTGCCCCGTGGCTACAGACGGCAGGGCACCACCTAGAAGCGACCAGCCGGCAGGGAGAAACGTTGCTGCAGATTCTGTGGAATCCTGCTGGCTGACCTCCCACTGAGCCCCGGGCTGAGTTTGGGATTTCAGACGGGGAAGGAAGTGCTACAGTTCAATCCCCCCACAATAAAAACTCCACCAAGGAAACCAACGTCCACCATCTTGGAGAGCAGAAGTAACCACCGCCACTCTCCAACAGATTGCAACAATGAAACAGGTTTGTGTTACTCAGCTCATCTCCCATACAGCAGGGAATTCACATAAAATCTCTCTTAGGCTTTCCATTGGAGGGATTATCAGAGAGAGCCTGCATAAAGACGTCGGGAAAACTAGAGGCACCTGACCTTCAACTCCCCCTCCCATCAGTGGTGAAAACGAAACCTGTCTAGCCAGCGCTAGGGGAGGGGCAAGAGGAAAAAGTCAAAACAATAGAGTGCCGGGGTTCTCCATAGACACCATCCACACCCAAGAAACGGCAGGCCCAGAGTACAGTTTGAGCTGCCGAGAGGCATCACTCAGGGGAAATCTGGTCTAGCACGAGAAACCAGGACTAGCAGGAGAAAACAGGGGACTAGAGGCCAGGCCCGCGTGACTGGGCGGCTGGAGAACGCCCGCCCGCTGGTGACAAACAGCCCGCTGTTGGTACGACTGGGTGGCTGGTGCCCACCTACCTACCAGCGACCAATCGCCCGCTGGCTGCCCATGCAACTCGGTGACTAGAGATCTCCCACCCACCAGTGACAGCCCACCCGCTGACTGTGTGACTGGATGGCTGGAGACCGCCCGCCCGCCGGCAATCGGGAGTTGAAAACACACAGAGACAGATCAGTCCCACCCCACCCCCATTTGAACACCCTGGCAAGGAGCCTGTGGCCCGCCATAGCAGACAGGTGACATCACTGGAGCTCGGCCATCGCAATTCCTTCCAAGCAGAATTCACTTTAGCAAGCATAGTCTATCCAACACAAAGGAGAGACAACAGATATATTAAACCAAAACAAATCTATAGAATAGAGCAGAAACACAGCAATCAAATAGAGATGGAAAGTAACGTGAACATCATGAAAAAACAAGGGAAAAAATGTGTACAAACAATGCAGGACAACTTAATTCTACAGGAGGACCTAGAATCATCAGAAACAGGGATAGGGAAAAAAACTCAAGGCTTACCTAACTCAGATGAAAAGGGATATTAGAGAATACATGAGGCAGCAAGTCCTAGCAATAAAAGTATATTTTGAAAATGAATTAAACAAATTCAAATGGCAAAGAACAAGCTTTACCAGGAGATAGAGATCTTAAAAAAAATCAAACAGTAATCCTAGAAATGCAGGAAACTATAAACTAAATTAAAACTCAAACGAGAATATTACAAATAGACTAGATCAAGTAGAAGTCAGAACATCAGATAATGAAGACAACGTTTATCAACTTGAAAAGAATATAGTCAACACAGAAAAGATGCTTAAGTCCCAAGTGCAATCTATTCAAAAGATATGGGATGTCATAAAAAAAAAAAAACAAATTTCACAGTCATCGGGATAGAAGAAGCCATAGAGATCCAAACCAAAAGAATGGACAGCATATTAAATGAAATAATTCTAGAAAACTTCCCAGAGATGAAAGATGGAATGGATTGCCAAATCCTGGAAGCCTACAGGACCCCAAACATTCAAAACCATAATAGACTAACTCCAAGACATATAATTATGAAGATAGCAAACATACAGAACAAGGAGAGAATATTAAAAGCTACCAGAGAAAGGAGGCGGATTACATTCACAGGTAAGCCAATTAGATTAATGACTGATTTTTCATCACAAACTTGAAAGTGAGAAGATCCTGGAACAATGTATTTCAAACACTGAAAAATAATGAATTCCAACCAAGAATACTGTATCCAGCAAAATTAAGCTTCAGATTTGACAATAAAATTAAAGTCTTTCACAATGAAAAAAAACTAAAAGAATTCGCACCCATAACCTATATATTCTTGTAAATATCGCACTTTCTCAATACCATTATTCATCCTGCAGAATGATTCCTAATCCCAATCGAACCTGTTATTATCCCTAACCGAACACTGTTCCCTCAATATAACTTTACCGAAGAGCAGGGCCAGAGTTGATCTTACAATACAGGAATGCATGGGATCTTCCACCTGCTGAGATCCTCAAAGTTCCAAGCAGAAATGATCCCTGGAGAAGAGGTAGGCAGCTATGAAGGACCTGAGAGAGCAAAAGACATCTTCTATGGCAAACAACATACTCAGGATGAAGGGGTGTGTCTGCATCAGTCTCTCTCTTCTTAATGTAGAGAAAATGGACCAAACCAGGCCTCTGTCGAGAGCTGTTCCCGGGTTCCTATGATTGATATACCGTTCTAACTTTTGAAACTGTCACAGGAAGTAGGGGCAGACTCCATCTCATGGGAACCTTGGAAGCAACTGTTAGGACAAAGTGGTTGCCAAGGCAGTAAACTCACTCAGTTCCTGAAGGAAGCCACCTACCTCACTTCCTTGGTGAGGGAACTCCCTGACCTTGGGATCCAGGAAGACAGGCACCAAATGCCAGTCACAGTTCCATTCCCAGTGGGCTCTGTTGTTTGGAATAATCAAGGACAGAGTAAGTCTTCCTTAGTACCTACTGATATAAGAATTGCCAAATGCCAGGGGAGCTCTGAAAAGGGGCCTTTCCTGAAAAAAGCAGATAGTGGTTCACCGCTGGCTCCAGACAACTTCACAGAGTTTGGCAAGGAGACCAGATCTGAGACAGGACAGGCCTTTCAGGGGAACATAGTTTGGCCCACCAGTCAGAGGACACTCTGGATAGTCACAGACCTACTTGAATGAAGGAGGTGTCTTTGTGGGTGTGTGTGTGATATTGTGGTTTATTTTCTTGTTCTGAGAATAGGTAGGAAAGCGGTTTGTTTGATTTGGAGTTGACTGTTTCTAGTAAGTCGTTTGTCAAGGCGATTTTTTGCACGTCTGTGTATCCCACTGTGTTCGTGGTTGTAGACTTTAGAAAAGAGAATGCATCAATGGATGCGTCCTGTCTAGTAGAAATCTTCCCAGCATTCACCCTGCCCAATTTATGAGTCGACTGCCTCTTGCCTTATGGATGGGCAACACCTACTATCTTCCTAAGTTCCTGATTCCTTGCTGAATTCTGGTTACTCTCAAGAATAGGCTCATGGTTTTGTCTCCAAGATATGTACCACTTCCAACCTGAGTGACATGGGCATGTAGAGGATACCTGAAGGGAATGGCGAGCATCTCAGAAAACTCTGATATCAGTGTGTCCAGGAAAGTCTCAGTTGAGAAACCCTACTTTGGGCCTTTTGCTTACCTATTGTTCTGTTTCCCTGAATGTCAGGAAACTCTTTGCCTCAGGCCACACCTTTGTGAAGCCTGAAGAAAACAGTTTTCCAATGGAAATGAATGGGCATCACCTGTGACTCTTTGCTTAATTGCTTTGGAAAGAGATGTGTCTGAATCAGCCTCTTGGCCCTGTGTGAGGCTGTGGCTTAGATTCTCAGCACCTGATGGATCTAAAGAAAGATCCCATGTGTTCATCTAAAACCAAAATGGCAAAAAGATCAGTCATTCTGGATGAAGTCTCTTGCCTTCTTCTGTTAGGTTCCTGACCTCCATCATGTGAGAATAGGGATCCTTTGGTCAAATGAGTTCTTCAAAGCCCTGGAGAGGCTAGCCCATAGTGCTTGGGTTTTCTGATGACTCCAAATCACATAAAGAATCTATACCTGACAGTCACTAGGCCTCAAATTGGAGAAGTAGAGCAGTATTTATGGCAGGCTTATTTAATCACTCCTGGTTTACAGTAACGGTGTCCAGGCCACCCTGACTTTAGCCAAATGAGGGGCAAGGGAGCTTATTTTGGACAATGTGTTGGGCTGCACGCCTCATGGAAACCTCCATCCAGAGGTTATAATCAATGTCTATATGGAAGAAGATGAGGGCCATATAGGAGTGTTTTGGTTTTAATTGTGGTCATTTGTGTGGCTGATGGAAGAGGTGCCTGGGTCCACCTGGGCTTTAACTCCGGTGTTATTCCCGTTAGAGACAGAGATCTGGAACTGACCTCAGAGAAGTATTGCCATGAATTGTGTTGGGATTTTAGGAGGCCACACATGAGACTTGCCCTTGGAAACTGAGATCTAAGTCCAGGGTGGCATTCAACCGAGCACTTGGAATCTCAGCCAGAATATCACATGATTTTATTCTGAAAGATATTCTTCTACCACCTCCAAGGTTGTGAACTCCTGATCATTTTTCATTACAGATATGTATTCACATATTTACTAACTGTTCTCCTCTAATTTTGTCATACTTGGGGCGAAGGTAATGTCGAGGCAATGTTCTGGATGTGAGTACGAAGATTTTTGTGTAGCACATGAAATCGCGTTTGGATTTTAGGAGGCCACGCATGAGCATAGCCCTTGGAAACTGAGATCTAAGCCCAGGGTGACTTTCGACAGAGCACTGGAAATCTCAGCCAAGATATCACATGATTTTTTCTTAAAGACTTGGCAGCCATACTTGAGAGTCAAAACACACATGGTCCTCACATTGTAGACCTCAATGGGCTTGGCTTCATGTGACCATTTGGCCCCTTTTTGGGAAGCCTTGCCTGTGAGAGTTCTCCAGAATTTCATTGAAATGACCTTCCTCACCATTTAATGGTTCCTGAATGAATTGAAATCCACAGTGCCTTCAACTTCAAACTTAAAAAAATGGCTAGACAAATACCATGAAATTTTTGAAATTCCCATGAACAAGCGGCACTGGAGAACCTTTGGATGTCCTGTTGCTGATCATGAGTATACTAGACAGGGCCTTGATTGAGTAGGATTCATGAAAATTATGTAGAACAGAGATACCAATAAGTTGGAGCCTGCTGAATAGTGGGCCTAGAGCAGTGGTGGGCAGGTGTGTGATAAAACATCTGTGGTGGGGCCATGTGGATCTGCCATTGACTTCCAAATGGCTTGTGACTAACATGGTGCAGCCTGCTGACCCTTCTATGTAAAGGCATCTTGTTATATGGAGAGGTTTCAGGGCAATGTTCAGAATCAGGTTGCTGTGGTCAAGGGGACAAGCTGTGTTGAATAGAAGCCTGGTTCGTGAATTCTCCTGCAGATCATGACCCACAACACGTGACAGAACTCCCTCCAGCACTGTGTGTCAGTTGAACTCATTGTATTTCATGAAGCAAATACCAAGGTCCCAGTGCAAAAGCAAGAAACAATATGAAAAGTGGAGGATGAACAATGGCTTCACAGTCCACATGGAGAGACACTTAGCCCCCAGTGTCCACAGTTTACCTACAAAGAGAGAACTCAGCACTGCTGCCTCAGGTTCATTAAAAAATAAGAAACCAATTCCTTCATGTCACATAGATGCAGACCCAGCTTTGATGGTCTCACTACAAAGGAATCTAATGCTCCTGACAACAACATATATTTCAAGTGCCCAACCTCAAAGGCAGTTACGAAAGAAGTTTTTATGCCAACCGAGCTTCATGTTTCTGGAGTTTTACCCTGTCCCTTACTTTTGGAAACTGCTCTACCACCTCCAAACTTGTAAACACCAGAGTATATTCCACTACAGATATATACTCACAAATTTTCTAACCTTTCTCCTCTAATTGTGTCTTACTTGGGGCGAAGGTAATGTCAAGGCATTGTTGTGGATAAGAGTTGGAAGATTTTTTTGTAGCACATATTTGCATACACATTGGATTCATTTTCCAATTCTCCATTCAAAATACTGAATCCCTGACACTAAATCATACCCTACTAGACTCTGACTACTAATCCTAATATGATGGAGAAAAATAACCCAAACAGAATAAAAATCTATGCAGTTCACAGGAGGCATGGTGTATAGTTGGAGTTGCCTTTTGCATTATATAGGGTAGGAATTATAAATCTAGTCAATTTTTTGTTGACATAGTTCTCCATGTGTTTTTAAATTTAACAAATATATGAATTTCTTTCTCCGTTTGTCTGTAGCCTATTCAGCACATGTATTTTTATATGCACATATAGAATCCTACCTGGTATCACATGTACATTTTTTTTGAGGTGGCTGACTTGGTAGATACAAACTATGAGAAGAGATCATTCTTCCTAAACGCTGTTGGAACTGAAAATTGAACCTTGTGGGAGCTTCTTAGTTGAACAACATTATACACAAATCCATGTTCAGTAAATTAAATGTTTTTGGATCTGTGGACGATATATATTTTAACATGAATTTTTCTTGGCATATATATATTGATACTTTTTAATGTCTCTGTGGTATATGTGTGTGTGTGAGTGTGTGTGTGTGTGTGTGTGTGTGTGTGTGTGTGTATATATATATATATATATATATATATATATATATATATATATACACTCTACAGGTTTTTCAAATTTGAAATATATATGTCTTATTTTACACTCCCTAAATTCATTCATGTTCATGTTTGTGGATTTATTATCAACTTTTCACAAGATTATTCTCAGAAATATTCATCCACCTGAAATACATATTGGTTTTCTAGTACTGACAACTAACATCAGTGAATGGTGCATACAAATTCTAATATTTCTACAGTAACTGACCCAGTTTAACATCAATCCAAGTAGATTACTATGGGACATGATGTATATTTTGACGTTCATTTTCATTCAACACTGGTACATTACTATTTCTTCAGTTTCTGTACATCATAGAATATGCATTTCATCCACAAGTTAGCAAAATCATTTGCATTTGTTTCACTTTCAGTCACTTCCTACTTCAGAACACATGTATTCCTCTATGTTTCTTCACTGGTCTTTTCATGAGACTTCTTTCCAAACACATTATTTTACATTTCCATACTAATTTTGAAGAAAAACTCACACAAAATTCATGATAAAACATACCCTAATGTTACCATTAGATGTATAACTCATTGGAATGAATGATTCTATATGAATGTAAGATTTCTTATATACTTTCAGATATCAATTCAATCCATTATTTAAAGTGAAACCAGTTATATTATTTATTCACAGTATTGTCAATTCATGCATTACTTCTATATTTATAGACAAAGGGTACACCTCTTTGTTCCCCCAATACTAATTTATACATCTTCAAAATATTGCTCCCTGAAATGGTGGAAGAAATACTCATGTCAAGTGATCTACATATACATTTAATCACAGTAATATTCTGAACACAATATGCAAAAGTCACACTTATGATTGTACCAAAGGCTAAATAGAAAGTGAACCTGGATTACTAAAAACATCCATGTCCAGGTTGCCTAATGCTCTCAAATGTCAATCCTATTTGTGATTACATATTTGTTTCTTCTTAAGATTATATATTGAAACTCAACCCTGTTGATAATGTCTAATTCTATCACTCACTTTATACTTTGTCTGATTTTGTAATGTCTCTATTGATATCTGCTTTCCTACATATTTTCCCCAGTTCATCATTGTGACTCATTCTTCACATGTGCTGACATTTACATTCACTCTCTAAACTAAACCCTATTGCTAAAGAACTTTTGGAACAAATCCTATACTAAACCTACCAACTATATTCCTAATTCTTCTGACTATCCGTTTGACTGGATGTTCTCTTTTACATTCAATCATCCAAGTAAATGTCGGGCGAGCGACGGAAGAAGAGACCACCAAAAGTCTATCTCATGCAACAGTAACGGGTATATTGGGGGTCCAGCATGCTGGTGCTCAGAGCTTACTTGAAGAGAGCAGAGAGTCCTGAGAACAGCTTAAGCAGAGCTTATATACTTTCCTTTGAGAGCGCAGGGAGGAAAGTTTTTGATGTGTCAGGGCGAGTTGGCAGTTTGCGTGCAACCGGGTGAGGGAGTACATTCTGCTGTTTGGAAGTTGGGAACAGTACATTCTGGGAACAAGATTGGCAAACATTTCTTAAGATTTCAACAGTGTTTTGTTAAGCATACAGAAAAACAGGAAGTGACAAGTAAATATTTTATTAACCTTTCATTCCCCTCTTCTTTTTCTGGCTACTTTTAATCATAAAATGATCATTGGGGCGTGTCACATTGTATGTCTGCTCGTGGGGTATTACCATAAGTTTAACTTGTCCAATTTGAGCTTGGAGAAAAGAAATTACATGGTTCAGCAAACAGGGTTTTAAAGGATAATAATATGAGGATTATTATTGGAATGGCCAAGGTTGATAAATGGGTAATTAACCAGGGAAACTGTGTGAACC
Source organism: Callospermophilus lateralis (assembly GCF_048772815.1). Lineage (NCBI taxonomy): Eukaryota > Metazoa > Chordata > Mammalia > Rodentia > Sciuridae > Callospermophilus > Callospermophilus lateralis. The sequence goes on along the minus strand of NC_135320.1, from coordinate 1,946,446 downwards.
AAGACTCAAGCCACCCTTTTGGGGCCTCCGTCTCTCGTTGACGCTATTCAATTCGTCTTTTTAATTTACTCATAGATTTTTTTACAACTCCAGTATGGTCGGCATACACAAAACATTCTTTCTTCAATGCAGAACAAAGGCCCTATTTTCTCATAAAATGGAGGTCCAAACCTCCACTTTTCTGTAAAACAACTTCACAGAGAGAGGTTAAAGATTCCTCAAAGCTGTGATGGAGGTTTCTAATATCTTTAAGTTTTGGTCTATTGCTGTTTCTATTTGGGTCATTTGTTGTGTCCCATGACCAAGGCAGTGGTCCTTGTGCTCACCCCTGCAGCAACTCGTATTTCTAATAGGATGGCTAATGTGAGGGATATATTTTCCCAGTGGAACCAGGTTATATGCCCCCCTATTTGATCTTCAAATGAACCTGTGTCACGATAGAGCACTCTAGGAAACATCTCTACCATTACACAATTAATCACATCTGTTGACCATTTCATGAAAGCATAAACAATATTTAAGTGTATAGAATTATACTGCTGTAGAGACGGACAAGGCAAGGCATCTAAGATAGTACCAAAGACAGGGAAACAGCCCACTTTGGTTGCAAACAGCTTCAGACGGCATTACTTCTGTTGTAATCAATTAATCCCCTGAAACTGAAGTTTAGGTTGTTTCAGAATTTTGTACCCAACATGTAAGGGAAGGGGCTCAGAAATTCACAGCCTGCAGAAGTTTATAAAATGCAGGGTTTTTTTCTGTTTTTTTCCTCTGTTCTGGGCAAGATAACTTTTCAAGGACACCTGGGTGAAAGAGAGCTTTTTATTCCCTTTATTTTTCCCCCTGTCATCTGTTACCATGGAGCCCAGCTGGTATCTTCTTTATCTTACAAATGTAGACATTTCTGTGAAGCCCCAGCTCAAGGCCAGATGCCTTGTTCACATATTTTGTGAAAAACTAGTAAGGTGGTGTCTAGCTTAGGAGTGCTGATTTTTTTTAGCCAGTGGCCTAATAGAACAGGGCAACATGAAAAGAGGAAGTTTATCTACATTGAACTCATTCATAGGGACTCTTTTGCTGAAAGTCCTAAAGTCAGCCGTGGTGAAGATTTCTGGAGAAGGTCAGTTAAGACTTTTCTGTGGGCCTGCTACAGAGGGGGAAGACGGGGAAGGCGTGGCTGTGAGCAGCTCCGTGGATCTGAGAATGAGGTAGGAGAGATGAAAAAGAATAATGGGAAAGGGGTTTGAGATTTTCCTAGCAACAAATCTTGAGCAGTAGAACAGGTAGAGCAGAGGGGAAGACGGGAGTTAGTATCCCAAAAAGCCTGTGAGGGATTTTAAATTCTTAGTAACCTGTTTTCAGTGATGACAAAGCAACTTTAAAGTCCATTTTCATTACATTTTGGATAGGGGTCTGAGGGCTCTCCTCAGCTGGTTTGAGGTTTGGGTTAGCTGGTAAGAGGACCTGGTTCGACCCGGTGCGGGCACTGACAGGAGAAGAGAGGAGTGAGTGGATTGAGGGGTACCTAAGTACCTGCTACCTCAGCAAGGGGGCAATGGTCTGAGAACCAGCGGATGTTCCGGTTTTTGATCTAGTAATTGGAGGGGATAAATCAGGTTGCTAATATGGGAGTGACAGCAGAGAGTCTGGAGCAGAAGGCTGAGGGTGAGCGTCTATTAGAGAAGCATAGTTCAGGATGTGAGAGAAGGAGGGAAAAGGCCTCCACATAGGGGAATCTCCTTTCACCCTTTTCAGCACTTGCAGAAGTTAAAAAGGTCACGCAGAATTTGAGGATCTAGAGACCCCTCTGGGGGCCATCGTTTTTGGTTGTCTACTTGCTAATATGGCTAATGCTGTGTCCAGAATTTGATGAGGAGTTTGGGTTCAATCAGGCAGTCCCTGTATGCTCACATACCCATTATTAACAGAAGAAGTCGGCTTTCCCCCGACACAGCCATGGCTGTTTGTGGCTTTGATAGTCTGCCTGGCAAACATAGTAATCTAGGCTAGCCAATCTGCATCTGGCTCACGTGTCCCTACATTCATAAGGTTTGTTTCCATTATCTATGGTACAGAAGGGATTTAATGGAATTTTAGTGGGATCCTCTTCATCAGAGATATCCCAATTGAAAAGACGTGTAGCCAGTTGACAAATGTCTAGGTGGAGAGATGGCCAGCAGGTCCGTAAGTGGGCTGTATGTGAGATAGACCATACTTCTTGTCTAGTAGGATTTGTGATCAGACATCACTGCTGAACGGGCTGATGAGGTTTAAGACTACTGGTGGACAAGGGGAGAGTCTATAGCCTTATCCACATGGCGAATATGCAATTTGAAAGGGTTACCAGTCTTTTCCAGTTTCCAGCCAGAGTCTGGACAGGGCGCAGGCTTGAGATGAGGATTAGGATCCAGGATTTGATTCCGTCTACCTTTACCACTCTAGGTTTTATAAGTAGCACCTGGTATGGTCCTGTCCAGCGGGGTTCCAGGGATGACACCTGATGTTGTCTTATGTAGAGGAAGTCTTTTATTGGATATCGATGTGGAGTCCCCTCTTCACCAGGATGGTAGGCAGTGGCCAGCTGTTTCGACAGGTATCGCTGAGTTCTTTCAAGAGCTTTAAGTCTGTCAAACAAGGGGGTGTGGAAGGTATCATTAGGTCTTAGAGTTGGGGTTAGGTCCCTTACTGGAGGAGGGGCCCCATAGAGAATTTCACAGGGGGTGAGGTTACACAAAGAAACAGAGGGAGTATTTCTTGCATGAAACAGTGCATAAGGCAGGAGCATAGTCCAATCTTTTATACCAGTCTGTAAGCCTAATTTTGTTATGGTCTCGTTAATGGTTCTATTCATTCTTTCTAACCGTCCTAAACTCTGATGTCTATAAGCACAATGTAACTTCCAATTTATACCCAGGATCCTGGCTAACCCCTGACCTACCTGGGCCACGAATGTCAGTTTATTATCAGACCCTATTAATTTCGGCAGGCCGTATCTTGCGAAAATATCTTCCAGGATCTTCTTGACCACCATTTGCACTGTTTTCGTTCCTTTTTTTCTTTTTTTCTTTTTTTTTTTTTTTGATTGGAAAGGCTTCAATCTATCCTGAAAATGTATCTACAAAGACTTGGACATATTTAAGTCCTTAACTTGCTGGCTTAATTTCAGCAAAGTCAACTTCCTAGAATTGTTCTGGTCTGGTTTTTCATAGGTGCTTTCCTGCAGGAAGCTTGGAAGGGTAAGCATTAACCAATTATTGACCCAAAAGGCTTTTGTTACCCATTCCGTTATTACCTTTTGCTATGAGTCAGTTAGTGGAAAACTCTGTTCTTAATACTTCAGGAATGAATGCAGTTTCTTTGAACCAAGGTGAGTGAGTTGATGTACATTTTCTACTGATATATTTAGAACCATGACTAAAGGAGCTTTTACTGAAGGATTTAGAAATTCCACTTGGGAGCCTTCAGGGTTAAAAGTTATTTTAGCCCGGAGGTTTGTGAGCAGATCTCTGCCCATCAATGGGGCCGGGCATTCTGAGATTACTAGGATGGAGTGATGGATTTTTCATTTCCCCTGGTCCATGGTCCTCTTAGTTGTCCAAGCCCGATATTTACTGAAATTAGCCCCTTGAATTAGAGACCTTTTATTTGATAGAGGGCCCAATGGGGCCTTAAGGTCTGAGTATATTGCCCCTGTTTCCACTTCAAAGTTTATTGGGGTCCCTTGACTTCAAAAATTACCCTGAGCTAGGGGAGAGGATCTGAGCCCCGACTTTCTTAGTCATCCTTCAGAGTCAGAATGTCTGGCTGGTGTGGCTGTCTCTTTCTAGGTCACTCTTTGGCCCAGTGTCCTTTTTCTTTAGAGTAGGCACATTGATCTGAGGCTAGGGGTGGCCTCTAGTGTGGGCCCAGGTATCCATTCCAGTCTCTATGTTTCTTAATTTCTGGCCTATTTGTTGTTGTGACCAGGACCTTAGTCAATGCCTTAGTCTGTCTTTTGTTTCTTTTATTCTCACTTTGTTCCCTTCTCTTCCTCAGTTTCTATCTTATAGTATACCTTCCCAGCTTCTCTGACTAAATCTCTCAAAGTCATATCTTGTAATCCATCTAAGCATTGTAACTTTCTTTTAATATCCAGGGCAGCTTGCCCAATAATGGCCATCATGAAAGATGCCTTTTGATTCTCTGCCTGAGGATCGAAAGGAGTATATCTCGTATATGCCTCCATAATTCTCTCTAGAAACTTAGAGGGAGATTCATCAGGCCCTTGTATAATCTCTCTTACCTTGACCAAATTAGTTGGTCACATAGTGGCCACTAAGATATCCGCTATTAGAGCCTGGCGATAAATGGACAGTTGCTCCCTACCTTGAAAGGTGTTGGGGTCACAATTGGGTCGGTTCAAGGAAAAGCCAGCTTTGAATATGTTGGGAAGTTGTTGTCTGTCACCCATCTGGTCCAAGGATTTTTTTTTCTAGCTTGCAGGAGGTTTCTCTCTCTTTCCTCTGTCAGGAAGAGAGTCCCTAGGAGGTGTGGGTAGTCATCCCAAGTAGGCTGGTGTGAAAACATTAATGAGTCAACCAGACCTGAGAGCCAGGTGGGGCTCTCGGTAAAAGGATGATTGTTATTCTTCAAGTTTTATAGGAGTGAAAAGGAGTAAGGCCAGTACTGGTAGGCTTGCATTTTTTCCCCATTGCCATCATCAATCATTGGCCAATAGGGACTGAGGGGGAGCATCACGGGAGTTCCAGTGTTTTCAATCATTTGACGCCGGCGAGTTCCTTTAGCCCGGCCGGCATCCTCCAGGGCAGCAGGGACTGTGTGTGCCGCAGGGGAGTTATCTGGAGGGGGCTGGGCTGGCTTAGCTTCCTCCAATGGCGGAGAGGCTGAGTCATCAGCAGGGGAATCACTTAGAGGGTGTTGGGGGTTGGGGTACAAGGGGAGGGGATAAAGAGGGGGAGGAGAGTCCAGTAGAGTCAAATCTTGTGACTGAGGGAAAACAGAGGGTGGAGGAGAAGAAGTAGCAGAGGGTTCGAGAGATCGTGGGGGAAGGAGAAGAAGCGGGGGCAGGGGCAAGGAAAGGCTTCACCAATAGAGGAGGAGATTTGCAGAGGTCCTGCCAAGTTAAGATATATGGCTGTTGATTTGGATTACTATGTGGCCCTGGCAGAAAGACCATATCTCTGACTTTTTAAATTAGGGGAATTAGAAAGATTCTTCATGGGGCCATCCGTATCAAAAGGTGGGCCATTCTGAGGCACAGAGAACCTGCCAGGTCCAGCGTTTTACTGAAAAAGAAAGATTCTGAGCCCTTAAGCTGACTTTGGTGCAGTGTTCAAGGGTCAGGGAAAGAGGCATTGAAGTGCTCTGTCCGATAATGAAAGATACACAAACAGTAAAAGCAACAACACACGACACAGACAAGACAAGACAATAAAGACAGAAAATGGACGTCCAATACTGAGACCAGGACTGAGTAGCCTGCAAAACCCAATGGGCTGGCAATACTGAGTCTGAAACAAAATATCAATGAGTTGAAGAGACTATTGTTCCTCGATTTACCGAGTACTCTGCGGTGTCCCCCAGGGATGTCCTGTGGCTCTGTGACACAACTGTCAGCCACCCTCAGAAAGAGCTCAAGCTCTTCATCGACAGCCATTTTGCCAAGCAATAACCTGAAACCTGAAACCAGATAGAGGCACCTTACTTACCCCGAGAGGAGCCCTTTGGGGTCTCTTGTCCACCACTGCCAGATCTCGGTGGAACCACCATATGTAAAGGTTGGGCGAGAATCTTGAGAAGACACCACCAAGAGGCTGTCTCATGCAAAAGCAAAGGGTTTATTGTGAGTCCAACATGCTGGAGCTCAGAGCTCACTTGAATAGAGCAGAGATCCCTGAGAACAGCTTAAGCAGAGCTTATATACTTTCCTTGGAGAGGGCAGGGAGGGAAGTTTATTGATGGGTCCGGGCGAGTGAGCGGTTTGCATGCAACCGGGTGAGGGAGTACATTCTGCAGTTTGGCAGTTGGGGACAGCACATTCTGGGAACAAGTTTAGCAAACAGTTCTCAATATTTCAACAGTGTTTTGTTAAGCATACAGAAAAACAGGAAGTGACAAGTATTTATTTTATTAACCTTTCACTACCGGCTATAATTTGCCAGATTTCCTAATGTCTCTATTGATATGTGTTTTCCTACATATTTTTCAGAGTTCATCATTGTGACTGACTCTTTACATGTGCTGACATTTACATTCACTCTATACCTGAAACCCTATAACTGAAGAACTTTTGGTCCAAATCCTATACTCACTCTCCTTTCAAAACCTAACAAATATCTTCCTAATCTTACCGACTATCCCTTTTTGACTGAAAGTTCTGTTTGTCCTATGCCAGACCTGCCACTGACCGGCAGAAGCAGCCCAGGTGTCCGCGGGTGTGGTAGATACATCTCACCAATTGGAGGAGGTGCAGAGCAGAGCCGCCACCCACGCCTGCAAGGTAGGCAGACCTGCGACCGACAGGAAGAACAGGCCCTGCATCCGGTCAGCGTGGTAGACAGATCACCCTACTTGGAGGAGTAGCACAGCCGCCGAACACCCCAGCAATAAAGACTTTCCACTATACAAGAGCAATGTAAATATATAGGGGGAAATTTTAAAAAACACAACAGTTTCACCAAGCAGAAATTAGCGCAAGCAGTATGAAAAGATAAGGAAAGAAAGGACCACAAGCAATGCAGGTGAACTCAACTTTAGAAGAGGTAATAGCTGCGGCAGATGGAATGTCAGATAAAGAATTCAGGATATACATGTTTCAGATGATCTGGAGTCTCAAGGAAGACATTAGACAGCAAAATAAGACAATGAAAGATCACTTCGACAATGAATTACATAAAAAATCAAGTAGCAAAAGATCAACTATACATGGGGATAGAGGTTATAAAAAACAAACCAACAGAACTCCTAGAAATGCATGAAGCAACGAACCAACTTAAGAACTCAATTGAGAATTCTACAAGCAGAGTAGAATACTTAGAAGATAGAACATCAGACAATGAAGACAAAGTATTTCAACTTGAAAAGAACATAGACAGATTAGCAAGACAGTTAAGAAACCATGAGCAGAACTTCCAAGAAATATGGGATAACATAAAGAGACCAAACTTAAGAGTCATTTGGATACAGGAAGGTATAGAGGTCCAAAACAAAGGAATGAGCAATCTATTCAATGAAATAATAAGAGAAAACTTCCCAGACTTGAAGAATGAGACAGAATCCCAAATCCAAGAAGCCTACAGGAAGCCGAATGTGCAAAATCATAAGAGATTCACACCTAGACATATTATAATAAAGATGCCCAACATACAGGATAAGGAGAGAATTTTAAAAGCTACAAGAGAAATAAAGCAGATTACATTTAGGGATATACCAATCAGGATAATAGCTGAACATTCAACACAGACTCTGAAAGCTAGACGATCCTGGAATAATATATTTCAAACACTGAAAGAAAACTCCAATCAAGAATCATGTATCCAGTGAAATTAAGCCTCAGGATGGAAGACGAAATTAAAACCTTCCACGATAAACAAAAGTTAAAAGAATTTGCAGCTAGAAAACCATCTCTTCAAAACATCTTCGGCAAAACATTACAGGAAGAAGAAATGGAAACTAACAATGAAAACCAACAGTGGGAGGTAGGACAATAAAGGGGGGAAAATAATCAAGGAGGAAAACAAACCATGTTTAGTGACATAAATAAACAAATATGGCTGGAAGAACAACCCATATCTCAATAATAACCATAAATCTTAATGGCTTAAAATCACCAATTAAGAGACACAGGCTAGTAGAATGGATCACAAAACAAGAACCAACAATATGCTGCCTAAATGAGACACATTTGATAGGAAAAGACATACATAGACTGAAGGTGAAAGGTTGGAAAAATCATATCACTCATATGGACTTTGGAAACAAGCAGGATTGTCCATACTCATATCAAATAAAATAGATTTCAAGCCAAAGTTAATCAAAGGGATAAAGAGGGACACTACATACTGCTCAAGGGAACCATACACCAACAAGACATAACAATCATAAATATATATGCCCCAAACAATGGTGCAGCTATGTTCATCAAACAAACTCTTCTCAATTTCAAGAGTCTAATAGACCACCATACAATAATCATGGGAGACATCAACACACCTCTCTCACCACTGGAGAGATCTTCCAAACAAAAGTTGAATAAGGAAACTATAGAACTCAATAACACAATTAATAACCTAGACTTAATTGACATATATAGAATATACCACCCAACATCAAGCAGTTACACTTTTTTCTCAGCAGCACATAGATCCTTCTCAAAAATAGATCACATATTATGTCACAGGGCAACTCTTAGACAATATAAAGGAGTATAGATAATACCAGGCATCTTATCTGATCATAATGGAATGAAACCAAAATCAACGATAAAAGAAGGAAGGAAAAATGATTCATCACTTGGAGAATGAACAATAGGTTACTGAATGATAAATGGGTTATAGAAGATCAAGGAGGAAATTAAAAAAAATTTAGAGATAAATGAAAACACAGACACAACATATCGGAATCTATGGTACACATTGTAAGTAGTTCTAAAACAAGAATTCATTGCATGGAGTTAATTCCTTAGAAAAAGGAAAAACCAACAAATAAATGATCTCATACTTCATCTCAAAATCCTAGAAAAAGAAGAGCAAAACATCAGCAAAAGAAGTAGAAGGCAAGAAATAATCAAAATCAGAGCTGAAATTAATGAAATTGAAACAAAAAAACAAAACAATTGAAAAAATTGACAAAACAAAAAGTTTGTTCTTTGAAAAAATAAATAAATTCGACAGACCCTTATCCATGCTACCGAAGAAAAGAAGAGAGAGAACTCAAATTACTAGCATACAGAATGAAAAAGGCAATATCACAAGAAACACTTCAGAAATACAGAAGATATTCAGAAATTATTTTGAATTCTTATACTCCAATAAAATAGAAGAAGTGAAGGCATCTATAAATTTCTTAAGTCATATGATCTGCCCAGATTGAGTCAGGAGGATATAGACAAACTAAACAGACCAATATTAATTGAGGACATAGAAGAAACCATAAAAAGGCTACCAACTAAGAAAAGCCCAGGACCGGATGGGTATAGAGCAGAGATTTACAAAACCTTTAAAGAGGAACTAATACCAATACTTTTCAAGGTATTTCAGGAAAAATGCAAAAATCCTCAATAAAATTCTGGTGAATCGGATACGAAAACATATAAAAAAAAATGTGCACCATGATCAAGGGATGCAAGGCTGGTTCAATATACGGAAATCAATAAATGTTATTCATCACATCAATAGACTTAAAAATAAGAACCATATGATCATCTCGATAGAGGCGGAAAAAACATTCAACAAAGTACAGCATCCCTTTATGTTCAAAACTCTAGAAAAACTAGGGATAACAGGAACATACCTCAATATTGTAAAAGCAATCTATTCTAAGCCTCAGGCTAGCATCATTATAAATGGAGAAAAATTGAAGGCATTCCCTCTAAAATCTGGAACAAGACAGGGATGCCCTCTCTCACCTCTTGTGTTCAACATAGTTCTGGAAACACTGGCCAGAGCAATTAGAAAGGCGAAAAAAATTAAAGGCATAAAATTAGGAAAAGAAGAACTTAAATTATCACTATTTGCAGATAACATGATTCTATGCCTAGCAGACCCAAAAGGGTCTACAAAAAACTATTAGAGCTAATAAATGAATTCACCAAAGTGGCAGGATATAAAATCAACACGCATAAATCAAAGGCATTCATGTATATCAGCAACAAATCCTCTGAAATGGAAATGAGGACAACCACTCCATTCACAATATCCTCAAAAAACATAAAATACTTGGAAATCAACCTAACAAAAGAGGTGAAAGACTTATACAATGAAAACTACAGAAGCCTAAAGAGAGAAATGGAAGAAGATCTTGCAAGATGGAAAAATATATCCTGTTCATGGATAGGCAGAACTAACATCATCAAAATGGCGATATTACCAAAAGTTCTCTAATGGTTCAAAGCAATGCCAATCAAAATCCCAAAGGCATTTCTTGTAGAAAGAGAGAAAGCAATCATGAAATTCATATGGAAAAATTAAAGACCCAGAAGAGCAAAAACAATGCTAAGCAGCAAGTGTGAATCAGGTGGTATAGCCATACCAGACTTCAAACTATACAACAGAGCAATCGTAACAAAAACAGCATGGTACTGGTATCAAAACAGGCGGGTGGAACAATTGTACAGAATAGAGGACACAGAAACCAATCCACAAAACTACAACTATCTTATATTTGATAAAGAGGCTAAAAGCATGGAATGAAGGAAGTATAGCATCTTCAACAAATGGTGCTGGGAAAACTGGAAATCCATATGCAACAAAATGAAACTGAATCCCTTTCCCTCGCCATGCACAAAAGTTAACTCAAAATGGATCAAGGAGCTTGATATCAAATCAGAGACACGGCGTCTGATAGAAGAAAAAGTTGGCTACTATCTACATAATGTGGGGCCGGGCTCCAAATTCCTCAATAGGACACCCATAACAAAAGATTTAATAACTAGAATCAACAAATGGGACTTACTCAAACTAAAAAGTTTTTTCTTAGCAAAAGACACAATAAGAGATGTAAATAGGGAGCTGACATCCTGGGAACAAATCTTTAGTCCTCACACTTAAGGTATACCCTTAATATCCAGAGTATTCCAAGAATTCAAAAAATTAGACAATAAGATAACAAATAACCCATTCAACAAATGGGCCAAGAACCTGAACAGTCACTTCTCATAGGAGGACATACAATCAATCAACAAGTATATGAAAAAATGCTCACAATCTCTAGCAATCAGATAAATGCAAATCAAAACCACCCTAAGATACCATCTCACTCCAGTAAGATTGTCAGCTATTATGAAGTCAAACAACAACAAGTGCTGACGAGGATGTGGGGAAAAGGGTACACTTGTACATTGCTGGTGGGACTGCAAATTGGTGCAGCCAATTTGGAAACCTTTATGGAGATTTCTTGGAAAGCTGGGAATGGATCCACCATTTGACCCAGCTATTCCCCTTCTCGGTCTATTCCCTAAAGACCTAAAAAGAGCATGCTATAGGGACACTGCTACATCGATGTTCATAGCAGCACAATTCACAATAGCAAGACTGTGGAACCAACCTAGATTCCCTTCAATAGATGAATGGATAAAAAATGCGGCATTTATACACAATGGATATTGCTCTGCATTAAAAAAATGACAAAATCATATAATTTTCAGGGAAATGTATGGCATTAGAGCATATTATGCTAAGTGAAGCTGGCCAATCCCTAAAAACAAATGCCAAATGTCTTCTTTGATATAAGGAGAGAAACTAAGAACAGAGTAGGGACGAAGAGCATGAGAAGAAGATTAACATTAAACAGGGATGAGAGGAGGGAGGGAAAGGGAGAGAGAAAGGAAATTACATGGAAATAGAAGGAGACCCTCAGAGTTATACAAAATTACATACAAGAGGAAGTGAGGGGAAAGGGAAAAATAATACAAGGGGTCTTTCCTGAGAAAACAGCTAGTGGCTCACCACTGGCTCCTGAAAACTTCACAGTGTGAGCCAAGGAGACAAAATCTGAGAGAAGACAGGCCATTTCGAGGAAACATAGTATGGCCCACCAGTCAGAGGACACTCCAATTAGTCACAGACCTACTTGAATGAAGTAGGTGCCGTTGTGGGTGTGGTTGTGATTTTGTGGTTTAGTCTCTTGTTCTGAGAATAGGTAGGAAAGACAGTTTTTTTGTTTTGGAGTGGACTGTTTCTAGTAAGTCATTTGACAAGCGATTGTTTGTATGCCTGTGTATCCCACTGTGTCCGTGGTTGTAGACATTATTAAAGATACTGCATCAATGGATGTGTCCTGTCTAGTAGAAAGCTTGCCAACATTCATCCTGCCCAATTAATGAGTGGACTGCCGGTTGCTTTAGGGATGGTCAACAACTATTATCTTCATAAGTTCCTATTTCCTTCCTGAATTCTGGCGACTCTTCAGAATAGGCTCATGGTTTTGTGTCCAAGATATGAACCACCTCCAAGCTCTGTGAAATTGCCATGTATTGGAAAGCTGAAGGAAATTGCGAGCATCTCAGAAAACTCAGATTTCAGTGTGACAAAAAAAGCGTCAGTAGAGAAACCCTGCTTTGGGCCTTTTGCTTACCTATTTTTCTGTTGCTCTGAGTGTCAGGAAGGTCTTTGCCTCAGGCCACCCCTTTGTCAAGCCTGAAGAAAACTGTTTTCAAATGGAAATGAATGGGCATCACCTGTGGCTCTTTGCTTCATTGCTTTGGAATGGGATGTGTCTGAATCAGCCTCTTGGCCCTGTGTGAGGCAGTGGCTTACATTCTCAGCACCTGATGGATCTAAAGAAAGATCCCATGTGTGCATCCAAAACCAAAATGGCAAAAAGATCAGTCATTGTGTATGAAGTATCGTGACTTACTCTGATATGTCCCTGATCTCCATCAAGTGAGAATAGGAATCCTTTGGGTAAGATGAGTTCTTTAAATCCCTGCAGAGGCTAGCCCATATGTGCTTTCGTTTTCTCATGATTCCAAATCACATAAAGAATCTATACCTGTCAGTCAGTAGGCCTCAAATTGGAGAAGCAGAGCAGTATTAAGGCCAGGCTTATTTTATCACTCCTGGTTCAAAGGAATGGTATCCAGGCCACCCTGACTTTAGTCAAATGAGGGGCAAGGGAGCTTATTTTGGACACTGTCTTGTGCTGCACCCCTCATGGAAACCTCCAGGCAGAGGTTATTATGAGTGTCTATATGGAAGAAGGTGAGGGCCATGTGGGAGTGTTTTGGTTTTAATTGTTTTTATTTGTGTGGAGGTTGGAAGAAATGACTGGGTTCACCTGGGCTTGAACTCTGTTGTGATTCCCCTTAGAGACTGAGTTCTGGAACTTACCTCAGAGAAGTATTGCAATGAATTGTGTTGTGATTTTAGGAGGCCACGCATGAGAGTCGCCCTTGGAAACTGAGATCAAGGCAAAGGGTGGCTTTCGACTGATCCCTGGAATCTCAGCCAGGATATCACATGATTTTATTCTGAAAGACTTTGCAGCCATAGTTGAGAGTCAAAACACACATGGACCTCACATTGTAGACCTCAATGGGCCTGGCTTCATGTGACCTTTTGGCTTCTCTTTGGGAAGCCTTGACTTTGAGAGTTCTCCAGAGCATTAATTGAAATGAGGTCCCTCAACATTTAATGGTTCCTGAATGAATTGAAACCCACAGTGCCTCCATCTTCATCCTTGAAAAGTGGCTAGATAAAGACCCTGAAATTTTGGAAACTCCCATGACCAGGTGGCTCTGGAGAACCTTTGAATCTCCTGTTGCTGATAATGAGTGTACCAGACAGTGCTTTGATTGACTGGGTTTCATGAAAATGGTGAAGAACAGAGATGCCAGTAAGTTGAGACTGCTGAGTGGTGGACCCAGAGCTGTGGTGTGCAGGTGTTTGATAAAATTTCTGAGTTGGGGCCATGTGGATCTCCAGTTGACTTCCAAATGCCTTGTGGCTGACATAGTGCAGCCAGCAGACCCTTATATGTAAAGGCATCTTGTTATATGGAGAGGTTTCAAGGCAATGTTCAGAATCAGGTTGCTATGGTCAAGGGGAAAGCTATGTGGGATAAAAGCCTGGTTGGTGCATTCTCCTGCAGTCCCTGACCCACCACACGTAACAGAACTCCCTCCAGTACTGGGTCCCAGTTGAACTCCTTCTATTTCGTGATGTGAATACCAAAATCCCAGTGTAGCACCAAGAAACACCACGAAAATGGAGGATGACCAAATGACTTCACAGTCCACACGGGGAGACACTTAGCCCCCAGTGGCCACAGTTTACCTACAAAGAGAGAATTCAGTGCTGGTGACTCATGTTCATTGGAAAATAAGAAACCATGCCCTCCAGTCACATAGATGCAGACCCAGTTTTGATGGTCTCTCTAGAAAAGAAGCTAAAGCTCCTGACAACAACATATATTTCAAGTACCCAAACTCAGAGGCAGTTTCTCAAGAAGTCATTAGGCCAGCAGAGCTCTATGTTTGTGGAGTGTTTACCTGTTAGACCCGGATGTAAGAAAAGAACACTGACTCCAATTAAAATCAAATTAAAGCACGCTTATTATTTCCACCAGCTGGGCTGCCTCTTCCTCCCAAAATGGCGGGAACAAGAGAGTAACCCAAACTTTCCTACAGCCCAGCTTTATAGCGCAGAAAGTTACACAAAAGTGGGGTTACAGATAACAAAACTCTGACAAGCATCACATTAATGGTAGTTTACATTATTTTTTTTTGCTAGCCCCAACATCAAAATTTATGAGGACCATCATAGCCTCAGAGAGGGTCATTGTCTGGCCACGGAAGGCCAATATTTATGAGGTGTGACTAAATTTTCAGAGAGGGCTGTTATCTGGTCAGAGAGCCATGCATGGGTGAGTTCAAGGCATGGGCAGGCATTCCAAGCTGGTTCAGAATTTGTAATAATTTATAGTAAGGCCAAAATTATCTTTTCATGGCTTTGTTGCAAAATGGCTCCCAATTTTAATAAAACATTAGGTTTTGTCTATCATTCCCCCCTTTTCTTATGTGTCTTTTTCAAATCTTTGATAGGGTAGGGGAAGAGCACTGAGGAAATTTTAATCCCTCAGGTAACAGTCTCGAAATTTTTAGAACTCACCGAAAACCGGTCTCCCTGATATTACCTGACTTAATTAATTACTTATATTGACAGTCTATTTATGTTCTCCTCCATTGGTTTAAGTAGAGAGTCGTCTCTCATTTTGGCTTCTTCTGAGCTGAGAGATGGTGACGTGAGGGTGCATGGCGTGAGGGACATGAGTTGCCATTTTGAAGTCAGTTGAGGGACATGATTTGCCTTTTAGAAGTCAGTTTGTTTTGAAGTCTGGTTGGGGAAGAACAGGTTGTAAGGTCATCTGGGGATGGGTTCTTCTATGAGAGAAACAAAAAACATGAGTACAGAATAAATGTTGCAGCAGCTGGAACATGTAATGTATGAAGTTTCCTCACCAGTCTTTAATATTCTCAGTTATCAGGACTGTCAACTTAATATTTAACTTTTAGTGTTACAGTTGTCCCTCCCCATAAGATACAGTTTAATAATTTAATGTCATCTGATCTTGCAAAATCCTTTCACTAGTATGACCTCTGTGTCTAATAGAAAAACTTTAATTCTGTTACTCAGGGCTGGATAATTATACTAGCAAACAACAAGCCTACCTGTGTAGGTTAAGAATATCTGTAGGCCTTAAACTAAAAATTTCTGCCTCTGGCAGCTCCTCTTGATAGTCTCTTTTTATAGTTATCAGGCATTCCTGTCTGAGAATTCTTCTTTGTAGCCAACAGTCTTACTTATTTTGGGAGGCTAACATAAAGTGTATACCTAAAAATATTATTATTACTATTATTATTATTATTATAATTATTTAAAGTGCCCAGGAATGGCTGTATTTTGCTTTCAACTGTCTTTGCTAAGTGTTTAAGATGAAGCAGTCAAACTGACTTTGTTTCTATCTATTGTTAACAGTCAGCTGAGCTTTTATGGGAGTCATTCCTGGGGAAACTTGAGAGCAGCTTCTCAGTTCTGCTAGTGCCATTTGCGCTAGCTGGGTCCAGGTCTTGCTTGACCATGTGGCTTCCCTCGGAAGCATCAGGGATGTCTTGTTTCACTGATGACTTTCCTCTTTGTAGCAAATACACTGATTGGCTTTCTGTTCTCCAGTGGTCTCATTAATCTCCCTGATTGGGAGGTTATGGGGCCCAGAGTTGCAAAGCTCTTAGAGAAGTCCCCTGTTCCCTGGATTCAGACTGACTCAGAGGGCAAGAGCCAAATATTGGTTTTCTTGGCCCTTTTCATTTAACTTTAATTTTAAATCCGAATCTGAAACAACCAGCAAATAAATTTTAACAGCCTTATATTAAGAGTACTAGGCTTTAATGTCTATAACTTTATAATAATTTATATTGTATTAATTGGGATCTTATTATTCTGTCTGTCTTGTAGGTGATAACTTATTATCTTAAATTAACCCATGTTCTGTTCTTAAAGCAACACTTCTGTAAAACACCAACAGGGAATCTTTAGATCACTTATAAGGAAATTAAAAAATAATTTTTTTTAACAAGACTAAAAATACTTAGTTCATGTAATAGCTACCCTGAATTTTTTGGGTGAGTTATACATTATATCCCCTTTTTGAGACCCTAGTAATCTTGACAGAAAAAAAAAAAAAACCTTTTGAACATAACCTTAAATGAAATAAAATCTAACCACTGCTTTCATAGTCATTCTCACATGTAGTAAGATGGGACATAGAGCCTCATCTGAGGTAAGGCAGGGCTCTTTATAAATCTGAAGTGTTTTAGTTCTAAAGCTGATCTTTGTTTTTTAAATGTTATTTTACAAAGTTTACATAAATTGTTTGAGGTCACATGAACATTAGCTAACATCATATGATATCACATTTAAAACATGAATTAAAGAACGGATGGAAGTTTTTAACCTTTACATAGATTAGGGTCTCATTAACTTAAAAATATATTTAAATTGTTCCACAATGAAAAAAGTAACATAAAACTCTACATATCTTATTGATAACAGGTAAAAAAATTCCCAATATATATTTTATTTACAATACAACTTCAGAACACCAGCTGAATATAATGCTCTTTTAAAGGTTATACCTTATAGACTTGTATACCTGGAAGATATGAGCACATTAATAGCATCACAATTACATTGATGTTTCTAAATTAACCACGTTTAGCTTTTAAAGAAACGGCAGTACAGTGCTCTCAAATAGCAGTTCTTATTTAAACAGTTGTTTAATTTTTATGGTTGCTTGCTCTAGAAAATATAAAACTTAATAAACACAATGTTATGGGTAAACTTATGTTTTAAGAAATTTTGTCTCTTTAACACATGAGTGATTTTTAAAATCTTATACAGACTTTAGTACAAACGTATACAGACCTTAGTATATCAATCAGATATCAAACAAAAGTACTCATGAATGAGTAATCCCATATCAAATTTACATTACTTATTTATCAAAATATTAGACAAATGTATTGAACAGTGTAAACCATTTTTATTGGTTGAAGAAAAAGTCCTAGAACAAAGGCATATTAGACCTTTTGTAGACATTAATATTTTATTAGATTTTTGAACACCTAGAATAACTTGTAAGCTTAAATTTAAAGACATTCATATTTATCTGTTTATCCAATTTAAATTGAAACATTTTAATCACGTGAATTAAAGATTTTTGGATTCACTTTTTAAAATTGTTTTTATGAGTGATTTTTTTTTATGTAAGTGCTCCTAATATATGTTTATTTGGGTATCATATATATGATATACAGACATATGTATATATATAGACATACAACACATAGCAAAAGTGTGCACACATAATAATAGTGAAGGCCTTGTAGCTTTGCACAGGTGAAATCTCCATTGCAATGTTTAAAAAATTCCACAGTTGGTCAAATATAGAACTGATCAGAAAAACATTAACCTAGGTCTGTAGGATCAAAACCATGAGCTCAAAAAATAAATAAAGAATCTAAGGAAAAAATAATGAGTCCTAGATAAAATGACTGGCCAGTAATTAGTAAATACCACACAATATACCTTTTTTCCCCTTAGTCCTCAGATCAGTTTCCTACTGAGCTTACAGGCTTCTTTCATATGCATTTCAAAATAAGTCCTGGCTGAGGGCTGGAAGGAGCAGAAAAAATGGCTATTCTGAGAAGACACCTCAGGCCTAAGGCATTTTAACCATAATTTTCTGGTTAGGATGTTGAAAATTATGATACAAGTTTAAGATACACTTCACAAAATTTTATATCTTTACAAGTTGTTTTGTCAACAGATACCATACTATGAAATAGTATCCTTGTCCAAATTAATGCACTGGTACACACAGTGACATTTTCCCAGGCTACCCAATTCAAAATAGGTGAAAAAAACACTGAATGATTGGGAAGTTACTTGCCATCTTGGAACTAGAGTTCTTTAGTTTTCCATCCTAAGTATTTAAGTTCTCTGGCATGAATTATCTGAAATCGTAAACTAAACAGTTACGTAAACCTGACTTTTAACTGCAAGATTGTGCAATACTTCAAAACCCATTCAGATACCAGATTGTTACAATGAAACATTATCATTTAGACACACATTCAGCTAAGATCATTTCCAAGAAACAATTTATAATTTCAACACATTATTGCACATGTCTTAAAGGGCCAGAAAAAAGGCACAAGACAGAAAGAAAGGAACTCCAGACTGTGTCTGACAGACAGAAGCCTTTAAAATAGAGCAGATAAGAGAAAAATCTCCTACACCAGTGGCACAACAGATGTCCCCACACGGGGATCAGATGTTTTCACAGAGGAGCAACCTGAAATGTAAAATCAAGGATCTCCATGGTGACTTTACTGCATTTAGTGTCCCCTTTTTCTTTTTGTCTTTTTTAAGAAGACAGAAGTGGCATAATCCTTACAGTGCAGGGAACGAAGGAGGGAATTCCCTGAAGCAACAGGGCTTTGGCAGATGCTGGGAGTCCTTCAGTCCCTCCTTTTACTTACAGTATTAGCTCTTCTGTTTCGGTTCCACCCCAAGCATGCTCCATCTCCTAACATTTCAGTAGTCAGCTCTCAAAAAGTTCTGGGATGCGGGGGGGTATCAAAATTTGTAACTTAAAGTTCGGTTCCTGAACTTGAAGCCAATTAAAGCCAATTTAATACTGAGGACAGGGTTTTGAGAAAAATAAAATGGGAGGTTTATTGCTTTGCTAACAAAGGAAAAACAAGGGGACTCTGCCCAAAGGTTGTGACTCTCTTGATCTGGAGGGACAAGGGGTTTTTAAGGAGTTTCACTTGTTATTCTGGGAGATACTCAGTTCTTCGTTCCCCAGCAGGCATTGCCATCTGCAGTGGGTGTACTCCAGGCAGCCAGCTAGGGGTTTCTCTTATCTTGCTTAACAAAGGGTGGTAAAGTTCATTGCAGTTCCTTAAAACACAGTCCAAAGTGGTGTCAGGCTTACTTGCTTTGTTACCCATTTTCATGTCCAATATCCTTAAGATTTTACCACAGAAATCACACAACAAAACGCACAAAAACAAACAAAAAACATATAGAACACAGAACAAAACACAAAGAAACAGAAACCCGGTGAAGAAACAGAAAAACAGAGAAGCAATGCAATGTCTTGCTAAAGCTCCTGGTAGGAGCGCGTGCGTGCTCCTCGGCATCTCTTTACCCTTCCAGAGGAATTCCCTACAGAACAGAACAGAGGACAGAACAATTCTCATTACTGTGCTGGACAGGAGTGTATGTGAGCCTCCCCAGGGCACCTCTCTGTCATCAGAAGAGATCTCCCTTAACCAGATATCAGATGTTATAAAGGTGTCACTTACCTATGGAGGCCTCCTCCACCAGGTGCTTGCTAATAGTTTTAGTGCAGTGGTTCACTGCAGTGCTCCCCAGACTGAAGGCTCACCCCAAGGCCTTGAAACATCTCAAGTTGCACACCCTAGAGTGGCTCTCCAGCCCGGTGCTCTTGAGGGAAGGCCAGCTTCAGAATTTTCAGTAGTCTGGTCTTGTAATCTAGTCGGGCAGGGTCATCTCGCTGGGTAACTCCAAAATGTTGGACTAGGATGCAAGAAAAGACTACTGACTCCAATTAAAATCAAATTAAGGCAAGCTTATTATTAAAACCAGCGAGGCTGCCTCTCCCTCCAAAAATGGCATGAACAACACAGCAACACCACCTTTCCTACAGCCCAGCTATATAGCCCAGAAAGTTACACAAAAGGGGTTACAGATAACAGAACTTTGAAAACATCACACTAATGGTAGTTTACATTTTTTTTGCTGGCCCCAACATCAGAAATTATGAGGACCATTAGAGCCTCAGAGAGGGTTGTTGTCTGGCCTGGGAAAGAAAATATTTATGAGTTGTCACTAATGTTTCAGAGAGCGCTGTTACCTGGTCAGAGAGCCAGGTATGGATTAGTTCAAGGCATGGGCAGGCATTCCAAGCAGGTTCAGAATTTGCAGTAATTTATAGTAAAGCCAAAATTATCTTTTAACGGCTTTCTGGCAAGATGGCTCCCAATTTTAATAAAAGATCAGGTTTGGTCTATCAAGCCTGTCCCTTACTTTTGGAAACTCCTCTACAACCTGCAAGGTTGTGAACTCCTGAGCATTTTACACTCCAGATATGTATTCACAGATTTTCTAACTCTTCTCCTCCAATTGTGTCTTACTTAAGGTGACAGTAATATCAAGGCATTGTTCTGGATGAGAGAGGGAAGATTTTTGTGTAGCATATATTTGCATCACATTTAAGAGATCAGTCCTCCTAAACACTGTTGGAACAGAAAATTCAATCTATGGGGGAGCTTCCTAGCTGAACAAAATTATACATAAATCCAAGTTCATTAAATAAATAGTTTTGGATCAGTGGATGATATATATTTCAAGATAAATTTAAATTGGCATATATATTGTTACATTTTAATGTCTCTGTGTGTGTTGTGTTTAAAATGTTTTGTCATTTATGTGGATTTATAATCAAATCTTCACAGAATTATTCTCAGAAATATTCATCCACCTGAAATACGTATTTTTTCCTAGTACTGAAAACTAACTTCAGTGAATGGTGCATGAATATCCTAATAATTCTACAGTAACTGACCCAGATTAACATCAATGCAAGTAGATTTCTATGGGATATGATGTGTATTTTGATGTTCATTTTTATTCAACACTGGTACATTACTATTTCTGCAGGTTATGTACATCATACAATATATATTTCATCCAAAATTTCACAAATTTATAGCCATGTGTTTCACGTTCAATCACTTCCTGCTTCAGAACACATGTATTCCTCCAGGTTTCTTGACTATTCTTTTCATGAGACTACTTTCCAAACACATTATTTTTGATTTGCATAATCACTTTTGAAGCAAAACTCACACACCATTCAGGATAAACCATAACCCTAATATTACCATTTGATGTCTAACTGGTTGGAATGAATGATTGTATATCAATATGAGATTTCTTTTATATTTTCAGATATCAATTCAATCCATTATTTAAAGTAGAACCAGTTATATTATTTACACAGAGTATGGTCTATTCATGCATTATCTGCATATTCATAGACACAGGGTACCCCTAATTGTACCCTCAATACTAATTTATACGTCTACAAAATATTGCTACAGAAATGGTGGAAGAAATACTCATGTCACCTGATCTACATATACATTTTATCACAATAATATTCTGGACACAAAATGCAAAGGTCACACTTATGATTTTACCAAAGCCTGAATAAAAAGTGAGCATGGATTATTAAAAACATCCATGTCCTGGTTACGTAATGCTCTCAAAAGTCAATCCAATTTGTGACAACATATTTGTTTCTTCCTAAGATTATTTATTCAAACTCAATCCTTTTGAAAATTTCTAAACAAATTACACACTTTATACTTTTGCTGATTTCCTAATGTCTCTATTTATATCTGCTTTCTTACATATTTTCCCTAGTTCATCACTGTGACTGCCTCTTCACATGTGTTGACATTTACATTCAGTCTATAAGCGAAAACCAATTTGTAAAGAACTTTTGGTACAAGTCCTATACTCACTCTTCTTTCTAAACCTACTGACTATCTTGCTAATCCTACGGACTATCCCTTTTTGACTGGATGTTCTGTTTGTTATTCAATCATACAAGGTACAAGATTCTATTTCATTGTATATCGATTTATCTGAGACATCTGTGCAGAATATAATTCAATGTTAAGTATCCCACTCAAGGGCCCAATGGCCTACTTGGCTTCAAATCTTCCCTAGATTTCTGTTTCCATACTTATATTTCACCTATATATTCTTGTAAATATCACAGGTTCCCAATACCATTATTCATCTTGCAGAATGATTCCTAACCCAAATCGAACACGTTATTAACTATAAACTGTTCCCTCAATCTAACTTTACAGCAGTGCAGGGACAGAGTTGGTCATACAATACAGGAATGTAGGGGATCTTCCACCTGCTGAGAATCTCAAAGAACCATGCATAAATGATACCTGAAGAAGATGTAGACTGATATGAAGGACCTGAGAGAGCAAAAGTCATTTTCCATGGCAAACAACCTGGTCAAGATGAAGAGATGTGTCTGAATCAGCCTCTCTCTTTTTAATGCAGAGCAAATGGACCAAACCAGGCGTGTGTGGAGATCTTTCCCCCGGTACCTATGGTTGATATACCATTCTAACTTGTGAATGTGTCACAGGAAGTAGGGGCAGCCTCCATCTCATGGGACCCTATGAAGAAACTGTTAGGATAAAGTGGTTGCCAAGGCTGTGACCTCATTCAGTTCATGAAGGAAGTGACCTACTTCACTTCTTTGGTGATGGAAGTCTCTGAACTTGGGATCCTGGAAACCAGGCACCCAGAGCCAGGCCCAATAACAGTCACAGAGGTGTCACTTGTTTGGATTTATCATGTAGAGAGTCAGTGTTTCTTGGTACCTACAGATGTGAGGATGGCCAAATTCCAGGAAAAATCTGAAAAGGGGTCTTTCCTGAGAAAGGAGATAGAGGCTCTCCGCTGGCTCCTGACAACTTCACAGAGTGTGCCAAGGAGTCCAGATTTGTAAACAAACAGGCCATTTCATGGGAACAAAGTATTGCCAACCAGGCAGAGGACACTCCAGATAGTCGCAGACCTAATTGGGGGAAAGAGGTGCCTTTATGAAAATGAGTGTGGATTTGTGGTTTTTGTCTCGTGTCCTGAGAATTGGTAGGAAAGGTGGTTTCTTTGGTTTGGAGTGGACTGTTTCTAGTAAGTCATTTGACAAGGTGAGTGTTTCTATGTCTCTGTATCCCACTGTGTCCGTGGTTGTAGACATTACAATAGAAATTGCATCAATGGATGTCTCCTGTCTAGGAAAAAGCTTCCCAACACTCATCCTGCCCAATTTATGAAAGGATGGAGGCTTGCCTTATTGAGGGGCAAGACATGCTATCTTCCTAAGTTCCTGTTTTCTTACTGAATTCTGGCCACTCTCCAGAATAGGCTCATGGTTTTGTGACCAAGATATGTACCCCCTTCAAGCTCTGTGACATGGACATGTACTGGATAGCTGAAGGGAATGGCGAGAATCTCAAAAAACTCAGATATCAGTGTGACCAGGAAAGTCTCAGTGGAGAAACCCTGCTTTGGGATTTTTGCTTACCTATTGTTCTATAGCACTGAATTTCAGGAAGATTTTTGTCTAAGGCCACCCCTTTGTGAAGCCTGAATAAAACAGTTCTCTAATGGAAATGAATGGGCATCACCTGTCCCTCTTTGAGTAATTGATTTCGGAAGGGATGTGTCTGAATCAGCCTGTTGGCACTGTCTGAGTCTGTGGCTTGGATTCTCAGCACCTGATGGATCTAAAGAATGACACCATGTGTGCATCCAAAACCAAAATGGCCAAAAGAGCATTCATTATGGATGAAGTCTCTCGCCTTCCTCTGTAAGGTTCCTGAACTCCATCAAGTGAATCCTGTTGGTCAAATAAGTTCTTGAAACCCTGCAGAGTCTAGCCCATTGGTGCTTAGGGTTTCTCATGACCCCAATCCACATAAAGAATCTAAACACCACAGTCAGTAGGCCTCAAATTGGAGAAGCGGAACAGTATTAATGGTAGGCCTATTTGATCACTCCTGGTTCACAGGAAGGGTGTCCAGGCCACACTGACTTCAGGCAAATGACGGGCAAGGGAGCTTATTTTGGACACTGTCTTGTCCAGCGCCCCTCATAGAAACCTCCAGCTAGAGGTTATGATGAGTGTCTATATGGAAAAAGATGAGGGCCATGTGGGAGTGTTTTGGTTTAAATTGCGGTCATTTGTGTGGAGATTGGAAGAGTTGACTGGGTGCACCTGGGCTTGAACTCTGGTGTGAATCCCCTTAGAGACTGAGTTCTGGAACTGACCTCAAAGAAGTATTGCCATGAGTTGTATTGGGATTTTAGGAGGCCACGCATGAGAGTCGCCCTTATTAACTGAGGTCAAGGCCCAGGGTGGCTTTCCACAGAGCACTTGGATTCTCAGCCAAGATATAACATGATTTTATTCTTAAAGACTTGGCAGCCATAGTTGAGAGTCAAAACACACATGGAGCTCACATTGTAGACCTCAATGGGCCTGGCTTCATGTGACCTTTTGTCCACTCTCTGGGAAGCCTTGCCTATGAGAGTCCTCCAGAGTTTCATTGAAATGAGCTTCCTCAACATTTAATGGTTCTTGAAACCCACAGTGCCTCCAACTTCATCCTTGAAAAATGGCTACATAAACACCATTAAAATTTTTGAAATTCCCATGACCAGGGGGCACTGTAAAATCTTTGGATGTACTGTTGCTGATCATGAGTATACCAGAGAGTGCCTTGATTGCCTGGGTTTAATGAAAATAATGTATAACAGAGATGCCAGTAAGTTGGAGTCTGCTGAGTAGTGGGCCTAGAGCAGTGTTGGGCAGGTGTGTGATACAACATCTGTGGTGGGTCCATGTGGTTCGGCCATTGGCTTCCAAATAGCTTGTGATTGACATGGTGAAACCAGTAGACCTGTATTTGTAAAGGTATCATGTTATATGGAGAGGTTTCAGGGCAATGTTCAGAATCAGGTTGATACGGTCAAGGGTGCAAGCTATGAGGGAAAGAAGCCTGGTTGGTGCATTCTCCTGTAGGCCCTGACCCACCACATGTGGCAGAACTCTCTCCAGCACTGTTTCCCAGTTGAAATTGTTGTATTTCCTGAAGCAAGAACCAAAGTCCCAGTGTAGCAGCAAGAACCACCACGAAAAGTGGAGGAGGACCAAATGGCTTCACAGTCCACACAGTGAGACACTTAGCCCCCAGTGGCCACAGTTTACCTACAAAGAGAGAATTCAGCACTGCTGCCTCATGTTCATTGTAAAATAAGAATTCATGTCCTCCAGGTCACATAGATGCAGACCAATCTTTGATGGGCTTACTATAAAGGAAGGTAAAGCTCCTGACAACAACATATATTTCAAGTGCCCAAACTCAGAGGCAGTTTCTCAAGAAGTCTTTAGGCCAGCAGAGCTCTATGTTTGTGGAGTGGTTTCCATGTCTTTTACTTTTGGAAACTGCTCTACCACCTCCAAGATTGTGAACTCCTGAGCGTATAGCATTCCAGATATGCATTCACAGATTTTCTAACTCTTCTCCTATAAATGTGTCTTACTTGCGGTGAAGGTAATGTCAAGGCATTTTTGTGGATGAGAGTGGGAAGATATTTGTGTAGCATATATTTCCATAAACATTGGATTCATTTCCAATTTTCCATTTGAAATACTAAATCCCTAACACTAACCCATACCCTAATAGACTCTGACTACTACTCCTAATATGATGGAGAAAAATAACACAAACAGAATAGGAATACAAGCAGTTCAGAAGAATCATGGTGTATAGTTGGACTTCTCTTTTGCATGATTAATGGTAGGTGTTATAAATCTTTTCAATTTTTAATTGAAATAGTTTTGCATGTGTTTTTAAGGTGAACAAATATGTGAATTCCTGTCTCCCTTTCTCTCTAGCCTATTCCACACATGTATTTTTAAATGCACATATAGAATCCTACCTGGTATCATAAGTACATTCTTGTGAGGTGGCTGTTTTGGCAAATACAATTTGTGACAAGTATCACTCCTCTTAAACGCTGTTGGAACTGCAAATTCAACCTATGGATTAGGTTCCTAGTTTAAGAACATTATCCATAAATCCATGTTCAGTAAAAGAAATATTTTTTCATCTGTGGATGATGTATATTTCATGATAAATTTTGATTGGCATATATATTGCTAATTTAATGTCTCTCTGTGTGTGTTTTGTATATATATATTCTCCAGAATTGTCAAAACTTGAAATATATGTGTCTTATTATATACTCCCTTAATTCATTCATATTCATGTATGTGGATTAATAATCAAATTTTCACAAGATTATTCTCAGAATTATTCATCCACCTGAAATACATATTTTTTTCCTAGTACTGACAACTAACTTCAGTGAATGGTGCTTACAAATCCTAATATTTCTACAGTAACTGACCCAGTTTAACATCAATGCAAGTAGATTCCTGTGGGACATGTTGTGAATTTAGACGTTCATTTTCATTCAACACTGGTACATTACTATTTCTTCAGTTTATGCACGTCATGGGATATATATTTCATCCACAAGTTAACAGATTTATAGCCATTTCTTTCATTTTCAATCACTTTCTGCTTCAGAAAACATGTATGTCTACATGTTTCTTGACTGGTCTTTTCATGAGACTTCTTTCCAAACACATTATATTTGATTTCCATAATCACTTTTGAATCAAAAATCACACACCCTTCATGATATACCATAACCCTAAGATGTATAACTGGTTGGAATGAATGAGTGTATATCAATATAAGATTTCTTATATATTTTCATATAACAATTCAATCTATTGTTTAAAGTTGAGACAGTTATATTATTTATTCACAGTATGGTCTATTCATGCATTATCTCTATATTCATAGACAGATGGTAAAATGCTTTGTCCCCCCAATACTAATTTATACGTCTTCAAAATATTGATCCTATATGGTGGAAAACAAACTCATGTCACCTGATCTACATATACATTTTATCACAGTACTATACTGGACACAAAATGCAAAGGTCACACATATGATTGTACCAAAGCCGAAATGGAAAATGAACATGGATTACTAAAAACATCCATGTCCATGTTGCCTAATTCTCTCAAATGTCAATCCTATTGGTGACTACATGTTTGTTTCTTCCTAAGATTATATATTCAACCTCAAGCCTGTTGAAAATGTCTAATCCTATCTCTCACTTTATACTTTGCCTGATTTCCTAATGTCTCTATTGGTATCTGCTATCCTACATATTTTCCCCAGTTCATCATTGTGACTGACTCTTCACATGTGCTGACATTTACATTCACTCTCTAACAGAAACCCCATTGCTAAAGAACTTTTGTTCCAAATCCTATACTCACTCTTCTTCCTAAACAATCCGACTATCTTCCTAATCCTATCGACTATCCCTTTTTGACGGGATGTTCTCTTATACATTCAATCATGCAAGGTACAAGGTCTTATGCCATTGTATATCGATTTATCTCAGACATCTGTGCAGAAAGTAATTCAATGCTAAGTATCCCAATCAAGGGCCCAATGCCCTTCTGGGCTTCAAATCTTACGTAGATTTCTCTTTTCATGCTTATATTGAAAGTTCAATAAAATAGGTACTTGTCACTTCCTGTTTGTCTGTATCCTTAAAAAAACACTGTTGAAATCTTGAGAACTGTTTGCTAATCTTTTTCCCAGACTCTGCTGTCCCCAACTGCCAAACTGCAGAATATACTCCCTCACCCAATTGCTCGCAAACCACCCACTCAAGCATTAGGCAAACTGAACATGGATGTTTTTAGTAATCTATGTTCACTTTCCATTTAGGCTTTGGTTCATTCATAAGTGTGACCTTTGCATTTTGTGTCCAGAATATTACTGTGATGACGTGTATATGTAGATCAGGTGACATGAGTAATTTTTCCACCATTTCTGGAAGCAAAATTTGAAGACATATAAATTAGTATTTTGGGTACAAAGAGGTGTAGCCTGTGTCTCTGAATATAGAGATAATGCATGAATATACCACACTTTGAATAAATAATAAAACTGGTTCCAACTTTAAATAATGGATTGAATTGATATGTGAAAATATACAGGAATTCTTATATTGATATACATACATTCATTCCAACCAGTTATACATCTAATGGTAATATTAGGGCTATGGTTTAACATGAATGGTGTGGGAGTTTGCTTCAAAAGTGATTATGGAAATGGAAAATAATGTGTTTGGAAAGAAGTCTCATGAAAAACCAGTCAAGAAACCTAGAGTAATACATGTGTTCAGAAACAGGAAGTGATTGAAAGTGAAACAAATGCCTATTAACTTGTGAACTTGCAGATGAAATATATATCCAATGGTGTGCATAAACTGAGGAAATAATAATGTACCAGTGTTGAATAAAAATGAACTTCAAAATACACATCATGTCCCATAGTAATCTACTTGCATTGATGTTAAACTGGGTCAGTTACTGTAGAAATATTAGAATTTGTATGCACCATTCACTGAAGTTAGTTTTCAGTACTAGGAAACAAATATGTATTTCAGGTGGATGAATATTTCTGAGAATAATCTTGTTGAAAGTAAATTATAAATCCACATACATGAACAAGAATGAATTAAGGGAGTATATATAAGACACATATATTTCATATTTTGAAAAATCTGTAGAGTGCATATATATATATATATATATATATATATATATATATATATATATATGTTTTTCTGTATCCTTAAAAAAACACTGTTGTGTTTTTTATCCTTAAAAAAACACTCAAACAGAAATTAAAAATAGCTATATATATACCAATTGAAATTTATCATGAAGTATATATAATCCACAGATGCAAAATATGTATTTTACTGAACATGGATTTATGTATTATGTTGTTCAACTAGGAAGCTCACCCATAGGTTTAATTTTCAGTTAAAACAGCATTTATGAGGAGTGATCTCTTCTCACAATTTGTTTCTGCCAATTCAGCCACCTCCCAAGAGGTAGGATTCTATATGTGCATATAAAAATACATGTGCTGAGTAGGCTACAGAGAAAGAGAGACAGGAATTCATGTATTTGTTAACTTTAAAAAATCATGGAAAACTATTTCAAAAAATAATTGACTACATTTATAACTCCTACCCAATATCATGCAAAAAGTAAGTCCAACTATACACAATGCCTCTTCTGACCTGCTTGTATTTCTATTCTGTTTGGGTTATTTTTCTCCATTATATTAGGATTAGTAGTAAGAGCCTACTAGGGTATAGGTCAGGGTCAGAGATTCAGTACTTTGAATGGAAAATTGGAAAATTAATCCAATGTGTATGCAAATATGTACTACGCAAAAAATTCCCATGCTCATCCAGAACAATGGCTTGACATTACCTTCCAACTAAGTAAGACACAATTACAGGAGAAGAGTTAGAAAATCTGTGAATACATATCTAGAATGGAAAATGTTCAGGAGTTCACAATCTTGGAGGTGGAAGAGGAGTTCTAAAAGTAAGGGACAGGGTAAACACGACACAAATATAGAGCTCTGCTGGCCTAAAGACTTCTTAAGAAACTGCCTCTGAGTTTGGGCATTGAAATATATGTTGTTGTCAGGAGCTTTAGCTTCCTTTATAGTGAGACCATCAAAGCTGGGTCTACATCTATGTGACCTGGAGGATATGGTTTCTTATTTTCCAATTAACATGAGGCAGCAGTACTGAATTCTCTCTTACTAGGGAAACTGTGGCCACTGGGTCTAACTGTCTCCCCGTGTGGACTGTGAAACCATTTGGTCATCCTCCACTTTTTGTGTTGTTTCTTGCTGCTGCTCTCGGAATTTGGTGTTTGCTTGACAAAATACAAGGCGTTCAAAGAGACACTGTTCTGGAGGGAGTTCTGTCAGGTGTGGTGGGTCAGGGTCTGCAGGAGAATGCACCAACCAGGCTTCAATCCCACATACCTTGCCCACTTGACCATAGCAACCTGATTCTGAACATTATGAATTATGAATATTATATATATATATATATATATATATATATATATATATATATATATATATATATATATATAATTGATTATGGAAATTAAAAATAATGTGTTTGGAAAAAAGTCTCATGAAAAGACCACTCAAGAAACATTAAGGAATACATGTGCTTTGAAGCAGGAAGTGATGGAAAGTGAAACAAATGCCTATAAATTTCTGAATATGTGGATGAAGTATATATACTTATGATGTGCAAAAACTGAAGAAGTAGTAATTTACCAGTGTTGATTAAAAATGAACGTCAAAATAAACACGTGTCCCATAGGAATCTACTGCATTGATGTTAAACTGGGTCAGTTACTGTAGAAATATTAGGATTTCTATACACAATTCACTGAAGTTAGTTGTCAGTTCTAGGAAACAAATATGTATTTCAGGTGGATGAATATTTCTGAGAATAATCTTGTGAAAAGTTGATTATAAATCCACATACATGTATATGAATGAATTTAGGGAGTGTGTAATAAGACACATATATTTCACATTTTGAAAAATCTGGAGAGTGTGTGTGAATATACACACACACACACACACACACACACACACACACACACACACTCACACACACACACACGAAACACACCCACAGACATTAAAAAGTAGCAATATATGTACCAAAGTAAATTTATCAAGAAACATATATCATCCAAAATACAAATTATTCATTTTACTGAACATGGATTTATGAATAATGTTGTTATACTAGGAAACTCACACATAGATTGAATTTTCATTTCCAACAGCGTTTATGTGGAGTGACTTATCCTCACAAGTTGTATCTGAAATTTCTGCCACCTCACAAAAATATAAGTCTCATACCAGGTAGTATTCCATATGTGCATATAAAAATACATGTGCTGAATAGGTACAGAGAAAGTGAGACAGGAATTCACTTATTTGTTTACATTAAGAACACATGGTGAACTATTTCAACAAAAAAATGTTTACTTTAAGAACACAAGGTGAACTATTTCAACAAAAAGATTTATAACTCTTACCATATATAATGCAAAAGGCAATTCCAACTATACACCATGCCTCCTGTGAAATGCTTGTATTTCTATTCTGTTTGGGTTATTTTTTACCATCATTTTAGGATTAGTAGTCAGAGTCTAGTAGGTTATGGTTAGTGTCAGGGAGAAAACGGTTTCATATTCTCCAATGAACCTGAGGCAGCAGTGCGGAATTCTCTCTTTGTAGGTAAACTGTGGCCACTGAGGTCTAAGTATCTCCCTGTGTGGACTGTAAAGTCATTTGGTCCTTCTCCATTTTTCATGGTGTTTGTTGCTCGTGCACGGGGAATTTGGTATTTGTTTGACGAAATATAAGGAGTTCAACTGGGAAAGAGGGCTGGAGGGAGTTCTGTCACATGTGGTGATTCATGGTAAGCAGGAGAATGCACCAACCATGCTTCTATCCCACATAGCTTTCCCGCTTGACTGTAGCACCTGATTCTGAATATTGCCCTGAAACCTCTCCATATAACAACATGCCTTTACATATGAGGGACTCCTGGCTGCACCATGTCAGTAACAAGCCATTTGGAGGCCAATGGCAGATCCACATGGCCACACCACAGAAGTTTTATCACACAACTGCACACCACGGCTCTAGACCCACTACTCAGTAGGCTCCAACTTACTGGCATCTCTGTTCTACACCATTTTCATGAAACCCAGGCAATCAAGGCACTGTCTGGAATACTCATGATCAGCAACAGGACATCCAAAGTTCTCCAGTGCCATCTGGTCATGGGAATTTCAAAAATTTTATGGTATTTATCTAGCCATTTTTCACGGATGAACTTGGAGGCCCTGTGTGTTTCAATTCATTCAGGAACCATTAAATGGTGAGGAAGATCATTTCAATGAAAGCTCTGCAGAACTCTAACAAGCAAGGCTTCCCAAACAGTGGCCAAAATTTCACATGAAGCCAGGCCCATTGAGGTCTAAATGTGAGATCCATGTGTGTTTTGACTCTCAACTATGGCTGCCAATTATTTCAGAATAAAATCTTGTGATATTCCGGCTGAGATACCCAGTGCTCTGTGGAAAGCCACCCTGGGGCTAGATCTCAGTTTCCAAGGGTGACTCTCATGTGTGGCCTCCTAAAACCCCAAGAAAATTCATGGCAATACTTCTCTGAGGTCAGTTCCAGAATTCAGTCTCTAAGGGGAATCACACCAGAGAACAAGCCCAGGTGGACCCAGTCATCTATTCGAACCACCATAAAATGACCACAATTAAAACCAAAATACTCCCACGTGGCCTTCATTTTCTTCCATATAGCCACTCTTCATAACCTCTGGCTGGAGTTTTCCATAAGGGGCGCAGCCCTAGACAGTGTCCAAAATGAGCTCCCTTGCCCCTCATTTGCCTAATGTCAGGGTGGAATAGACACCCTTCCTGTGAACCAGGAGTGATCAAATAGGCCTGCCATTAATAATACTCTGCTTGTCCAATTAGAGGCCTTCTGATTGTGGTGTTTAGATTCTTTATGTGAATTGGAGTTATGAGAAAAGCCAAGCATCTATGGGCTAGCCTCTGCAGGGCTTTGAAAAACTCATTTAGCCCAATGGATCCCTATTCTCACTTGATGAAGATCAGGAACTTTACTGAAGAAGGCTAGAGACTTCATCCACAATGACAACAATTTTGCCCATTTTGGTTTTGGATGCACACATGGGATCTTTCTTTAGATCCATCACGTGCTGCGAATCTAAGCCACAGCCTCACATAGGGTCAAGAGGCTGATTCAGACACATCTTTTTCCAAAGCAATTAAGCAAAGAGCCACAGGTGATGCCCATTCATTTCAATTTGAAAACTGTTTTCTTCAGGCTTCACAAAGGGGTGGCCTGAAGAAAAGACCTTCCTTACATTCAGGGAAACAGAACTATATGTAAGCAAAAGGCCCAAAGCAGGGTTTCTCCACTGAGACTTTCCTGGTCACACTGATATCTGAGTTTTCTGAC
The DNA here is from genome assembly GCF_048772815.1 of Callospermophilus lateralis. NCBI lineage: Eukaryota > Metazoa > Chordata > Mammalia > Rodentia > Sciuridae > Callospermophilus > Callospermophilus lateralis. The sequence continues at coordinate 1,913,517 of NC_135320.1, read as the reverse complement.
ATGCTGGCCATTCCCTTCAGCTATCCAGAACATGGCCATGTAACATAGCTTGGAGGTGGTACAAACCCATGAGACTAATCTGGAGAGTGGCCAGAATTCAGGAAGAAATCAGGAACTTAGGAAGATAATAGGTGTTGCCCATCCCTAAGGCAAGCCACAGTCCATTCATAAATTGGGCAGGATGAATGCTGGGAAGCTTTCTACTAGACAGGGCACATCCATTGATGCATTCTCTTTTCTACTGTCTACATCAATGGATACAATGGGATACACAGACATAGAAAAACTCGCCTTGTCAAACGACTTACTAGATCAGTCCACTCCAAAACAAACAAACCGCCTTTCCTACCTATTCTCATAACATAAGACAAAACCACAACCTCACATCCACACCCACAAAGGCATCTCCTTCCCCCAAGTAAGTTTGTGACTTTCAGGAATGTTCTCTGACTGGTAGGCCATACAATGTTACCCCAAAATGGCCTGTCCTGTCTCAGATCTGATCTCGTTGGCCAACTCTGTGAAGCTGTCAGGAGCCAGCTGTGAACCACTTCCTGCTTTCTCAGGAAAGGCCCCTCTTCAAAGCTCTCCTGGCTTTTAGCCATCCTCACATCAGTAGGTACCAAGAAAGACTGACTCTGTCATTGGTAAATCCAAATAAGTGAGCCCACCTGGACTCGGACTGTGACTGGCTCTGTTTGCCTGGCTTCAAGGATCCCAAGTTCAAAGAGTTCCATCACCAAGGAAGTTAGGTAGGTCACTTCCATCAGGAACTGTATTAGGTCACTGCCTTGGCAACCACTTTGCCCTAACAGTTGCTTCCAAGGTTCCCATGAGAGGGAGGCTACCCCTACTTCCTGTGACACTTTCACAAGTAAGAATGGTATATCAACCATAGGCACCCAGGAAGAGCTCTCCACACAGGCATGGTTTAGTCGATCTTCTCTACGTTAAGAAGATAGAGGTTGATTCAAACAGATCTCTTCATCCTGACCAGGTCGTTTGCCTTGGAAGATGACTTTTTCTCTCTCTGGTCCTTCATAGCGGCCTACGACTTCTACAGAAATAATTTCTGCATGGACCTTTGAGGTTATCAGTAGGTGAAATATCCCCTCCATTCCTGTGTTATAAGACCAACTCTGTACCTGCTCTTCTGTAAAGTTAGATTGAGGAAAGAGTGTATGGTTAGGGTTAATAACATGTACAATTTGGGTTAGGAATCATTCTGCAGGATGAATTATGGTGTTCTGAACCTGTGATATTAATAAGAATATATAACTGAAATATAAGTAGGTAAACAGAAATCTAGGTAAGCTTTGCAGACAGAAGGGCATTGGGCCCTTGATTGGGATACTTGGCTTTGAATTATGTTCTGCAAAAATGTCTCCGATAAATCGATATACAATGGCATAGGTCCTTGTACCTTGGATGATTGAATGTAGAAGAGAACATCCAGTCAAAAAGGGATAGTTGGTAGGATTAGGGAGATAGTCAATAGGTTTAGAAAGAAGAGTGAGTATAGGATTTGGACCAAAAGTTCTTTAGCAATAGTGTTTCAGGTAGAGAGTGAATGTAAATGTCAGCACATGTGAAGAATCTGTCACAATGATGGACAGGGGAAAATATGTAGGAAAGCAAATATCAATAGAGACATTGGGAAATCAGGCCAATTATAAAGTGAGTGATAGGATTAGACATTTTCAACAGCCTTGAAGTTGAATATATAATCTTAGGAAGAAACAAATATGTAGTCACCAATAGAATTGACATTTGAGAGTATTAGATGTTTTTCATAATCCATGCTCACTTTCCATTTAGGCTTTGGTACAAACATAAGTGTGATCTTTGTATTTTTGTCCAGAATATTACTGTGATAACATGTATATGTAGATCAGGTGACATGATTATTTCTTCCACCATTTCTAGGTGCAATATTTTGAAGACATATAAATTAGTGTTGGGGATACAAATAGGTGTACCTTTGTCTATCAATATAGAGATAATGCATGAATAGATCATACTGTGAATAAATAATATAACTACTTCCAACTTTAAATAATGGATTGAATTGATATCTGAAAATATACAGGAAATATTATATTGATTTACAATCATTCAATCCAACCAGTTATACATCTAATGGTAATATTAGGGTTATGGTTTATCATGAAGAGTTTGTGAGTTTTGCTTCAAAATGATTTTAGAAATCGAAAATAATGTCTTTGGAAAGAAGTCTCATGAAAAGTCCAGCCAAGAAACCTGGAAGAATACATGCGTTCTGAAGCAGGAATGACTGATAGAGAGACAAATGCCTATAAATTTGTGAACTTGTGGATAAATATATATCCTATGATGTGCATAAACTGAAGAAATAGGAATGTACCAGTGTTGAATTAAAATGAACGTCAAAATAAACATTTCGTATCATAGGAATCTACTTACATTGATGTTAAACTGAGCCAGTTACTGTAGAAATATTAGGATTTGTAGGTACCATTCACCAAAGTCAGTTTTCAGCACTAGGAAACAAATATGTATTTCAGGTGGATGAATATTTCTGAGAATAATCTTGTAAAAAGTCGATTATAAATCCAAATACATGAACATGAATGAATTTAGGGAGTGTATAATAAGACACATATATTTCATATTTAGAAATATCTGCAGATTGTATATATATATATATATATATATATATATATATATATATATATATACAAAAAATACACAGACATTAAAAAGTAGCAATATATATGCAAATTGAAATTCATCATTAAATATATATCATCCACAGACCCAAAAATATTTATTTTACTAAACATGGATTTATGTATAATTTTGTTCAACTAGGAATCTCACCCATAGTTTGAATTTTCAGTTCCAACCGTGTTTAGGAGGAGTGATCTCTTCTCACAACTTGTATCTGCCAAGTCAGCCACCTCACAAGAATGTACGTGTGATACCAGGTAGGATTCAATATGTGCATACAAAAATACATGTGCTCAATAGGCTACAGAGAAAGGGAAACAGGAATTCACATATTTGTTAACTTTAAAAACACATGGAGAACTATTTCAATTAAAAATTGACTTGATTTATAACACCAACCCTTTATCATGCAAAATGCAAGTCCAACTATACACCATGCCTCCTCTGAACTGCTTGTATTTCTATTCTGATTGGGTTATGTTTCTCCATCATAATAGAATTAGTAGTCAGAGTCTAGTAGGGTATGGGTTAGTGTCAGGGTTTCAGTATTTCGAATGGAAAATTAGATAAGGAATCCAATGTGTATGCAAATATGTGCTATACAAAGATCTTCCCACTCTCATCCAGAACGATGACTTGACATCACCTTCCCCCGAAGTAAGACACAATTAGAGGAGAAGAGTTAGAAAATCTGTGAATACATATCTGGAATGGAAAATCCTCAGGAGTTCACAACCTTGGAGGTGGTAGAGAAGTTTCCAAAAGTAAGGGACATGGTAGATAGACCAAACCTGATATTTTATTAAAATTGGGAGCCATCTTGCCACAAGGCCATGAAAAGCTAATTTTGGTTTTACTATAAATTACTGCAGTTTCTGAACCTGTTTGGAATGTCTGCCCATGCCTTGAACTCACCCATGCCTATCTCTCTGACCAGATAGCAGCCCTCTCTGAAACTTTAGTGACACACCATAAATTTTGGCCTTCCCTGGCCAGACAACGACCCTCTCTGAGGTCTAATGGTCATCATAATTTCTGATGTTGGCGCCAGCATAAATAGAAAGTAAACTACATTTAGTGTGATGCTTGTCAAAATTCTGTTATCTGTAATCCCCCTTTTGTTTAACTTTGTGGGCTATATAGCTGGGCTGTAGGAAAGGTGGGGTTGCTGTCTTGTTCCTGCCGTTTTGTGAGGGAGAGACTGGCCGGCCGGTTGAAATAATAAACTATTTTTAATTTGATTTTAATTGGAGTCAGTGGTCTTTTCTTTTGTCCTGGTCTAACATTTTGCAGTTCCCCAGCAAGATGACCCTGCCCGAATGAATCACAAGACCAGACTCCTGGAAATTCTGAAGCTGGCCTTCCCTCTAGGGCTCCTGGCTACAGAGCCACTCTAAGGGATGCGCAACTTGAGATGTTTCAACACCTTGGAGTGAGACTTTGGTCCAGGGAGCACTGCAATGAACCACTGGACTATAACTATTAGCAAGCACCTGGTGGAGGAGGCCTCCAGAGGTAAGTGGCGCCTTTATAACATCTGATGTCTGGTTAAGGGAGATCTCTTCTGATGACAGAGAGGAGGCCTGGGGAGGCTCACATATACTCTTGTCTGGGACAGTAATGAGAATCATTCTGTCCTCTGTTCTGTTATGTAGGGAATTCCTCTGAATTGGTAGAGAGGTGCGGATATGCACGCATGCGGTCCTACCCTGGAGCTTTCGCAAGATGTTGCATTGCTCCTCTGCTTTTCTGTTTTGGTGCCGGGTTTCTGTTTGGTTTTTTTTTTTCTGTTTTGTTCTGTGTTCTATGTGTTTTTTGTTTGTTTGTTTTTGTGCATTTTGTTGTGTGAGTTCTGTGGTAAAAACTTAAGGATATTGGACGTGAAAATGGGTAATAAAGCAAGTAAGTGTAACACCTTTTTGGACTGTGTTTAAAGGAACTGTGATGAACATTACCACCCTTTGTTAAACAGGATAAGAGAAGCCCCTAGCTGGCTGCCTGGAGTACACCCACTGCACAGAGCAATGTCTGCTGAGGACGTAAAAACTGAGTATCTCCCAGGTTCACAAGTGAAACTCCTTTAAAACCACTTGTACCTCCAGAGCAACAGAGTCACAACCTTTGGGCAGAGTCCCCTGTGTTTCTCCTTTGTTAGCAAAGCAATAAACCTCCCTTTTTCTTTTTCTCAAAAACCCTGTCCTCTTTATCAAATTGGCATTAATTGGCTTCAAGGTCAGAAACCAAACTTTAAGATACAAATTTTGATAAACCACGCCCCCCCGGCCCGGAACTTTTTGAGAGCTGACTACTGATATGTTAGGAGATGGAGCATGCTTGGGGTGGATCCGAAGCAGAGGAGCTAATCCTGTAAGTAAAAGGAGGGACTGAGGGACTACCAGCAGCTGCCAAAGCCCTGTTGCTTCAGGGAATTCCCTCATTCTTTTCCTGCACTGTAAAGATTATGCAACGTCTGTCTTCTTAAAAAGGAGAAAAAGAAAAAGGGGATACTAAATTCAGTAAAGTCACCATGGAGACCCTTGATTTTACATTTCAGGTTGCCCCTCGGTAAAAACATCTGGTCTCCTTGTGGGGACATCTATGGTTCCACTGGTGTAGAATATTTTTCCCTTATCTGCTCTATTTTAAAGGCTTCTGTCTGTCAGCCATAGTCTGGAGCTCCTTTCTGTCTCGTGTCTTTGTTTCTGGCCCTTTAAGACATGTGCAATAATGTGTTGATATTATAAATTGTTTCTTGGGAATGATCTTAGCTGAATGTGTGTCTAAATGATTATGCGTTATTGTAACAATCTGGTATCTGAATGGGTTTTTGAAGCATTGCACAATCTGGCAGTTAAAAGTCAGTGTAGGTAATTGTTTAGTTTATGATTTCAGATAATTTATGCCAGAGAAATTAAATACTTATGATGGAAAACCAAAGAACTCTACTTCCAAGTTGGCAAGTAACTTCCCAATTATTCAGTCTTTTATTTCACCAATTTTGAATTGGGTAGCCTGGGAAAATGTCACTGTGTGTACCAGTGCATTAATTTAGACAAGGATAGTAAATTATTTTAGGGTATATGTTGACAAAACAAGATGTAAAGATATAATATTTTGTGAATTATTTCTTAAACTTGTATCATAATTTTCAACAACCTAACCTGAAAATTATGGTTACAATGCCTTAGGCCTGATGTGTCTGCTCTGAATAGCAGTTTTTTACTGCTCCTTCCAGACCTCAGCCAGGAGTTATTTTGAAATGCAAACAAAAGAAGCCTGCAAGCTCAGTAGGAGACTGATCTGATGCCTAAGGGGGGAAAAAAGGCAAATTGTATGGTTTTTACTAATTACTGGCCAGTCATTTTTTTAGGACTCTTATTTTTTTTCCTTAGATACTTTATTTTTTTTTAGCTCATGATTTTTATCCTACAGACCTAGGTTAATGTTTTTCTGATCAGTTCTATCTTTGACCAACTGTGGAGTTTTTGAAACATTGCAATGCAGATTTAATCTGCAAAAAGCTATAAGGCCTTTACTATTTTTATGTGTGCACACTTCTGTTATGTGTTGTATGTCTATATATACATATATCCATATATCAAATATATGATACAAAAATTAACATATATAAAGAAAGTTCATTAAAAAAAGCTCATAAAAACAAATTTTAAGAAGTGGATCCAATGATAGTTAATTCACGTGATTTAAATGGTTCAATTTAAATTGGATAAACAGATAAAAATAAAAGTCTTTAAATTTAATCTTACAAGTTTTTCTAGGTGTTCAAATATCTAATAAAATATTAATGTCTACAAAATATCTAATATGACTTGGTTCTACGACTTTTCCTACAACAAAAAAATGGTTTACAATCTTCAATACATTTGTCTAATATTTTGATAAATAAGTAAAGTAAATTTGATATGGGATTACTCATTCATGAGTACTTTTGTTAGATATCTGATTTATTTACTAAGGTCTGTACAAGTGTGTACTAAAGTCTGTATAAGATTGTAAAAATCAGTCATGTGTTAAAGAGACAAAAATTTCGTAAAACATAAGTTTACCCATAACATTGTGTTTATTAAGTTTAATTTTTTCTAGAGATAGTAACCATAAAAATTAAACAACTGATTAAATAAGAACTGTTATTTTAGAGAACTGTACTGCCATTACTTTAAAAGCTAAACTTGGTTAATGTAGAAACATCAATGCAATTATGATGCTATTAATGTGCTCATATTTTCCATATACAAGTCTGTAAGGTAGAAACTTAAAAAGCATTATATCATGCTGGCGTTCTGAAGTTGTATGGTAAAAATATATATTGAGAATTTATTTATCTGTTTTCAAAAAGATATGTAAAGTTCTATGTTACTTTTTACATTGGGAACAATTTAAATGTATTTTTAATGTAATGAGAGCCTTATCTATGTAAAGGTTAAAAACTTTCAGCCTTTCTTTTATTCATGTTTTAATTGTGATATCATATGGTGTTAGCTAATGTTCATGTGACCTCAAACAATTTATGTTAACATTGTAAAATGATATTTAAAAAAAAGATCAGCTTTAGAACTAAAACCCTTAAGATTCATAAAGAGATTTGCCTTACCAGAGATAAAGCTCTGTATCCCATCTTACTACATGTGAGAATGACTACGAAAACAGTAGGTCAGATTATGTTTCATTTAAAGTTATGTTCAAAAGTTGTTTTTTTTTTCTGTAAAGATTACTAGGATCTCAAACAGGGGATATAAGTTATAACTAATCAAAAAAATTCAGGGTAGCTATTATGCAAACTAAGTATATTTACTCTTGTTAAAAAATTTTATTTTGTAATTTCCTTATGGGTGATGTAAAGATTCTCTGTTAGTGTTTTACAGAAGTGTTGCTTTAAGAACACAACATGGGTTAATTTAAGATAATAAGTCATCACCTGCAAAACAGACAAAATAATACAGATCCCAATTAATAAAAAGATAAATAATTATAAAGTTATAGACATTAAAGCCCAGTACTCTTAATATTAGGCAGTTAAAATTTATTTGCTGGATATTTAAGATTAGGATTTAAAATTAAAGTTAAATGAAAAGAGCCAAGAAAATTAATATTTGGCTCTTGCTTTCTGAGTCAGTCTGAATCCAGGGAACAGGGGACTTCTCTAAAGAGCTTATAAACTCTGGGCCACATAACCTCCCCATAAGGGAGATTAATGAGACCACCCGAGAACAGAAAGCCAATCAGTGCATTTGCTAAGAAAAAGAGAGTCATCAGAGAAGGGAGACATCCCTGATGCTTCCGAGGGAAGCCACATGGTCAAGCAACACCTGGACCCAGCTAGCGCAAATGGCACTAGCAGAACTAAGAAGGTGCTCTCAAGCTTCCCCAGGAATGAAAACCATAAAAGCTCAGCTGACTGTTAACAATAGATAGAAACAAAAGTCAGTTTGACTGCTTCATCTTAAACACTTAGGAAAGACAGTTGAAAGCAAAATACAGCCATTCCTGGGCATTTTGAATAATAATAATAATAATAATAATAATAATAATAATAATAATAATAATATTTTAATGTATACACTTTATATTAGCCTCCCAAAATAAGTAAGACTGGAGGCTACAAAGAAGGATTCTCAGACAGGAATGCTTGATAACTATGAAAAGAGACTATCAGGAGGAGCTGCTAGAGGCAGAAATTTTTATTTTAAGGCCTCAGATATTCCTAACCTACATGGGTAGGCTTGGTGTTGGCTGAGTAAGAGAATTAAAGGTTTCTCTATTACACACAGAGGTCATAGTAGTAAAAAGATTTTGCAAGATCAGATGACATTAAATTATTAAACTGTATCTTATGGGAAGGGACAACTGTAACACTAAAAGTTAAAAATTAAGTTGACAGTCCTGATAACTGGGGATATTAAAGCCTGCTGATGGAACTTCTATACAGTGACATGTTCCAGCTGCTGCAACATTTATTCAGTACTCATGGTTTTTGTTTCTCACATAGAAGAACCCATCCCCAGATTACTTTACAACTGGTTCTTCCCCAACCAGACTTCAAACCGAACTGACTTCTAAAGGCAACTCATGTCCATCATGAAGTTCCCTCTCACGTCACCCTATCTCAGCTCAGAAGAAGCCAAAATGAGTGACGCCTCTCTTTTTACAAGAGTGGAGCCAAAAATAAATAGACTATCAATATAAGTAATTAATTAAGTCAAGTAAAATCAGGGAGACCGGATTTGGGTGATTTCAAAAAATAGTGAGACTGTTACCTGAGGGATTAAAATTCCCTCAGTGCTCTTCCCCTACCCTATGAAAGATTTGAAAGGGACACATTAGAAAAGGGGGGAATGATAGACCCAACCTGATCTTTTATTAAAGTTTGAAGCCATCTTTCCACAAAACCATGAAAAGATAATTTTGCTTAACAATAAATTACAGCAAATTCTGAACCTGGCTTCTATCCCACATAGCTTGCCCCCTTGACCATAGCAACTTGATTCTGAACATTGCCCTGAAACATTTCCATATAACAAGATGCCTTTTATGGAGAGATTTCAGATATATAAGTGATTCCTGCCTGCACCATGTCAGCCACAAGCCATTTGGAAGTCAATGGCAGATCCTCATGGCCCGACCACAGATATTTTATCACACACCTGCATACCACAGCTCTGGGCCCACACTCAGCAGGCTCCAACATACTGGCATCTCTGTTCTACACCATTTTCATGAAACCCAGTCAATCAAGGCTTTCTCTGGAATTCTCATGATCACCAACAGGACATCCAAAGATTCTCTAGTGCCACCTGGTCATGGGAATTTCAAAAATTTCATGGTATTTATCTAGCCATTTTTCAAGGATGAAGTTGGAGAAACTGTGGGTTTCAATTCATTCAGGAACCATTAAATTTTGAGGAAGCACATTTCAAGAAATGCTCTGGAGAACTCTCAGAGGCAAGGCTTCCCAACGAGTGGCCAAAATGACACATGAAGCCAGGCCCATGAGGTCTAAAATGTTAGGTCCATGTGTGTTTTAACTCTCAACTATGGCTGTCAAGTCTATAAGAATAAAATAATGTGATATCCTTGCTGAAATTTCCAGTGCTCTGTGGAAATCCACCCTGGGCTTAGATCTCAGTTTCAAGGGCGACTCTCATGCATGGCCTCCTAAAATCCCAACAAAATTCATGGCAATGCTTCTCTGAGGTCAGTTCCAGAACTCAGTCTCTAAGGGGAATCACACCAGAGTTCAAGCCCAGGTAGACCCAGGCATCTTTTCCAACCACCACACAAATGACCACAATTAAAACCAAAAGAGTCCCACATGTCAGGGTGGGACTGGACACCCTTCCTGTGAACCAAGAGTGATCAAATAGGCCTGCTATATAACTGCTCTTCTTCTCCAAAATGAGGCCTACTGACTGTCTGGTATAGATTCTTATGTGAATTGGTGTCATGAGAAAACCTAAGCAAATATCAGCTACCCTCTGCAGGGTTTGAACAACTGATTTGACCCAATGTCAAAACTGATTTGACTCCATCACTTGATGGAGGTCAGAAAGCTAACAGAGGAAGGCGAGAACCTTCATCCACAATGACTGCTCTTTTGGCCATTTTGGTTTGGATGCAAACTTGGAAACTTTCTTTAGATCCATCAGGTGCTGAGAATCTAAGCCACTGCCTCACACAGGGCCAAGAGGCTGATTCAGCCACATCCATTTCCAAAGCAATTAAGCAAAGAGCCAGAGGTGATGCCCATTCATTTCCATTTGAAAACTGTTTTCTTCAGCCTGCCAAAAGGGGTGGCCTGAGGCAAAGACCTTCCTGACATTCAGGGCAAGGGACAAATAGGTAAGCAAAAGGCCCAAAGCAGTGTTTCTCCACTGAGACTTTATTGGTCACACTGATATCTGAGTTTTCTGAGATGCTCCCATTTCCTTCAGCTATCCAGTACATGGCCATGTCACAGAGTTTGGAGGTAGTACATATCTTGGAAACAAAACCATGAGGCTATCCTGGAGAGTGGCCAGTATTCAGGAAGAAAAGAGGAACTTAAGAAGATAGCAGGTGATGCCCATCCATAAAGCAAGCCGCTCTCAATTCTTAAATTGGGCGGGATGAATGCTAGGTAGCTTTCTACTAGACAGGACACAACCATTGATGCATTCGCTTTTCAAATGTCTGCAACCACGGATACACTGGGGTACACAGACATAGAAACACTCGTGTAATCAAATGACTTCCTAGAAACATTCTAGTCCAAACAAACAAACCGCCTTTCCTACCTATTCTCAGAACATGAGACAAAACCACAAACTCACACAGAGAACCACAACGACACCTCCTTCCCCCAAGTATGTCTGTGACTATTCTGAGTGTCCTCTGACTGGTGGGCCATACTATGTTCACCCAAAATTGCCTGTCCTGTCTCAGATCTGGTCTTCTTTGCCAACTCTTTGAAGTTGTCAGGAGTCATGGTTGAGCCACTACCTGCTTTCCCAGAAAAGCCCCCTCTTCAGAGCTCTCCTGGCATTTGGCCATCATCACATAAGTAGGTACCAAGAAAGACTGACTCTGTCCTTGGTAAATCCAAACAATTGAGACCACAGGGACTGGGACTGGGACTTGCTCTGGGTGCCTGGCTTCACGGATCCCAAGTTCAGAGAGTTCCATCACCAAGAAAGTGTGGTAGGTCACTTCCTTCAGGAACTGAATGAGGTCACTGCCTTGGCAATCACTTTGTCCTAACAGTTGCTTCCAAGGGTCCCATGAGATGGAGACTGCCCCCACTTCCTGTGACACTTTCACAAGTTGGAATGGTATATCAACCATAGGCACCTGGGAAAAGCTCTCCACAAAGGCCTGGTTTGGTCCATTTAATCTACATTAAGAAAAGAGAGGCTGATTCAGACACATCCCTTCATTCTGACCAAGTTGTTTGATATGGAAGTTGACCTGGAGTTGACTTTTGCTCTCTCAGGTCCTTGATAGGTGAAAAGGTCAGTCGAATGTCAGAGGAAAAGACCACCAAGAGACTGTGTCATGCCACAGCAAAGGGTTTTTTGGGGGTCCAGCATGCTGGGGCTCAGAGTTCACTTCAGAGGAGCAAAGAGCAAAGAGCCCAGAAAACAACTTGACCACAGTTTATATACATTCTTTAGAGAGGGCAGGGACTTTACATACATCATAGCCTTCTTTAGCAAATCATAATATACCACGGGAAAATCAAATAACAACTCTAAAACATGATTAGCCCATTCATTGGTGGGAACACGTCGGGCAGGGGTGATTGATCAGCCCTGAGAATTGGTATACATTTAAACTGATTTGTTGAAGCCCTGAGATGTATATGTGCTGAGCTGCAAGGTTTCTGGGAAGGGGTTGTTAAGTAACTAGGTCGTCAGGGAAGATTTCAACACACATCTAATGGGCAGTTCTGGAAATTGTCTTAACTGCCACAGGAATTTCACGTTCTGAGTGTAGCTTTGAATCTTTACAAAACCTGGTTCTTTATGTTTCAATTTCAATTTCTTTTAATATTTCATTTCCCACTGCTTTTTCTGACTACTTTTAATCTTAAAAATAATGAATCATAATTATTGTGAGGTCTCACATTCTATTTCTTCCAGTGTAGTGTATTTCTGTCTGATTACCATGAGTTTTACCTGCCCAATCCAAGCCTGGAGAAAGGTAACTATGCAGTTATGCAAACAAGTTCCCACAGTTAGCAACACCATAAGGATGATCAGGGGTCCTGCTAAGGCTGATAGGAGTGTAGTTAACAGAGGGACTGGGTAAACCATGACTCAAACCACCCTTTTTGAATCTCCCTTTCTCTCTGGCGCTCTTCAAAGCATTTTCTCAATTTACTCATGGATTCTTTTAAAACTCCAGTATGGTCAGCATAAAAACAACATTCTTCTCTCAGTGCAGCACAAAGGCTCCCCTCCCTCATGAAGAGGAGGTCTAATCCTCGCCTGTTCTGTAAAAAAAAACTTCAAAGAGAGAGGTTAAGGATTCCTGAAAAACTGTGATGCAGGTCTCTAACGTCTTCAAATCTTGAACTATTGCTGTTTCTAATTGGACCAATTGTTGTGACCACAAATTATTGCAGCTGTTCCTGTATCCACTCCTGCAGCAGCTCCTATCCCCAATAGGATGGCTAGAGTAAGGGACACTGGCTCCCGGCGAAATCAGGTTGTTTGTCCACCTAGTAGACCTTCAAATGATTCTGCATCATGATAAAGCACCCTGGGGAGTATCTGCACCATTACACAATATTTTAGAGAGCTGTCCAATACCTGGGCTGAAATGCAAGGAGTTCTGAGTGTGTGGAGTTCAGTACCATAAAAGTTCTTTTAATTAGTTCCCAGGGGGAGGATTCAGCTCTACTCTGGACTGGGGAAGTAGGCAAAAACGGAAACTGGGGAGTATGAGATGGTAGACGGGTTCTGGTAGATCTAGGCACTTTGTCCTCCACAGGTTTGGGCCTATTTGTGACTTCGGAAATCAGCTGGGCACACATAAAAATCAAGACTGGCTAGTTTACACTTGAGCTGGGGGAGATGACATCCATAATTAATGGGGTAAGGTGGTCTATGTTGCCCTGGTTTGGGTTTAAGGGGGATCTGTGTGGGGTCCTCTATGTCAGGGAGATCCCAGTCAGAGAGGCCTATGGCAAGCTGACAAATATCCAGGTAGAGAGATGGCCACCAAGTCCATAAGAGGGCTGTATGTGAAATAGACCACACTACTTGCCCAGTAGGATTTATAGCTTGCCATTGTTGCTGAACAGGCTGATGGGGATTAGGACTGCTGGTGGTCAGGGGAAGAATCCATAGCCCTACCCACACGACAGACACGCAACTTGAGAGGGTTACCAGTCTGTTCCAGTTTCCAGCCGGAGTCTGGACAGGGCGCAGGCTTGAGATGGGAGGCATGGATCCAGGAAGTGATTCCATCCACTTTCACCACTGTAGGTGTTATAAGCAGCACCTGGTATGGTCCTTTCCAGCGGCGTTCCAGGGATGACACCTGATGCCATCTCACATAGATGAACTCTCCCACTTGATATCAATGTGGGGTTCCCTCGTCTCCAGGCTGATAAGCAGTGGCCAACTGTTTCCACAGGTATCACTGGGTGCTCTGTTTGTTCAAGGGCTTTAAGTCTGTCAAGCAAGGGGTTGTGAAAGGAATCATTAAGTCTCAGAGTTGGGGTTAGGTCCCTTATTGGAGGAGGGGCACCATAGCGAATTTCATAAGGAGTGAGGTTACACAAAGAGGCACAGGGGGTATTTCTTGCACGAAACAATGCATAAGGTAGGAGCATAGTCGAATTTTTTATGCCGGTCTCCAAGCTTAATTTCGTTAAGTTCTCTTTGATGGTTCTATTCATCCTTTTTACCTGACATTAGCTCTTTGGTCTATAAGCACAATGTAACTTCCAATAAATCCCCAGGGTCCTGGCGAATCCCTGACTTACCTGGGCTATGAATGCCGGTCCGGTATTGGACCCAATTACCTTCGGCTGGCCAAACCTCTTCTAGGATCTTTTTGATCACTTTTTGTTCCCCCGGTGTGGAAAAAGTTAACAGAGTCACTCCGTTTAGGGCTGCCAATTAAGCTTCCTCATCTGCCCTTCTGTTTCCAAACGCCACGGGGTCGTTTTCCTTCTGGTGCCCTGGACAGTGCACTATAGCTAGGTCCTTAGGGCCCTGCACTTCTGAGAGAAGGTGGAGGATCTCATCTTTGTTCTTTATTTCTTTCCCAGTGAAGGTTAATAGCAACCTTTGCTGGTAAATACCCCCGTGCACATTTGCAGTGGCAAATGCATAGCGGCTATCAGTGTACATGGTGGCCCTTTTGCCTGTTGCTTGTTCCAATGCTTTCGTAAGGGCAATCAGTTCTTCTTTGGGGGCGGATGTCCCTTCTGGGAGACCAGAGGACCAGATGACATTAATTTCGCTAACTACTGCTGCTCCAGCCCGACGCTTAGTGTCTTGGAGGAAGCTGGTGCCCTCCGTAAACCATACGACTTCAGCGCGGGGCAGTGGCTGATCCTCCAAGTCTCCTCGTATACTGGTTTTCTCTGCCAGTATGTGTTGACACTCATGAGCGACGGGTCCTGATGATTCTTCTGGCAGCAGTGTAGCCAGGTTGAGTGGAACAGGGGGTCCCAGAGTTATTCTGTCTTTGCTAATCCAGAGGCTCTGGTAGTGGTTTATTCTGGAGTTTGATAGCCACCTCTCTGGAGGCTGACATATGATACTCTCCAGGGCATGGGGGGCTATAATGGTTAGCTTCTGTCCCAAGTTCATTTATGAGCATCTTTTATTAGAAGGGCAGCTGCTGCTATAGCTCTTAAGCAATGGGGCCACCCGCTAGCCCTGGTTCCAGTTTTTTTTATAAGAATGCTACCGGCCTTTTTCAAGGTCCAAAAGTATGAGTGAGCACTCCCCGTTCTATTCCTTTCTTTTCCTCAATGTAGAGAGTGAAGGGTTTTTCTACATCTGGGAGTGCTAAGGCCGGAGCAGATAGCAGCACCTTTTTTTGGCATCATCAAAAGCTTGTTGGTTCTCAGGGGTCCATTGGAAGTGGGCATCACCCTTTATCAGCGGGTATAAAGGGGCAGCCAGAGATGCAAACCCAGGAATCCATAACCTGCAAAAGCTGGCAGTCCCAAGAAACTCTCTGAGTTGTCTCTTATTAGATGGGGGCAGTATCTGCACAATGGTTTGTTTTCTGGGCTCAGTGAGCCATCGTTTGCCACCCCTAACAGAATAACCCAGGACGATTACTTTTTGCTGACAAATTTGGGCCTTATGGCCGAAGCCCTATATCCAAGCCGAGCAAGCTCAGATAATAGTGCATGGGTCCCAGACTCATATTTCTCCTTGGTGTCAGCTGACAGTAGCAGATCATCCACAATTTGGAGTAGGGTGACTTCGGGGTGTGCAGTTCTGAAGTCGTTGAGGTCCCTGGGGAGGGCTTCGTCAAAGAGAGTGGGGGAGTTTTTGAAACCCTGCGGGAGTCTAGTCCAGGTTACTTGGCCAGATGTTCCAGTTTCTGGGTCTATCCACTCGTAAGCAAACAGCAACTGACTGTCCTTATGTAGGGGCAAGCAGAAGTAAGCATCTTTTAAGTCCAGCACAGTGTAACATTCCCGCTTCGGATTCAGAGTGCTAAGCAAATTATATGGATTGGGTACTGTGGGGTGAATGTCCTGCACTCTGTTGTTGATCTCTCTTAGGTCTTGAACAGGACTGTAGTCCCGAGTTTCTGGCTTTCCTACTGGTAGCAGGGGGGTATTCCAGGCTGACTGACAGGGCCTTAGGACCCCAAGAGCCAGGTATTTCTGAATATGGGGACTTATCCCATGCTTAGCTTCTTTGCTTAGAGGATATTGTTTAACACTGATTAGAGGGACAGAGGCTTTTAATTCTACTACTATTGGAGGTTGTTTTATGGCTAGATCTAACCCAGGAGTTTCTGCCCAGGCATTAGGATAATCTTTTATCTATTTCTGTGGTAGTTTGCCTATTTGATCAGTCCTAGGAAGCGAGAAGAGTTGATGTTCATCTTCTATGAACATAGTCAAAGCCGTGACTATGGGAATTTTTACTGAAGGCTTTAGAAGCTCCACTTGGGGACCATCAGAGTTAAAGGTTATTCTATCCCAGAGTTTGGTAAGCAGATCCCTGCCCATCAATGGGGCTGGGAATTCTGGGACTACTAGGGAAGAGTGGTGGACTTTTCACTTTCCTAAGTCCATAATCCTCTTAGTTGTCGAAGCCCGATATCTACTGCCATTAGCCCCTTGAACTAGGGACCATTTATTTGATAGGGGGCCCAGTGGGGTCTTAAAGGCTGAGAATACTGGTCCTGCATCCACTTCAAAGTTCACTGGAGTCCCCTCCACTTCTAATGTTACACTGAGCTCGGGGAGGTGATCCGAGCCCTGACTTTCCTAGTCCTCTTCTAGAGTCAGCATGGCAGACTGGCGTGGCTGCTTCTTTTTGGGGCACTCTTCGGCCCAGTGTCCTTTTTCTTTACAGTAGGCATATTGATCTGATGCCAGGGGCAGCCTTTGGCATGGGACCAGGTATCTCTTTCTGTCTCCCTGCTTTTGAACTTCTGGCATATTTGCTGCTGTGAACAAAACCTTAGCCAATGCTTTAGTCTGCCTTTTGCTCCGTTCATCCTCCTTTTGTTCCCTTTCCTTCTCTCTCCTCTGTTCCCTCTCCTCCTCAGTTTCTCTCTTATAATATACTTTCTCAACTTCTCTGACTAAATCTCTTAAAGTCATATCTTGTCATCCATCTAGACGTTGTAACTTTCCCTTAATATCTGGTGCAGCCTACTCAATAAAGGCCATTGCAACAGATGCCTTTTGGTCCTCTGCCTGAGGATCAAAAGGAGTATAATTCCTATATGCTTCCATAATTCTCTCCAGAAACATAGAGGGAGACTCATTAGGCCCTTGGATACTCTCTCTTACCTTGTCCAAATTAGTCGGCCCTCTGGTGGCCGCTCGGAGACCTGCTATTAGAGCCCGGCAATAAGTGGACAGATGCTACCTACCTTCAAAAGTGTTGGGGTCCCAGTTGGGTCGTTTCCTGGGCCCGTAAGGATGGAGAGGGAGCATCACATGGGCTTCCGAGTTTTCTATTATCCGTTGCCGGCGGTTTCCTTTAGGTGGCCCAGCTTCCTTCAGGGTAGGAGGGGCTGCTGCTGCTGCGGGGAAGTCCTCTGCAGGGCTTGGGTCCGGCCCAATTTCCTCTAGTGGTGGAGAGGCTGAGTCAGCGGTGGGAGGATCATCAGGAACGTTTTGGGGGTTGGGGAGCAAGGGCAGAGGATAAGGTGGATGGCGAAGTGTCCAGTCTTGTGACTCAGAGAGAATGGAGGGAAGAGGGAGAGGAGTGGAAGTTTTGAATAATAGGAACGTGGTGGAAGGGTTACATGGCTGTTGATCTGGGTGGACACCTGGCCCCAGCTGAAAGACAGTATCTCTGACTTTTCAGATTAGAGGGAAGTGGAAGGATTCTTTTGGGGGCCTTCCGACTCCGAGGATGGGCCATTCTGAAGTACAGAGAGTCTGCCAGGTACAGCGTTTTACTGAAAAAAAAAAAAAAGATTCTGGGCCCTTGAGCAGACAACAGTCCAATGATCAAGGGTAATGTACAGAGGCATAGAAGTGCTTTGTCCCATAATGGGAGTTACTCAAACTGGGACAGTGAAAACACAAACATGACACAGACAAAGACAAAGAGTAAACGTTTAAAATGAATCCAAGACAATGATTAGAACTGAGTAACTGGCAAAACCTGATGGGTTATAGAATCAAGGCAGACAGTAAACTCAACATGAGTTCCTGACAATGAACAAAACTGAGTAGCCGGCAAAACCTGATGGGCTGTCAAACCGAATCCTGAAGCAAAATATAACCTAGTTGAGGAAACTACTATTCCTCGATTTCCCGAGTCCTCTGCAGTGTCCCCCAGGGACATGGCCTGTGGCTCTGTTACACATCTGTCAGCCACTGTCGGAGAGAGCTAACGCTCTTCACCGACAGCCACTTAGCCAAGCCCTAACCTGAAAACTGAAACCAGAAAGAGGCACCTTACTTACCCCGAGAGGAGTCTGTTGGGGTCTTTCGTCCGCCGTTGCCAGATATCTCACCTGGGGCCTCCAGATGATAAGATGGGGGGAATGTCAGAGGAAAAGACCATCAACAGGCTTTCTCATGCAACTCTAAAGGTTTATTGGGGGTCCAGCATGCTGGAGCTCAGGACTCACTTCAGAGGAGCAAAGAACAAAGAGCCCCGAGAACAACTTGAGCAGAGTTTATATACATTCTTTAGAGAGGGCAGGGACTTTACATACATCATAGCCTCCTTTAGCAAATCATCAAATACCACGGGAAAATCAAATAAAAACTCTAAAACCTGATTAGCACCTTCATTGGTGGGAACACGTCGGGCATGGGTGATTGGTCAGCCCTGAGAAAAGGTATACATTTAAAGTGATTGGTTGAAGCCCTGAGATGTTTATGTGCTGAGCTGCATGGTTTCTGGGAAGGGGTTGGTAAGTAACTAGGTGGTCAGGGAAGATTTCCACACACATCTAATGAGCAGGTCCGGAAATTGTCTTAACTGCCATAGGAATTTCAGATTCTGAGTGCAGCTTGTAAATTTTACAAAACCTGGTTCTTTACGTTTCAATTTCAATTTCTTTTTTACTTTCAGAACCTTACAATGGAAGGTGAGAAACTTCATCCACAATGACTGCTCTTTTGGCCATTTTGGTTTTGGGTGCAGTCATAGGATCTTTTTTTAGATCCATATGGTGGTGATATTTAGCCTCACTCAGGGCCTAAAGTCTGATTAAGACACATCCTTTTCCAAAGCAATTACTTATCTGAGGCCAGTTACAGAACTCAGTCTCTGAGCGGAATCACACCAGAGATGAAGCCCAGGTGGACACAGTCACCTCTTTCAACGGCCACACAAATGACCACAATTAAAACCAAAACACTCTCACATGGCACTCATCTTCTTCCATATAGACACTCATCATAACCTCTGGCTGGAGGTTTCCATGAATGGCGCAGCCCAAGAGAGTGTCCAAAATAAGTTCGCTTGCCACTCATTTGCCTAAATTCAGGGTGGCCTGGACACGCTTCCTGTGAACCAGGATTGATCACACAGGTCTGACGTTAATGCTTCTCTGCTTCTCCAGTTTGAAGCCCCTGAAAGTCAGATATAGTTTCCTTATGTGACTTGGAGTCATGCGGAAAACCAAGCACCTCTGCAGGGCTTGGAAGAACTCATTTGACTCAAAGGATCCCTACTATCACTTGATGGAGGTCAGGAACCTAACAGAGGAAGGCGAGAGACTTCATCCACAATGACTGATCTTTTTGCCATTTTGGTTTTGGATGCACACATTAGATCTTTCTTTAGATCCATCAGGTGCTGATAATCTAAGCCACAGCCTCACACAGAGCCAAGAGGCTGATTCAGACACATCCATTTCCAAAGCAATAAAGCAAATAGCCACAGGTGATGCCCATTCATTTACATTTGAAAACTGTTTTCTTCAGGCTTCACAAAGGGGTGGCCTGAGGCAAAGACTTTCCTGACATTCAGGCAACAAAACAATAGGTTAGCAAAAGGCCCAAAGCAGGGTTTCTCCACTGAGTCTTTCCTTTTCACACTGATATCTGAGTTTTCTGAGATGCTGGCCATTCCCTTCAGCTATCCAGAACATGGCCATGTCACAGAGCTCGGAGGTGGTATATATCTTGGACACAAAACTATGAGCCTATTCTGGAGAGTGGCCAGAATTCAGGAAGAAAACAGGAACTTAGGAAATGAGTAAGTGTTGCCCATCGATAAGAAAACCTGCAGTCCATTCCTAAAATGGGCAGTGTGAATGCTGGGAAGCTTTCTACTAGACAGGACACATCCATTGATTGATTCTAATTTCTAATGTGTACAACCACGGACACAGTGGGATACACAGACACAGAAACACTCGCCTTGTCAAACGACTTACAAGAAACAGTCCACTCCAAACCGAACAAACTGCCTTTCCTACCTATTCTCAGAACATGAGACAAAACCACAAACTCACACCCACACTCAAAAAGGCACCTCCTTCCCCAAAGTAAGTCTGTGACTATCCAGAGTGTCCTCTGACTGGTGGGCCATACTATGTTCCCCCGAAATGGCCTGTCCTGACTCAGATCTGGTCTCCTTGTCCAACTCTGCGAAGTTGTCAGGAGCCTGTGCTGACCACTACCTGCTTTCTCAGGAAAGGCCACTCTTCAGAGCTCGCTCTACTTGCATTAGGCCATCCTCAAATCACTAGGTACCAAGAAAGACAGACTCTGTTCTTGGTAAATCCAAACAAGTGAGACCACTGGGAATGGGACTGGGACTGGCTCTGTGTGCCTGGCTTCCTGGATCCCAAGTTCAGAGAGTTCCATCAAGACTGTGGAAAGAACCTAGATGCCCTTCAATAGATGAATGGATTTAAAAAATGTGGCATTTATACACAATGGAGTATTACTCTGCATTAAAAAATGACAAAATCATACAATTTGCAAAGAAATGGATGGCATTAGAACGTATTATGCTACGTGAAGATAGCCAATCTTTAAAAAAAAATGCCAAATGTTTTCTTTGATATAAGGAGAGTAACTAAGAACAGAGTTGGGAGGAAGAGCATGATAAGATGATTAACATTAAACAGGGGTGAGAGGTGGGAGGAAAAAGGAAAGAGAAAAAAATTGCATGGAAATGGAGGGAAACCCTCATGGTTATACAAAATTAAATACAAGAGAAAATGAGGGAAAAGGGGACAAAAACAAGGGGAAGAAATGAATTACAGTTCATGGGGTAGAGAGAGAGGATTTGAGGGGAGGGAATGGGAGATAGTAGAGGACAGGAAAGGCAGCAGAATACAACAGACACTAGTATAGCAATATGTAAAACAGTGGATGTGTAACTGATGGGATGCTGCAATCTGTATACGGGGAAAAATGGAAGTTCATAACCTACTTGAATCAAAGTGTGAAATATGACATGTCAAGAACTATGTAATGTTTTGAAGAACCAACAATAAATATTAAAGGAAAAAAACACATGGGGAACTATTTCAATTAAAAATTGACTAGATTTAGAACACCTACACTTTATCATGCAAAAGGAAGTCCAACTATACACCATGCCTCCACTGAACTGCTTGTATTTCTATTCTGTTTGGGTTATTTTTCTCTATCATACTAGGAATAGTAGTCAGAGTCTAGTAGGGTATGCGTTAGTGTCAGGGATTCAGTATTTTGAATGGAAAATTGGAAAATGAACCCAATGTGTATGGAAATATGTGCTACATGAAAATCTTCACAGTCTAATCCACAACAATGCCTTCATGTTACCTTCGCCCCAAATAAGAAACATTTAGAGGAGAAGAGTTAGATATTCTGTGAATACATATCTGGAAATGAAAATGCTCAGGAATTCACAAACTTTGATGTGGTAGAGGAGTCTCCCAAAGTAAGGGACAGGGTAAACACTCCAGAAATATGAAGGTCAGCTGGCCTAAAAAATTCTTGAGAAACTGCCTCTGAGGATGGGCACTTGAAATATATGTTGTTGTCAGGAGCTTTAGCTTGCTTTTTAGTGAGACCATCAAAGCTGGGTCTGCATCTCTGTGTCCTGGAGGATATTCTTTCTTATTTTCCAATGCACATGTGGCAGCAGTGCTGAATTCTCACTTTGTAGGTAAACTGTGGCCACTGGGGGCTAAGTGTCTCCCCATGTGGACTGTGAAGCCTTTTGGTCATCCTCGACTTTCTGTGTTTTTTCCTGCTGCTGCACTGGGAGTTTGGTATTTGCTTCACGACATACAAGGAGTTCAACTGGGACACAGTGCTGGAGCGAATTCTGTCACATTTGGTTTTTCAGGGTCTGCAAGAGAATGCAACAACCAGGCTTCATTCCCACATAGCTTGCCCCCTTGTCCATAGCAACCTGATTCTACACATTGCCCTGAGACCTATCCATAAAACAAGATGCCTTTACATTTAAGGGTCTGCTCACTGCACCGTGTCAGTGACAAGTCATTTGGAAATCAATGACAAATTCACATGGCGCCACCACAGATGATTTATCACACTCCTGCACACTACAGCTTGGACCCACTACTCAGAAGGGTCCAACTTACTGGCAACTCTATTCTACACCATTTTAATAAAACCCAGTCAATCAGGGCACTGTCTGGTACACCACAAACTCACACCCACATCCACAATGGCACCTCCTTTCCCCAAGTAGGACTGTGACTATCTGGAGTGTCCTCTGACTGGGGGGCCATAATATGTTCCCCCCGAAATGGCCTGTTCTGTTTCAGATCTGGTATCCTTGGCCAAATCTTTGAAACTGTGAGGAGTCAGCGGTTAGCCACTACCTGCTATTTCAGGAAAGGACCCTCTTAAGAGCTCTACTGGCATTTGGCCATCCTCTCAACAGTAGGTGCCAAGAAGGCCAGACTCTGTACTTTGTTAATCCAAACAAGTGAGCCCACTGGGACTGGTACTGGGACTGGCTCTGGGTACGTGGCTTCTTGGATCCCAAGTTCATAGAGTTCCGTCACCAAGGAAGTTAGGTAGGTCTCTTCCTTCAGGAACTGAATGAGGTCGTTGCCTTGGCAACGACTTTGTCCTAACAGTTGCTTCCATGGGTCTCATGAGATGGAGGCTGACCCTACTTCCTGTGACAATTTGACTAGTTAGAATGGTATATCAACAACAGGCACCTCGGAACAGCTCTACACGCATGCCTGGTTTGGTCCATCTTCTCTACATTAAGAAGAGAGAGGCTGATGCAGACACATCCCTTTGTCCTGTCCAGGTCGTTTGCCATGGAAAATGGCTTTTGCTCTCTCAGGTCCTTCATAGCTGCATACATCTTCTCCAGGGATCATTTCTGCATGGAACTTTGAGGTTCTCAGTAGTTCGAAGATAACCTACATTCCTGTATTGTAAGACAAACTCTGTCCCTGCTCTTTTGTAATGTTAGATTGATGCAACAGTATAGAACTCAATAACAAAATTAATAACATAGACTTAAATGACATATACAGAATAAATCACCCAACATCAAGCAGTTACACTTTTTTCTCAGCAGCACATGGATCCTTCTCAAAATAGATCATATATTACGTCACAGGGCAACTCTCAAACAATATAAAGGAGTAAAGATAATACCATGCATCTCATCTGATCATAATGGAATGAAATAGAAAATCAATGACAAAAAAAGTAAAGAAAAATCATGCATCACTTGGAAAATGAACAATAGGTTACTGAATGATCAATGGGTTATAGAAGACATCAAGGAGGAAATTAAAAAATTCATAGAGATAAATGAAAACACAGCCACAACATATCAGAAATTATGGGACACATTGAAAGCAGTACTAAGAGGAAAATTCATTGCTTGGAGTTCATTCCTTAAAAAAAGAAAAAATCAACAAATAAATGATCTCATACTTCATCTCAAAATCCTAAAAAAAGATGAAGAAAACAACAGCAAAAAAGTAGAAGGCAAGAAATAATTAAAACCAAAGCTGAAATTAATGAAATCAAAACAAAGAAACAATTGAAAAAATTGACAAAACTTAAAGTTTGTTCATTCAAAAAATAAATAAAATCGACAGACCCTTAGGCATTTTAATGAAGAGAAGAAGAGGGAGAACTCAAATTACTAGCATATGGGATGAAAAAAGCAATATCACAACAGACACTTCAGAAATACAGAAGATAATCAGAAATTATTTTGAATCCTTATACTCCAATAAAATAGAAGATAGTGAAGGCATCGATAAATTTCTTAAGTCATATGATCTGCCAAGATTGAGTCAGGAGGATATAGAAAACCTATGCAGACCAATATCAATTGAGGAAATAGAAGAAGCCATCCAAAGACTACCAACTAAGTAAAGCCCAGGACCGGATGGGTATAGAGCAGAGTTTTACAAAACATTTAAAGAGGAATTAATACCAATACTTTTCAAGCTATTTTAGGAAATAGAAAAAGAGGGAGAACTTCCAAATTCATTCTAGGAGGCCAACATCACCCTGATTTCTAAACCAGAGAAACTCACTATAAAGTAACAAAATTACAGACCAATATCTCTAATGAACCTAGATGCAAAAATCCTCAATAAAATTATGGCGAATCAGATACAAAAACATATCAAAAAATTGTGCACCATGAGCAAGTAGGATTCATCCCTCGGACGCAAGGCTGTTTCAATATACAGAAATCAATAAATGTTATTCATCACATCAATAGACTTAATAATAAGGACTATCTGATCATCTCGATAGATGCAGAAAAAGCATTCAACAAAGTACAGCATCCCTTTATGTTCAAATCTCTAGAAAAACTAGGGATAACAGGAACATACCTCAATACTGTAAGAGCAATCTATGCTAAGCCTCAGGCTAGCATCATTCTGAATGGAGAAAAATTGATGGCATTCCCTCTGAAACCTTGAACAAGACAGGGATGCTCTCTCTCACCACTTCTGTTCAACATAGTTCTCGAAACACTGGCCAGAGCAATTATACAGACAAAAGAAATTAAAGGCATAAAAATAGCAAAAGGTGAACTTAAATTATCACTATTTGCAGATGACATGATTCTATACCTAGCAGACCCCAAAGGGTCTACAAAGAAACTATTAGAGATAATAAATGAATTCTCCAAAGTGGCAGGATGTAAAATCAACATGCACAAATCAAAGGCATTCCTGTATATCAGCGACAAATCTTCTGAAATGGAAATGAGGACAACCACTCCATTCACAATATCCTCAGATAAAATAAAATACTTGGGAATCAACCTAACAAAAGAGGTGAAAAACTTCTACAATGAAAACTATAGAACCCTAAAGAGAGAAATACAAGAAGATCTTAGAAGATGGAAAAATCCACCTTGTTCATGGATAGGCAGAACTAACATCATCAAAATGGCGATATTACCAAAAGTCCTCTATAGGTTAAATGCAATGCCAATCAAAATCCCAACGGCATTTCATGTAGAAATAGAGAAAGCAATCATGAAATTCATTTGGAAAAATAAAAGACCTAGAATAGCAAAAACAATGCTAAGCAGGAAGTGTGAATCAGGCGGTATAGCGATACCAGACTTCAAACTATATTACAGAGCAATAATAAAAAAAAAACAGCATGGTACTGGTACCAAAACAGGCGGGTGGACCAATAGTACAGAATAGAGGACACAGAAACCAATCCACCAAAATACATACTTTCTTATATTTGATAAAGGGGCTAAAAGCATGCAATGGAGGAAGGATAGCATCTTCAACAAATTGTGCTGGGAAAATTGAAGATCCATATGCAACAAAATGAAACTGAATCCCTTTCTCTCGCCATGCACAAAAGTTAACTCAAAATGGATCAAGGAGATGATATCAAATCAAAGACACAGCATCTGATAGAAGAAAAAGTTGGCTACCATCTACATACTGTGGGGTCGGGCTCCAAATTCCTCAGTAGGACACCCATAGCACAAGAGTTAATAACAAGAATAAACAAATGGGACTTAATCAAAAATAAAAGTTTTTTTCTCAGCAAAAGAAACAATAAGAGAGGTAAATAGGGAGCCTACGTCCTGGGAACAATTCATTACTCCTCACCCTTTAGATAGAGCCCTAATATCCAGAGTATAAAAAGAACTCAAAAAATTAGACAATGAGATAACAGATAACCCAATCAACAAATGGGCCAAGGACCTGAACAGACACTTCTCAGAGGAGGAATACAATCAATCAACAAGTACATGAACAAATGCTCACCATCTCTGGCAGTCAGAGAAATGCAAATCAAAACCACCCTAAGATACCATCTCACTCCAGTAAGATTGGAAGCCGTTATGAAGTCAAACATCAACAAGTGCTGCCGAGGATGTGTGGACATGGGTACACATGTACATTGCTGGGGGGACTGCAAATTGGTGTAGCCAAATTTGAAAGCAGTATGGAGATTTCATGGAAAGCTGGGAATGGAACCACCATTTGACCCAGCTATTCCTCTTCTCGGTCTATTCCCTGAAGAATTAAAAAGAGCATGATACATGGATCCTGCTACATTGATGTTCATAGCAGCACAATTCACAATAGCAAGAGTGTGGAACCAACCTAGATTCCCTTCAATAGATGAATGGTTAAAAAATGTGGCATATATACACAATGGAGTATTACTCTGCATTAAAAATTGACAAAATCAGAAGTTGCAGGAAAATAAATGGCATTAGAGCAGATTATACTGAGTTATGGTAGCCAATCCCTAAAAAGCAACTGTCAAATGTCTTCTTTGATATAAGGAGAGTAACTAAGAACAGTGTAGGGACGAAGAGCAGGAGAAGAAGATTAACTTTAAAAAGGGATGAGAGGTAGAAGGGAAAGGGAGAGAGAAGGAAAATTGCATGAAAATGGAAGAAAACCCTCAGGGTTATACAAAATTACGGACAAGAGGAAGTGAGGGGAAAGGGAAAAAAATACAAGGGGGAGAAATGAATTTCAGTAGAGGGGGTAGAGAGAGAAGATGGGAGGTGAGGGGAGGGGAGGGGGGATAGTAGAGGATAGGAAAGGCAGCAGAATACAACAGACACTAGTATGGAAATATGTAAATCAATGGAGGCATAACTGATATGATTTTGCAATCTGTATCCGGGATAAAAACGGGAGTTCATAACCCAGTTGAATCAGAGTGTGAAATATGATATATCAAGAACTATATAATGTTTTGAACAACGAACAACAAAAATTAAAAAAAAACATGGAGAACTATTTCAACAAAAAATTGACTAGATTTATAACTCCAACCCTACATAATGCAAAAGGCAAGCCCAATTATACACCATACCTCCTCTGAACTGCTTGTATTTCTATTCATTTTGGGTTATTTTTCTCCATTATATTAGGATTAGTAGTCAGAGTCTAGAGTCTAGTAGGGTATGGGTTAGTGTCAGTTATTCAGTATTTCG
The DNA here is from genome assembly GCF_048772815.1 of Callospermophilus lateralis. Taxonomy (NCBI): domain Eukaryota; kingdom Metazoa; phylum Chordata; class Mammalia; order Rodentia; family Sciuridae; genus Callospermophilus; species Callospermophilus lateralis. Next base: position 1,886,224 of record NC_135320.1, on the reverse strand, counting down.
AATGGGAATTAGGAAAATGAATAGAATGTTTATGCAAATATGTGCTAAAAATAATCTTCCCACTCTCATTCAGAACAATGCCTTGACATTTCCTTCGCCCCAAGTTAGACACAATTAGAGAAGAAGAGTTAGAAAATATATGAATACTTATCTGGAATGGAATATGCTCAGGAGTTCACAACCTTGGCAGTGGTAGAAGAGTTTCCAAAAGTAAGGGACAGGGTAAACACTCCACAAACATGGTGCTCTGCTGACCTAAAAACTTATGAGAAACTGCCTCTGAGTTTGGGCACTTGAAATATATGTTGTAGTCAGGAGATTTAGCTTCCTTTGCAGTGAAACCATCAAAGCTGGGTCTGCATCTATGTAACCTGGAGCACATGTTTTCTTATTCTTTAACATGAGGCAGTAGTGCAGAATTCTCTCTTTGTAGGTAAACTGTGGCCAATGGGGCCTAAGTGTCTTCTTGTGTGGACTCTAAAGCCATTTGGTCATCCTCCATTTTTCATGGTCTTTCTTGCTGCTGAAATGGTAGTTTTGTGTTTGCTTCATGAAATACAAGGATTTCAACTGGGACACAGTGCTGGAGGGAGTTCTGTCATGAGTGGTGGGTCAGGGTCTGCAAGGAGAATGCACCAACCAGTCTTCTATCCCACATAGACTGCCCCCTTGTCCATAGCAACTTGATTCTGAACATTGCCCTGAAACCTCATCATATAAAAAGATGCCTTTACATACAAGGGTCTTCTGGCTGCACCATGTCAGTCACAAGCCATTTGGAAGCCAATGGCAGATCCACATGACCCCAACACAGATGTTTAATCACACTCCTGTCCACCACTGTTCTAGGCCCACTACTCAGCAAGCTCCAAATTACTGGCATCTCTGTTCTACATCATTTTCATGAAACCCAGTGAATCAAGGCACTGTCTGGTACACATATGATCAGCTACAGGACACCCAAAGGTTGTCCAGTGCCACCTGGTCATGGGAATTTCAAAAATTTCATGGTATTTATCTAGCCATTTTCAAGTATCAAGTTGGAGGAACTGGTATTTCAATTCATTCAGGAACCATTAATTGGTGAGGAAGCTGATTTCAATGAAAGCTCTGGAGAACTCTAAAAGGCAATATGCTTCCCAGAGAGTGGCCAAAATGTCACATGAATCCAGGCCCATTGATGTATACTCAATGTGAGTTCCATGTGTGTTTTGACTCTTAACTATCTTTGCAAAGTCTTTCAGAATAAAATCGTGTTATATCCTGGCTGAGATTTCCAGTGCACTGTGGAAAGACACCCTGGGACTAGATCTCAGTTTCCAAGGGCGACTCTCATGCGTGGCCTCCTAAAATCCCACCACAATTCATGGCAATACTTCCCTGAGGTCAGTTCCAGAACTCACTCTCTAAGGGGAATCACACCATAGTTCAGGTCCAGGTGGACCAAGTCATCTCTTCCAACCGCCACAAAAATGACCACATTTAAAACAAAAACACTGCCACATGGCCCTCATCATCTTACATATAGACACTCATTATAACCTCTAGATGGAGGTTTCCATGATGGGCAAAGCCTAATACAGTGTCCAAAATAAGCTCCCTTGCCCCTCATTTGCCTAAAGTCACGGTGACCTAGACACCATTCCTGTGAACCAGGAGTGATCAAATAGGCCTGCCGTTAATACTGCTCTGCTTCTCCAATTTAATAATACTGATTGTCAGTTATAAATTCTTAATGTGATTTGGAGGCAATGGAAAACCCAAGCACACATGGGATGTTTTTTTAGATGTGTCAGGTTCTGGGAATCAAAGCCATAACCTCACACAGGGCCAAGAGGCTTATTCACACACATCTCTTTCCAAATCAATTAAGCAAAGATCCACAGGTAATGCCCATTCATTTCCAATTTAAAACTGTTTTCTTCAGGCTTCACAAAGGGGTGGCCTGAGGCAAAGACCTTCCTGACATTCACAGCAACAGAACCATAGGTAAGCAAATGGCCCAAAGCAGCGTTTTTCCACTGAGACTTTACTGGTTACACTGATATCTGAGTTTTCTGAGATGTTCCCATTCCCTTCAGCTATCCAGTACATGGCCATGTCACAGATTTGGGAGGTGGTACATATCTTGGACACAAAACCATGAGCCTATCCTGGAGCTAGGCCAGAAATCAAGATGTGAACAGGACCTTAGGAAGATAGTACGTGTTGCCCATCCATAAAGCAAGACGCAGTCCATTCATAAAGTGGGCAGAATGAATGCTGGGAAGCTTCCTACTAGACAGGAAACCTCCATTGATGCATTCTCTTTTCTAAAGCCTACAACCACAAACACAGTGGATACACAGACATAGAAACACTCGCCTTGTAAAACGACTTACTAGAAACAGTTGACTCCAAACCATACAAACCACCTTTCCTACCTATTTTCAGAACATGAGACAAAACCACAAACTCACACCCACATCCACAAAGGCACCTCCTTCCCCCAAGTAGGTCTGTGACTATACGGAGTGTTCTCTGACTGGTGGGCCATACTATGTTCCCCTGAAATGGCCTCTCCTGTCTCAGATCAGTTCTCCTTGGCCCACTCTATGAAGTTGTCAGCAGCCAGCATTGAGCCACTACGTGCAATCTCAGGATAGGCCCCTTTTCAGAGCTCTACTGGCATTTGGCCATCTTCATATCATTAGGTACCAAGAAAGACTGACTCTGCCCTTGGTAAATCCAAACAAGTTCGACCACTGGGACTGGGATTGGGAATGGCTCTGGGTGCCTGTCTTCTTGGATCCCAATTTCAGAGAGTTCCATCACCAAGGAAGTTAGGTAGGTCACTTCCTTCAGGAACTGAATGAGATCACTGCCTTGGCGACAACTTTGTCCTAAAAGTTGCTTTCATGGGTCTCATGAGATGGAGGCTGCCCCTACTTCCTGTGACACTTTGACAAGTTTGAATGGTATATCAACAATGGCCACCCGGAAACAGCTCTCCACGCAGGCCTGGTTTGGTCCATCTTCTCTATATTAAGAAGAGAGAGGCTGATTCATACACATCCCTTCGTTATAACAAGGTGTTTGCCTTGGAAGATGGCTTTTGCTCTCTCAGGTGCTTCATAGATGCCTACATCTTCTCCAGGGATCATTTCTGCATGGAAATTTGAGGTTCTCAGCAGGTGTAAGATCCCCTACATTCCTGTATTGTAAGACGAACTCTGTCCCTGCTCTTTTGTAATTTTAGATTGAGGCAACAGTGTATGGTTAGGGATAATAACAGAATCGATTTGGTTTAGGAATCATTCTGCAAGATGAATAATGGTATTGGGAACCTGCAATATTTATAGGAATACAGAGGTGAAATATAAGTATTTAAACAGAAATCTAGGTGAGATTTGAAGCTCAGAAGTGCATGGGGAAATTGTTTGCGATACGTAGCTTTGAATTACGTTCTGCACACATGTCTCCGATAAATCGATATACAATGCCATAGGACTTGTACCATGGATGACTGAATGTAGAGGAGAACATCCACTGAAACAGGGATAATCAATATGATAAGGAAGATAATTGGTAGATTTCGGAACAACGGTTAATTTAGGATTTGTAGCAAAAGTCCTTTAGCAATAGGGTTTTGGATAGAGAGTGAATATCAATGTCAGCACATGTGAAGGGTCAGTCACAATGATTAACTGAGGAAAATATGTAGGAAAGCAGATATTAATAGAGACATTAGGAAATCAGGCAAAGTATCAAGTGAGTGATAGTATTAGACATTTTCAACAGTTTTGAGGTTGAATATATTATCTTAGGAAGAAACAAATATGTAGTCACCGATAGGATTGACATTTGAGAGCATTATGCAACCTGGAAATGGATGTTTTTAGTAATCCATGTTCAGTTTCCATTTAGGCTTTGGTACAATCACACGTGTGAATTTTTCATTTTGTGTCCATAATATTACTGTGATAACATGCATATTGAGATCAGGTGACATGAGTATTTCTTCCTCCATTTCTGGGAGCAATATTTTGAAGACATATAAATTACTATTGGGGGTACAAAGAGGTGTACCGTGTGTCTATGAATATAGAAACAATGCATGAATAGACCAGACTGTGAATAAATAATATAACTGATTCCACTTTAAATAATGGATTGAATTGATATCAGAAAATATATAAGAAATCTTATATTGATATACAATCATTCATTCCAACCAGTTATTCATCTAATTGTAAAATTATAGTTATGGTTTATCATGAAATGTGTGTGAGTTTTGCTTCAACAATTATAAAGGAAATCGGAAATAATGTGTTTGGAAAGAAGTCTCATGAAAAGACCAGTTAAGAAACCGGGAGTAATACATGTGTTCTGAAGCAGGGAGTGACTGAAAGTGAAACAAATGCCTATATATTTGCTAACCTGTGGAGGAAATATATATCCTCTGATGTGCATAAACTGAAGAAATAGTAATGTAACAGTGTTGAAAAAAATGAACGTGAAAATTAAAATCATGTCCCATAAGAATCTACTTGCATTGCTGTTAAACTGGGTCAGTTACTGTAGAAATATTAGGATAATGCCACAGTCTTGCTGGGCACAATCACGAGCCACTTGTCAAAAGAAACTAACTTTATTTTTAAAACCACACACGCCAAACAAAACAGACTCTCAGGATAAACCCTCAGAGCCCCAACTGCCACCACTGGCTTCCCAAAAGGCTCTTCCTCTCACACAAGCCTCTCTCCACCTCCCACAATCCTCATGCTCTTGAGGCTGATTGGCTGGGTCATGTGGGCGGAGACATTAAAGTCCCCTAATGAGCAACTCCGTGGTCTGAAAGGGCAGGGAAACAGCCCAATGAGCATCACCACAGAGGAGCCAGTCAGCTAGATGTTGCTGGGGCCGCTGTGAGCCAATCATCAGCTGGCAGCTGGAAGTTTTCTGGCAGCTGGAATTTTGCTGATGCCCCTTCGGCTGTGGCTCTCAACATCTCCCCCTCTCTGTTTAAAAACCTACATGTGGCTTAGGGACAGTGCCTGCCTTAAGTTGTCCAATAGTACATATGGTCCTTACCATTAAGTGGGTACCATTGCAATTGGATCTTACCCGTAACTGAGTACCAGTCCAGTATACAGCCACACCTGTGGAGAGGTCTTTGTACCAGCGGGGGGGGGGGGGTTGAGGTTCTTTGTCTCACCTCTGATGGCCTCCAAACTTTAGCTGGACAATCATGACACGCAGAAGGGAGGAAGATACACCAAGCCTATTGACGGCTCCTTTTGGAAAAATTGTACCACCAATGACATCATCAGCAAATATAACCCAACACTACCACAAGTTGCTGCACAAACAGATAGTTTACAATGCATACATGTGAGTTCACATTGTGTCCAGGCAAGTTCTGCAAGCAGTTCAGTGATGGCTATTGCAGAAGCTGTAGATTGGTTTTATCTTTGATTTCACCAGCACTGTGACGAAGATAGAAATTCTGGCAATAATGGCTAAAGAAAAAATTATGTAACATTCCAGAAAGCACTGAAAGTAAACAATTTTCTTAACAATTTACATTGTCTTCGAGAGAATTATTAAATATAATGAAAAGGAAATGTGAAAGAAAACAAACAGATCTGTTAACCTCCTTTTTTGTTCACATTTTAAAACAATCCTCAACAGCTGTTTACCTAATTTAAATTAAACCATTTAAATAATGTGAATAAAAAAATATTTGGATCAATTTTTTCATGAGCCCTCATATATGATATAGGGACATACGAACATTCAAACATATAACACAAAACACAAGTGTGCACACATAATATAATACATACAACACATAACCTAATAGTAAAGGCCTTATAACTTTTTACATGTGAAATCTCTATTGCAATGTTTAAAAACTCTATTGTCAAAAAATAGAACTGATCAGCAAAACATTATACTAGGTATGTATGAGCTCAAAAAAAAAAACAAAATAAAATGTAGGAAAAGGCTATAATAAAATATATATTGAAAAAAGCATCCTGGTTCTATCTTAGATGTAAGGGTAGCCAAACTGGAATTTTGGATATCAGCTGATATGGACTTGAGTCAAATCATCTTCTTTTTGTTCTGTAGAAATCGCTTTAGTTAATCTCTCCGGAATCCAAATCGGCTGTTGTTCTCTCTGTGGAAACACACAAACAAGTCCCTGACTCCAGACAATTGGGTCAGGACCTTGGTTAATCTCTCCGGAATCCAAATCAGCTGCTGTTTTCACTGTGGAAACAGACAAACAGACCCCCGACTCCTGTTAGAATATCTTTCCAAAGAACCTTGGGCTTATGCACATTTTTTGGACACATATGCCTTTCCGCAGCACTAAGTCCTGATGAATCCAAATTTTAAAAGTTTAGAATAAAAAGAGTTATTTTAAGTTTGTCTTTGGGGAATACATACCCTTTCCCAATTGCGTCTTTTTGCTTTAATAAGTACTTTTTAATAGTTTGATGAGCTTTTTCAACTATGCCTTGTCCCTGTGGATTGTATGGGATTCCTGATATATGAGTAATGCCAAATGATGACTAAAATTGTTTAAAAGAGGTAGAAGTATAACCAGGGGCATTATCTGTTTTTAACTGTTTTGGAACGCCCACAGTGGCAAAATTTTGTAAGCAATGAGTGATAATATCTTTAGTTTTTTCTCCGGCATGAAGGGTGCCCATCAAAAATCCAGAAGAAGTATCAACTGTAACATACAAATATTTTAATTTTCCAAATCCTGGCAAGTGTGTGATGTCCATCGGCCAAATATGGTTAGGTATCAATCCTGTAGAATTGACTCCAAGATTAACTTGTGGTAAAAAGGTCACACAATTTTGACATTGTTTTATTATTTGTCTAGCTTTTTCCTTAGTTATTTTAGAAGGCTTTTGTAAGGTATTAGCTTTGACATGGAACTTTTTATGAAAATTTATAGCTTCTTCTAGTGTAGAGAAAATATGTATGTCATGTGTAGTTTTATCTGCTAAATCATTGCCCAAACTGAGGGCTCCAGGCAATCCTGTATGTGCCCTGATATGTCCTATAAAGAATGGATCTTTTCTGTCCCAGATTATACTTTGTATAGTGGAAAGCAAGGAGAAAACAGTAGAGGAAAGGGAAATCCTACCAGCATCTTCAAGTCATACTATAGCGTTAACTATATAATGACTATCAAAAATAAATTAAATACAGAATCTTTAAACATCACAAAAGCTTGTAATACTGCATTAAGCTCTAACTTTTGAGCTGATTGTTTGGGTACTAGAAATGTAAAAGTTTGATCAGGTGTAACTATTGCTGCTGTACCATTATTTGATCCATCAGTGAATATATTTGGAGCATTCATGATAGGTGTTTTTCTTGTCAATTTTGGAAAAATTACAGGATGCGATGACCAAAAAGACAATAAAGGATTAGATGGTAAGTGATTATGAAATGAAACATTAGATTTGCACATGATTATTGCCCAACTATTTAACTCATTAACTAACTCATCAATTTGATTCAGAGTATGTGGAGTAATAATTTTATTGGGAGAAATCCCAAGCACTCACTTTGCTGCTTTTATTCCTTTGAGTATTAATTGTCCTATAGCCTCAGGATACCTAGTAAGAATAGTGTTAGGAGAATAAGATAAATGTATCTTTAATAATGGACCTTCTTGCAAAAATACTCCTGTAGGAATATTTTTTGTTGGTAGACAATAAATAATAAAGGCAAACTTATATCAATTCTATCCAATTGCATATTTTCCATATATGTTTCAATGATTTTTAATGCCTTTCTTGCTTCAGGCGTTAACATGTACCGTGAATTGGAATACGATGGACCTTTTAGGATATCAAATAAATATCCCAACTCTCCTGTTGGTATACCTAGATAAGGCCTTATCCAATTTACGTCTCCTAATTACTTTTGAAAGTCGTTATGTGATTTGAGTGGATCTACTTGTATTTGAATTTTTGGTGGCGGTACATGGTTGAGGAAAATAGAACACCTAAATAATTAATTGGAAAATTTAATTGTACTTTATCTATTGCTATATCTCGATTATTTTTTAATAAATTTGTAAGTGTGGCATAACATTCTAGCAATGTGTTTTTAGCTTTGTGTGCTAATAATACATCATCCATATAGTGAAATATTTGTAGTTCAGGATTTTGATTTCTAAGTGGCTGGATTTCTTTGTTAAAATAAATTTGACACATTGGGCAAATACTTGGTATTCTTCTCCTTTAATACCTAATTTTGATAAACCCTCCTCCGACGGGCAATTCCTTTTAAAATGTCCTGTTTGTTCACAATTGTAGCATGTTCTTGGCCTGGCATCTAATGCCTGTTTTAGTGCAGCTGCCACAATTTGCCCTTCTTCAATAACGTCTCTGGCATCTAAAGCCTGTTTTACTGCAGTTGCCACGACTTGCTCTTGTTCATTAATGTCTCTACATAATTTAATATATGTGTTTAAATCTTCATGTTTCCATGGTCTAATGATATCTCTGCACCAACGATTCGTTTGCTCATAAGCCAGTTTTTTTTTAGTAATAGCATTGCTTGTTCTGTTTTTCCAGAACCTCTGGTACCTGTTTGAATAAGCCTATCGACAAATTCAGCATAAAGTTAATTAGCTCCTTGTATTACTTTAGATAATTGACCTTGTAAACCTCCATGTCCTTGTAAAGTCTTCCATGCCTTAATTGCATCTACAGCAATTTGTGCGTATACGCCAGGATCATATGCAATTTGTTGCTGCTGATCCTCATAAGGTCCCTTTCCTAACAACATATCTAGATTTCTCTGAGGATAACCAGCTGCTGCATTTCGCCTAGCTGTCTCCTTGCAAAATTCCTCATTGTCAACCTTCCATAACAGGTATCGTCCTCCATTTAGCACAACTTTACACATATTAGCCCAATCCGCTGGCTTCATGTTCAATTTGTAATGGATTCGACCATGCTTACAGTGAAGGGTGCTTGAGGACCATAGGTTGTTACAGCCTCTTTTAGCTACTTCACTGTTTTGAAATTTAAAGCATGGTAAACTCGCTGCCCTCCTACCTCAAATATAGGGCATGTTAATATTTGAGATCTTGTCTCAGGATCCCAACTATCAACTGTGGGGGTTGGGGGCTTCCCAGCATATGGAGGTGGCCTTGTTAGTTGGACACTTACGTCCTCTGGTGATAGAAAAGTATTAGTAGCAGTCTCCTGTAGAGGTGGTTCTGTTGGTTGGAAACTTACACCCTCTGGTGATAGAAAGGTGTTAGTAGCAGTCTCCTGTTGTAAATTTCCCCCTGATGGCTTTTACTGTTTTACACTTTCTTTCTCTGTCTGACTAGCTTGAGAGGCCTTCTCTTTTACATGATTTTTTTCCTCTGTCTGACTGGTTCGAGAGACCTTCTCTTTTACTTGAATTTTTTCCTCTGTCTGAATAACTTGAGAGACCTTCTCTTTTACTTGAATCAATATGTCTTCTCCTTCCTCTACCATTGTCTGAACTGAAGGCTTTGGACTAAACAAACAAGATACGAAAGTTCACAATGGCAATATGCCAACTGGCAGAGTCCCTGGGCTTTTCTTTTCTATTCTTTTTAAATCTTCACCATGATGGTTCCATTGTGATATATTTAACAATTCCTCCTTAAAAAGCCATGGGCTACATTTTTGTATTGTATCAACGTATGCCCTGACTGCTCTTAATTTTACTGGGATGCCTCCTTCCTCTAACAATTTACTTAACACTTTTTCAGTTTTTTTTTTTCTAATTTCTGATGCCATATTTCTACTATAATACAACCCAACAAGATAACACCAAACAAAACAGAGATAGAATGAAATAAAAATGGAACAACAAAATATCATTATAGCCTTTCTCCCTATCTGTTCCTCAGACACAAATAGTTTTTCCTCAGATGTGAGCGGTTTTTCTTCCGTCTCACTCGTCTCCAGGGACAGGCAACTTAAAGCAAAAGTGAAGCAAAACAAAAGAGGAATCTTAAAATGGCTACTCATCCTCTCGTCCTGCCCTCAGGGGCGAGCAGTTTACCTTATCAGTTACCCTCAGTCACTCCCCATGCGAGCCACCAAATGCTGCAAAAGAAAGTAACTTTATTTTTAAATAAAAAGAAAGTAACTTTATTTTTAGAACCACACACACCAAGCAAAAGAGCCTCTCAGGAAAAACCCTCAGAGCCCCAACTGCCACCACCGGCTTCCCACAAGCCTTTCCCTCCCACACAAGCCTCTCTCCACTTCCCACAATCCTCCTGCTCTTGAGGCCGATTAGCTGGGTCACATGGGTGGAGTCATAAAAGTCCCCCAATGAGCAGCTCTGTGATCTGAAAAAGCAGGGAAGCAGCCCAATGAGCATCACCGCAGAGGAGCCAATCAGCTAGGTGTTGCTGGGGCCGCTGTGAGCCAAATATCAGCTGGCAGTCTGAAAGGGCAGGGAAACAGCTCAATGAGCATCTCCAATGAGCATCACTGCAGAGGAGCCAATCAGCTAGATGTTGCTGGGGCCACTGTGAGCCAATCATCAGCCGGCAGCTGAAAGTTTGCAGGCAGCTGGAAGTTTGTTGGGCCCCTTAGGCTGCGGCTATGAACAGGAGTTGAATGCACCATTCACTGAAGGTAGTTCTCAGTACTAGGAAACAAATATGTATTTCAGGTGGATGAATATTTCTGACAATAATCTGGTGAAAAGTTGATTATATATCCACATACTTGAACATCAATGAATTTAGGGAGTGTAAATAAGACACATATATTTCATATTTTGAAAAATCTGTAGAGTGTGTGTGTATACACACACACACACACACACACACACAGATATTAAAATGTAGCAACATACATGCCAATCGAAATTCACCATGAAATATACATCATTCACAGATCCAAAAATATTCAATTTACTTAAGAGGTATTTATGTATAATGTTGTTCTACTAGGAGGCTCACCCATAGTTTGAATTTTCAGTTCCAACAGCGTTTGCGAGGAGTGATCCCTTCTCACAATTTGTATCTGCCAAGTCAGCCACCTCACAAGAATGTAGGTGTGATACCAGGTAGGATTCGATATGTGCATATAAAAATACATGTGCTGAATAGGCTACACACAAAGGGAGACAGAAATTCACATATTTGTTAACTTTAAAAACACATGGATATCTATTTCAATTAAAAATAGACTGGATTTATAACACCTAACCTTTATCATGCAAAAGGCAAGTTCAACTATACACCATGCCTCTTCTGAACTGCTTGTATTTCAATTCTGTTTTGGTTACTTTTCTGCATCATATTAGAATTAGTAGTCAGAGTCTAGTAGGGTATAAGTTAGTGTCAGGGATTCAGTATTTCAAATAGAAAATTGGAAAATGAATCCAATGTGTATACAATATGAGTTACACAAATAATTTCCCACTCTCTTTCAGAAAATGGCTTGACATAACCTTCGCACAAAGAAAGACAAAATTAGAGGAGAAGAGTCAGAAAATCTGTGAATACATATATGGAATGGAAAATTCTCAGAAGTTTAAAACTTTTGAGGTTTTAGAGGAGCTTCCAAAACTTAGGGACAGGGTAAAACTCCACAAATATGGAACTCTACTGGCCTAAAGACCTCTGGAAATACTGACAATGAGGTTGGGCACTTGAAATATATGTTGTTGTCAGGAGCTTTAGCTTCCTTTTTAGTGAGAACATCAAAGGTGAGTCTGCATCTATGTGACCTGGAGGACATGGTTTCCTATTTTTCAATGAACATGAGGCAGCAGTGCTGAATTTTCTCTTTGTAGCTTAACTGTGACCACTCAGGGCTAAGTGTCTCCCCATGTGGACTTTAAAGCCATTTGGTCATCCTCCAGTGTTCGTGTTATTTCTTGCTCCTGCACTGGGTGTTTTGTATTTGCTTCATGACATACAAGGAGTTCAACTGAGACACAGTGCTGGAGGGTGTCCTGTAATGTATGGGGGGTCAGGGTCTGCAGGAGAATGCAACAACCAGGCTTCTATCCAACATTGCTTGCCCCCTTGATCATAGCAACCAGATTGTGAACATTGCCCTGAAAACTATCTATGTAACAAGATGCCATAATATACAAGGGTGTGCTGGCTGCACCATGTCATTCACAAGCCATTTGGAGCCAGTGTAAGATCCACATGACCCCACCACAGATGTTTTATCACACACCTGCACACCACTGCTCTAGGCCCACTGCTCAGCAGGCTCCAACTTACTGGCATCTCTGTTCTACACCATTTTCATGAAAACCAGTCAATCAAGGCACTGTCTGTTACACTCATGATCAGCAACAGGACATCCAATGGTTCTCCAGTGCCACCTGGTCATTGGGAATTTCAAAAATTTCATGGTGTTTATCTTTCCATTTTTCAAGAATGAAGTTGGAGGCTCTTTGGGGTTTCCATTCATCCTGGAACCATTACATGGGGAGGAAGCTCATTTCAATGAAAGCTCTGAGGAACTCTCACAGGCAAGGCTTCCCAAACACTGGCCAAAAGGTCACATGAAGCAAGGCCTATTGAGGTCTACAATGGGAGGTCCATGTGTATTTTGACTCTTAACTATGGCTGCCAAGTTTTTCAGAATAAAATTATGCGATATCCTTGCTGAGATTTTCAGTTCTCTGTGGAAAGCCATCCTGGGCCTAGATCTCAGGTTTCAAGGGCAACTCTCATGTGTGGCCTCCTACAATCCCAACACAATTAATGGCAATACTTCTCTAAGGTCAGTTCCAGAACTCAGTCTCTAAGAGGAATCACACCTGATTTCAAGACCATGTGGACCCTGTCATCTCTTCCAACCACCACACAAATGACCACAATTAAAACCAAAACATTCCCACATGGCCCTCATCTTCATTTGTATAGACACTCATCATAAACTCTGGCTGGAGGTTTCCATGAGGGGCGCAGCCCAAGATAATGTCCAAAATATGCACCTTTGCCACTCATTTGTCTAAATTCAGGGTGGCCTGGACACCCTTCCTTTGAACCAGGAGTGATCAAATAGGCCTGCCCTTAATGCTGCTCTGCTTCTCCAATTTGAGGCCTACTGACAGTCAGGTATAGATTCATTATGTGATTTGGCATCATGAGAGAACCCAAGTACTTCTGCAGGATTTGAATAACTCATTTGACCCATAGGAATCCTATTCTCACTTGATGGAGGTCAGGAACCTATCAGAGGAAGGCAAGAGACTTCATCTACAATGACTGATCTTTTTGCCATTTTGGTTTTGGATGCACACATGGGATTTTCTTTACATCTATCAGGAGCTGAGAATCTTAGCCACAGCCTCAAACAGAGCCTAGTGTCTGATTAAGACACAATCCTTTTCAAAGCAATTAAGCAAAGAGCCACAGGAGATGCCCATTCATTTCCATTTGAAAACTGTTTCTTCAGGCTTCACAAAAGGGTGGCCTGAGGCAAAGACCTTCCTGACATTCAAGGCAACAGAACCATAGTTAAGCAAATGGACCAAAGCAGGGTTTCTCCACTGAGATTTTACTCCTCACACTGATGTCTGAGTTTTTCGAGATCTTCCCATTCCCTTCAGCTATCAAGAACATGGACATGTCACAGAGCTTGGAGGTGGTACATATCTTGGACAATAAATCATGAGCCTATTCTGGAGAGTGGCCAGAATTCAGGAAGAAAACAGGAACTTAGGATGTTAGTAGGTGTTTCCCATCCATAAGGCAAACCACAGTCCATTCATCAATTGAGCAGGATGAATGCTGGGAAGATTTCTACTAGACAGGACACCTCCATTGATGCATTCTCTTTTCTATTGTCGACAACCACGGACACAGTGGGATACACAGACATAGAAAGTCGACTTGTCAAAAGACTTACTAGAAACAGTCGACTCCAAACCAAACCAATCACCTTTCCTACCTATTCTCAGAACATGAGACAAAACTGCAAACTCACACCCACACACAAAGGCACCTCCTTCCCAAAAGTAGGTCTGTTACTATCCGGAGTGTCCTCTGACTGGTGGGCCATACTATGTTCCCCACAAAATGGCCTCTCCTGTCTCAGATCTTGTCTCCTTGGCCAACTCTGTGATGCTTTGAGGAGCCAACGGTTAGCCACTACCTGCTATCTCAGGAAAGGCTTCTCTTCAGAGCTCTACTGACATTTGGCCATCCTCACATCAGTAGGTACCAAGAAGGTCTGACTCTGTACTTGGTAAATCCAAACAAGTGAGCCCACTGGAACTGGGACTGGGACTGGCTCTCAGTGCCTGGCTTCTTGCATCAAAATTTCAGAGTATTCCATCACCAAGGAAGTTAGGTAGGTCACTTCCTTCAGGAACTGAAAGAGGTCACTGCCTTGGCAACAACTTTGCCCTAACCGTTGCTTCCAAGGGTTCCATTAGATAGAGGCTGCCCCTACTTCCTTTGACAATTTGACTAGTTTCAATTGTATATCAAAATAGGCACCTGGGAACAGCTCTCCATGCAGGCCTGGTTAGGTCAATCTTCTCTACATTAAAAAGAGAGAGGCTGATGCATACACATCCCTTTTTCCTGTCTAGATTGTTTGCCATTGAAGATGGCTTTTGCTCTCACAGGTCCTTCATAGCTGCTGACATCTTCTCCATGGATTATTTCTGCATTGAACTTTGAGGTTCTCAGCAGTTGGAAGATACCCTACATTCCTGTATTGTAAGGCAAACTCTGTCCCTGCTCTTTTGTGATTTTAGATTGAAGCAACAGTGTATGGTTAGGGTTAATAACAGGTTTGATTTGGGTTAGGAATCATTCTGCGGGATGAATAATGGTCTTGGGAACCTGCAATATTTATAGGAATATAGAGATGAAATATAAGTATGAAAACAGAAATCTAGGTAAGATTTGAAGCTCAGAAGTGCATTGGGCAGCTGAGTGCGATACGTAGCTTTGAATTAATTTCTGCATTCATGTTTCAGAAAAAAATGATATACAATGGCATAGGACCTTGTACCTTGGATAATTGAATGTACTAGAGAACATCCACTCAAAAAGGGATAGTCGATAGGATCAGGAAGATAGTCAGTATGTTTTGGAAGAAGAGCGAGTATAGGATTTGGACCAAAGATCATTAGCAATAGTGTTTCCGTTAGAGAGTGAATGTCAATGTCAGCACATGTGAAGGGTCAGTCACAATGTTGAACTGGGGAAAATATGTAGGAAAGTAGATATCAAGAGAGACATTAGGAAATCAGGCAAAAAGTATCAAGTGAGTGAAAAAATTAAACATTTTCAACAGTTTTGAGGTTGAATATATAATCTTAAGAAGAAACAAATATGTAGCCACCAATAGGATTGACATTTGAGAGCATTAGGCAACCTGGTCATGGATGTTTTTAGTAATCCATGTTCAGTTTACCTTTAGGCTTTGGTACAATCATACGTGTGACTTTTGCATTTTGTGTCCAGAATATTACAGTGATAACATGCATATGTAGATCAGGTGACATAAGTATTTCTTCCACCATTTCTGGGAGCAATATTTTAAATATGTATAGATTAGTATTGGGGGTACAACCAGGTGTACCCTGTGTCTATGAATATAGAGATAATGCATGAATAGACCATACTGTGAATAAATAATATAACTGGTTACACTTTAAACAATGTATTGAATTGATATCAGAAAATATATAAAAAATCTTTTATTGATATATAATCATTCATTCCAACCAGTAATACATCTAATGGTGATATTACAGTGATGGTTTATCATGAAGTGTGTGTCTGTTTTGCTTCTAAAGTGATAAAGGAAATCGAAAATAATGTGTTTGGATAGAAGTCTCATGAAAAGACCAGTCAAGAAACATGGAGGAATGCATGTGTTCTGAAGCAGGAAGTGATTGAAAGTGAAACAAATGCCTATATATTTGGTAACCTGTGGAGGAAATATGTATCCTACGATGTGCATAAACTGAAGAAATTTTAATGTCCCAGTGTTGAATAAAAATGAACATCAATATACACATCATGTCCTATAGGAATCTACTTGCTTTGATGATTAACTGTGTCAGTTACTGTAAAAATATTAGGGTTTGTAAGCACGATTCACTGAAGTTAGTTCTCAGGACGAGGAAACAAATATGTATTTCAGGTGGTTGAATGTTTCTGAGAATAATCTTATGAAAAGTTGATTTTATATCCACATACATGAATATGAATGAATTTAGATAGTGTTTAATAAGACACATGTTTTTCATATTTTGAAAAATCTAGAGAGTATATATATATATACATATAAAACTCATGGAGAAATATTACAATGAAAATTTGACAAGATTTATAACACACACTCTTGATAAAGCAGAAGGCAATTCCAAGTATATACCATGCCTCCTATGAAAGGCCTGTATTTCTATTCTGTTAGTTTTCTTTTTATCCTTCATATTAGCATTAGTAGTCAGAGTCTATTAGGGTATGTGTTAGTGTCAGGGATCAGTATTTCAAATGAAAATAGGAAAATAAATCTAATGTGTATGCAAATATGTGCTACACAAAAATCTTG
This sequence comes from Callospermophilus lateralis, assembly GCF_048772815.1. Taxonomy (NCBI): domain Eukaryota; kingdom Metazoa; phylum Chordata; class Mammalia; order Rodentia; family Sciuridae; genus Callospermophilus; species Callospermophilus lateralis. Next base: position 1,869,659 of record NC_135320.1, on the reverse strand, counting down.
CCACTCTTATCCAGAACAATTCCTTTACATTAACTTCACTCCAAGTAAGACACAAATAGTGGAGAGGAGTTCAAAAACCTGTGATTACATACGTGGAACTGAAAATGTTCAGGAGTTCACAACATTGGATGTGGTAGAGCAGTTTCCAAAAGTAAGGGAGAGGTTAAACACTCCACAAACTTGGAGCTCTGTTGGCTTTAAGACTTCTTGAGAAAATGCCTCTCAGGTTGGGAACATGAAATATATGAAGTTGTCAGGAGATTTAGCTTCCTCATTGTGACACCATCAAATGTGCGTCTGCATCTATGTGATCTGGAGGAAATGGTTCCTTATTTTCTAATGAACATGAGGCAGCAGTTCTGAATTCTTTCTTGGTAAACTGGCCACTGGGAGTTAAGTGTCTCCCCGTGTGGTCTGTGAAGCCGTTTGGTCATCCTCCATTTTCGTGGTGTTTCTTACTGCTGCACTGGGAGTTTGGAATTGGCTTAATGAAATACAAGGAGTTCAACTGGGACACAATTCTGGAGGGAGCTCTGTCACATGTGATTGGTCAGGGTCTTCAGGAGAATGTTCGAAACATGGGTCTATCCCATATAGCTTTCGCCTTGACTATAGCAACTGGATTCTGAACATTGCCCTGAAACCTCTCAATATAACAAGATGCCTTTACATATAAGGGTCTGTTGCCTGCACCATGTCAGTCACAAGTATTTTGGAAGCCAAAGGCAGATCCACGTGGTCCCACCACAGACATTTATTCACAAACGTATAGTCCACTGCTCTAGCCCCAATACTCAGCAGGCTCCAACTTACTGACATCTCGGTTCTATACCATTTTCATGACAACCAGTCAATCAAGGAACTGTCTGGTACACACATGATCAGCAACAGGACATCTAAAGTTTCTCCAGTGCCACCTGGTCATGGAAATTTCAAAAATTTCATGGTATTTGTATAGCCATTTTTCAAGGATGATGTTGGAGGCACTGTGGGTTTCAATTCATTCAGAAACCATTAAATGGTGAGTAAGCTCATTTCAAAGAAAGCTCTGAAGAACTCTCACAGGCAAGGCTTCCCAAAGAGTGGCCAAAAGTTCACATGAAGCCAGGCTCATTGAGGTCTACAATGTGAGGTACATGTGTGTTTTGAGTCTCAACTATGACTTCCAAGTCTTTCAGTAAAAAATCATGTGTTACCCTGGCTGAGATTCCCAGTGCTTGGTGGAAAGCCACCCTGGGCCTAGATCTCAGTTTCCAAGGGCTAATCTCATGTGTGGCCTCCTATAATCCCAACACAATTCATGGCAATATTTCTCTCAAGTCAGTTCCAGAACTCAGTCTCTAAGGAGTATCAGAGCAGAGTTCAAGCCCTGGTGTACCAAGTCATCTCTTTCAACCGCCACACAAATGACCACAATTAAAACCAAAACACTCCTATATGACCCTCATCTTCTTCCATAAAGACACTCATCATAACATATGGCTGGAGGTTTCCATGAGGGGCACAGCCCAAGACAGTGTCCCAAATAAGCTCCCTTGCCCCTCATTTGCCTAAAGTCAGGGTGGCTTGGACACCCTTCTTGTGAACCAGGAGTGATTTGTAAGGGTAAAAGAAATTGAAATTAAAGTGTATAAGTTAAAGTGTAAAAGACCAGGTTTGTAAAGTTTCTAAGATTGAAGGCCTGATTTAAAAAGTAAAGGACCAGGTATTGTTAAGTTCCTATGCTACACGAAAAATCTGAAATTCCTGTAACTTGTAGGACAATTTCTGGACTGCCCAGTAAATATTCCCCCTAATCGACTGGTTGTTTAATAATCTAGGACCCTGTGTGGCTTGGCACATATGCATAGCAGGGCCTAAACTAATCAATTTGAATCTGTACCCCGCTTTAGAACTGCCCTATCCCTCCCGCCTGACGTGTTCCCACCAATGAATGAACTAATCATATTTACGATTTGTTGTTTGATTTTCCTGCAGTGTATGATGATTTGTTAAAGGAGACTGTGATATATGTAAAGTCTCGCCCTCCCCAAAAAGTATACTTAAGCACTGCTCAACCTCTGCTCGGGGATCTGGGCTGCTCTCCCTTCTTGAGTGAGCACGGAGCCCCAGCATGCTGGATTGGATCCTCAATAAATGTCTTTTGCTGTTGCATGAGCCGTGGTCTCATACATGAACATGAATGAATTTAAGAAGTGTATAATAAGACACATATATTTCATATTTTGAATAATCTATAGAGTGCAGATTTTTCACAAAACACATACAGAGATATTAAAAAGTAGCAATATATATGCCAATCAAAATTCATCATGAAATACATATCATACACAGATCCAAAAATATTTATTTTACTTAACATGGATTTATGTGTAATGTTGTTCAACTAGGAAGCTCAAGCATAGTTTGAATTTTCAGTTCCTACAGCATTTAGGAGGAGTGATCTCTTCTCACAATTTGTATCTGCCAAGTCAGCCACCTCACAATAATGTACGCGTGGTACCAGGTAGGATTCTATTTGTGCATATAAAAATACATGTGCTGAATAGGCAACAGAGAAAGGGAGACAGGAATTCACATATTTGATACCTTTCAAAACACATGGAGAACTATATCATTTAAAAATTAACCAGATTTTTAGCAACTACCCTTTATCATGCAAAATGCAAGTCCAACTATACACCATGCCTCTTCTGAACTGCTTGTATTTCTATTCTGTTTGGGTTATTTTTCTCCATCATATTAGCATTAGTAGTCAGAGTCTAGTAGGGTATTCGTTAGTGTCATGGATTCAGTAATTCAAATGGAAATAAAGGAAAATGAATCCATTGTATATGCAAATATGTGCTACAAAAAATCTTTCCACTCTCATTCAGAGCAAAGCCTTGACATTACCTTCACCCAAGTAAGACACAATTAGAGGACAAGAGTTAGAAAATCTGTGAATACATATCTGGAATGGAAAATGCTCAGGAGTTAGCAAGCTTGGGCATTTTAGAGGAGTTTTCAAAATTAAGGGACAGGATAAACAGTCCACAATCATGGAACTCTGCTGGCCTAAAGACTTCTTGAGAAACTGCCTCTGAGGTTGGGCACTTGAAATATATGTTGTTGTCAGGAGCTTTAGCTTCCTTTGTAGTGATATCATCAAAGATGGGTCTTCATTTATCTGACCTGGAGGACATGGTTTCTTATTTTCCAAAAGAACATGAGGCAGCAGTGCTCAATTCGTACTTTGAAGGTAAACTGTGGCCACGGTGGGCTAAGTGTCTCCCCGACTTGACTGTGAAGCCAATTGGTCATCCTACAATTTTCGTGGTGTTTCTTGCTGCTGCACTGGGCTTTTGTTTTTTCCTTCATGAAATACAAGGAGTTCAACTGGGATACAGTGCTGGGGCGAGTTCTGTCTCGTGTGGAGGGTCAGGGTCTACAGGAGAATTCACCAACCAGGCTTCTATCCCACATAACTTGCAACATTATCCATAGCAAACTGATTCTGAACATTGTCCTGAAACCTTTACATATAAAAAGATGCCTTTACAGATAAGGGTTGGCTAGCTGTACCATGTAAGCCACAAGCCATTTGGAAGTCAATGGCAGACCCACATAGCCCACCACAGATGTTTTATCATACACCTGCACACCACAGCTCTGGGCCCACTTCTCAGCACTCTCCAACTTACTGGCATCTCTGTTCTACACAATTTTCGTGAAACCCAGTCAGTCAAGGCACTGTCTGGTACACTCATGATCAGCAACAAGACATCCAAAGGTTCTCCAGTGCCACCTGGTCAGGGGAATTTCATGGTATTTATAGAGCCATTTTTCAAGGATGAAGTTGGAGGCACTGTGGGTTTCAATTCATTCAGGAACCATTAAATGTTGAGGAACATCATTTCAATGAAAGCTCTAGAGTACTTTCACAGGTAAGGCTTCCCAAAGAGTGGCCAAAATACACATATATTTCATATTTTGAAAAATCTTGACATTATATATATATATATATATACACAAACACACACAAACATTAAAAACTAGCAATATATATGCCAATCGAAATTCATCATGAAATATATATCCTCCACATATCCAAAAATATTCATTTTACTGAACATGGATTTGTGTATAATGTTGTTCAACTAGGAAGGTCACCCATAGGTTGAATTTTCAGTTCCAACAGCGTTTAGGAGGAGTGAACTTTTCTCACAATTTGTATCTGCCATGTCAGCCACCTCACAAGAATATATGTGTGATACAAGGTACAATTCTATATGTGCATATAAAAATACATGTGCTGAATAGGATACAGAGAAATGGGGGAGACAGGAATTCACATATTTGAGAAGTTTAAAAATACATGGACAAATCTTTAAACAAAAAATTGACTAGATTTAAAACTCCTTCCCTATATAATGAAAAAGGTAATTCCAACGGTACACCAGGCCTCCTCTGATATGTTTGTATTTCTGTTCTGTTTGGGTTATTTTTCTCCATTACGTTAGGATTAGTTGTCAGAGTCTTGTAGGGTATGGGTTAGTGTCAGGGATTCAGTATTTCAAAAGGAAAATTTGAAAATGAATCCAATGTGTATGCAAATATGTGCTACACAAAAATCTTCCGACTCTCATCCAGAACAATGCCTTGACCTTAACTTCGTCCCAAGTAACACATGTAGAGGAGATGAGTAAGAAAATCTGTGAATACATATCTGAAATTGAATATGCTCAGGAGTTCACAAACTTGCAGGTAGAAAGGGAGATTCCAAAAGTAAAGGACAATGTAAACACTCCACAAACATGGAGCTCTGCTAGCCTAAAGACTTCTGGAAAAACTGGCTCTGATGTTGGGCTCTTGAAATATATGTTGTTGTCAGGAGCTTTAGCTTCCTTTGTAGTGAGACCATAAAAGCTGGGTCTGCATCTATGTGACCTGGAGGAGATGCTTTCTTATTTACCAATGAACATGAGGCAGCATTGCTGAATTCTCTCTTTCTGGGTCAACTGTGGCCTCTTGGGTCTAAGTGTCTCCTCATGTGGACTGTGAAGCCATTTGGTCATCCTCCAATTTTTGTGATATTTCTTCCTGCTACACTGCGAGTTCAGTATTTGCTTCACGAAATACAAGGAGTTCACCTGGGACACAGTGCTGGAGGGAGTTCTGTCACGTGTGGTGGGACAGGGTCTGCAGGAGAATGCACAAACCAGGCTTCTGTCCAACGTAGCTTGCTCCCTTGACCATAGGAACCTGATACTGAACATTGCCCTGAATCTTATCCATATAACAAGAATCATTTTCATATAAGGGTCTGCTGGCTGCACCATGTCATCACAAGCCATTTGGAAGCCATTGGGAAATCCACATGGAAGCACCACAGATGTTTTATCTAACACATGCCCACCTTTGCTCTAGGCCCACTATTCAGCAGGCTCCAACTTACTGGAATCTCTGTTCTACACCATTTTCCTGAAACCCAGCCAATCAAGGCACTGTCTGGTACACTCATGATCACCAACAGGATATCCAATGGTTCTCCAGTGGCTCCTGGATATGGGAATTTCAAAAATTTCATGGTATTTATCGAGCCTATCTTTCAAGGTTGAAGTTGGAGGCACTGAGTGTTTCATTTAATTCAGTAACCATTAAATGGTGAAGAAGATCATTTCAAAGAAAGCTCTGGAGAACGCTCACTGCCAAGACTTCCAAAAGAGTGGCCAAAAGGCCACATGAAGCCAGGCCCATTGAGGTCTACAATGTGAAGTGCATTTGTGTTTTATCTCTCAACTATTGCTGCCAAGTGTTTCAGAATAAAATTATGTGATACCCTGGCTGAGATTCCCAGTGCTCTGTGGAAAGCCACGCTGGGAATAGATCTCAGTTTCCAATGGTGACTCTCATGCGTGGCCTCCTAATATCCCAACACAATTCATGGCAATACTTCTCTGAGGTCACTTCCAGGACTCAGTCTCTATAGGGTATCACACCAGAGTTCAAGCCCAGGTGGACCCAGTCATCGCTTCCAACTGCCACACAAATAACCACAATTAAAACCAAAACACTCCCACATGGCCCTCATCTTCTTCCATATAGACACTCCTCATAACCTCTGGCTGGATGTATCCATGAGGGGTGCAGCCCAACACAGTGTCCAAATAAGCTCACTTGCCCCTCATTTTCCTAAAGCCAGGGTGGCCTGTACACCCTTCCTGTGAACCAGGAGGGATCAAATATTCCTTACTTTAATACAGCTCTGCTTCTCCAATTTGAGGCCTACTGACTGTCGGGTATAGATTCTTTATGTGATTTGGAGTCATGAGAAAACAGAAGCATGTATGGGATAGCCTTTGCAGGGCTTTGAAGAACTCATTTGATTCAAAGGATCTCTATTCTCACTTGATGGTTGTCAGGAACCTAACAGAGGAAGGCAAGAGACTTCATCACCAATGACTGATCTTTTTCCCATTTTGGTTTTGGATGCACACATGGGATCATTCTTTAGATCCATCAGGTGCTGAGAACCTAAGCCACAGCCTCACACAGGGCCAAGAGACTGATTCAGACACATCCATTTCCAAAGCAGTTAACAAAGAGCCACAGGTGATGCCCAATTATTTTCATTTTAAAAATGTTTTCTTCAGGCTTCACAAAGCGGTGTCTTGAGGCCAAGACCTTCCTCACATTCAGGGGAAGAGAAGAATTGGTTAGCAAAAAACCCAAAGCAGAGTTTCTCCACTGAGGCTTTCCTGGTCACACTGATATCTGAGTTTTTTGAGATGCTAGCCATTCCCTTTAGCTATCCATTACATGGCCTTGTCACAGAGCTTGGAGGTGCTACATATCTTGGACACAAAACCATGAGCCTATTCTGGAGAGTGGCCAGAATCAGGAAGAAAACAGGAACTTAGGAAATTAGTAGGTGTTGCCCATCCATAAGGGAAGCCACAGTCCATTCATCAATTGGGAAGGATGAATGTTGGGAAGGTTTCTACTAAACAGGACACATCCATTGATGAATTCTCTTTTCAAATGTCCACAAACACGGACACAGTGGGATACACAGACATAGAAACACTCACTTTGTGAAACGACTTACTAGGAACAGTCCATTCCAAACCAAACAAACCGCCTTTTTTTTACCTATTCTCAGAAAATGAGACAAAACCACAAACTCACACCCACACCCACAAAGGCACCTCCTTCCCCCCAAAGAGGTCTGTGACTATCCGGAGTGTCGTCTGACTTGTGGGCCTTATTATGTTCCCTGAAATGTTCTGTCTTGTCTCAGATCTGGTCTTTTTGGCCAAATCTGTGAATTGGTCAGGAGCCAGCTGTGAGCAACTACCTGCTTTCTCAGGAAAGGCCCCTCTTCTGAGCTGTCTTGAAATTTGGCCATTCTCACATCAGTAGGTACCAAGAAAGACTGACTCTGTTCTTGGTAAATCCAAATAAGTGAGCCCACTGGGAATGGTACTGGGACTGCCTCTGGTTGCCTGGCTTCCTGGATCCCAAGTTCAGAGAGTTCTATCACCAAGGAAGTGAGGAAGGTCACCTCCTTTGTGAACTGAATGAGGTCACTGCTTTGGAAACCACTTTGTCCTAAAATTTGCTTCCAAGGTTCCCATGAGATGGAGGCTGCCCCTATTTACTGTGATACTTTCACAACTGAGAATTGTATATCAACCATAGGCAGCCGGGAACAGCTGTCCACACTGGACTGGTTTGGTCCATCTTCTCTACATTAAGAAGAGTGAGGCTTATTCTGACACATCCCTTCATCCTGACCGGGTTATTTGCCATGGAAGATGACTTTTGCTCTCTCAGGTCCTTCATAGCTGCCTACATCTTTTCCAGGCATCATTTCTGCATGGAACTTTGAGGTTCTCAGCAGGTGGAAGATGCCCTACATTCCTGTATTGGAAGACCAATTCTGTCCCTCGTCTTCTGTAAAGTTAGATTGAGGAAACATTGTATGGTTAAGGTTAATAACAGCTTCCATTTGGGTTAGCAATCATTCTCTTGGATGAATAATGGTATTGGAATTTTGTGATATTTTCAAGAATAGATAGGTGAAATATAAGTATGAAAAAAGAAATCTAGGTAATTTTTGATGCACAGAAGGGAATTGGCCCCATGATTGGGATTCTTAGCTTTGAATTATGTTCTGCACAGGTGTCTCAGATTAATTGATATACAATGGCATAGGATCTTGTCTTTTGGATGACTGAATGTCGAAGAGAAAACCCAGTCCAAAAGGGATAGTTGGTGGATTAGGAAGATATTTAGTAGGTTTAGAATAAAGAGTGTGTATAGAATTTGGACCAAAAGATCTTTAGCAATCGGGTTTTGGGTAGAGAGTGAAAGTAAATGTCAGCACATGTGAAGAGTCAGTCATAATGATGAACTGGGGAAAAATACAGGAAATCAGATTTCAATAGAGACATTAGGAAATCAGGCAAAGTATAAAGTGAGTATTAGGATTAAACATTTTCAACAGGGTTGAGGTTGAATATGTAATTTCAGGAAGAAACAAATATGTAGTCACCAATAGGATTCACATTTGAGAGCATTAGGCAACCTGGACATGGATGTTTTTTTTTTAATTCATGCTCACTTTCCATTTAGGATTTGGTACAATCATAAGTGTGACCTTGCTTTTTGTTTCCACAATATTACTGTGATTAATGTATATATAGATCAGGTGACATGAGTATTTCTTCCACCATTTCTGGGAGCAATATTTTGAAGACATATAATTTAGTATTGTGGGTACAAATAGGTATACTCTATGTTATATGAATATAAAGATAATGCATGAATAGACCATACTGTGAATAAATAATATAACTTGTTCCAAATTTAAATAATGGATTGAATTGATATCTGAATATATACTGGAAATCTTATATTGATATTCATACAATCATTCCAACCAGTTATACATCTAATGGTAATATTATTGTTATGGTTTATCATGAAGTGTGTGTGAGTTTTGCTTCTAAAATGATTATGGAAATTGAAAATAATGTGTTTGGAAAGAAGTCTCATTAAAAGAGCAGTCAAGAAACCTGGGGGAATACATATGTTCTGAAGCAGGAAGTAATTGAAAGTGAAAAAAAAATGCCTATAAATTTGTGAATTTGTGAATGAAATATGTATTCTATTATGTGCAAAAACTGAAGAAATATTAATGTACCAGTTTTGAATAAAAATGAACGTCAAAATATATATCATGTCCCATAGCAATCTACTTGCATTGACGTTAAACTGAGTCATTTACTGTAGCAATATTAGGATTTGTATGCACCATTCACTGAAGTTAGTTTTCAGTATTAGGAAACATATATGTATTTCAGGTGGATTAATATTTCTGAGAATTTTCTTATGAAAAGCTGAATATAAATCCACATTCATGAACATCAATGAATTTAGGGAGTATATAATAAGACACATACATTTCATATTTTGAAAAATCTGGAGAGTTTATACATATATATATGCACACACACACACACACACACACACGTATACATTAAAAAGTAGCAATATATATACCAATCGAAATACATCATGAATTATATATCATCCACAAATCCAAAAATCTTCATTTTTCTGAACATCGATTTATGTATAATGTTGTTCAACTAGGGAGCTCACCCATAGTTTGAATTGTAAGTTCCAACAGCATTTAGGAGGAGTGATCTCTTCTCACAATTTGTATTTGCAAAGTCAGCAACCTCACAAGTATGTACGTGTGATACCAGGTAGGATTCTATATGTGAATATAAAAATACATGTGCTGAATAGGGTACAGAGAAATGGAGACAGGAATTCTCATATTAGTTAACTTTAAAAACACATGGAGAAGGGAGGGGCAGAGCCGCCAACCGCGCCTATAAGGTAGGCGGACCTGCGAGCCACCCGTAGAACAGGCCTAGCGGCCCGCCATCATGAAAGACACATCGCGCTGGTTGGGGGTTGGGCAGAGCCGCTGCACGCCTTCAAGGAACGCGGACATGCGACCCACAGGCAGAACAGGCCCAGACACCCGCAGAGGGGCAGAGACACCCCTTGCGACTTCAAGATAGGTGAACCTGCGACCCACCGGCTGAAGCGGCCCAGCTGCCTTCAGAGGGGCAGAGCCGGCCCCCGCGCCTGCGAAGTAGGCGGACCTGCGAACATCGACAGACCAGGCGCTAGGCCCCCCCAGGGTGCTAGACACATAACCAGGTTTGGGGAGGGACCGAGCCGCTGCCCGTGCCTGCAAAGCAGGTGGACCTCTCACCCACAGGCAGAACAGACCCAGCTACCTACCAGCGTGGTAGACACATCGCCCCGGTTTGGGGGGGGGGAACAGAGATGCCTCTCGCGCCTGCAATGTAGACAGCCCTGCAACCCACAGACAGAAGAGGCCCAGCGGAGCGCGGAGGGGCAGAGCCGATGCCTGCGCCTGCAAGGTACGTGGACCTGTTACACACTGGCTAAACAGGACCAGCACCCGCAGAGGGGTAGATCAACTGCCCGCTCCTGCAAGGTAGGCGGACCAGCTACCAACCGGCAGAACAGGCCCAGCGGCCTGCTGGTATGGTAGGCACATTGCCCCAATTGGTGGAGGGGCAGAGCCGCTGCTTACGCCTGTGAGGGAGTCTTTTCAAGAGTACAATAGCAATATAAACATTTAGGGGTAAAATTCAATAACACAAAAGTTTCACAAAGCAGAAAGAAACGTGAACAGTAGGGAAAGACAAGGAAAGAAAGGACCACAAGCAATGCAGGTCAACTCAACATTAGAAGAGGTAATATCTGCAGCAGATGGAATGTCAGATAAAGAATTCAGGATATACTTGCTTCAGATTATCTGGAGTCTCCAGGGAGACATTAGACAGCAAAATCACACAATGAAAGATCACTTTGACAATGAATTACATAAACAAATCCAAGAAGCAAAAGATCAACTATACAGGGAGATAGAGGTTATAAAAAACAAACAAACAGAAATCATAGAAATGCAGGAAGCAATAAACCAACTTAAAAACTCAATTGAGAATACTACCAGCAGAGTAGATCACTTAGAAGATAGAACATCAGACAATGAAGACAAAGTATTTCAACTTTAAAAGACATAGACAGCTCAGCAAGACTGTTAAGAAACCATGAGCAGAACATTCAAGAAATATGGGATAACATGAAGAGACCAAACTTAAGAGTAATTGGGATACAGGAAGGTATACAGGTCCAAACCAAAGAATTGAGCAATCTATTCAATGAAATAATATGAGAAAACTTTCCAGACATGAAGAATGAGACAGAATCCCAAATCCTAGAAGCCTACAGGATGCCAAATGTGCAAAATCATAAGAGATAAACACCTAGACATATTATAATGAAGATGCCAAACATACAGAATAAAGAGAGAATTTTAAAAGCTACAAAAGAAAGGAAGCAGATTACATTTAGGGGAAAACCAATTAGGATAACAGCTGATCTTTCAACACAGACTCTGAAAGCTAGAAGATCCTGGAATAACATTTTTCAATCACTGAAAGAAATTGGGTTCCAACCAAGAATTGTGTATCCAGCGATTTTAAGCTTCAGGATGGAAGATGAAATTAAAACCTTCTATGATAAACAAACGTTAAAAGAATTTGCAGCTAGAAAACCATCTCTTCAAAAGATCCTTGGCAAAACATTATAGGAAGACGAAATGGAAAATAACAATGAAAACCAACAGTGGAAGGTAGTACAGTAAAGGGGCGAAAAATAATCAAAGAGAAACACAAACCATGTTTAGTAACATAAATAAACAAATATGGCTGGAAGAACAACCCATATCTCAAAAATAACCCTAAATGTTAATGCCTTAAACTCACCAATTGAGAGACACAGGCTAGTAGAATGGATCACGAAAGAAGACCCAAAAATTTTCCACGTACAGGAGACGCATTTGATAGGAAAAGACATATATAGACTAAAGGTGAAAGGTTGGGAGAAATCATATCACTCATATTGACTTCAGAAACAAGCAGGAGTGTCCATACTCATATCAAATAAAATAGATTTCAAGACAAAGTTAATCAAAAGGGATAAAGAGGGACACTACATACTGCTCAAGGGAACCATACACCAAAAAGACATAACAATCATAAATATATATGCCCCAAACAATGGTTCAGCTATGTTAATCAAACAAACTCTTCTCAAGTTCAAGAGTCTGGTAGACCACCATACAATAATCATGGGAGATTTCAACACACCTCTCTCACTAGTGGACAGATATTCCAAACAAAAGTTGAATTAGGAAACTATAGAACTCAATAACACAATTAATAACCTAGACTTAATTGACATATATAGAATTTACCACCTAACATCAAGCAGTTACACTGTTTTCTCAGCAGCACATGGATACCTCTCAAAAATAAATCATATATTATGTCACAGAACAACTCTTAGACAATATAAAGGAGTATAGATAATACCAGGCATCTTATCTGATCATAATGGAATGAAACTGAAAATCAACAATAAAAGAAGGAAGGAAAATTCATGCATGACTTGGAGAATGAACAATACGTACTGAATGATCAATGGGTTATTGAAGACATCAAGGAGAAAAATAAAAAATTCTTAGAGATAAATGAAAAAGAAAGACAGAACATATAAGAATCTATGGGACACATTGAAAGCAGTTCTAAGTGGAAAATTCATTGCTTGGAGTTCTTTCCTTAAAAAAAGAAAAAAAAAAACAACAAATAAATGATCTCATAGTTCATTTCAAAATCCTAGAAAAAGAAGAGCAAAACAACAGCAAAAGAAGTAGAAGGCAAGAAATAATTAAAATCAGAGCTGAAATTAATGAAATCGAAACAAAAGAAACAATTGAAAAAATTGACAATATTAAAAGTTGAAAAATTAATAAAATCGACAGACTCTTAGCCATGTTAATGAAGAGAAGAAGAGAGGGAACTCAAATTACTATAATAAGGGATGAAAATGGCAATATCACAACAGACACTTCTGAAATACAGAAGATAATCAGAAATTATATTGAAACCTTATAACCAATAAATTAGAAGATAGTGAAGGCATCGATAAATTTCTTAAGTCATATGATCATCCCAGATTGAGTCAGGAGGATATAGACAACCTAAGCAGACCAATATCAATTGAGAAAATAGAAGAAACCATCCAAAGACTACCAACTAAGAAAAGCCCAGGACTGAATGTGTATACATCAGAGTTTTACAAAACCTTTAAAGAGGAACTAATACCAATACTTTTTAAGATATTTCAGAAAATAGAAAAATAGAGAGAACTTCCAAATTCATTCTAGGAGGCCAATATCACCCTGATTCCTAAACCAGACAAAGACACTTCAAAGAAACAAATGTACAGACAAATCTCTCTAATGAACCTAGATGCATAAATCCTCAATAAAATTCTGGCGAATCAGATACAAAAACATATTTAAAAAATTGTGCAACATGATCAAGTATTATTCATCCCTGGGATACAAGGCTGGTTCAATATACGGAAATCAAGAAATGTTATTCACCACATCAATAGACTTAAAAATAAGAACAATATGATCACCCCAATTGATGCAGAAAAAGCATTCAACAATGTACAGCATCCCTTTATGTTCAAAACTCTAGAAAAACTGGTATAACAGGAACATACCTCAATATTGTAAAAGCAATCTATGCTAAGCCTCAGGCTAATATCATTCTGAATTGAGAAAAAATTGAAGGCATTCCCTCTAAAATCTGGAACAAGACAGGGATGCCCTCTCTCACGATTTCTGTTCAACATAGTTCTCGAACACTGGCGAGAGCAATTAGACAAATGAAAGAAATTAAAGGCATAAAAATAGGAAAAGAAGAACTTAAATTATCACTATTTGCAGATGACATGATTCTATACCTAGCAGACCCAAAAGGGTCTACAAAGAAACTATTAGAGATAATAAATGAATTCAGCAAAGTGGCATGATATAAAATCAACAATCATAAATGAAAAGCATTCCTGAATATCAGCAACAAATCCTCTGAAACGGAAATGAGGACAACCACTCCATTCAGAGTATCGTCAAAAAAAAAAAAATAATAATAAAATGTTTGGTTATCAACGTAACCAAAGATGTGAAAGACTTACACAATGAAAACTACAGAACCCTAAAGAGAGAAATAGAAGAAGATCTTACAAGATGGAAAAATATACCCTGTTCATGGATAGGCAGAATTAACATCATCAAAATGGCGATATTACCAAAAGTTCTCTATAGGTTTAATGCAATGCCAATCAAAATCCGAACGGCATTTCTTGTAGAAATAGATAAAACAATTATGAAATTCATATGGAATAATACAAGACCCAGTATAGCAAAGACAACTCTAAGCACGAAGTGTGAATCAGGCGGTATAGCGATACATGTCCTCAAACTATACTACGGAGCAATAGTAAAAAAAAGAGCATGGCAGTGGTACCAAAACTGGCGGGTGGACCAATGGTACAGAATAGAGGACACAGAAATCAATCCACAAAATTACAGCAATCTTATATTTGATAAAGGAGCTAATAGCATAAAATGAAGGAAGGATAGCATCTTCAACAAATGGTGCTGGAAAAATTGGAATTACATATGTAACAAAATGAAACTGAATCCCTTTCTCTCGCCATGCACAAAAGTTAACTCAAAATAGATCAAGGAGCTTGATATCAAATCAGAGACACGGCATCTGATAGAAGAAAACTTTGGCTATGATCTACATACTGTGGGGTCGGGCTCCAAATTCCTCAATAGGACACCCATAGCATAAGAGTTAATAATTAGAATCTACAAACAGGACTTACTCAAACTAAATAGATTTTTCTCAGAAAAAGAAACAATAAGAGAGGTAAAAAGGGAGCCTACATCTTGGGAACAAATCTTTACTTCTCACACTTCAGATAGAGCCCTAATATCCAGAGTTATACAAAGAACTCAAAAAATTAAACAATAAGCAAATGAATTACCCAATCAACAAATGGGCCAAGGACCTGAACAGACACTTCTCAGAGGAGGACATACAATTAATCAATAAGTACATCAAAAAATTCTCACCATCTCGAGCATTCAGAGAAATGCAAAACAAACCCACCCTAAGATACCATCTCACTGCAGTAAGCTTGGCAGCCATTTTGAAGTCAAACGACAACAAGTGCTGGCGAGGATGTAGGGAAAATGGTACAACTGTACATTGCTGGATGGACTGCAAATTGGTACAGCCAATTTGGAAAGCAGTATGGAGATTTCTTGAAAAGTTGGAAATGGAACCACCATTTGACCCAGCAATTCCCCTTCTCGGTCTAATCCCTATAGACCCAAAAAGTGCATGCTACAGGGACACTGATAAATCTATGTTCATAGCAGCAAAATTCACAATAGGAAGACTGTGGAACCAACCTAGATGCCCTTCAATAGATGAATGGATTAAAAAAATGTGGCATTTATACACAATGGAGTATTACTCTGCATTAAAAAATGACAAAATCATACAATTTGCAGAGAAATGGATGGCATTAGAACGTATTATGCTACATGAAGATAGCCAATCACTAAAAAACAAATGCCAAATGTTTTCTTTGATATAAGGAGAGTAACTAAGAACAGAGTTGGGAGGAAGAGCATGAGAAAATGATTAACATTAAACAGGGGTGAGAGTTGGGAGGGAAAAGAAAAGAGAAGGAAAACTGCATGGAAATGGAAGGAAACCCTCATGATTATACAAAATTAAATACAAGAGGAAGTGAGGGGAAAACGGACAAAAACAAGGGGAAGAAATGAATTACAGTAGATGGGGTAGAGAGAGAGGATTGGAGGGGAGGGGATGAGAGATAGTAGAGGACAGGAAAGGCAGAAGAATACAACAGACACTAGTATAGCAATATGTAAAATAGTGGATGTGTAACTGATGAGATGCTACAATTTGTATACGGGGAAAAATGGAAGTTCATAACCTACTTGAATCAAAGTGTGAAATATGACATGTCAAGAACTATGTAATGTTTTGTAGAACCAACAATAAATATTAAAGGAAAAAAAACATATGGAGAACTATTTCAATGAAAAATTGACTAGGTTTATAACACCTAAACTTTATCATGCAAAAGGCAAGTCCAACTATACACCATGCCTCTTCAGAAGTGCTTGTATTTATTTTCTGTTTGGGTTATTTTTCTCCATCATATTAGGATTAGTAGTCAGAGTTTGGTAGGGTATGCGTTAGTGTCAGGGATTCAGTCTTTGGAATGGAAAGTTGGAAAATGAATCCAATGTGTATGCAAATATGTGCTACACAAAAATCTTCCCACTCTCATCCAGAACAATGCCTTGACGTTACCTTCACGCCAAATAAGAAACAATTAGAGGAGAAGAGTTAGAAAATCTGTAAATACATATCTGGAATGGAAAATATTCAGGAGTTCACAAACTTGGAGGTGGTAGACGAGTATCCCAAAGTAAGGGACAGGGTAAACACTCCACAAACATGGAGGTCTGCTGTCCTAAAGACTTCTAGAGAAACTGCCTCTGAGGATGGGCACTTGAAATATATGTTGTTGTCAGTAGCTTTAGCTTCCTTTGTAGTGAGATTATCAAAGCTGGGTCTGCAACTATGAGACCTGGAGGACATTCTTTCTTGCTTTCCAATGCACCTGAGGCAGCAGTGCTGAATTCTCTCTTTGTATGTAAACTGTGGCCACTGGGGTCTAAGTGTCTCCCCGTGTGGACTGTGAAGCCTTTTGTTCATCCTCCACTTTTCGTAGTGTTTCCTGCTGCAGCACTGGGAGTTTGGTATTTGCCTCACGAAATACATGGAGTTCAACTGGAACACAGTCCTGGAGGGAGTTCTGTCATTTGTGGTTTTTCAGGATCTACAAGAGAATGCACCAACCAGGCTTCATTCCCACATAGCTTGCCCCCTTGTCCATAGCAACCTGATTCTGCACATTGCCCTGAAAACTATCCATTTAACAAGACACCTTTACATATAAGTGTCTGGTCACTGCACCGTGTCAGTGACAAGCCATTTGGAAATCAATGGCAAATACACATGGCGCAACCACAGATGATTTATCACAGACCTGCACACCACAGCTCAGGGCCCACTACTCAGGAGGGTCCAACTTAATGGCATATCTGCACTACACCATTTTCATAAATCCCAGTCAATCAAGGCACTGTCTGATACACTCATGATCAGCAAGAGAAAAACCAATGGTTCTCCAGTGCCACTTGGTCATTGGGAATTTCAAAAACGTCATGGTATTTATCTATCCATTTTCTAAGGATGAAGTTGGAGGAACTGTAGGTTTCAATTCATTCAGGAACCATTAAATGGTGAGGAAGCTAATTTCAATGAAATCTCTGGAGAATACTCACAGGCAAGTCTTCCCAAAGAGTGGCCAAAAGGTCACTTGAAGCCAGGCACATTGAGGTCTACAATGTGAGTTCCATGTGTGTTTTGACTCTCAACTATGGCTTCCAAGTGTTTCAGAATAAAATCATTTGATATCTTAGCTGAGACTCCCAGTGTTCTGTGGAAAGCCACCGTAGGCCTAGATCTCAGTTTCCAAGGGTGACTCTCATGCGTGGCCTCCTAAAATCTGAAAACAATTGATATAAATACTTCTCTGAGGTCAGCTCCAGAACTCAGTGTCTAAGGAAAATCACACCAGAGGTCAAGCCCAAGTGGACCCAGTCATCTCTTCCAACCGCCACACAAATGTACACAATTAAAACCCAAACACTCCCTCATTTCCCTCATCTTCTTCCATATAGACACTCATCATAACCTTGGAAATGGAAGGAAACCCTCATGGTTATACAAAATTAAATACAAGAGGAAGTGAGGGGAAAGGGGACAAAAACAAGGGGAAGAAATGAATTACAGTAGATGGGGTAGAGAGAGAGGATTGAAGGGGAGGGGATGAGAGATAGTTGAGGACCCAGGATGTTTCCATGAGGGGTGCAGCCCAAGACAGTGTCCAAATAAGCTACCTTGCTCCTCATTTGCCTAAAGTCAGGGAGTCCTGCACACATTTCCTGAGAACAAATAGAGATAAAATAGGCCTGCTGTTAATTCTGCACTCCTTCTACAATTTGAGGCGTACTGACTCTCAGATATAGATTCTTTTTGTGATTTGGAGACAAGAAAAAACCCAAGCACTAATGGGCTAGCCTCTTCAGGACTTTTAAGAACTCATTTGACCTAAGGAATCCCTATTCTCAATTGATGGAGGTTAGGAACCTTATAGAGGAAGGTGAGAGACTTCAGCCACAATGACTGCTCTTTTTGCCATTTTGGGTTTGGATGTACACATGGGATCTATCTTTAGATCCATCAGGTGCTGACAATCTAAGCCACAGCCTCACACAGGGCCCAGAGTCTGATTCAGACACAACCATTTCCAAAACAATTCAGCAAAGAGCCACAGGTGATGCCCATTCATTTCCATTTGAAAACTGTTTTCTTCTGGCTTTATAAAGGGGTGGCCTGAGGCAAAGAGCTTCCTGACATTCAGGGCAATAGAACAATAGTTAAGCAAAAGGCCCTAAGCAAGGTTTCACCATAGAGACTTTCCTGGTCACACCAATATCTGAGTTTTCTGGTGTGCTCGCCATTCCTTTCAGCTAACTAGTAAATGGCCATGTCACAGAGCTTGGAGGTGGTACATATCTTGGACAAAAAACCATGAGCCTTTCTGGAGAGTGGCTAGAATTCAGGAAGAATTCAAGAACTTAGGATGATAGTAGGTGTTGCCCATGGATAAGTCAAGCCTCAGTCCATTAATTTATTGGGCAGGATGAATGCTGGGAAACTTTCTACTAGACAGGACACACCCATTGAGCCATTTTCTTTTCTAATATCTACAACCAAGTACACAGTGGGATACACAGACATAGAAACAGTCTCCTTGTCAAATGACTTACTAGAAACAGTTCACTCCAAACCAAACAAACCTCCTTTTTTACCTATTCTCAGAATATGAGACAATCCACAAACTGACATCCATACACACCAAGTCACCTCCTTCCCCAAGTATGTCTGTGACTATCCGGAGTGTCCTCTGGCTAGTAGGCCATAGAATGTTCCCCAGAAAGGGCCGGTCCTGTCTCAGATCTGTCTCCTTGGCAAATTCTGTGAAGTTTTCAGGAGGCAGTGGTGAGCCGTTTCCTGCCCTCTCAGGAAAGGACCCTCTTCAAAGCTTTCTTGGCATTTGGCCACACTCACATCAGTAGGGTATAAAGAAAGACTGACTCTTTACTTGGTAAATCCAAACAAGTGAGCCCACTTGGACTGGGACTGGGACTGGCTCTGGGTGCCTGGCTTCCTGGATCACAAAATTCAGAGAGTTCCATCATCAAGGAAGTGAGGTGAGGTCACTTCCTTCAGAAAATGAATGAGGCCACTGTCTTGGCCACCACTTTGTCCTAACAGTTGCTTCCTAGTGTCTCAGGAAAAGAAGGCTGCCTCTATTTCCTGTGACACTTTCAAAAGTTAGAAGGGTATACCAACCATAGGTACCAAGGAACAGCTCTCCACACATGCCTGGTTTCATACATCTTCCCTACATTAAGAAGAGATAGGATGATTCAGACACATCCTTTCATCCTGATCGGGTTGTTTGCAAAGGAAGATGACTTTTGCTGTCTCAGGTCCTTCATAGCTGCCTACGTCTTCTCCAGGGATCATTTCTGCATGGATTTTGAGGTACTCAGCAGGTGGAAGATCTCCTACCTTCCTGTATTGTAATACTGACTTTGTCCCTGCTCTTCTGTAAAGTGAGATTGAGTGAACAATCTCAGTTTACAGAATGGTTATGGTTAATAGCATGTTCGATTTGGGTTATGAATCATTTTGCTGGATGAATAATGATATTGGGAACCTGTGATATTTATAAGAACATGGAGTTGAAATATAAGTATGAAAACAGAAATCTAGGTAATATTTGAAGCCCAGAAGGACTTTGGGCCCTTGATTGGGATACTTAGCTTAAATTATGTTCTGTGTGACCTTTGCATTTTGTGTCCAGAATATTACTTTGATAATATGTATATGTAGCTAAGGTGACATGAGTATTTCTTCCACCATTTCTGTGAGCAATATTTTGAAAACTTATAAACTAGTACTGGGGATAGTATTAGGTTTACCCTGTTTTGATGAATATAGAGATGATGCATTAATAGACCATACTGTGAATAAATTATATAACTGGTTCCAAATTTAAATAATGGATTGTATTGATATCTGAAAATATATAGAAAATCTTATATTGATATACATACATTCATTCCAACCAGTTATATATCTAATGGTAATGTTAGGGTTATCATTTATCATGAATAGTGTGTGAGTTTTGCTTCAAAAATGATTATGGAATCGAAAATAATATGTTTAGAAAGAAGTCTAGTAAAAAGACCAGTCAGGAAACATGGAGGAACATATGTCTTCTGAAGGAGGAAGTGATTGAAAGTGAATCAAATGTTTATAAATTTGTAAACTTGTGAATGAAAGGATACATCTTATGATGTCCATAAACTGAAGAAATAATAACGTACCAGGTTTGAATAAAAATAAACTTTAACAAACACAATAGAGACATTATGAATTCTGGCAAAGTATAGTTCGCAGTGAAAGGTTAATAAAATCAGTACTTGTCACTTCCAGTTTTTCTGTATGCTTAACAAAACACTGTTGAAATATTGAGAACTGTTTGCTAATCTTATTCCCAGAATGTGCTGTCCCCAACTGCCAAACTGCAGAATGTACTCCCTCAACCGGTTGCACGCAAACCGCTCGCTCGCCCGGACCCATCAATAAACTTACCCCCCTGCCCTCTCCACGGAAAATATATAAGCTTTGCTTAAGCTGTTTTCAGGGCTCTCTGCTCTATTCAAGTGAGCTCTGAGCCCCAGCATGCTGGACCCCCAATAAACCCTTTGCTTTTGCTTGAGACAGTCTCTTGGTGGTCTCTTCCCCCGATTGTCACCGGACCTTTACATATGGAGGTTCCACCGAGATCCGGCAGCGGTGGACAAGAGACCCCAAGGAACTCCTCTCAGGGTAAGTAAGGCACCTCTTTCTGGTCAGGTTTCAGGTCAGGGCTTGGCAAAATGGATGTCGATGAAGAGTGTGAGCTCTCTTCGACGGGGGCTGACAGTCATGTCACAGAGCCACAGGCCAAGTCCCTGGGGGACGTAATAGAGGACTCGGAAAATTGAGGAACAATAGTCTCCATGACTCAGTGATATTTTGTTTCAGATTCAGTATTGCAAACCGATCGGGTTTTGCCAACTACTCAGTCCTGGTCTCAGTGTTGGACTTCCATATCCTGTCTTTATTGTCTTGTCTTGTCTGTGTCATGTGTTGTTGCTTTTACTGTTTGTGTATCTTTCATTATGGGACAGAGCACTTCAATGCCTCTGTCTCGGACCCTTGATCACTGCACCAAAGTTTGCTTAAGGGATCAGAATCTTTCTTTTTCAGTAAAACGCTGGACCTGGCAGACTCTCTGTGCCTCAGAATGGCTCACCATTGGATTTGGATGGACCCTAGAAGGATCTTTCTACTTCCCACTAATTTAAAAAGTCAGAGATATTGTCTTTCAGCCAGGGCCACATAGATACCTGTGAAGAGAGATGGCCACTGCCTACCAACCAGGGGACGAGGGGAATCAACATCAATATTAAGAAAGAGACTTTGTCTACATTAGACGACATCAGGTGTCATCCCTGGAACCCCGCTGGAAGAAACAATAGAAGGTGCTACTTATAACACCTACAGAAGTAAAGGTAGACAGAATCACTTCCTGGATCCATATCTCTCATCTCAAGCCTGTGCCCTGTCCAGACTCTGGCTGGAAACTGTAAAAGACAGGTAACCCTTTCAAATTGTGTATTTGCCTTGTGGATAAGGCTATAGACTCTCCCCTTGACCACCAGTAGTCCTAACCCTCACCAGCCCATTCAGTAGCAATGGCTGATCACAAATCTTACTGGACAAGAAGTATGGTCTATCTCGCATACCGCCCACTTAAGGACATGGTCGCCATCTCTCCACAGAGACATTTGTCAGCTGGCTATAGGTCTTTTCCATTGGGATATCCCTGATGAAGTGGATCCCACTAAAATTCCATTAAATCCCTTCTCTACCATAGATAATGGAAACAAATATTATGGATGTAGGGACACGCGAGCCAGATGCAGTTTGGCTAGCCTAGATTACTATGTTTGCCCGGCGGACTATCAAAGCCACAAATAGTCACGGCTGTGTTGGGGGAAAGCAGACTTCTTCTGTAAGTCATGGGGATGTGAGCATACAGGGACTGCTTGATGGAACCCAAACTCCTCATCAAATTCTGTACACAGCATTGGCCATATCCAATTAGATAACCAAAATTGATAGCCCCCAGAGGGGTCTCTAGATCCTCAAATTCTGCGTGACCTTTTTAACTTTTGCAAGTGCTCAAAAATGTGAAAGGAGATTCCCCTATATGGAGGCCTTTTCCCTCCTTTGCTCACATCCTGAACTATGCTTCTCCAATAGATCCTCACACTCAGCCTTCTGCTCCAGACTCTCTGCTCTTACTCTCACCTAAGCAACCTGATTTCTCCCCTCCAATTACTAGATCAAAAACCCAAACCTCCGCCCATTCTATGACCATTGCCCCCTTGTTGAGGAAGCAGGTACTGAGGTACACCTTAACCCACTCACTCCTCTCTTCTCTTGTCATTGCCCGCACCGGGTCCCACCAGGTCCTTTTACCAGCTAACACAAAGCTCAAACCAGCTGAGGAGAGCCCTCAGACCCTTGTCCAAGATGTAATGTAAATGGCCTTTAAAGTTGCTTTGTCATCACTGAAAACAGGTTACTAAGTATTTAAAGTCCCTCAAAGGCTTTTTTGGATACTAACTCCCATCTTACCCTCTGCTCTACCTGTTGTACTGCTCAAGATTTGTTCCTAGAAAAATCCAAAACCCCTTTCCCATTATTCTTTTACATCTCTCCTACCTCATTCTCAGATCCACAGAGCTGCTCACAGCCACGCCTTCCCCATCTTCCCCCTCTGTACCAGGCCCACAGAAATGTCTTAACTGACCTTCTCCAGAAATCTTCAACATAGCTGAATTTAGGACTTTCAGAAAAAGAGTCCGTATAAAAGATTTCTAAGTATAAACTTCCTATTTTCATGTTGCCCTATTCTATTTGGCCACTGGCTAAAAAAAATCAGCAATCCTAAGCTAGACACCACCTTACTAGTTTTTCAAAAAATATGTGAAAAAGGCCTTGGCCTTGAGCTGAGGCTTCACAGAGATGGCTACATTTGTAAGATAAAGAAGGTACCAACTGGGCTCCATGGTAACAGTTGGCAGGGGGAAAAAATAAAGGGAATATAATGCTCTCCCTCACCCAGGTGTCCTTGAAAAGTTAACTTTCCCACAACAGAGGAAAAAAAAAGAATACAAACTGCTTTTTGTGAACTTCTTAAGACTGTGAATTTCTGAGCCCTTTCCCTTATATGTTGGGTACAAAATTCTGAAAGTACCTAAACTTGGGGTTCTGGGGATTTAATTGATTACAACAGAAGTAATGCCCTCTGAATCTGGTTGCAAACAAATAGGACTGTTTTCCTGTCTTTGGTACTATCTTAGGTGCCTTGCCTTCTCCGTCCCTACAACAGTATAATTCTATATTCTTAAAACATTGTTTATGTTTTCATGAAGTGGTCAACAGATGTGATTAATTGTGTAGTTGTGCAAATGTTTCCCAGAGTGCTCTATCATGACACAGGTTCATTTAAAGATCAAATGGTGGGGCCTAAAACCTGGTTCCACTGGGAACATATATCCCTCACTTTCGCCATCCTATTAGGATTACATGTTGCTGCAAGGGTGGGCACAAGAACCACTGCCTTGGTCCATGGGACAAAACAAATGACCCAAATAGAAGCAGCTATAGACCAAAACTTAAAGTTATTAGAAACCTCCATAACAGCATTGCAGGAATCTTTAATCTATCTCTCTGAAGTTGTTTTAAAGAACAGTTGAGGATTGGAACTCCTCTTCATGAGAGAAGAGGGCCTTTGTTTTGCATTGATGGAAGAAGGTTGTTTTTATGCCAACCATATTGGAGTTGTAAAAAAAATCTATGAGTAAATTAAAAAGATGACTTGAAGAGCGTCAACGAGAGAGAGAGGCCAAAAAAGGGTGTTTTGAATCTTGGTTCACAAAATCCCCCTGGTTAACTATGCATTTATCAACCCTGGCCAGTCCAATAATAATCCTCATATTATTGCTAACTATTAAACCCTGCTTGCTCAACCATGTAATTTATTTTCTCCAAGCTCAAATTGGAAAAGTTAAACTAATGGTAATACCCCACTAGCAGACATAGAATGTGACACCCCCCAATGATCATTTTTATGATTAAAAGTAGCCAGAAAAAGAAGTGTCGAATGAAAGGTTAATAAAATATGTAGTTGTCACTTCCTGTTTTTCTGTATGCTTAACAAAACACTGTTGAAATCTTGAGAAATGTTTGCCAATCTTGTTCCCAGAATGTGTTGTCCCCAACTGTCAAACTGCAGAATGTACTCCTTCACCAGGTTGCATGCAAACTGACCACTTGCCCTGACACATCAATAAACTTCCTTCCCTGCACTCGCAAGGGAAAGTATATAACCTCTGCTTAAGCTGTTCTCAGGGCTCTCTACTCTTTTCAAGTGAACTCTGAGCCCCAGCATGCTGGACCCCCAATAAACCCTTTGCTGTTACATGAGATAGACTCTTGGTGGTCTCCTCTTCCAACACTCGACTGACCTTTACTTGGATGATTGAATGTAGAAGAGAACATCCAGTCAAAAAGGGATAGTCAGTAGGATTAGGAATATAGTCCGTAGGTTTAGGAAGAAGAGTGCGTATAGGATTTGGACCAAAAGTTCTTTAGCAATAGGGTTTCGGTTAGAGAGTGAATGTAAATGTCAGCACATGTGAAGAATGAGTCACAAAGATGAACTGGGGAAAATATGTAGGAAAGCAGATATCAATAGTGACATTAGGAAATCAGGCAAAGTATAAAGTGAGTGATAGGATTAGACATTATCAACAGGGTTGAGTTTCAATATATAATCTTAGGAAGAAACAAATATGTAGTCACCAATAGGATTGACATTTGAGAGTATTAGGCAACCTGGACATTGATGTTTTTAGTAATACAGGTTCACTTTCTATTTAGCCTTTGGTACAATCATAAGTGTGACTTTTGCATTTTGTGTTCCGAATATTACTGTGATAAAATGTATATGTAGATCAGGTGACATGAGTATTTCTTCCACAATTTCTGGGAGCAATATTTTGAAGACGTATAAATTGAGCACTCTAGGATATGCCAACAAAAAATTCTTACACAAACTTTTACCAATGTGGTTCCAAAGTTAGAGGCACATAGGCAAGGAATGCAAAGTGAACTAATTCTAACCAAAAAAAGAAAAAAAAAGTGATACTTTATCTTCCTCTTCTTGTGCCACTCCTGTTTCAAATTACTTAGTCTTGACTGCATGTCTCCTGCAGAAATAATCAAAATCTCTGGAATACATCTTTTGTTTGTTTTGCTTTTGCGGTGCTGCAGATAGAACCCAGGGCCTCCACATGCTTGGGAAAGCACTTGACTGCTAAACTACATCCATGCTCCCCACCCCCGCTACTTTTTTGTTGTTTTGAGAAAGGGTCTTAGTAGCTGGGATTTCAGGCATGCACTATTGCACCAGACTCCTGAATATATCTTGCCACTACATTTAGATGCAGAATTGGCTCAACAATAAGAAATTAAGAGGGTGTGTATAAAATAGTAATACTGAAGAACCACTAAGAATACAGAGAAAGCACACTAAACAATACCTTTTTTTCAAATGCAGTCACTTTTAAAAGATTTTTTTAAATGGATGACAATAAACTTCTGAAAAATAGACACAAATATCATTCCTATCCTTTGCCTGAATTTCAATACTTTAAATTTTATTTTAATTACTGCTTTACTGAGATACAAATTTATATACCATGCAATCTATTGTATCACATGTGTATCTATTTTATATCCAGTACGGTTATTTCAATAAAATGACACGCTAACTTTTCTGAATGAGTAGAATTACTAGTTACTACTAGGGTTCAATTCCTAGCTTTGCAAAAACAAACAAACAAACAAAGTTGGCTAACGGATCATATATTCTAATATTCCTAGCATTTTTCCAGTACAAAAAACCCACATTATCCCACAAAGGGATATGAAATAGAATTATATTTTTTCATCTGGGTATGCTAAAGACAAGTCTATTTAGAAAATCCTGTTGTTTCAAATGTTGTTGAAAATAATATAAAAATACTTTAATAAAGAATGCAAAATGAAAAAAAATAAATTAGTATTGGGGGTACAAAGAGGTGTACCCTGTGTCAATGAATATAGAATTAATGCATGAATTGACAATACTGTGAATAAATAATATAACTGATACCACTTTAAATAATGGATTGATAGAATTGATATCTGAAAATATATAAGAAATCTTATATTGATATAGAATCATTCATTCCAATGAGTTATACATCTAATGGTAATATTAGGGTTATATTTTATCATGAAATGTGTGTGAGTTCTGTTCAAAAGTGAGAATGGAAATGGAAAATAATGTGTTTGGAAAGAAGTCTCATGAAAAGACCAGTCAAGAAACATAGAGGAATGCATGTGTTCTGAAGTAGAAAGTGATTGAAAGTGACACAAATGCAAATAATTTTGCTAACTTGTGGATGAAATACATATCCTATGATGTGAATAAACTGAAGAAATAGTAAAGTACCAGTGTTGAATAAAAATGAACGTCAAAATGTACATCAAGTCCCATAGTAATCTACTTGGATTCATGTTAAACTGGGTCAGTTACTGTAGAAATATTAGGATTTGTATGCACCATTCACTGATGTTAGTTGTCAGTACTAGAAATCAAATATGTATTTCAGGTGGATGAATATTTCTGAGAATAATCTTGTGAAAAGTTTATTATAAATCCACATACATGAATATGAATGAATTTAGGGTGTGTAAAAGAAGACAGAAGTATTTCATATTTTTAAAAAATTGGAGAGTGTATATATATATATATATATATATATATATATATATATATACACACACACACACAAACAGACACATGTACACACAGAGACATTGAAATGTAACAATATACATGCCAGTTGAAATTGATGTAGAAATACATATCATCCAAAGATCCAAAAATATTTAATTTACTGAACATGGATTTGTGTATAATGTTGTTCAACTAGGAAGCTCCCCCTTAGGTTAAATTTTCAGTTCCAACAGCGAGGAGTGCTCTCGTCTCATAATTTGTATCTGCCAAGTCAGCCACCTCACAAGAATGTACATGTGATACCAGGTAGGATTCTATATGTGCATATAAAAATGCATGTGCTGAATAGGCTACAGACAAACGGAGACAGAAATTCAAAAATTTGTTAAATTTAAAAACACATGGACAACTATGTCAACAAAATATTGATTACATTTATAACTCCTACACTATATAATGCAAAAGGCAAGTCCAACTATACACCATGCCTCCTCTGAACTGCTTGGATTTCTATTCTGTTTGGGTTATTGTTCTCCATCATATTAGGATTAGTAGTCAGAGTCTAGTAGGGTATGGGTGAGTGTCAGGAATTCAGTATTTCGAATGGAAAATTGGAAAATGAATCCAATGTGTATGCAAATATGTGCTACAAAAAAATCTTCCAACTCTCATCCACAACAATGCCTTGAAATTACCTTCACCC
Source organism: Callospermophilus lateralis (assembly GCF_048772815.1). Lineage (NCBI taxonomy): Eukaryota > Metazoa > Chordata > Mammalia > Rodentia > Sciuridae > Callospermophilus > Callospermophilus lateralis. The sequence continues at coordinate 1,841,779 of NC_135320.1, read as the reverse complement.
CAATTAATACACAATTATAAGAGAAGAGGTAGAAAATCTGTGAATATATATCTGTAGTGGAATATTCTCAGGAGTTCACAATTTTGGAGGTGGTAGAGCAGTTTCCAAAAGTAAGGGACAGGGTAAACACTCCATAAACATGGAGCTCTGCTGGCCAAAAGATTTCTTGAGAAACTGCCTCTGAGGGTGGGCACTTGAAATATATGTGGTTGTCAGAAGCTTTAGCTTCCTTTCTAGTGAGACCATCAAAGCTGGGTCTGCATCTATGTGACATGAAGGTCTTGGTTTCTTATTTTCCAATGAACCTGAGGCAGCAGTGCTGATTTCTCTCTTTGTATGTAAACTGTGGACACTGGGGGCTAAGTGTCGCCCCATGTGGACTCTGAAGCCATTTGCTCATCCTCCAACTTTTGTGGTGTTTCTTGCTGCTGAACTGGGACATTTTTATTTGCTTCACGAAATACAATGAGTTCAACTGGGACCCAGTGCTGGAGGAAGTTCTGTCACGTGTTGTGGGTCACGTTCTGCAGGAAAATGTACCAACCAGGCTTCAATCCCAGATAGCTTGTCCCTTTAACCTCAGCAACCTGATTCTTAACATTACCCTGAAACCTCTCCATATAACAAGATGCCTTTACATAGAAGGGTCTGTTGGCTGCACCATGTCAGTCACAAGCCATTTGGAAATCAATAGCAAATCCACATGGCCCCACCACAGATATTTTATCACACACTACTGCTCTAGGTCCACTACTCAGCAGGCTCCAACTTATTGGCATCTCTGTTCTAGATAATTTTCATGAAACTCAGTCAATAAAGGCCCTGTCTAGTATACTCATGGTCAGCAACAGACCATTCAAGAGTTCTCCAGTGCCACCTGTTAATGGCCTCCACAAGGCTTTGAAGAACTCATTTGACCCAAAGAATCCCTATTCTCACTTGATGGAGGTCAGGAACCTTACAGAGGAAGGCAAGAGACTTCATCCACAATTACTGATCTTTTTGCCATTTTGGTTTTGAATGCACACATGGGATCTTTCTTTAGATCCATCAGGTGCTGTGAATCTAAGCTATAGCCTCACACAGGACCAAGAGGCTGATTCAGACGCATCCCTTTCCAAAGCAATTAAGCACAGAGCCACAGTTGATGCACATTTATTTCCATTTGAAAACTGTTTTCTTCAAAATTCACAAAGGGATGGCCTGAGGCAAAGACTTTCCTGACATTCAGGGCAACAGAACAATAGCAAAAGGCGCAAAGCAGGGTTTATCCACTGAGACTTTCCTGGACACACTGATTTTAGAGTTTTCTGAGATGCTCGCCATTCCCTTCAGCTATCCTGTACATGGCCATGTCACTCAGATTGGAGGTGGTACATATCTTGGACACAAAACAATGAGCCTATTCTTGAGAGTGACCAGAATTGAGGAAGAAATCAGGAACTTAGGAAGATTGCAGGTGTTGCCCATCCATAAGGCAAGGGGCAGTTCACTCCTAAATTGGGCAGGATGAATGCTGGGAAGATTTCTACTAGACAGGACACATTGATGCATTCTTTTTTCTAATGTCTACAACCACAAACACAGTGGGTTACAAAGACATGCAAAAAATCGCCTTGTCAAACGACTTACTAGAAGCAGTCCACTCCAAACTAAACAAACCGCCTTTCCTACCTATTCTCATAAGAAGAGACTAAACCACAAAATCACACACACACATCCACAAACGCACCTCCTTCATTCAAGTAGGTCTGTGACTATCTGGAGTGTCCTCTAGCTGGTGGGCCATACTATGTTCCCCCAAAAGGCCTGTCCTGTCTCAGATCTGGTCGCGGTGAACCACTACCTGCTTTCTCAGGAAAGGCCCCTCTTCAGAGCTCTCCTGGCATTTGAAATCCTCATATCAGTAGGTACCAAGGAATACTTAGTCTATCCTTGGTTTTTCCAAACAATGGAGCCCACTGGGACTGGAAGTGTGACAGAGTCTTGGTCTTCTCTGTCTTCCTGGAGCCCAAGGTCAGGGAGTTTCCTCACCAAAGAAGTGAGGTAGGTTGCTTCATTCAGGAACTGAGTGAGTTTACTGCCTTTGCAACCACTTTGTCCTAACAGTTGATTGCAAGGTTCCCATGAGGTGGAGGCTGCCCCTACTTCCCGAGACAGTTTCAACAGTTAGAATGGTATATCAACCATAGGAATCCGGGAACAGCTCTCCACACAGGCCTGGTTTGGTCCCTCTTCTCTACATTAAGAAAAGAGAGGCTGATTCAGACACAACGCTTCATCCTGAGTACGTTGTTTGCCATGGAAGATGACTTTTGCTCTCTCAGGTCCTTCATAGCTGCCTATATCTTCTCTAGGGATCGTTTCTGCTTAAAACTTTGAGGATCTCAGCAGCTGGAAGATCCCCTACATTCCTGAATTGTAAGACCAACTCTGTCGCTGCTCTTCTGTAAAGTTAGATTGAGGAAACAGTGTTTGGTTACGCTTAATAACAGGTTCGATTTGGATTAAGAATCATTCTGACCGATGAATAATAGTATTGGGAATGTGCGATATTTACAAGAATACTTAGGTGAAATATAAGTATGAAAACAGAAATCTAGGTAAAATTTGAAGCCCAGAAGGGCATTGGGCCTTTAATTGGGATACTTAGCTTTGACTTACAATCTGCACAGATGTCTTAAATAAATCCATATACAATGTCATAGGACCTTGTACCTTGGATGATTGAATGTCACGAGAATATCCAGTCAAAAAGCTATAGTCGGTAGGATTAGGAAGAGTGTCGGTAGGTTTAGAAAGCATAGTGATTATAGGGTTTGGAGCAAATGTTTTTAGCAATTGGGTTTCGGTTAGAGAGTGAATTTAAATGTCAGCACATGTGAAGAGTCAGTCACAATGATAAACTGGGAAAATATTTAGGAAAGCAGAAATCAATAGAGACATTAGGATATCAGGCAAAGTATAAAGTGAGTGATAGGATTACACATTTTCAACAGGCTTGAGGTTGAATATATAATCTTAGGAGGAAACAAATATATAGTCACCAATAGGATTGACATTTGAGAGCGGTAGCAACCTGGACAGGAATATTTTTAGTAATCCATGCTCACTTTCCATTTAGGTTTTGGTACAATCATAAGTGTGACCTTTGCATTTTTTTTCCAGAATATTACTGTGATAACATGTACATGTAGATCAGGTGACATGAGTATTTCTTCCACCATTTCTGGGAGCAATATTGTGAAGACGTATAAGTTATTACTGGGGGTACAAATAGGTGTACCCTGTGTCTATGAATATAGAGATAATGCATGAATAGACCATACTGTGAATAAATAGTATTACTGGTTCCAACTTTGAATAATGGATTGAATTGATATATAAAAATATAGAGGAAATCTTATATTGATATATATACATTCATTAAAACCAAATATACATCTAATGGTAATATTAGGGTTATGGTTCATCATGAAGCGTGTGTGAGTTTTGCTTCAAAAGTGATTAGGGAAATCGAAAAAGAAAAGAAACCTCATGAAAAGACCAGTCAAGAAACATGGAGTTATACATGTGTTCTGAAGCAGGAAGTGATTGAAAATGAAACAAATGCCTATTAATTTTCGAATTTCTAGATGAAATATATATCCTATGATGTGCATAAACTGAAGAAATTGCAATGTACCAGTGTTGAATAAAAATGAATTTCAAAATACACATCATTTCCCATAGAAATCTATTTGCATTGATGTTAAACTGGGTAAGTTACTGCAGAAATACAAGGATTTGTATGCACCATTCACTGAAGATAGTTCTCAGTACGAGAAAACAAATATGTTTTTCAGGTGTGTGAATATTCCTGGGAATAATCTCGTGAAAAGTTGATTAAAAATCCACATACATGAATATGAATTATTTTAGGGAGTGTATAATAAGACACATATTTCATATTTTGAAAAATCTGAAGAGTATGTATACACACACACACACACAGAGACTTTAAAAAGTAGGAATATATATGCCAATTGAAATTCACCATGAAATATATATCATCCACAGATCAGAAATATTTATTTTACTAAACATGGGTTTTTGTGTAAAATTGTTCAACCAGGAAGCTCACCCATTGGTTGAATTTTCAGTTCCAGCATCATTTAGGAAGAGTGAACTATTCTAACAATTTGTATCTGCCAAGTGAGCCATCTCACAAGAATGTACGTGTGATTCCAGGTAGGATTCTATATGTGCATATGAAATTACATGTGCTGAATAGGCTGCAGAGAAAGGGAGTCAGGTATTCACATATTTGTTAACTTTAGAAATACATGGAGAACTATTTCAATAGAAAATTGACTAGATTTATAACTCCTACCCAATATAATGCAAAAGGCAAGTTCAACTATACAACATGCATCCTCTGAACTGCTTATATTTCTATTCTGTTTGGGTTTTTATTCTCCATCATATTAGGATTAGTAGTCAGAGTCTAGTAATGTAGTGGTTAGTGTCATGGATTCAGTATTTCGAATGGAAATTTGGAAAATGAATCCAATGTGTATGTAAATATATGCTACACAAAAATCTTCCAACTCTCATCCAGAAAAATGCCTTGACATTACCTTCGCCCCAAGTAAGACACAATTAGAGGAGAAGAATTAGAAAATCTGTGAATACATATATTCAATGAAAAATCCTCAGAAGTTCACAACCTTGGAGGTGGTAGAGGAGTTTCCAAAAGTAAGGGCCGGGATAAACACTGCACAAACATGGAGCTCTGCTGGCCTAAAGACTTCTTGAGAAATGCCTCCAAGTTTGGGCACTTGAAATATATGTTGTTTTAAGGAGCTTTAGCTTCTTTCTAGTGAGACCATCAAAGCTGGGTCTGCATCTATGTGACCTGGAGGACATTGCATCTAATTTTCCAATGAACATAAGACAGCAGTGCTGGTTTCTCTTTTTGCAGGTAAACTGTGGCCACTGGGGGCTAAGTGTCTCCCCGTTTGGACTGTGAAGCAATTTGGTCATGATCCACTTTTCGTGTTGTTTCTTGCTGCTGCACTGGGAGTTTGGTGTTTGATTCATGAAATACAAGGAGTTCAACTGGGAAACAGTGCTAAAGGGAGTTCTGTCACGTGTGGTGGCTCAGTGTCTGCAGGAGAATGCACCAACCAGGCTTCTATCCACATAGCTTTCCCCCTTGACCATAGCAACCTGATTCTGAACATTGCCCTGAAACCTCTGCATATAACAAGATGCCTTTACATAGAAGGGTCTGCTGCCTTCACCATGTCAGTCACAAGGCATTTGGAATCCAATGGTAGATCCTCATGGCCGTACCACTGATGTTTTATCAAACACCTGCCCACCACTGCTCTAGGTCCACTTCTCAGCAGAATCCAACTTACTGGCATCTGTGTTCTACACCATGTTAAGGAAACCCAGTCAATCAAGGCACTGTCTGGTATACTCATGATCAGCAACAGGACAGCCAAAGGTTCTCCAGTGCCACCTGGTCTTGGTAATTTTAAAAATTTCATGATATTTATGTAACCATTTTCAAGGATGAAGTTGAAGTCATTGTGGGTTTCAATTATTCAGAAACCATTAAATGGTGAGGAAGCTCATTTTAATAAAAGCTCTGGAGAACTCTCACAGGCAAGGCTTCGCAAATAGTGGCCAAAATGTCACTTGAAGCCAGGCCCATTGAGGTCTACAATGTGAGGTCCATGTGTGTTTTGACTCTCAATTGTGGCTGCCAAGTCTTTCAGAATAAAATCATGTGATTCTCTGGCTGAGATTCCCAGTGAACTGTGGAAAGCAACCCTGGGACTAGATCTCAGCTTCCAAGGGCGACTCTCATGCGTTGCCTCCGAGAATCTTAAAACAATTCATGGCAATTCTTCTCTGAGGTCAGTTCAAGAACTGAGTCTCTAAGGGGAATCACACCAGAATTCAACCCAGGTTGAACAAGTCATCTCTCACAATTAAAACCTAAACACTCCCACATGACCCTAATCTTCTTCCATATAGACACTCATCATAACCTCTGGCTGGAGGTTTCCATGAGGGCACAGCCCAAGACAGTGTCCAAAATAAGCTTCCTTGTCCCTCATTTGCCTAAAGTCAGGTTTGCCTGGACACCCTTCCTATGAACCAGGAGTGATCAAATAGGCCTGCCATTTATACTGCTCCACTTCTCCAATTTGAGGCCTACTGACTGTGGGGTTTAAATTCTTTTTGGGAATTGGATGCAGGAGAAAACACAAGCACTATGGGCAAGCCACTGCTGAGCTTTGAAGAACCCATTTGACCCAAAGGATCCCTATTCTTCCTTGATGGAAGTAAGTACCCTACCAGAGGAAAGCAAGAGACTTCATCAACAATGACTGCACTTTTAGCCATTTTGGTTTTGGATACACAAATGGAATCTTTCTTTAGATCCATCAGGTGCATAGGATCTAAGCCACAGCCTCACACAGGGCCAAGAGGCTGATTCAGACACATCCCTTTCCAAAGCAATTAAGCAAAGAGCCACAGGAGATGCACATTTATTTCCAATTGAAAACTCTTTTGTTAAGGCTTCCAAAAGTGTTGGCCTGAGGCAAACACCTTCCTGACATTCAGGGCAACCGAAAAATATGTATGCATAAGGCCCAAAGCAGGGTTTCTCCACTGAGATATTTCTGGTCACACTGCTATCTGAGTTTTCTGAGATGCTCGCCATTCCCTTCAGCTATCCAGTACATGGCCGTGTCACAGACCTTGGAGGTGGTACATATTTTGGACACACAACCATGAGCCTATTCTTGAGAGTGACCAGAATTGAGAAAGAAATCAGGAACTTAGGAAGATTGCAGGTGTTGCCCATCCATAAGGCAAGCCACAGTCCATTCATAAATTGGGCAGGATGAATGCTGGGAAGCTTTCTACTAGACAGGACACATCCATTGATACATTCTCTTTTCTAATGTCTACAACCACTAAAACAGTGGGATACACAGACATAGAAACACTCGCATTGTCAAAGGACTTAGAAGAATCAGTTAATTCCAAACCAAACAAACCTCCTTTCCTACCTATTCTGAGAACATGAGACAAAACCCACCCAAACCCACAAATTCAACTTCTTCCCCCAAGTAGGTCTGAGACTATCCGGAGTGTCCTCTGACTTGTGGGCCATACTGTGTTCTCCCGAAATGGCCTGTCCTGCCTCAGATCTGTTCACCTTGGCCAACTCTGTGAAGTTGTCAGGAGCCAGTGTTGAGCCACTACCTGCTTTCTCAGGAAAGGCCCCTCTTCAGAGCACTCTTGGCATTTGGCCATCCTCACATCAGTAGGTACCAAGAATGACTGACTCTGTCCTTGGTAAATCCAACAAGTGAGCCCACTGGAACTGTTACTGCGACTGGCTCTGGGTTCCTGGCTTCTTGGATCACAAGTTCAGAGAGTTCCATCACCAAGGAAGTTAGGAAGGTCATTTCTTCAGGAACTGAATGAGGTCACTGACATGGCAACCACTTTGTCCTAACACTTGCTTCCAAGGGTCCCATGAGATGGAGGCTGCCCCTAATTCCTGAGACACTTTCAAAAGTTAGAAGGGTATACCAACCATAGGTACCCAGGAACAGCTCTCCACACAGGCCCGGTTTGCTCCATCTCCTCTACGTTAAGGATAGAGAGTCTGATTAAGACTCAACCCTTCATCCTGACCAGGTTGTTTGCCATGGAAGATTACTTTTGCTCTCTCTGGTCCTTCATAGCTGCCTACATCTTCTCCAGGGATAATATCTGCATTGACCTTTGAGGTTTTTCAGCAGGTTGAAGATCCCCTACATTCCTGTATTGTAAGAACAAATCTGTCCCTGCTCTTCTGAATACTTAAATTGATGGAACAATGTATGGTTAATGTTATTAACATGTTCAATTAAAACCAAAACACTACCACATGGCCCTCATATTCTTCCATATAGACACTCATCATTCCCTTGGCTGGAGGTTTCCATAAGGGGCGAAGCCCAAGACAGTGTCCAAAATAAGTTCCCTTGCCCCTCATTTGCCTAAAGTCTGGGTTTCCTGGACACCCTTACTGTGAACCAGGATTGATCAAATAGGCCTGCCATTAATAATGCTCTTTTTCTCTTTTTTGAGGACTACTGAATGTGAGGTATAGATTCTTTATGTGATTTGGAGTCATGTGAAACCCAAGCACCTTTTCTGGTCTTTGAAGAACTCATTAGACCCAAAGGATCCCTATTCTTACTTGATGGAGGTGAGGAACATAACAGAGGAAGCAAGAGACTTCATCCACAATGACTGATCTTTTTGCCATTTTGGTTTTGGATGCACACATGGGATCTTTCTTTAGATCCATCAGGTTTTGAGAATCTAAGCCACAGCCTCACACAGAGCCGAGAGGATGATTTAGACACAGCCTTTTCTAAAGCAATTAAGCTAAGAGCCACGGGTGATGCTCATTCATTTCCATTTGAAAGCAGTTTTCTTCAGGCTTCACAAACTGGTGGTCTGAGGCAAAGACCTACCTGACATTCAGGTCAACAGAACAGTAGGTAAGCAAAAGGCACAAGGCAGGGTTTCTCTACTGAGACTTTACTGGTCACACTGATATCTGAGTTTTCTGAGATCCTCCCCATTCATTTCAGGTATCCAGTAAATGGCCATGTCACAGAGCTCGGAGGTGGTACATATCTTGGACAAAAAAAAATGAGCCTATTCTGGAGAATGGCCAGAATTCAGGAAGAAAACAGGAACTAAGGAAAATAGTAGGTGTTGCCCATCGATAAGGCAAGCCACAGTCCATTCATAAATTGGGCAGGATGTGTGCTGGGATGCTTTCTACTTGTCAGGACACATGCATTGATGCATTCACTTTTCTCATATCTACAACCACAGACAAAGTGGGATACACAGACATAGAATCACTCACCATGTCAAATGAGTTATTAAAAACAGTCCACTCCAAACCAAACAAACTGCCTTTCCTACCTATTCTCAGAACATGAGACAAAACAATAAACTCACATCTACACCCACAAAGGCATATCTTTTACCCACGTAGGTCTCTGAGTAACCAGAGTGTCCTCAGACTAATAGGCCATAATATGTTCCCCCGAAATGGCCTGTCCTGTCTTAGATCTGGTCTCCTTTACCAACTCTGTAAAGTTTTCAGGAGCCATCGGTGAGTCACTACCTGCTTTCTCAGGAAAGGCCCCTCTTCAGAGCTTTCCTGGCATTTAGTGATCCACAAGAAAGACTGACTCTGTCCTTGGTAAATCCAAACAAGTGAACCCACTGAGAAAGGGACTGGGACTGGCTCTCATTGCCTGGCTTCCTGGATCCCAAGTTCAGAGGGTTCCATCACCAAGGAAGTGAGGTAGGTCACTTCCTTCAGGAACTGAATGAGGTCACTGCCTTGGCAACCACTTTGTCCTAACATTTGCTTCCAATGGCTACATGACATGGAGGCTGCCCCTACTTCCTGTGTCACATACACAAGTTAGAATGGTATACCAACCATAGGCACCCTGGAACAGTCACAGTCTAGTAGAATATGGGTTAGTGTCAGGAATTCAGTATTTCAAATAGAAAATAGGAAAATTAATCTAATGTGTATACAAATATTTGCTAGACAAAAATCTTCCCACTGTCCTCCAGAACAATGCCTTGATATTTCTTTCACCACAAGTAAGACACAATTAGTAGAGAAGAGTTTGAAAATCTGTGAATATATATCTGGAAAGGACAATGAATGGAGTTCACAACCTTGGAGGTGGTAGAGGAATTTCCAAATGTAAAAGAAAGGATAAACACTCCACAAACATGAAGCTCTGGTGGCCTAATAAATTTTTGAGAAACTGCCTCTGAGTTTGGGCCCTTGAAATATTTGTTGTTGTCAGGAGCTTTAGCTTCCTTTGTAGTGAGACCATCAAATCTGTGTAAGCATCTATGTGACCTGGATGACATGGTTCCTTATTTTCTATTGAACATGAGGCAGCAGTTCTGAATTCTCTCTTTGTAGGTAAACTGAGGCCACTGGGGTCTAAGTGTCTAACCGTGTGGTCTGTGAAGCCATTTGGTCATACTCGAATTTTTGTGGTGTTATTTACTGCAGTACTCTGAGTTTGGATTGGCTTCACGAAGTACAAGGAGATAAACTGGGACACAGTCCTAGAGGGAGTACTCTCATATGTGGTGGGTGAGGGTCTGCAGGAGAATGCACCAACCAGACTTCTATCCCAAAAAGCATGCACCCATGTCCATAGCAACCTGATTCTGAACATTGCCCTGAAACCTCTCCATATAACAAGATCCCTTTATTTGTAAGGGTCTGCTGGCTGCACCATGTCAGTCACAAGCCATTTGGAAGCCAAGGGAAGATCCATGTGGCCCCACGACAGATGTTTTATCATACACCTGCCAACCACTGCTCTAGGCCCACTACTCAGCAGGCTCCAACTTTCTGGCATCTCTGTTCTACAACATTTTCATGAAACCCAGTCAATCAGGGCACTGTCTGGTATACTCGTGATCAGCAACAGACATCCAAAGATTCTCTAGTGCCACCTGTTCATAGGAATATCAAAAATTCTATGGTATTTATCTAGCCAATTTTCAAGGATGAAGTTGGAGGCACTGTGGGTTTCAATTCATTCAGGAACCATGAAATAGTGAGGAAGCTCATTTCAATGAAAGCTCGGGACAACTCTCACAGGCAAGGCTTCCCAAAGAGTGGCCAAAAGGTCACATGAAGCCAGGCCCATTGAGGTCTACAATTGAGGTCCATGTGTGTTTTGACTCTCAACTATGGCTGCCAAGTCTTTCTGAATAAAGTCATGTGATATCCTGGCTGAGATTCCCAGTGCTCTTTGGAAAGCCAACCTGGGCCTAGATCTCAGTCTCCAAGGGCAACTCTCATGTGTGGCCTCCTAAATTCCAAACACAATTCATGCCAATACTTCTCTGAGATCTGTTCCAGAACTCAGTCTCTAAAGGGAATCACACAAGAGTTCAAGCCCAGGTTGACCCTGGAATCTTTTCCAACCGTAACACAAATGACCACAATTAAACCAAAACACTCCAACATGGCCCTCATCTTCTTCCATATAGACAGTCATAATAAACTCTGGCTGGAGGTTTCCATGAGGGGCACAGCCCAAGACAGTGTCCAAAATAAGCTCACTTGCCACTCATTTGCCTAAAGTCAGGGTGGCATGGAAACCCTTCCTGTGAACGAGGGGTAATCAAATAGGCCTGCCATTAATACTGCTCTACTTCTCCAATTTGAGGCCTACTCTCTGTGGGGTATAGATTCTTTATGTGAATTGGGGTCATGAGAAAACCCAAGCACCTATGGGCTACCCTCTGAAGGGATTTGAAGAACCCATTTGAGTGAATCAAGGAGTTGGATCAAAGGCTTTAGATATGGGGTTTTGGTTAGAGAGTGAATGTAAATTTCAGCATATGTGAAGAGTCAGCCACAGTGATGAACTGGGGAAAATGTGTAGGAAGGCAGATATCAATAGAGACATTAGGAAATCAGGCAAAGTACAAAGTGAGTGATAGGATAAGACATTTTTAACAGGGTTGAGTTTGAATATACAATCTTAGGAAGAAACAAATATGTAGTCACCAATAGGAATGATATTCGAGATCATTAGTGAATCAGGACATGGATGTTGTTAGTAATACATGCTCACTTTCAATATAGGCTTTGGTACAATCATAAGTGTGACACTTGCATTTTTTGTCAGGAATATTACTGTGATGAAATGCATATGTATATCAGGTGACTAGAATATTTCTTCCACCATTTTTGAAAGCAATATTTTAAAGGCTTATAAATTAGTATTGGGGATACAAATAGGTATACCCTGGGTCTATGAATATAGAGATGATTCCTTAAAAGACCATACTGTGAATAAATAATATAACTGGTTCAAACTTTAAATAATGGATTGAATTGATATCTGAAAATATACAAGAAATCTTACATTGATATACATATATTCATTCCAACCAGTTATACATCTAATGATAATATTAGTGTTACGGTTTATCATGAAGAGTGTGTGAGTTTTGTTTCAAAAGTGATTATGGAAATCGAAAATAATGTGTTTGAAAAGAATCTCATGAAAAGAACAGTCAAGAAACATGGAGGAATACATGTCTTCTCAAGTAGGAAGTGATTGAAAGTGAACCAAATGCCTATAAATTTGTAAAATTGTGGATGAAATGATATATCCTATAATGTCCATAAACTGCAGAAATAGTAATGTACCAGTGTTGAATAAAAATGAACTTCAAAATACACATCATGTCCCATAGGTGTCTACTTGCATTGATGTTAAACTGGGTGAGTCACTGTAGAAATATTAGGATTTCTTAGCACCATTCCCTGAAGTTAGTTTTCAGTACTAGGAAACAAATATGTATTTCAGTGGATGTATATTTTTAAGAATAATCTTGTGAAAAATTGATTATATATCCCCATACAGGAACATGAATGAATTTAGGCAGTGTATAGAAAGACACATATATTTCATATTTTGAAAATCTGGAGACTATATATATATATATATATAGACAGAAACACACACACATTATAATGTAGCAATATATATGCCAATTGAAATTCATCATGAAAAATAACTCATCTGCATATCAAAAAATATTCATTATACTGAACATGGATTATGTATAATGTTGTTCATCTAGGAAGGTCACCCATGGGTTGAATTTTTAGTTCCAACAGCCTTTAGGAGAAGTGATCTCTTCTCACAATTTGTATCTGCCAAGTCAGCCACCTCACAAGAATTTACGTGTGAATCCAGGTAGGATTCTATTTGTGCATATAAAAATACATGTGCATAATAGGCTACAGAGAAAGAGAGACAGGAATTCACATATTTCTTAACTTTAAAAACACATGGAGAATTATTACAACAAATAATTGACTAGATTTATAACTCCTACCTTATATCATTAAAAAGGCAAGTACAACTACACACCATGCCTCTTCTGAACTGCTTGTATTTCTATTCTGTTTCGGTTATTTTTCTCATCATATTAGTATTAGTAGTCAGAGTCTTTAAGGGTATGGGCTAGTGTCAGGGTTTCAGTATTTCGAATGAAAAATTGAAAAATGAATCCAATGTGTATGCAAATATGTGCTACAAAAAAAATCTTCCTTCTCTCATATAGAACAATGACTTGACATTACCATTGCCCCAAGTAAGTCACAATTAGAGGAGAAGAGTTAGAAAATCTGTAAATACATATCTGTAATGAAAAATGCTCAGGAGTGCACAACCTTGGAGGTGGTAGAGGAGTTTCCAAAAGTAAGTGACATGGGAAATACTCCACAGACATGAAGATATGCTGGCCTAAACACTTCTTGAGAAACTGCCTTTGAGGTTGGGCACTTGAAATATATGTTGTTTTCAGGAGCTTTCGCTTCCTTTATAGTGAGACCATCTAAGCTGGGTCTGCATCTATGTGACCTGGAGGACATGGCATCTTATTTTCCAATGAGCATGAGGCAGCAGTGCTGAATTCTCTCTTTGTAGGTAAACTGTTGCCACTGGGGGCTAAGTGTCTCCCCATGTGGACTGCGAAGCCATTTGGTCATCTTCCACTTTTCGTGGTGTTTCTTGCTGCTGCACTGGTAGTTTGGTATTGGCATCACGAAATACAAGGAGTTCAACTGGGACACAGTGCTGGAGGGAGTTCTGTCACGTGTGGTAGGTCAGGGTCTACAGTAGAATGCACCAACCAGGCTTCTATCCCACATAGCTTGCCCCCTTGATCATAGCAACCTGATTCTAAACATTACTCTGAAACTTCTCCATATAACAATATGCCTTTATATACAATGGTCTGCTGGCTGCACCATGTCTGTCTCAAGACATTTGAAAGTCAATGGCAAATCCACATGGCCCCACCACAGATGTTTTATCACACACCTTCCCACCACTGCTCTAGGCCCACTACTCTGCAGTCTCCAACTTTCTGGCACCTCTGTTCTACACAATTTCATAAAACCCAGTCAATCAAGGCACTGTCTGGTATACTCATGATCAGCAAAAGTACATCAAAAGGTTCTCCAGTGCCATCTGGTCATGGGAATTTCTAAACATTCATGGTATTGATCTAGCCAAATTTCAAGGATGAAGGTGGAAGCACTGTGGGTTTCAATTCATTCAGGAACCATTAAATGTTGAGGAAGCTCATTTCAATGAAAGATTTGGAGAACACTCACAGGCAAGGCTTCCCAAAGAGTGGCCAAAAGGACACATGAAGCCAGGCCAATTGAGGTCTACAATGTGAGGTCCATGTGTGTTTTGACTCTCAACTATGGCTGCCAAGTCTTTCAGAATAAAATCATGTGATATCCTGGCTGAGATTCCCAGTACTCTTGGGAAAGCCACCCTGGGCCTAGATCTCAGTTTCAAAGGGCGACTCTCATGTGTGGCCTCCTGAAATCGCAACACAATTCATGGCAATACTTCTCTGAGATAGTTCCAGAACTCATCCTCGAAGGGGAATCACACCAGTGTTCAAGCCCAGTTGGACCCAGTCAACTCTTCCATCTCCCACACAAAGGACCACAATTAGAACCAAAACACTCCCACATTGTCCTCATCTTCTTCCACATAGACACTCCTCATAACCTCTGGCTGGAGTTTTTCATGAGGGGCGCAGCCCAAGACAGTGCCCCAAATAAGCTTTCTTGCCCCTCATTTGCCTAAAGTCAGGGTGGCCTGGACACCCTTCCTGTGAACCAGGAGTGATTAAATAGGCCTGCCATTAATACTGCTCCACTTCTCCACTTTGAGGCCTTCTTACTGTGGGGTTTAGTTTCTTCTTTTTTAAAAAAAATTGAAATTTAATTGGAAAATTAAAAATTTTGTATTGCAGAATATTAAATTTCTTATGCAAAAGCCTTTATCTTGTTTGTGAGGGAAACCTTGATGCCTTGCCAATCTGGTTATATGGAGACACTGAAAATTTTCTGTTACATACTACATGGATGAATGGCTACAGCACATCGTTTTTTCAAACTGAAAGGCAGATAACAGCAAGTAAGATAACAAATAAAAGCCAATTTTATTAAAAAATAAAGTTGTAAAATATCTCAAATATTGGAAATTAAATTCCTTTTTTTTCTTTTTTTTTTGGTTGTTCAAAACATTATAAAGCTCATGCTATATCATCTTTCATACATTTGACTCATTTGGGTTATGAACTCCCATTTTTACCCCAATACAAATCGCAGAATCACATCAGCTACACACTCACGTTTTTACATAATGGCATATTAGTGATTGTTGTATTCTGCTACCTTTCCTATCCCCAACTATCCCCCTCCCCTCCCCACCCATCTACCCTCTATACCTCATCTGCTATTGTTCAATTCTCTCCCTTGTTTTCCCCCCTTTCCCCTCACAACCTCTTATATGTAATTTTGTGTAACATTTAGTGTCTCCTACCATTTCCATATGCTTTCCATTCTCTCTCCCTTTCTCTCCCCCCACTCATCTCCATTTAGTGATAATATTTTCCTCATGCTCTTCTTCCCTGTTCTTATTTATATCAAAGAAAACATTTGGCATTTTTTTTAAAAGATTGGCTAGCTTCACTTAGCATAATATGTTCTAATGCCATCAATTTCCCTTCAAATTCTATGATTTTTGCCATTTTTTAGTGCTGCATAATACTCCATTGTGTATAGATGCCCCTTTTTTAATCCATTCGCCTATTGAAGGTCATCTAGTTTGGTTCCACAGTCTAGCTATTATGAATTGTGCCGCTATGATCAGTGATGTGGCAGTATCCCTATAGTGTGCTCTTTGAAGATCCTCAGGGAATAGTCCGAGAAGTGAGATAGCTGGGTCAAATGGTGGATCCTTTCCCTGCTTTCCCAGGTATCTCCATACTGATTTCCAAATTGGCCTCATCAATTTTCAGTCCCACCAGCAGTGTACAAGTGTACCCTTTTCCCCACATCCTCGCCAACACTTATTGTTGTTTGATTTCATAATGGCTGCCAATCTTACTGGAGTGAGATGGTATCTTAGGGTTGTTTTGACTTGAATTTCCCTAACTGCTAGAGATGGTGGGCATTTTTTCATGTTCTTGTTGATGGATTGTATGTCCTCCTCTGTGAAGTGTCTGTTCAGGTCTTTGGCCCATTTGTGGATTGGTTTATTTGTTATCTTATTGTTTAATTTTTTGAGTTCTTTGTATATTCTAGATACTAGGGCTCTATCTGAAGTGTGAGGGGTAAAAATTTGTTCCCAAGATGTAGGCTCTCTATTTACCTCTCTTATTGTTTCTCTTGTTTCGAAAAAACTTTTTAGTTTAAGTAAGTCCCATTTGTTTATTCTTGTTATTAACTCTTGTGCGATGGGTGTCCTATTAAGGAATTTGGACCCCAACCCCACAGTATGTACATCGTAGCCAAATTTTTCTTCTATCAGATGCAGTGTCTCTGATTTTATATCTTGCTCCTTGATCCATTTAGAGTTAACTTTTGTGCATGGCGAGAGAAAGGGATTCATTTTCATTTTGTTGCATATGGATTTCCAATTTTCCCTGGACCATTTGTTGAAGATGCTATCCTTCCTCCATTGCATGCTTTTAGGCACTTTTTCAAATATAAGAAAGTTGTACTTTTGTGGATTGGTTTCTGTGTCCTCTATTCTGTACCATTGGTCCAACTGCCTTTTGTGATACCAGTACCACGCTGTTTTTGTTACTATTGCTTTGTAGTACAGTTTGAACTCTGTTATCGCTATACATCCAGATTCACACTTCCTGCATAGAATTGCTATTGCTATTCTGTGTCTATTGTTTTTCCATATGAAATTCATGATTGCTTTATATATTTCTACAAGAAATGCCATTGGGATTTTGATTGGCATTGCATTAAACCTGTAGAGAACTTTGGGTAATATTGCAATTTTGATGATGTTAGTTCTGCCTATACATGAACAGGGTACATTTTTCCATCCTCTAACATCTTCTTCTATCTCTTTCTTTAGAGTTATGTAACTTTCATTGTATAAATCTTTCACCTCTTTTTTTAGGTTGATTCCCAAGTATCTTATTTTCTTTGAGAATATTGTGAATGGAGTGGTTTTCCTCATTTCAATATCAGAAGTTTTGTTGCTGATATACAGGAATGCCTTAGATTTTTTCTTGTTGATTTTATATCCTGCCACTTTGCTGAATTCATTTATTAACTCTAGCAGTTTCTTTGCATACCCTTTTGGGTTTGTTAAATATATTATCATGTCATCCTCAAATAGCGAATATTTAAGTTCTTCTTTTTCTATTTTTATGTCTTTAATTTCTTTTGTCTGTCTAATTGCTCTGGCTAGTATTTCAAGAACTAAATTGAATAGAAGTGGTGATAGAGGGCATCTCTGTCTTGTTCCAGATTTTAGAGGGAATGCCTTCAATTTTTCTCCATTCAGGATGATGCTAGCCTGAGGTTTAGCATATATAGCTTTTACCATGTTGAGGTAAGTTCCTGTTATCCCTAGTTTTTCTAGTGTTTTGAACATAAAGAAATGCTGTACTTTGTCAAATGCTTTATCTACATCTATCGAGAGGATCATATGGTTTTTGTCTTTAAGTCTATTGATGTGGTGGATTACATTTATTGATTTCCATATATTGAACCAGGCTTGCATCCCAGGGATGAATCCTACTTGATCATGAAGCACAATTATTTTCCTATGCTTTTGTATTCAATTCGCCAGGATTTTATTGAGAATTTTTGCATCCAAGTTTATTAGAGGTATTGGTCTGTAGTTTTCTTTCTTTGAAGTGTCTTTGTCTGGTTTTGGAATCAGGGTGATGTTGGCCTCATAGAATGAATTTGGAGGAACTCCTTCTTTTCCTATTTTTTAAAATAGCTTGAAAAGTATTGGTATTAATTCTTCTTTGAGGGTTTTGTAGAACTCCACTGTATACCTATCCGGTCCAGGGCTCTTTTTGGTTGGTTGTCTTTTGATGGTTTCTTATTTTTCTTCCTTTGTTATTGGTCTATTTAAATTGTGGGTGTCTTCCTGACTCAATCTGGGCAGATCATATGACTTAAGAAATTTATCGATATCTTCTTTATCTTCTATTTTATTGGAATATAGGGTTTCAAAATACTTTCTAATTATCTTCTGTGTTTCTGTAGTGTGTGTTGTGATATTTCCATTTTTATTCCATATGTTAGTAATTTGAGTTCTCTCTCTTCTTCTCTTTGTTAGCATGGCTAAGGGCCTGTCGAACTTATTTATTTTTTCAAAGAACCAACTTTTATTTATTTCAATTTTTACAATGTAGTTTTTTTGTTTCAATTCCATTGATTTCTCCTCTAATTTTAATTATTTCTTGTCTTCTACTACATTTGATGTTGTTTTGCTCTTCCTTTTCTAGGTTTTTGAGGTGTAGTGTGAGTTCATTTTTTTTTTGAGGAAAGAATTACAAGAAATGAATTTCCCTCTTAAAACAGCTTTCATTGTGTCCCATACAATCCGGTATGTTGTGTCTCTATTGTCATTTGTCTCTAAGAATTTTTTTTATCTCCTCCTTTATGTCTTCTGTAACCCACTGATCATTCAGTAACATATTGTGCATTTTCCATGTGATGTAGAATTTTTCCTTCCTTCTTTTTTCCTTGATTTAAAGTTTCAATCGATTATGATCAGATATGGTGCATGGTATTATCTCCATACCTTTATATTTACTAAAAGTTTCCCTATGGCATAATATATGGTCTATATTGGAGTAGGATCAATGTGCTGCTGAGAAGAACGTGTATCCACTTGATGATGGTTGATATATTTTATATATGTTGGTTACGTCTAGGTTACTGATTATGCTATTGAGTTCTATAGTATCTTTATTCAGCTTTTGTCTGGAGGAAGGCAAGAGACTTCATCCACAATGACTGCCCTTTTTGCCATTTTAGTTTTGGATGCACACATGGGATCTTTCTTTAGATCCATCAGGTTCTGAGAATCTAAGCCACAGGCTCACACAGGGCCAAGAGGCAGATTCAGAAACATCCATTTCCAAAGCAATTAAGCAAAGAGCCACAGGTGATGCCCATTTATTTCCATTTGAAAACTGTTTTCTTCAGTTCACAAAGGTGTTGCCTGAGGCAAAGACCTTCCTGACATTCAGGGAAACAGACGAATAGGGAAGCAAAAGGCCCAAAGCAGGGTTTCTCCACTGAGACTTTCTTGGTCACACTGATATCTGAGTTTTCTGAGATACTCGCCATTCCCTTCAGCTATCCAGTACATGGCCATGTCACAGAGCTTGGAGGTGGTACATATCCTGGACACGAAACCATGACCATATTCTAGAGAGTGGCCAGAATTCAGGAAGAAAACAGGAACTTAGGAAGATGGTGAGTGTTGCCCATTTATAAGTCAAGCTGCAGTTCATTTATAAATTGCACAGGATGAATGCTGGGAAGCTTTCTAGTAGACTGGACAAATCCCTTGATGGATTTTCTTTTCTAATGTCTACAACCACGGACACAATGGGATATATAGACACAGAAACACTCGCCTTGTCAAATGACTTACTAGAAACAGTCCACTCCAAAACTAACAAACCACATTTCCTACCTATTCTGAGAACAGGAAACAAAACAACAAACCCACAACCACACCCACAAAGGCACCTCCTTCCCCCAGTAGGTCTCTGACTATCCAGAGTGTCCTCTGACTGGTGGGCCATAATATATTCCCCCATATTGGGGTGCCTGTCTCAGATCTGGTCTCCGTGGCCAACTCTGTGATGCTGTCAGAAGCCAGCGATGAACCACTACCTGCTTTCTCAGGAAAGGCCCCTCTTCAGACCTTCCTGGCATTTGGCCAACCTCACATCAGTATGTACCAAGAAAGACTGACTCTGTCCTTGGTAAATCCAAACAAGTTTGACCACTGGGACTTGCACTGGGACTGGCTTTGGGTGCCTGGCTTCCTGGATCCCATGTTCAGAGAGTTTCATCACCAAGGAAGTGAGTTGAGTTCATTTCCTTCAGGAACTGAATGAGGTCACTACCCTGCCAACCACATTTTCCTAAAAGTTCCTTCCTAAGGTCCCATGAGATGGAGGCTGCACCTACTTGCTCTGACATTTTCACAAGTTAGAATGGTATATCAACCATAGGCACCCGGGATCAACTCTCCACACAGGCCTGGTTTGGTCCATCTTCACTACATTAAGAAAAGAGAGGCTGATTCAGACACATCCTTTCATCATGACCAGGATGTTTTCCATGTAAGATGACTTTTGCTCTCTCAGGTCCCTCATAGCTGCCTACATCTTCTCCAGGGATTATTTCTGCATGGACTTTTGAGGTTGTCAGCTGGTGGAAGATCCCCTACCTTCCTGTATTGTAAGACCAACTCTGTCCCTGCTCTTCTGTAAATGAGATTGAGGGAACAGTGTATGGTTAGGGTTAATAGCATGTTCGATTTGGGTTAGGAATCATTCTGCTGGATGAATAATGGTATTGGGAACCTGTGATATTTATAAGAATATAGACGTGAAATATATGTATGAGAACAGAGATCTAGGAAAGATTTGAAGCCCAGATAAGAATTGGACCCACGATTGGTATACTTAGCTTGAATTATGTTCTGCACCGAGGTCTCAGATAAATCGATATACAATGGCATAGGACCGTGTACCTCGGATATTTGGATGTAGAAGAGAACATGCAGTCAAAAAGGGATAGTCTGTAGGATTAGGAAGATAGTCAGTAGGTTTAGGAAGAAGAGTGAGTCTAGGAGTTGGACCAAAAGTTCTTTAGCAATAGGGTTTCAGATAGAGAGTGAATGTAAATGTCAGCACATTTGAAGTTACAGTCACAATGATGAACTGGGGACAATATGTAAAAAACAGATATCAATAGGGACATTAAGAAATCAGGCATAGTATAAAGTGAGTGATAGGATTAGATATTTTCAAAAGGCTTGAGGTTTAATATATAATCTTAGGAAAAAACAAATATGTAGTAACCAATAGGATTGACATTTGAGAGCATTATTCAACCTGGACAGATGTTTTTAATAATCCATGCTCACTTTCCATTTAGGCTTTGGTACAATCATAAGTGTGACATTTGCATTTTGTGTCCAGAATACTACTGTGGTAAATGTATATGTAGATCAGGTGACATGAGTCTTTCTTCCACCATTATGGGGAGCAATATCCTGAAAACTTATAAATTAGTACTGGGGATACGAAAAGGTGTAACCTGTGTTGATGATTATTCAGATGATGCATGAATAGACCATACTGTGAATAAAGTATATAACTGGTTTCAACTTTAAATAATGAATTGAATTTGCATCTGAAAAAAATATATAAAATCTTATATTGATGTACATACATTCATTCCAACCTGTTATATATCTAATGGTAATATTAGGGTTACAGTTCATCATGAAGAGTGAGTTTTGCTTGAACAATGATAATGGAATCGAAAATAATGTGTTTAGAATGAAGTCAAGTAAAAAGACTAGTAGAGAAATATGGAGGAATACATGTGTTCTGAAATAGTAAGTAATTGTAAGTGAACCAAATGCCTTTAAATTTGTGAACTTGTGAATGAAAAAAATATATCCTATGATGTACATAAACTGAAGAAATTTTAATGTACCAGTGTTTAATAAAAATGAACTTCAAAATACACATCATGTCCCATAGAAATCTACTTGCATTGATGTTAAACTGGGTCAGTTACAGTAGAAATATTAGGATTTGTAAGCACCATTCACTGAACTTAGTTTTCAGTAGTAGGAAACCAATATGTATTTCAGGTGGTTGAGTATTTCTTAGAATAATCTTGTGAAAAGTTGATTATACATCCACATACATGAATACGAATGAATTTAGGGAGTGTATAATAAGATACATATATTTCATATTTTGGAAATTCTGGAGAATATATATATATATATATATATATATATATATATATATATATATATATATATATATATACACACACATATTAATATGTAGAAATATGCCATTTGAAATTCATCATAAAATATAATTCATCCACATATCCAAAAATATTCATTTTACTGAACATGGATTTATGTATAATGTTTTTTACTAGGAAGCTCACCCATAGGTTGAATTTTCAGTTCAATCAGTATTTAGGGGGAATCATCTCTTCTCACAATTTTTATATTCCAAAGTCAGTGAGCTCACAAGAATGTACGTGTGATGCCAGGTAGGATACTATATATGCATAAAAAATACATGTGCTGAATAGGATACAGAGAAAGGGAGACAGGAATTTACATATGTGATAACTTTAAAAACTCATGAAGAAATATTACAATAAAAAGTTGACTAGATTTAAAACACATACTCTTGATTAAGCATAAGGCAAATACAAGTATACACCATGCTTCCTATGAAAGGACTGTATTTCTATTCAGTAAGGTTTCTTTTTCTCCATCATATTAGGATTAGTAGTCAGATTCTAGTAGGGTATGGGTTGGTGTCAGGGATTCAGTATTTCAAATGGAAAATAGAAAAATGAATCTAATGTGTATGCAAACATGTACTACAGGAACAACTTCCCACTCTCTTCCAGAACAATGGCTTGACATAACCATCGCTCCAAGTAAGACACAATTAGAGGAGAGGAGTTAGAAAGTCTGTGAATACATATGAGAAATGTAAAATGCTCAGGAGTTCACAACACTGGAAGTAGAAGAACAGTTTCCAAAAGTAAGGGAGAGGGTAAACACTTCACAAACATGGAGCTCTGCTGGCCTAAAGACTTCTTGAGAAATTTCTTCTGAGGTTGGGCACATGAAATATTTGTAATTGTCAGGAAATTTAGCTTCATTTGTAGTGACACCATGAAATCTGGGTCTGCATCTATGTGACCTGGAGGACATGGTTCCTTATTTTCTAATGAACATGAGGCAGCAGTTCTGAATTCTCTCTTTGTAGGCAAACTGTGGCCACTGGGAGCTAAGTGTCCTCCCGTGTGGTCTGTGAAGCCATTTGGTCATGCTCCAATTTTCAGGGTGTTTCTTACTCCTGAACTGGGAGTTTCGTATTAGATTCATGAAATACAAGGAGTTCAACTGGTACACAATGCTAGAGGGAGTTCTGTCACGTGTGGTTTGTCATGGTCGACAAGAGAATGTACGAACCAGGCTTTAATCCCACATACCTTTCCCACTTGACTATAGCAACCTGATTCTGAACATTGCCCTGAAACCTCTCCATATGAAAAATGCCTTTACATATAAGGGTCGGCTGCCTGCACCGTGTCAGTCGCAAGTCTTTTGGAAGCCAATGGAAGATCCAGGTGATCCTACCAAAAATATTTATTTACACACCTACAGTCCACTGCTCTATGCCCACTACTCAGCAGGCTCCAACTTACTGGCATCTCTGTTCTACAACATTTTCACAAAACCCAGTCAATCAAGGCACTGTTTGGTACACTCATGATCAGCAACAGGACATTCAAAGTTTATCCAGTGCCACCTGGTCATGGAAATTTCAAAAATTTCATGGTATTTATCTAGCCATTTTTCAAGGATGAAGTTGGAGGCACTGTGGGTTTCAATTAATTCAGGAACCATTAAATGGTGAGGAAGCTCATTTCAATGAAAGCTCTGGAGATCACTCACAGGCAAGCCTTCCCAAAGAGTGGCCAAAAGGTCACATGAATCCAGGCCCATTGAGGTATACAAAGTGAGATCCATGTGTGTTTGTATTCTCAACTAAGGGTCCCAAGTCTTTAAGAATTAAATCATGTGATATCCTGGCTCAGAATCCCCGAGCACTGTGGAAAGCCATCCTGGGCCTAGATCTCAGATTATAAGGGTGATTCTCATGCGTGACCTCCTAAAATCTCAACACTATTTTTTGCAATACTTCTCTGAGGTCAGTTCCAGAACTCAGTCTCTAAGGGGAATCACACCAGAGTTCAAGCTCTGGTGGACCAGTCATCTCTTCCAACTACCACACAATTGACCACAATTAAAACCAAAACACTCCCACATGGCCCTCATCTTCTTCCATATAGACACTCATCATAATCTCTGGCTGGAGGTTTCCATGAGGGGCGCAGACCAAGACAGTATCCACAATAATCTACCTTGCCCCTCATTTGCCTAAAGTCAGGGTGGCCTGGACACGCTTCCTGTTAACCAGGAGTGATCAAATAGGCCTGGCGTTAATACTGTTCTGCTTGTCCAATTTGAGGCCTACTGACTGTCAGATATTGATTCTTTATGTGAATCTGAGTCATGAGAAAACCCAAGCACCTATGGGCTAGCCTCTGCAGGGTATGAAGAACTCATTTGACCCAAAGGATCCCTATTCTCACTTGATGGAGGTCAGGAACCTTACAGAGGAAGGCGAGAGACTTCATGCCAATGACTGCTCATTTTGGTTTTGGATGCACGCATGGGAAATTTCTTTAGATTCATCAGGTGCTGAGAATCTAAGCCACTGCCTCATACAGAGTCAAGGGGCTGATTCAGACACATCCCTTTTCAAAGCAGTTAAGGAAAGAGCCACATGTATGCCCAATCATTTCCATTTGAAAACTGTTTTCTTCAGGCTTCACAAAACGGTGGCCTGAGTCAAAGACCTTCCTGAAATTCAGGAAAACAGAACAATAGGTAAGCAAATGGCCCAAAGCAGGGTTGCTCCTCTGAGAACTTTCTGGTCACACTGATACTTGAGTTTTCTGAGATGCTCGCCATTCCTTTCAGCTATCCAGTACATGGCCAGTCACAGAGCTTGAAGGTGGTACATATCGTGAACAAAAAACCATTGTTCTATTCTGTAGAGTGGCCAGAATTCAGAAAGAAAACAGGAACTTAAGAAGATAGCAGGTGTTGCGCATCAATAGGGCAAGCTACAGTCCATTCATAAATGGGGCAATTTGAATGCTGAGAAGCTTTCTAATAGACAGCACACATCCATTGATGCATTCTCTTTTCTAATGCGTACAACCACGGACACAGTGAAATACTCAGACATAGAAACACTCGCCATGTCAAAAGACTTACTAGAAACACTAAACTTCAATCCAAACAAACCGACTTTCCTACCTATTCTAGGAAAATGAGACCAAAACCACAAACCCACAACCACACCCACAAAGGAACCTCCTTCCCCCAAGTAGGTCTGTGACTATCCAGAGTGTCCTCTGACTTTTGGGCCATAATATGTTCCCCCAAATTGGCCTGTCCTGTCTCAGATCTGGTCTCCTTGGCCAACTCTGTGAAGTTCTCAGTAGCCAGCGGTGAGCCACTACCTGCTTTCTCAGGAAAAGCCCCGCTTCAGAGATTTCCTGTCATTTGGCCTTCCTCACATCTGTAAGTACCAACAAAGACTGACTCTGTTCTTGCTAAATCCAAACAAGTGAGACCACTGGGACTTGAACAGGGACTGGCTCTGGGTGCCTGGCTTCCTGGATCCCAAGTTCAGAGAGTTCCATCACCAAGGAAGTTAAGTGAGGTCCTTTCCTTCAGAAATTGAATGAGGTCACTGTCTTGGCAACCACTTTGTCCTAACTGTTGCTTTCAAGGGTCCCATGAGACAGAATCTGCCCCTAATACCTGTGACAATTTCACAAGTTAGAATGGTATATCAACAATAGGCACCCAGGAATAGATCTCCACACAGGCCTAGTTTGGTCCACCTTCTCTAAGTTAAGAAGAGAAGCTGATTCATACAAAACCTTTTATCCTGACCAGGTTGTTTGCCATGGAAGATGACTTTTGGTATCTCAGGTCCTTCATAGCTGCCTACCTCTTCTCCAGGGATCATTTCTGCATGGACCTTTGAGGTTCTCAGCAGGTGGAAGATTCCCTACATTTCAGTATTGTAAGATCAACTCTTTCCCTGCTCTTCTGTAAAGTTGGATTGAGGGAACAGTGTATGGTTATTGTTAATAACATGTTCGGTTTGGGTTAGAAATCATTCTGCTGGATGAATAATGGTATTGGGAACTTGCTATGTGTATAAGAATATATAGGTGAAATATATGTATGAAAACAGAAATCTAAGTATGATTTAAAGTCCAGAAGGGCATTGGGCTTTTGATTGGGAAATGCAGCATTGAATTACGTTCTGCAGAGGTGTCTCAATTAAATAGATATACAATGCCATAGGACCTTGTACCTTGGATGAATTAATGTAGAAGGAACATCTAGTCGAAAAGGGATAGTCCGTAGTGAAAGGTTAATAAAATAGGTACTTGTCACTTCCTGTTTTTCTGTATGCTTAACAAAACACTGTTGAAATCTTGAGAAATGTTTGCTAATCTTGTTTCCAGAATGTACTGTTCCCAACTGCCAAACTGCAGAATGTACTCCCTCACTTGGTGTCACGCAAACCGCCCACTTGCCCTAACCCATTAGTAAACTTCCCTCTCCAAGGAAAGTATATAAGCTCTGCTTAAGCTGTTCTCAGGGCTCTCTGTTCTATTTAAGTGAGCTCTGAGCCCCAGCATGCTGAACCCCAAATAAACCCATTGGTGTTGCATGAGACAGACTCTTGGTGGTCTCTTCCTTCGACACTCGCCCGACCTTTACATATTGAGGTTCCACCGAGTTCCGGCAGTGGCGGACGAGAGACCCCAATGGGCTCCTCTCGGAGCAAGTAAGGCGCCTCTTTCTGGTTTCAGGTTTCATGTTAGGGCTTGGCAAAATCTCTGGCGATGAAGAGCCTGAGCTCACTCCAAAGGTGGCTGAGAGACGTGTCACAGAGACACAGGACACCTCCCTGGGGAATGCCGCAGAAAACTCGGGAAATCAAGGAACAATAGTCTCCTCGACTCAGTGATATTTTGTTTCAGATTCGGTATTGTCATCCCATCGGGTTTTGGCGGCTACTCATTCCTGGTCTCAGTGTTTGATGTCCATTGCCTGTCTTTATGGTCTTGTCTTATCTGTGTCGTGTGTCCTTGCTTTTGCTGTTTGTGTACCTTTCATTATGGGACAGAGCAGTTCAATGCCTCTGTCCCTGACCCTTGATCACTGGAACAAAGTCCGCTTAAGAGCTCAGAATCTTTCTTTATTTAGTAAAATGCTGGACATGGCAGAATCTCTGTGCCTCAGAATGGCCCACCTTTGAATTCGGATGACCCCTAGAAGGATCTTTCTACTTCGCACTAATTTAAAAAGTAAGAGATATTATCTCAGCCGGGGACACATAGCCATCTGGATCAACAGCCATATATCTTAACTTGGCAGAACATCTGCAAATCTCCTCCTCCATGGGTGAAGCCTTTCCTTGCCCCTGCCTCTGCTCCTACTCCTACCCCCATGATCTCTCAAACCCTCTCAACCTCCTCCTCCTCCACCCTCTGTTCTCCCTGAGTCACAGATTTGACTCTACTGGACTCTTCTCCCCCTACTAATCCCCTGCCCTCGTCCCCTAACCCACAACACCCTCAAATGGATTTCCCTGCTGCTGACTCAGCCTCTCTACCATTGGAGGAAGCTAAGCCGGTAATAGGGTCTGATAATGGACCGGTGTTCATGGCCCAGGTAAGTCAGGGGTTAGCCAGGAACCAGGGAATTAATTGGAAGTTATATTGTGCTTATAGACACCCGAGTTAGGGACAGGTAGATAGAATAAATTGAACCATTAAAGAGACCTTAAGAAAATTAAACTTAGAGACCAGCATAAAAGATTGGATTATGCTCCTGCCTTATGCAATGTTTCATGCAAGAAATACTCCCTCTGTTTCTTTGAGTAACCTTATCCCCTGTGAAATTCTCTATTGTAGCCCTCCTGCAGTAAGGGACCTAAGCCCGACTCAAAGACCTAACCATTCCATCCACACCCCCTTGCTTGACAGACTTAAAGCTCTAAAAAGAACTCAGTGATACCTGTGTAAACAGCTGGCCACTGCCTACCAAACTGGGGACAAAGGGACACCACATCGATATCAAGTAAGAGACTTCATCTACGTAAGACGACATCAGGTATCATCCTTGGAACCCCGCTGGAAAGGACCATAGCCGGTGCTACTTATAACACCTACAGTGGTAAAGGTAGACGGAATCAATTTCTGGATCCATGCCTCTCATCTCAAGCCTGCGCCCTGTCCAGACTCTGGCTGGAAACTGGAAAAGACTGGTAAAACCTTCAAATTGCGTATTCGCCATGTGGATAAGTCTATGGACTCTCTCCTTGGCCACAAGTAGTCCTAAGCCATATCAGCCCATTCAGCAGTGATGGCTGATCACAAATCCTACTAGAAATGAAGTATAATCTATCTCGCATACAGCCCCCTGAGGGACCTGGTGGCCATCTCTCCTCCCACATATTTGTCAGCTGGCTATAGGTCTTACCTATTGGGATATCCCTGATGAAGAGGATACAACTAAAATTCCATTAAATTACTTCCGTACCATAGATAATGGAAACAAACATTATGGATGTAGGGACACGCAAGCCAGATGCAGGTTGGCTAGCCTAGATTACTATGTTTGCCGGGCAGACTCTCAAAGCCACAGTCACGGCTGTGTGGGGGGAAATCCGACTTCTTCTGTAAGTCATGGGGATGTGAGCATACAGGGGCTGCCTGATGGAACCCAAACTCCTCATCAAATTCAGTACACATCATTGGCCATATTACCAATTAGATAAGAAGAACCGATGGCCCCCAGAGGGGTCTCTAGATCCTCAAATTCTGCGTGACCTTTTTCCTCCTTCACTCACATCCTGAACTATGCTTCTCCAATAGATCCTCACCCGCATTCTTCTGCTCCAGACACTCTGCTGTCACTCCCACCTCAGCAATCTGATTTCTCCCCTCCAATTACTAGATCAAAAACCCAAACCTCTGCCGGTTCTCAGAGCATTGCCTCCTTGCTGAGGCAGCAGGTACTGAAGTACCCCTCCACCCACTCACTCCCCTCTTGTCCTGTCAGTGCCCGCACCGGGTCCCACCAGGTCTTCTTACCAGCTAAACCAAAGCTCAAACCAGCTGAGGAGAGCCCTCAGTCCCCTATCCAAGATGTAATAAAAATGGCCTTTAAAGTTGGTTTTTCATCACTGAAAACAGTTAACTAATAATTAAACGTCCCTCATATGCGTTTTGAGATACTCACTCCCATCATCTTCTCTGCTCTACCTGTTCTACTGCTCAAGTTTTTGTTGCTAGGAAAATCCCAAACCCGTTTCCCATTATTCTTTTACATCTCTCCTTCCTCATTCTCAGATCCACGGAGCTGCTCTCAGCCCGCCTTCCCCGTCTTCCCCCTCTGCACTAGGCCCACAGAAAAATCTTAACTGACCTTCTCCAGAAGTCTTTGCCATGGATGACTTTAGGACTTTCAGCAAAAGAGTCCCTATGAAAGAGTTCAATATAGATAAACTTCCTCTTTTCATGTTGCCCTGTTCTACTTGGCCACTGGCTAAAAAAAAATCAGCACTTCTCAGGTAGACACCGTCTTCCTAGTTTTTCACAAAATATGTGAACAAGGCCTCTGTCCTTGAGCTGGGGATTCACAGAGATGGCTACATTTCTAAGATAAAGAAGTTACCAACTGTTCTCCATGGTAACAGCTGGCAGGGGTAAAATAAGAAAGGGAAGAAAAAGCTCTCCCCCTCCCAGGTGTCCTTTAAAAGTTAACTTGGCCAGAACAGGGGAAAAACAGAAACAAATACTGCGTTTTTGAACTCCTGCAGACTGTGAGCTTCTGAGCACCTTCCCTTACATGTTGGGTAGAAAATTCTGAAACTACCTAAACTTGAGTTTCAGGGGATTAATTGATTACAACAGAAGCAATGCCCTCTGAATCCGGTTGCAACCAAATAGGACTGTTTCCCGGTCTTTAGTGCTATCTTAGGTCCCTTGCCTTGTCCGTCCCTACAACAGAATAATTCTATATACTTAAACCTTGTTTATGTTTTCATGGAATGGTCAACAGATGTGATTAATCGTGTAATGGTGCAGATGTTTCCCAGAGTGCTCTATCATGAAGCAGGTTCATTTGAAGATCAAATATTGGGACATACAACCAGGTTCCACTGGGAGCATTTATCCCTCACTTTAGCCATCATATTTGGAATAGGATTTGCTGCACAGGTGGGCCCAGGAACCACTGCCCTTGTCCATGTGACACAATAAATGACCCAATTAGAAGCAGCAATTGACCAAAACTAAGATATTAGAAACCACCATCAGAGCTTTGAATGAAACTTTAAACTCTCTCTCTGAAGTTGTTTTACAGAACAGTCGAGGTTTGGACCTCCTCTTCATTAAAGAAGGGGGCCTTTCTGCTGCATTGAGGGAAGAATGTTGTTTTTATGCCGACCATACTGGAGTTGTAATAAAATCTATGAGTAAATTAAAAAGACAACTTAAAGAGCATCAACAAGAGAGAGAGAGAGACCCAAAAAGGGTGGTTTGAGTCTTGGTTTACACAGTCCCCCTGGTTAACTATGTTTTTATCAACCCTGGCCGGTCCAATAATATCCTCATATTATTGCTAACAATAAAACCCTGCTTGCTCAACCATGTAATTTCTTTTCTCCAGGCTCAAATTGGACGAGTTAAACTTATGGTAATACCCCACTAGCAGACATAGAATGTGAAACCCCCCAATGATAATTTTTATGATTAAAAGTAGCCAGAAAAAGAAGTGGGGAATGAAAGGTTAATAAAATAAGTACTTGTCACTTCCTGTATTTCTCTATGCTTAACAAAACACTGTTGAAATCTTGAGAAATGCTTGCAAATCTTGTTCCCAAAATGTGCTGTCCCCAACTGCCAAACTGCAGAATGTAGGCCCTCACCCAGTTGCAAGCAAACTGCCCACTCGTCATGACCCATCAATAAACTTCCCTCCCTGCCTTCTCCAGGGAAAGTATATAAACTCTACTTAAGCTATTCTCAGGGATATTTGCTCTATTAAAGTGATCTCTGAGCCCCAGCATGCTGGAAACCCAATAAACCTTTTGCTGTTTCATGAGATACTCTGTTGGTCGTCTCCTTCTCCGAAGCTTGCCCGACATTTACTTGGATGATTGAATGTAGAAGAGAACATCCAGTCAAAAAGGTATAGTTGGTAGGATTAGGAAGATAGTCAGTAGGTTTCGGAAGAAGAGTGAGTATAGAATTTAGAACAAAAGTTCTTTTGCGATAGGGTTTCAGTTAGAGAGTGAATGTAAATGTGAGCACAGGTGAATAGTCAGTCACAATGATGAACTGGGGAAAATATGTAGGAAAGCAGATATCAATAGATACATTATGAAATCAGGGAAATAATAAAATGAGTGACAGGACTAGACATTTTGAAAAGGATTGAGTTTGAATATATAATCTTAGGAAGAAACAAATATGTAGACACCAATAGGATTGCTATTTGAGAGCATTAGGCAAATTTCAGGTGCATGAATATTTCTGAGAATAATCTTGTGAATAGTTGATTATAAATATAGATACATGAACATGAATGAATTTAGGGAGTTTATATGAGACACATATATTTCATTTTTTGAAATATCTGGAGAGTGTGTGTATATACACACACACACACACACACACAAAACACACACAGACAAAAATGTAGCAATATATATGTCAATTAAAATTCATCATATAATATATATTATCCACAGATCTAAAAATATTCATTTTACTGAACATGGATTTATGTATAATTTTGTTCAACTAGAAAGCTCACCCATATGTTGAATATTCAGTTTCAATGGGGTTTAGTAGGAGTGATCTTTTCTCACAATTTGTATCTGCCAAGTCAGCCACCTCAGAAGAATGTACGTGTGGTACCAGGTAGGGCAACCTGATTCTGAACACTGCCCATAAACCTATCCATATAAAAATATGCCTTTACATATAAGGGTCTGCTTGCTGTACCCTGTCAGTCACAAGGCATTTGGAAGCCAATGGCAGATCCACATGGCCCCACCACACATGTTTTATCACACACCTTCACACCACTGCTCTAGGCCCACTAATGAGCAGGCTCCAACTTACTGGCATCACTGTTTTACACAATTTTTATGAAACAAAGTCAGTCAAGGCACTGTCTGGTACACTGATGGTCAGCAACAGGATATCCAAAAGTTCTCCAGTGCCACCTGGTCATGGGAATTTCAAAAATTTCATGGTATTTATCAAGCCATTTGTCGAGGATGAAGTTGGAGGCTCTTTGGGTTTCAATTTATTCAGGAACCATTAAATGTTGAGGAAGCTCATTTCAATGAAAGCTCTAGAGAACACTCACAGGCAAGACTTCCCAAAGTATGGCCAAAAGGTCACATGAAGCCAGGCTCATTGAGGTCTACAATGTGAGGTCCATGTGTGTTTTGACTCTCAACTGTTTCTGCAAAGTCTTTCAGAATAAAATCATGTGATATACTGGCTGAGATTCCCAGTGCTCTGGGGAAAGCCAACCTGCGCCTAGATCTCAGGTTCCAAGGGCGACTCTCATGCATGGGCTAGTAAAAACCAAACACAATTCATGAAAATACTTCTCTGAGGTCAGTTCCAGAATTCCGTCTCTAAGAGGAATCACACCAGAGTTCAAGCTCAGGTGGTCCCAGTCTTCTCTTCTAAGTGCCACACAAGTTACCACAATTCCAAACAAAACGCTCTCACATGGCCCTTTTCTTCTTCCATATAGACACTCATCATAACCTCTGGATGGAGGTTTCCATGAGGGGCACAGGACAGGGCAGTGTCCAAAATAACCTCCCTTGCCCCTCATTTGCCTAAAGTCAGTGTGGCCTGGAAATCCTGACTGTGAAACAGGAGTGATCAAATCGGCCTGGCGTTAATACTGCTTGGCTTCTACAATTTGAGGCCTACGACTGTAGGGTTTAAATTCTTCATGTAAATTGGCGTCATGAGAAAACCCAAGCACCTATGGGATAGCCTCTGCAGGGCTTTGAAGAACTCTTTTGAAACAAAAGATCCCTATTCTCACTTGATGGATGTCAGGAACCTTAGAGAGGATGGCGAGAGTCTTCATAAACAATGACTGCTCTTTTGGCCATTTTGGTTTTGAATGCACCCATGGGATCTTTCTTTAGATCCATCAGGTGCTGAGAATCTAAGCCACAGCCTCACACAGGGCCAAGAGGCTGATTCAGACACATCCCTTTCCAAAGCAATTAAGCAAAGAGGCACAGGTGTTGCCCATTCATTTCCATTTGAAAACTATTTTCTTCAGGCTTCACAAAGGGGTGGCCTGAGGCAAAGAACTTGCTGACATTCAGGACAACAGAACAATAGGTAAGCAAAAGGACCAAAGCAGGGTTTCTCCACTGAGATTTAATGGTCACACTGATATCTGATTTTTCAGAGATGCTCGCCATTCCTTTGAGCTATCCAGTACATGGTCATGGCACAGAGCTTGGAGGAGGTACATACCTTAGACATAAAACCATGAGCCTATTCTGGAGAGGGGCCAGAAGTCCAGAAGAAAACTGAAACTTAGGAAGATTGCAGGTGTTACCCATCGAAAAGGCAATCTGAAATCCATTCATAAATTGGACAGGATGAATTCTGGGAAGCTTTCTACTAGACAGGACACATCCATTGATGCATTTTCTTTTCTAATATCTGCAATCACGGACACAGTGTGATAAACAGACATAGAAACACTCGCCTTGTCAAATGACTTACTAGAAACCGTTCATTCCACACCAAAAAAAGCGCCTTGCCTACCTATTTTCCGAACATGAGACAAAACTAGAAACCCACCCCCACACCCACACCCACACCCACAAAGGCACCTCCTTCCTCCAAGAAGTTCTGTGACTATCCGGAGTGTCCTCTGACTGGTGAGCCATACTATATTCCCACGGAATGGCCTGATCTGTCTCAGATCTGGTCTCCTTGGCCAACTCTGTGTGGGTGTCAGGACCCAGAGGTTAGCAACTACCTGCTTTCTCAGGAAAGACCCCTCTTCAGAGCTTTCCTGGCATTTGGCCATCCTCACATTAGTAGGTACCAAGAAAGACTGACACTGTCCTTGGTAAATCCAAACAAGTGAGACCACTGGGACTGCGACTGGGACTGGCTCTGGGTGCTGGCTTCATGAATCCCAAGTTCAGAGATTTCCATCACCAAGGAAGTGAGGTGAGGTCACTTCCTTTAGGAACTGAATGAGGTCACTGCCTTGGCAACCACTTTGTCCTACCAGTGGCTTCCAAGTGTCACATGAGAAGGAGGCTGCCCCTACTTCCTGTGACACTTTCACAAGTTAGAATGGTATACAACCATAGGCACCCAGAAACAGCTACCCACACAGGCCTGGTTCGGTCCATCTTCTCTACATTAAGATGTGAGAGGCTGATTCAGACAGAACCCTTCATCCTGACCAGGTTGTTTGCCATTGAACATGACTTTTGCTCTCTCAGGTCCTTCATAGCTGCCTACATCTTCTTCAGTGAACATTTCTGCATGGAACTTTGAGGTTCTCAGCAGGTGGAAGATCCCCTACTTTTCTGTATTGTAAGACCAACTCTGTCGCTCCTCTCTGTAAATTTAGAATGAGGGAACAGTGTATGGTTAGGGTTAATAACATATTTGACTTGTGTTAGGAATCATTCTGCTGGATGAATAATGGTATTGGGAACCTGCAATATTTATAAGAATATATATTTGAAATATAAGTATGAAAACATAAATCTAGTTAAGATTTGAAGCCAGGAAGGGCATTGGGCCCTTCTTTGGGATATTTAGCTTGGAATTACATTCTGCATTGTAGTCTCAGATAAATCTATTCACAACGGAATAAAACCTTGCACCTCAGATGCCTGAATGTCGAAGAGAACATCCAGTCAAAAATAGAT
Organism: Callospermophilus lateralis; assembly: GCF_048772815.1. Lineage (NCBI taxonomy): Eukaryota > Metazoa > Chordata > Mammalia > Rodentia > Sciuridae > Callospermophilus > Callospermophilus lateralis. The sequence continues at coordinate 1,806,904 of NC_135320.1, read as the reverse complement.
AGTCGGTAGGATTTGGAAGATAGTCGGTTTAGGAAGAAGAGTGAGTCTTCGAGTTGGACCAATAGTTCTTTAGCAATAGGGTTTCGTTTAGAGAGTGAATGTAAATGTCAGAACATGTGAAGAGTCAGTCACAATGATGAACTGGAGAAAATATGTAGGAAAGCAGGTATCAATAGAGACATTAGGAAATCAGACAAATTATAAAATGCGTGATAGGATTAGACATTTTCAACAGGGTTGAGGTTGAATGTATAATCATAGGAAGAAACAAATATATAGTCCCCAATAATATTGACACTTGGGAGAATTAGGCATCCTGGACATCGATGTTTTTAGTAATATATACTCACTTTCAATTTAGGCTTTGGTACAATCATAAGTGTGAACTTTGCATTTTTGTCCAGAATATTACTGTGATAAAATGTATATGTAGATCAGGTGACATGAGTATTTCTTCCACCATAATGAGAAGCAATATTTTTAAAACCCATAAATTAGTATTGGGTATACAAATAGGTGTACCCTGTGTCGATGAATATAGAGATGATGAATGAATAGACCGTACTGTGAATAAATAATATAACTGGATCCAACTTTAGAAATTGGAATTAGAATAAATTGATATCTGAAATTATACAGGAAATCTTATATTGATATTGGTATACATACATTCATTACAACCAGTTATAAGTCTAATGGTAATATTAGGGTTACCATTTATCATGAAGAGGGTGTGTGAGTTTTCCTTCAAAAGTGATTATGGAAATCGAAAATAATGTGTTTGTTAAGAAGTCTCATGAAAGGACCAGTCAACAAACCTGGAGGACTACATGTGTTCGGAAGCAGGAAGTGATTGAAAGTGAAACAAATGTCTTTAATTTTAAAATTTTGGGTGAAAAAATTATCCATGGATGTGCATAAACTGAAGAAATAGTACTGTACCAGTTTTAAATAAAAATGAACGTCAAAATACACATCATGTCCCATAGGAATCTACTTGTTGAAATATTAGGATTTGTATGCACCTTTCACTGAAGTTTGTTTTCAGTACTAGGAAAAAAATAAGTATTTCAGGTGGATGAATATTTCTGAGAATAATCTTGTGCAAAGTTGATTACAAATCCACATACATGAATATGAATGTATTTAGGGAGTGAATAATAAGACTCATATATTTCATATTGTGAAAAATCTGGAGAGTATATATATATATATATATATATATACAAAACACACACAGACATTATAAAGTGGCAATATATATGCCAACCGAAATTCATGGTGAAATATATATCGTCCAAAGATCCCGAAATATTAATTTTACTGAACATGGATTTATGAATAATGTTGTTCAACTAGGAAGGTCACCCACAGGTTGAATTTTAAGATCAAACAGCATTTAGGAGGAGTGATCTCTTCTCATAATTTGTATCTGCCATTTCAGCCACCTCACAAGAATGTATATGTGATACCAGGTAGGATTCTATATGTGCATATAAAAATACATGTGCTGAATAGGCTACAGAGAAAGGGATACAGGAATTCACATATTTATTAACTTTAAAAACACATGGAGAACTATTTCAATTAAAAATTAACTAGATTTATAACACCTAACCTACATAATGCAAACGGCAAGTCCAACTATAGACCATGCCTCTTCTGAACTGCTTGTATTTCTATTCTGTTTGAGTTATTTTTCTCCATCATATTAGGAATAGTAGTCAGAATCTAGTAGGGTATAGGTTCGTGTCAGGGATTCAGTATTTTGAATGGAAAATTGGAAAATGAATCCAATGTGTATGCAAATATGTGCTACACAAAAATCTTTCCACTTTCATGCACAACAATGCCTTGACATTACCTTTGCCACAAGTAAGACACAATTAGAGGAGAAGAGTTAGAAAATACGTGAATGCATATCTGGAATGGAATATGCTCAGGAGTTCCCAACCTTGGAGGTGATAGAGCAGTTTCCAAAAGTAAGGGACATGGTAAACACTCCACAAACATGCAGCTCTGCTGGCCTAAAGACTTCTTGAGAAACTGCCTCTGAGGCTGGGCATTTGAAATATATGTTGTTGTCAGGAGCTTTAGCTTCCTTTATAGTGAGCCCATCAAAGCTTGGTCCGCATCTATGTGACCTGGAGGACATGGTTTCTTATTTTCCAATGAACCTGAGGCAGCAGTGCTGAATTCTCTCTTTGTCGGTAAACTGTGGCCACTGGGGGCTAAGTGTCACCCCGTGTGGACTGTGAAGCCATTTGGTCCTCTTCCACTTTCTGTTGTGTTTCTTGCTGCTACATTGCGACTTTGGTATTTGCTTCATGAAATACAACAATTTCAACTGGGACACAGTGCTGGAGAGAGTTCTGTCACTTGTGGTGGGTCACGGTCTGCAGGAGAATGCACCAACCAGGCTTCTTTCCCACATAGCTTGCACCCTTGACCATATCAACCTGATTCTGAACATTGCCCTGAAACCTCTCCATATATCAAGATGCCTTTACAAATAAGGGTCGGCTGGCTGCACCATGTCCTTCACAGCCATTTGGTAGCCAATGGCCAAACCACATGGACCTACCACAGATGTTTTATCACACACCTGCCCACCACTGCTCTAGGCCCACTACTCAGCAGGCTCCAACTTACTGGCATCTTTGTTCTACATTATTTTTATGAAACCCAGTCAATCAAGGCACCCTCTGGTATACTCATGATCAGCAACAGGACACCCAAAGATTCTCCAGTTCCACTTGGTCATGGGATTTTCAAAAATTTCATGGTATTTATCTAGCCATTTTTCAAGGATGAAGTTGGAGGCACTGTGGGTTTCAAGAACCACGAAATGTTGAGGAAGCTCATTTCAATGAAACTCTGGAGAACTCTCAAAATATCTGGGGGGGCGATGTTGGCCCCTGAAGGGCCGGAGCACAAAAGGCATGAAGGATGTAGGAGGGAGGTGGATGGGTAATTTCTATAGGCTCTGGCAGGGACCTGAGAGGTGGTGGGTCTTCTGAATGGTAGTGAGCTTCTTTCTTCTCCAAGGTAGCCTCCTCTCTAGGGGTCAATGTGTCTCTGGGATTTAAAACTTGATAAAGGTAGTTGGTAACCACTGGAGCCTTATTCATTAGGGTGGTATTTTGAAGTGGACCAGGAAGGTTCCCAGGGTCCTGGGGAGACTGAGAAGGGTCTATATCTGTACTAACTGATGGGCATGCTGAGGGGGGACGAGAGGTCATTTGCATAGTCTCTTCCCCAATCCTGACAAATTTTAAGGTACCATTGTCAAAGGGTGAACTTTTAAGAATTTCATTAATTAAGTTCCAGTAAGAAAAGGTGGGAACAGGCACCTTTTCTGTGCCAAAGTATTCATAATAATCTTTTATTTTATTTTTTTTTTCTGTGCAGTTTATTTATTTTTTTTAAAATTAATTTTTATTGTAGGTTGTTCAAAACATTACATAGTTCTTGATATATCATATTTCACACTTTGATTCAAGTGGGATATGAACTCCCATTTTTACCCCATATACAGATTGCAGAATCACTTCAGTTGCACAACCATTGATTTACATATTGCCATTCTGGAGTCTGTTCTATTCTGCTGCCTTTCCTATCCTCTACTATCCCCCCTCCCCCCTCCCCTCCCCTCTTCTCTCTCTACCCCCTCTACTGTAATTCATTTCTCCCCCTTATATTTTCCCTCCTTTCCCCTCACTTCCTCTTGTATGTAATTTTGTATACCCCTGAGGGTCTCCTTCCATTTACATGCAATTTCCCTTCTCTCTCCCTTTCCCTCCCACCTCTCATCCCTGTTTAATGTTAATCTTCTTCTCATGCTCTTCTTCCCTACTCTGTTCTTAGTTACTCTCCTTATATCAAAGAAGACATTTGGCATTTGTTTTTAAGGGATTGGCTAGCTTCACTTAGCATAATCTGCTCTAATGCCATCCATTTCCCTCCAAATTCTATGATTTTGTCATTTCTTAATGCAGAGTAATACTCCATTGTGTATAAATGCCACATTTTTTTTATCCATTCGTCTATTGAAGGGCATCTAGGTTGGTTCCACAGTCTTGCTATTGTGAATTGTGCTGCTATGAACATGGATGTAGCAGTGTCTCTATAGTGTGCTCTTTTTAGGTCTTTAGGGAATAGACCGAGTAGTGGAATAGCTGGATCAAATGGTGGTTCCATTCCGAGCTTTCCAAGAAATCTCCATACTGCTTTCCAAATTGGCCGCACCAATTTGCAGTCCCACCAGCAATGTACAAGAGTACCCTTTTCCCCACATCCTCGCCAGCACTTGTTGCTGTTTGACTTCCTAATGGCTGCCAATCTTACTGGAGTGAGATGGTATCTTAGGGTGGTTTTGATTTGCATTTCTCTGACTGCTAGAGATGGTGAGCATTTTTTCATATACTTGTTGATTGATTGTATGTCCTCCTCTGAGAAATTTCTGTTCAGGTCCTTGGCCCATTTGTTGATTGGGTTATTCGTTATCTCATTGTCTAATTTTTTTAGTTCATTGTATATTCTGGATATTAGGGCTCTGTCTGAAGTGTGAGGAGTAAAGATTTGTTCCCAGGACGTAGGCTCCCTATTTACCTCTCTTATTGTTTCTTTTGCTGAGAAAAAACTTTTTAGTTTGAGTAAGTCCCATTTGTTGATTCTAGTTATTAACTGTTGTGCTATGGGTGTCCTATTGAGGAATTTGGAGCCCGACCCCACAGTATGTAGATCATAGCCAACTTTTTCTTCTATCAGACGCCATGTCTCTGATTTGATATCAAGTTCCTTGATCCACTTTGAGTTAACTTTTGTGCATGGCGAGAGAAAGGGATTCAGTTTCATTTTGTTGCATATGGATTTCCAGTTTTTCCAACACCATTTGTTGAAGATGCTATCCTTCTTCCATTTCATTCTTTTAGCCCCTTTATCAAATATAAGATAGTTGTAGTTTTGTGGATTGGTTTCTGTGTCCTCTATTCTGTACCATTGGTCCACCTGCCTGTTTTGGTACCAGTACCATGCTGTTTTTGTTACTATTGCTCTGTAGTATAGTTTGAAGTCTGGTATAGCTATACCGCCTGATTCACATTTCCTGCTTAGAATTGTTTTTGCTATTCTGGGTCTTTTATTTTTCCATATGAATTTCATGATTGCTTTCTCTATTTCTACAAGAAATGCCGTTGGGATTTTGATTGGCATTGCATTAAACCTATAGAGAACTTTTGGTAATATTGCCATTTTGATGATGTTACTTCTACCTATCCATGAACAGGGTATATTTTTCCATCTTCTAAGATCTTCTTCTATTTCTCTCTTTAGGGTTCTGTAGTTTTCATTGTATAAGTCTTTCATCTCTTTTGTTAGGTTGATTCCCAAGTATTTTATTTTCTTTGAGGATATTGTGAATGGGGTGGTTGTCCTCATTTCCATTTCAGAGGATTTGTTGCTGATATACAGGAATGCCTTTGATTTATGCGTGTTGATTTTATAGCCTGCCACTTTGCTGAATTCATTTATTAGCTCTAATAGTTTCTTTGTAGACCCTTTTGGGTCTGCTAGGTATAGAATCATGTCATCTGCAAATAGTGATAATTTGAGTTCTTCTTTTCCTATTTTTATGCCTTTAATTTCTTTCGTCTGTCTAATTGCTCTGGCCAGTGATTCGAGAACTATGTTGAACAGAAGTGGTGAGAGAGGGCATCCCTGTCTTGTTCCAGATTTTAGAGGGAATGCCTTCAGTTTTTCTCCATTCAGAATGATGCTAGCCTGAGGCTTAGCATAGATTGCTTTTACAATGTTGAGGTATGTTCCTGTTATCCCTAGTTTTTCTAGAGTTTTGAACATAAAGGGATGCTGTACTTTGTCGAATGCTTTTTCCGCATCTATCGAGATGACCATATGGTTCTTATTTTTAAGCCTGTTGATGTGGTGAATAACATTTATTGATTTCCGTATATTGAACCAACCTTGCATCCCAGGAATAAATCCTACCTGATCATGGTGCACAATTTTTTTGATATGTTTTTGTATCCGGTTCGCCAGAAGTTTATTGAGGATTTTTGCATCTAGGTTCATTAGAGATATTGGTCTGTAGTTTTCTTTCTTTGAAGTGTCTTTGTGTGGTTTAGGAATCAGGGTGATGTTGGCCTCATAGAATGAATTTGGAAGTTCTCCCTCTTTTTCTATTTCCTGAAATAGCTTGAAAAGTATTGGTGTTAATTCCTCTTTAAAGGTTTTGAAAAACTCTGCTGTATACCCATCCGGACCTGGGCTTTTCTTAGTTGGTAGTCTTTTGATGGTATCTTCTATTTCCTCAATTGATATTGGTCTGTTTAGGTTGTCAATATCCTCCTGACTCAATCTGGGCAAATCATATGACTTAAGAAATTTATCGATGCCTTCACTATCTTCTATTTTATTGGAGTATAAGGATTCAAAATAATTTCTGATAATCTTCTGTATTTCTGAAGTGTCTGTTGTGATATTGCCTTTTTCATCCCGTATGCTGGTAATTTGAGTTCTCTCTCTTCTTCTCTTTGTTAGCTTGGCTAAGGGTCTGTCGATTTTATTTATTTTTTCAAAGAACCAACTTTTAGTTTTGTCAATTTTTTCAATTGTTTCTTTCGTTTCGATTTCATTAATTTCAGCTCTGATTTTAATTATTTCTTGTCTTCTACTTCTTTTGCTGTTGTTTTGCTCTTCTTTTTCTAGGATTTTGAGTTGAAGTATTAGATCATTTATTTGTTGGTTTTTTCTTTTTTTAAGAAATGAACTCCAAGCAATAAATTTTCCTCTTAGAACTGCTTTCAATGTGTCCCATAGATTCCGATATGTTGTGTCTGTGTTTTCATTTATCTCTAAGAATTTTTTAATTTCCTCCTTGATGTCTTCTATAACCCATTGATCATTCAGTAACCTATTGTTCATTCTCCAAGTGATGCATGATTTTTCCTTACTTCTTTTATCGTTGATTTTCAATTTCATTCCATTATGATCAGATAATATGCATGGTATTATCTCTACTCCTTTATATTGTCTAAGAGTTGCCCTGTGACATAATATATGATCTATTTTTGAGAAGGATCCATGTGCTGCTGAGAAAAAAGTGTAACTGCTTGATGTTGGGTGGTATATTCTATATATGTCAATTAAGTCTAGGTTATTAATTGTGTTATTGAGCTCTATAGTTTCCTTATTCAACTTTTGTTTGGAAGATCTGTCCAGTGGTGAGAGAGGTGTGTTGAAGTCTCCCATGATTATTGTATGGTGGTCTATTAGACTCTTGAACTTGAGAAGAGTTTGTTTGATGAACATAGCTGCACCATTGTTTGGGGCATATATATTTATGATTGTTATGTCTTGTTGGTGTATGGTTCCCTTGAGAAGTATGTAGTGTCCCTCTTCATCCCTTTTTATTAACTTTGGCTTGAAATCTATTTTATTTGAAATGAGTATGGACACTCCTGCTTGTTTCCGAAGTCCATATGAGTGATATGTTTTTTCCCAACCTTTCACCTTCAGTCTATGTATGTCTTTTCCTATCAAATGCGTCTCCTGAAGGCAGCATATTGTTGGGTCTTGTTTAGTGATCCATTCTGCTAGCCTGTGTCTCTTAATTGGTGAGTTTAAGCCATTAACATTTAGAGTTATTATTGAGATATGGGTTGTTCTTCCAGCCATATTTGTTTATTTATGTTACTAAACATGGTTTGTTTTCCTCTTTGATTATTCCCCCCCACCTTTACTGTACTACCTCCCGCTGTTGGTTTTCATTGATATTTTCCATTTCCTCTTCCTGTAATATTTTGCCGAGGATGTTTTGAAGAGATGGTTTTCTAGCTGCAAATTCTTTTAACTTTTGTTTATCATGGAAGGTTTTAATTTCATCTTCCATCCTGAAGCTTAATTTCGCGGGATACACAATTCTTGGTTGGAACCCCTTTTCTTTCAGTGTTTGAAATATGTTATTCCAGGATCTTCTAGCTTTCAGAGTCTGTGTTGAAAGATCAACTGTTATCCTGATTGGTTTACCCCTAAATGTAATCTGCTTCCTTTCTCTTGTAGCTTTTAAAATTCTCTCCTTATTCTGTATGTTGGGCATCTTCATTATAATGTGTCTAGGTGTGGATCTCTTATGATTTTGCACATTCGGCATCCTGTAGGCTTCTAGGATTTGGGATTCTGTCTCATTCTTCAAGTCTGGGAAGTTTTCTCGTATTATTTCGTTGAATAGATTGCTCATTCCTTTGGTTTGGACCTCAATACCTTCCTGTATCCCCATGACCCTTAAGTTGGGTCTCTTTATGTTATCCCATATTTCTTGAATGTTCTGCTCATGGTTTCTTAACAGCTTTGCTCAGCTGTCTATGTTCTTCTCCAGTTGAAATACTTTGTCTTCATTGTCTGATGTTCTATCTTCTAAGTGTTCTACTGTGCTGGTAGTATTCTCAATTGAGTTTTTAAGTTGGTTTATTGTTTCCTGCATTTCCAGGATTTCTGTTTGTTTGTTTTTTATAACCTCTATCTCCCTGTATAATTGATCTTTTGCTTCTTGGATTTGTTTATGTAATTTATTGTCGAAGTGGTCGAAGTGGTCTTTCATTGTCTGATTTTGCTGTCTAATGTCTTCCTTGAGACTCCAGATCATCTGAAGCATGTATATCCTGAATTCTTTATCTGACATTCCATCTGCTGCAGATATTACCTCTTCTAAAGTTGAGTTGACCTGCATTGCTTGTGGTCCTTTCTTTCCTTGTCTTTTCATACTGATCGCGTTTCTTTCTGCTTGGTGAAACTGTTGTGTTATTGATTTTTCCCCCTATATATTTATATTGCTCTTGTATAGCTGCAAAGTCTCCCTCGCAGGCTTTGGCGGTGGCTCTGCCCCTCCTCCAATTGAGGCAATGTGCCTTCCACGCCAGGAGGCCGCTGTACATGTACTTTCGATGGGCCTGTTCTTTCGGTGGTCAAAGGTCCGCCTACCTTGCAGGCGTGAGCAGCGGCTTTGCCCCTCTGCTGGCCACTAGGCCTGTTCTGTCTGTCGGTTGCAGATCTGTCTACCTAAAAGGCGCTGGTGGCGGCTCTGCCCCTCCCCCGACCGGGGCGATGTATCTGGCGGGCCACTGGGCCTGTTTTGTCGGTGGTCACGGTTCCGCCTACCCTGCACACGCCTGGAGCAGCTGTTTCATTAGTGCCTGGGCACACTCTCCTTGTTTGCCTCCCTCAGGCCCTAAGTTTGTAGAGCTTGGGGCTGAGAACCTCCAGCAAATTTGCTTACCTTCTGGTAGCCACGCCCCCGTATCTGGTGCAAGAGACCTCAGTTGTCAGCACTGGTGGGAGCTGTAGCTGGGAGACCCGCGCCGCGCGGCTCCCGCCGGCTCCTGCGTCAGCGCCGCCTCAGCTCCCGCCGGTTCCTGTGCCACTGAAGCGGTTCCCGCCAGCTCCGGCCGGCTCCCGCGCCGCTCCTGCTAATTTAGAATCCGCTGGGAAGGAATCTCTTTGGCCGATCTTTGGTGACTTCCCCTCTCTGCTATGGCGGGCCCCTGGCTCCTTGCAGGAGTGACCGAAGGGAGAGGTGGAACTGGCTTGTCTCTGGTCTGACACAATCTCTGGTTTTAGATCCCAGTTCGCTAATTCATAGAGGCTTGGTTAGATTTCCTTCCCATCCTCTCAAGGGGGGGAGCCCTTTCCCGGTGGGCAGGGCCGTTAGCAGAGCCGGAAGGGCACGTGCCTTCTGTCGGGCCAGGCGGGGACCCTTCTGGCTGCGCTGGGCCGCCGGGGGCACCCACAGAGCCAGGCAGATGGCGCCTGCGTGGCTAAGAGCCGGGCGGGGTGACCCTTCGCAGAGCGGGCGGGCCGCCAGGAGTGCCGGATGGTGGGAGCTGTCTGCCGGCCGGGCAGGGACCCTTCTCGACGAGCAGGGCCGCTGGGGGCGCTTGTAAAGCTGGGCGGCTGCAGCCTCGTGGCTCCATAATAATCTTTTAAACAGTCTCCTACTCTAAGTCATCGTTTAGCATCAATGGTTCCTTCAAAGGAAAACCATGGACACAATTCTCCTATGTATGAACAGAAAAATTTTAAGTCCTTTTTCTTAACACGTGCCCCCCATGTCTTGAAGGACTTCTTCAGGGCTGACAAAAACAAATCATGTGACGAAACTGCGTGTCCCATGGTGGGTCACTCACTGTGCATCATCCCCACACTCCTACTGGATATGTCTCTCGGTGGTGTCTGCTGAGGCAATCGCGAGCTCCACTTGACCTAGTCTTCCAGGAGTACGGGGTTCCCCCTCAGTCAAAGGCTTGAGACCCAGTCGCTGGGCGCCAGATGTTCCGGCCGGCAGGACACATCTACGTGGGCAGCGAACATAGATGGGGAGGAATGAAGGGACAAGAGACACTAGAGATGACAGCATGACTGTAGTTCTGATCAAGCTGCAAACTTTTATTGTTCACACAGGGGATTTATATGCTGGAGATGGGAAAGCTCTCTTATCAGTAGTTCCTGGATGTCTTCACAAGGAGAGATAACCTCAGGATGTTTCAGGAAGACAGATGGCCGCAGGAAGTCTTCGAGAGACAGATGGCTACAGGATGTCTCCCAGGCAGGATGTCTCCCAGGGGGCTGTTTCTTGTAAGTGTCAGGATATTCTATGAAGGATAATTCCTTCTACCTATGAAAGACAGGGATTCAGTATTTCGAAAGGAAAATTGGAAAATGAATCCAATGTGTATGCAAATATGTGCTACACAAAAGTCTTCCCACTCTCATTCAGAACAATGCCTTGACATTACCTTCACCCCATGTAAGACATAATTAGAAGAGAAGAGTTACAAAATCTGTGAATACATATCTGGAATAGAAAATGCTCAATAGTTCACAAACTTGGAGGTGGGAGAGGAGTTTCCAAAAGTAAGAGACAGGGTAAAAACTCCACAAACATGGAGCTCTGCTGGCCTAAAGACTTCTTGAGTAACTGCCTCTGAGGTTGGGCACTTGAAATATATGTTGTTGTCAGAAGCTTTAGCTATCTCTGTAGTGAGACCATCAATGCTGGGTCTGCATCTATGTGACCTGAAGGACATGGTTTCTTATTTTCCAATGAACATGGGGCAGCAGTGCTTAATTCTCTATTTGTAGGTAAACTGTTGCCACTGAGCGCTAAGTGTCTCCCAGTGTAGACTGTGAAGCCAGTTGGTCATCCTCCACTTTTTGTCTTGTTTCTTGCAGCTGCACGGGGAGTTTAGTATATGCTTCACGAAATACATGGAGTTCAACTGGGACACAGTGCTGGAGGGAGTTCTGTCATGTGTGGTGCGTAAGGGTCTGGAGGAGAATGCAACAACCTGGCTTCTATTCCACATAGCTTGCCCTCTTGACCATAGGAATCTGATTCTGAACATTGCCCTGAAACCTCTAGATATAACAAGATGCCTTTACATACAAGGGTCTGGGGGCTGTACCATGTCAGTCACAAACCATTTGGAAGCCAATTTTCGATCCACATGATCCCACCAAAGCTGTTTTAACACACACCTGCACACCACTGCTCTAGGCCCACTACTCAGCAGGCTCCAAATTACTGGCATCTCTGTTCTACACCATTTTCATAAAAACCAGTCAATCAAGGCACTGTCTGGTACACTCATGATCATCAATAGGACATTCAAAGTTTCTCCAGTGCCACCTGTTTATGGGAATTTCAAAAATTTCATGGTACTCATCTAGCTATTTTTCAAGGATGAAGTTGGAGGCACTCTGGGTTTCAATTCGTTCAGGAACCATTAAATGGAGAGGAAGCTCATTGCAATGAAAGCTCTGGAGTACTCTAACAGGCAAGGTTTCCCAAAGACAGGCCAAAAGGTCACATGAAGCCAGGCCCATTGAGGTCTACAATATGAAGTCCATGTGTGTTTTGACTTGCAACTATGGCTGCCAATTCTTTCATAATAAAACCATGAGATATCCTTCCTGAGATTCCCAGTGCTGTGTGCAAAGCCACCCAGGGCTTAGATCTCAGTTTCCAAGGGCGACTCTCATGTGTGCCCTCCTAAAATCCCAACACAATTCATGGCAATACTTCTTTGAGTTAAGTTCCACAACTCAGTCTCTAAAAGGAATCACACCAGTGTTCAAGCACAGGTGGACCCAGTCATCTCTTCCAACGGCCACACAAAGGACCACAATTAAAACCAAAACACTCCCACATGACCCTCATCTTCTTCCATATAGACACTAATCATACCTTCTGGCTGTAGGTTTCCATGAGGGGTGGGGCCAAAGACAGTGTCCAAAATAAGCTCCCTTGCCCCCGTTTTCCTGAGTCAGTGTGGCCAGGGCACCCTTCCTGTGAACCAGGAGTGATCAAAGAGGCCTGCCGTTAATACTGCTCTGATTCTCCATTTTGAAGCCTAGTGACTCTGGGGTAAAGATTCTTTATGTTAATTGGAGTATTGAGAAAACCCAAGCACCTATGGGCTAGCCTCTGCAGGGCTTTGAAGAACTCCTTTGAGCCAAAGCATCCATATTCTCAATGATGAAGGTCAGGAACCATACAGAGGAAGGAGAGAGACTTCATCCACAATGACTGCTCTTTTTGCTCTTTTGGTTTTGGATGCATACATGGGATTTTTCTATAGATTCATCAGGTGGTGAGAATCTAAGCCACAGCCTCACACAGGGCCAAGAGGCTGATTAAGACACATCTCTTTCCAAAGCAATTAATCAAAGAGCCACAGGTGATGCCTATTCATTTCCACTTGAAAACTGTTTTCTTCAGGCTTTACAAAGTGGTGGCCTGAGGAGAAGACCTTCCTGACATTCACGGTGTGGTGAGCCGCTTCTGCAGATTATGGTTGCCATTGCAGGATGGCGCTGGCTCCACTGTGGTCTGTGACAAACAACTCCTTGTTTGGGAGAGTTGGTGCATGGTTTTTCAGCACCCTATGAGAAAGTTCCACGTGGCAGCTTTGCATTGGGGCTTGGGATGCTTTATTAAGGCTGGGAGGGGTATCCGACAAGGAATTAGAAGAAATATCAAGGGCCTGAATAAACTGGTGAAAGAAGATTCCTGAGTTGCGTCTTCCTTGCGGGCAAGGGGTCGCGACAAGTGGTGCCGAGACCCGGGAACCAGAACTTTCAGTAGTCAGGGGTGGTGCACCGGTTAGTCCCAGGTAAGTGGGACCCGCGATCAAAGCGGGGGTTAGTCCCAGGTAAGCGGGACCCGCGATCAAAGAGGGGTAGCTCCTCTGTAAAGCCAGAGAGAGCGGTACATTTTATTGCAGCTGCACTGTGTACTTTCGCTTTTACTTTCACTTTTGTTTTTTGTGCGTCTTTTGTTGTGTCATGGGTGCCGCATCTTCAAGTCCGCTTCTCCTGGCCCTAAATGGCCTGTTACGTTCCAAGGGCCTAGAAGTGAAACGTAGTACTTTACAGAGATTTTTACAGAAGACAGATATTGCTGCACCGTGGTTTGCGTTTTCGGGCAGCCTTACTATACCTAGCTGGGATAAATTAGGCACAGATCTTGACTTTGCTTCTGAGCAGGGCATATTAGAGGGTGGGGTGATACCCCTTTGGAAGATGATCCGTAGTTGCCTCGCAGATGGCAGATGTCAGGAAGCACTTACTAAAGTACAGGAAGTTTTAGAGCAATTACATGAGGAAAGATCAGAGACGGCATGAAGTGAGGTATTTCAGGAGGATGGGAGTGTGCGGAGTGAGACACAGGGGAGGAGGCGATTGTCTCCAGCACGAAGTGAGGTATTTCAGGAGGAAGGGTGTGTGCGGAGCGAGAAACAGGGGAGGAAACGATTGTATGCAGATCTCAGTACGCTGCGCACACTCCCATGCAAAAGTGGGTCAGAGGAGGAGGAGGATGAGGAGGAAGAGCTCCGGAGACTGTCTCATCAGCTAGGGAGTCTAACTATAGGAGAAGGGAACAAAAATAAACAGGAGCTCAAGGAAAATGATCCTCCGGATCCGCCGCCGTACGGTGGGGGTGTTTCGAGGAGAGCTTTCCATGCCCAAACATGGAGGGCTGTTAACGCTGAGATGGGTCTTGCTTATCCAGTTTTCCAGGATGACAATAGGGGAAGATTCCATGAGCCCTTAGATTTCAAAATTGTGAAGACCCTGGCGGAGTCTGTGCACACTTATGGGGTGGATGCCGCCTTCACACTAACTCAGGTGGAGAGTCTGTCTAGATACTGTATGACTCCCTCTGATTGGGCTAGCCTTGTTCGGGCTTGTGTCTCTCCAGGTAAATATTTGGACTGGAGAGCCTTTGTGCTAGAGGGCGCGGTAGAGCAGGCCGCCCAAAACCATGCGGCGGGACACCCCCATTGGGACAAGGATATGCTTTTGGGACAAGGCAGATTTGCTAATCAACAGACAGGATTCCCTCCTGAGGCATATGATCAAATTAACAACATTTGCATTCGGGCATGGAAGTCACTTCCAAATAGAGGAGAGGTGTCTGGTAACTTGACCTAGATTCTGCAGGGCCCTACAGAACCCTTTTCAGATTTTGTAGCAAGGATGGTGGATGCCGCTGGAAAGATTTTTGGGGACCCTGATAGAGCCATGCCCCTTATCAAGCAATTGGTCTTTGAGCAATGCACCAAGGAGTGTAAAGCAGCAATCGCTCCTTATAAAAACAAGGGCATAGAAGCTTGGATGAAAGTGTGTAGAGAGCTTGGAGGACCTTTAACTAATGCAGGTCTTGCAGCTGCTGTCCTTCGGATTGCAAAAGGGGTCGGTCCTGGTGCCGGAACATGCTTCCATTGTGGTCAATCCGGCCATTTCAAACGTGACTGTCCCAAAAAAGACAATTTTACTGGACCTCCTCGCGGTGGCCCTTCTAATGGCCCTCGTCAACCGGGGCTGTGTCCAAAATGCAAAAAGGGGAAGCATTGGGCAAAAGAGTGTAGATCAGTGAGGGACATCCATGGACAGCCTATTTCAGCTGGGCCAAAAAACGGCCGAAGGGGCCCCTGACCCCAGGGCCCACAAATATATGGGGCAATGGAGAATGTCACACCCGAACCCGAGACATGGCCTTCTCTGCGCCATCCCACGAGATGCGGAGAGCCACTACAGGTGCCGCGGGATTGGACCTCTGTTCCACCTCCAGACTCGTATTAACACCTAAGATGGGAGTCCAATTGGTGGAAACTGAGTTCAAAGGGCCTTTACCACCTGGAACTGTAGGTTTGCTAATTGGACGTGCATCCTCTATCCTACAAGGTCTTCATGTTTTCCCCGGAGTTATAAACCCTGATACTGTAGGGGCAGTAAAGGTTATGGTGGAAGCTCCAAGGGGCATTGTGTCTATCTCCCCAGGGGATCGGAGGATTGCTCAATTGCTAATTTTGCCTAGTTTGCATAATCACTTCCCTGCTGACTCAAGGTCACGGACGGGAAATGAGATTGGTACCACCAGAGGAAATTGTGCCTATTTGTCACTGGATATGAGCAGTCGCCCCACCTTGGAATTAAGCATAGAATGTAAATCTATTGTGGGATTTTTGGACACAGGAGCAGATCGTAGTATCATAGCCCTTAAGGACTGGTCTAGGGGATGGCCAGTGCAGGCTTCTGATCAATCCCTAAGAGGACTTGGATATGCCCAAGCCCCTCAAATCAGCTGTAGACATCTATCTTGGAAGGACTCGGAAGGACACGATGGTACCTTTCAGCCTTATGTACTTGATTTACCTATTTCTTTATGGGGCCGTGATCTGATGAAAGACATGGGGTTCACTCTTAGTAATGACCATTCCCTAGTGTCTCAACATATCATGCAAAATATGGGGTATAGGCCAGGTCTAGGACTAGGAAGGCACCTACAGGGGCGTAAGCATCCTGTGCAAGGTCATCAAAAGCTTAACAGGTTTGGTCTGGGTTTTTCCTAGGGGCCACTAGGGCTCAAATACCCATAACATGGCTCACCGAGGAGCCTATTTGGGTGCCTCAGTGGTCTCTTCCCTCGGCTAAACTGGCAGCAGCCCATGATCTAGTCAAAGAACAACTTGATTTGGGTCACATCCAACCTTCTACTTCTCCATGGAATACTCCCATATTTGTCATTAAGAAAAAATCAGGGAAGTGGCGCCTACTGCATGATCTACGAGCAGTTAATGCTCAGAAGCAACTTATGGGGCCCATTCAAAGAGGGCTGCCTCTGCTCTCCTCTGTTCCTCAAGGCTGGCATGTAATTGTTATTGACATTAAAGACTGTTTCTTTTCCATTCCTTTGCATCCTAAAGATTCACAACGTTTTGCTTTCACCCTTGCCTCGTGTAATCACGAAGAACCAGATCAAAGGTTCGAGTGGGTGGTGTTGCCGCAGGGAATGGCTAATAGTCCCACGATGTGCCAGATGTATGTGGGGAAGGCACTCGCACCTCTCAGACATAAGTATTCCTCCACCAAGATCATTCATTATGTGGATGATGTGTTATTGGCTGCAAAATTAGAACAGACAGTTAATGAGGCTTATAAAGAACTCATGATGCTGTTGGCTCAACATGGACTGCACATCACACCTGAAAAGGTTCAAACGGGGGATTCTATCAGGTATTTGGGAGCAACAACTGGGTATGACAAATTAAAACCGCAAAAAATTACCATCAGGACTCAAGATCTCCAAACTCTAAATTGTTTTCAAAAATTGCTGGGAGATATTAATTGGATAAGAGGATATTTACATATTCCTAATATTGTGCTCCAGCCTTTGTATGCTACTTTTAAGGGTGATCCAGATCTTGCTTCCCCTCGTAGCCTCACTACAGAGGCTAGAGCGGCCCTTATAAAAGTAGAACAAGCTATACAGCATGCCACTCTATGCAGGCTCCAGAGTGATAAACCTTTCCAGTTATGTGTGCTTGCCACTATGCGGCAGCCTACTGGGGTACTGTGGCAAGATGGGCCTTTACTATGGATCCACCCACATGTATCCCCAGGAAAATCCTTAGAATATTATCCTGATGCTGTTGCAGCATTGGCACTTAAAGGAATTCAACAAAGCATTCAATTTTTCAGCCAATCACCTTCTTCTCTTTTCATACCCTACACTAAAGCTCAACTTAATGTTTTATGTGCTACTCTAGACAACTGGGCTATTCTGTGTTGCTCGTTTCAAGGGGGTATTGATAATCACTACCCTTCTCATCCATTACTCCATTTTGTTAAAGAACATCCCATCATTTTCCCTAAGGTAACTTCATCCAGTCCAATTCCGGGGGCTGTTAACATTTTTACTGATGGTTCCAAGTCTGGAATGGGAGCCTATGTAATTAATAACTCTCCCCCTATCCAGCATCAATTTGCTCCTGGAAATCCACAATGGGTAGAACTACAAATTGTTATTGAAGTTTTTAAACAGTGTTCTTTTCCTTTTAATCTTATTTCGGACTCCAGCTATGTGGTACAAGCACTAAAAGTCCTGGAGGCCGTGGGAGCTATTAGTGATGCCCACAATGTGTCTGCTTACTTTACTCAGCTTCAACAGCTTATCTCTAACCACACTGCTTCTTTTTATCCAATGCACATCAGGGCTCACACCTCTCTTCCTGGTCCGTTATCCCAGGGTAATGCCTGTGTGGACTTAGCCACTAGAGGTCAATTGATATGCTTGGCTTCCTCCTTAGAGGGGGCTAAGTTGTTTCACCAAAACTTCCATGTTAATGTATTAACGCTGCTCAGGCGTTTTTCCATTTCAAGAGCGGGTGCTCGGCAGATAGTATTGCAATGTCCCCATTGTGTCACATTTCTTCATCCCCCTAATTATGGAGTAAACCCACGGGGATTGAAGCCATTGGTTGTTTGGCAAATGGATGTGACACATATACCTGACTTTGGTAACCTTAAGTATGTGCATGTTTCCGTTGATATGTGCTCTGGAATTATCCATGCTTCTGCTTTATCGGGAGAAAAGGCACATAATGTCATTACTCACTCTTTAGAGGCATGGGCAGCATGGGGTGCACCTGCATCCCTTAAGACTGATAATGGACCTGCTTATACTGGCAGACAATTTACAGCTTTTTGTTCTACTATGGGAGTGCAACTTACTCATGGTTTGCTTTACAATCCTCAAGGACAAGGCATAGTTGAGGGTGCTCATTGCACCTTAAAGGAAACTTTACAAAAACAAAAGGGGGGAATAGGAGCTGAACACACTCCTAAAGAACGCCTGTCCTTAGCTCTCTTTACCATTAATTTTTTGAATTTGGATATTCATGGTCGCTCTGCGGCCGATAGACATGTGTCCCCTCAGCCCTCTGTGATTGGCTATGTTAAGTGGAAGGATGTTCTTACGGGCCAATGGAACGGCCCTGACCCCATGCTGACATGGGCACGAGGATCTGTATGTGTTTTTCCCCAGGATCGTACGGAACCGTTGTGGGTCCCTGAACGCTTGACAAGAAGAGTCTCGACATCAACTGACCAGCAACAAGAGATACCACAACAATCCTGTGATGAGGATCTTCATTCTTCTAAATGCTCTGGCTCTGGTGCTGGTGCCGATGGCACAGGCGACACCAATGCGGTGGTGGGCAGTGGCATGGGCATGGCCAATGCCAATGCCGGTTCATGGTAATTCTAGTGTCCTCCCCACTCTTTTTTCTACCTCATGTGAGATGTCTGCTCCCTGTGCCTCTCCTAGAGGGGTCATGGAGGGCATTTTTAATCAATCTCAAGTTAATCTCACAGGAGTTTTTTGTTTCAGCCTCAGAAACGCTAATTGCATTAGCCTTAAGACCAAAAATTTGACTAACTGGGAGGACCCATTGCGGTCCAATCAGGTCTCATGGAGCATTATCAGTGCTGTATTGAGCAAGGTAGTTTCGGGGAAGCAATCAGGCTCAGGGACCCCTGCAAACAGCAGCTCTGCTCTTAACATAACTACCTTGGCTATTATCTTCGAGGTATTAATCCCAGTGCCTCCTTCTTCTAGTAGTATTTATGATGCCATTCATTTCAAGGCCTCTCCTTACTGTTCCCCTAATCTTGGTTTCCCCCCAACATATACACCTTGTCAGGATCATTCTTGGGAGAAACATCAAGTTGCTAAAGGTTTCTCCCTTTCCCCCTCTCTTAAGAGGTATGTTTATAACTTTAACAATAGTGCCAGCTCCTCTACAGGAGTAGGTTGGTCCTGGTTTCAATGGCTGATTTCCAATGAAAAGGGGGCTTCAGCCGATATTTCTGCACTGGCTCAGTTGGTAGGAGCCAAAAGTTGGCTGGCTAATGTTTCTGGTACTGTTAGGGAAAGTGAACGAGGTAATAGACTTACATCTGTTTCATTCGACTCTCTGTTGTATAATGCCACATTCCCTCCTGCAATGGTCTGTGTCCAATCCCCCTTCTTATTCCTTTTGGCTAAGGCCACCTCTTCGGGGATGCTGGATTGTTCTCATACTACCTGTCTCTAATCTGAGTGTTGGAATGGTTCCTGGACTGTAGCAGTGGTTATGAAAATTCCAACTTTTGTCCCAATCCCGGTCACTGCCGATCCTGATGAATTCCCTATTGTTGAGCTACTTAGAGTCCGCAGAGATTTTGGAATCACAGCGGCTATAGGGACAGCCGTGGCGGTATCTGCTGCTGCAGCGCTTACGGCCGGAGTGGCTATGGCCAATCAAGTACAAACTGCTGCCACCATTAATCAAGTTGTCCAACAAACTTCCAGTATACTTGAATCTCAAAATACAATTAATCAACATATTTTGTCAGGGATTTTAGCTGCCAACCAAAGAATAGATTTACTCCAAGCTCAGGTAGAAGAATTGGCTGACTTGGTGCTTTTGGGTTGTGTTGACCAACGTGCACATTTATGCATAACCTCTGTCAGATTTAATGATTCCAGGAATGCTTCCCGCATCATTGGCGAATATTTGGCCGGAAATTGGTCCATGGAAGCGGAAGACATGATCCAGTCTCAACTAACCCAGATAGCTGTCTTGAATAACACCCGTGTTGATCCCGTGACTTTGGGTCAATTCACCGATTGGATATCTTTTGCTTTTTCCTTTTTTATAGAGTGGGTGGGGGTAGGCATTTTTGGTGCAATGTGTTGCTTCGGTATGTTTCTCTGTTTGTGGTTTCTCTGTTGCCTCAAGGACCGCAATGCTCACGATAAGGCTATGATCATCCAAGCTCTTGCAGCTTTCGAAAATGGCAATTCACCTCAAGTCTGGCTTGCGCATCTTAAACAATAAATCTTTGACATGGTCGTTGCACCCCAAGTTATTATAACATTGCACTGGGATCGGCAAGTCTTTCCTCGTTATTCTCTTAGTGTTGGAAAGCCCTTGCACTCTGCCGGTCTTGCTGCCATTGCACGCAGGTGGGTTTCCACACTAATGCTTCTCTATCGCCTTAAAGTCCGTGCCTTTCTTTCAGGGTGTTGTCAACTCGTTTGTCGTTGTGTACAGCCACAGTTCAGCCTCAGCTGTCCCCCTTCGTCCACCTTCGTCACGATACAGGATGCGAGGCAAGGCACTGCACTTGAGTGATCCTTGAAGTGGACCTCAAGGAGAGCATGTCCTATTGCATGCGGGTTTGATGTCCACGCCCCGCCCCACAAAAAAAGGCGTCAGCTGATATGGCTTCGGATCTGGGGAAGGGCCCTCCTTAGGACTGAGCCATACTATGCAGCCACTTCTGCACAGTGGGATAGGACCTCTACTCTCGCCTGTATTGTTTTCAGAAAACAGAAGGGGGGAACTGTGGTGAGCCGCTTCTGCAGATTATGGTCGCCATTGCAGGATGGCGCTGGCTCCACTGTGGTCTGTGACAAACAACTCCTTGTTTGGGAGAGTTGGTGCATGGTTTTTCAGCACCCTATGAGAAAGTTCCACGTGGCAGCTTCGCATTGGGGCTTGGGATGCTTTATTAAGGCTGGGGGTGGGCATCCGACAAGGAATTAGAAGAAATATCAAGGGCCTGAATAAACTGGTGAAAGAAGATTCCTGAGTTGCGTCTTCCTTGCGGGCAAAGGGTCGCGACATCACGGCAACAGAAGAATAGGTAAACAAAAGGCCCAAAGCAGGGTTTCTCCACTGAGACTTTCCTGGTCACACTGATAATTGAGTTTTCTGAGATGTTCCCATTCCCTTCAGCTATCCAGTACATGGCCATGTCACAGAGTTTGGAGGTGGTACATATCTTGGACACAAAACCATGATCTTATTCTTGAGATTAGCTAGATTTCAGGAAGAATACCAGAACTTAGGATGGTAGTATGTGTTGCCCATTCATAAGGCAAGCCGCAGACGATTCATAAATTGGGCAGGTTGAATGCTGGGAAGCTTTCTAATAGACAGGACACATCTATCGATGCATTCTCTTTTCTAATGTCTACAACCACGGACTCAGTGGGATACACAGACATTGAAACACTCGCCTTGTGAAATGACTTACTAGAAACAATTCACAGCAAACCAAACAATCAAACTTTCCTACCTATTCTCAGAACATGAGACAAAACCACAGACCCACACGCACACCCACAACCACACAGACCCCCAAGTAGGTCTGTGACTATCCGGAGTGTCCTCTGACTGGTGAGCCATAATATATTGCCCCATAAGGGGATGTCCTGTCTCAGATCTAGTCTCCGTGGCCAACTCTGTGATGCTGTCAGGAGCCAGCAGTGAGCCACTACCTGATTTCTCAGGAAAGGCCCCTCTTCAGACCTTCCTGGGATTTGGCCATCCTCACATCAGTAGGTACCAAGAAAGACTGACTCTGTCCTTGGTAAATCCAAACAAGTTTGACCACTGGGACTTGGACTGGGACTGGCTCTGGGTGCCTGGCTTCCTGGATCCTAAGTTCAGAGAGTTCTATAACCAAGGAAGTGAGGTGAGGTCACTTCCCTCAGGAACTGAATGAGGTCAGTACATTGGCAACCACTTTGTCCTAACAGTTGCTTCCAGATTCCGATGAGATGGAGGCTGCACCTACTTCTGTGACATTTTAACAATTTAGAATGGTATATCAACCATAGGCACCCGGGAACAGCTCTCCACACAGGCCTGGTTTTGTCCATCTTCTCTACATTAAGAGGGGAGAGGATAATTCAGATACATCCTTTCGTCCTGACCGGGTTGTTTGCCATGGAAGATGACTTTTGCTCTCTAAGGTCCTTCATTGCTGCCTAAATCTTCTCAAAAGATTATTTCTGCATGGACTTTTGAAGTTCTCAGCTGGTGGAGGATCCCCTACCTTCCTGCATTGAAATACCAACTCTGTCCCTGCTCTTCTGTAAAGTGAGATTGAGGGAACAGTGTATGGTTAGGGTTAATAGCGTGTTCGATTTGGGTTAGGAATCATTCTGCTATATGAATAATGGTATTGGGAACCTGTGATATTTATAAGAATATAGACGTGAAATACATGCATGAGATCAGAGACCTAGGAAAGATTTCAAGCCCCGAAATGCATTGGACCCTTGATTGGTATACTTAGCTTGAATTATGTTCTCCACCAAGGTCTCAGATAAATCGATATACAATGGCATAGGACCGTGTACCTCGGGTGATTGAATGCAGAAGAGAACATCCAGTCAAAAAGGGAGAGTCCGTACGATTAGGAAGATACTCAGTATGTTTAGGAAGAATAGTTAGTCTAGGAGTTGGACCAAAAGTTCTTTAGCAATAGGGTTTCGGTTTAAGAATGTAAATGTCAGCACATGTGAAGGGACAGTCACAATGATGAACTGGGGAAAATACGTAGGAAAGCAGATATCAATAGGGACCTTAGGAAATCAGGCAAAGTATAAGGTGAGTGATAGGATTAGATATTTTCAACAGGCGTGAGGTTGAATATATAATCTTAGGAAGAAACAAATATGTAGTCACCAATAGGATTGACATTTGAGAGCATTAGCCAACATGGACATGGATGTTTTTAGTAATCCATGCTCACTTTCCATTTAGGCTTTGGCACAATCATAAGTGTGACCTTTGCCTTTTGTGTCCAGAGTACTTCTGTGGTAAAATGTATATATAGATAAGGTGACATGAGTATTTCTTACACCATTACAGGGAGCAATATTCTGAAAACTTATACATTATTACTGGGGCTACAAATAGGTGTACCCTGTGTTGATGATTATAGAGATGATGCATGAATAGACCATATTGTGAATAAAGTATATTACTGGTTCCAACTTTATATAATGGATTGAATTTACATCTGAAAATATATAGGAAATCTTATATTGATATATACACATTCATTCCAATCAGTTATATATCTAATGGTAATATTAGGGTTATGGTTTATCATGAAGAGTGTGTGAGTTTTGCTTCAAAAATAATTATGGAATCAAAAAAAAATGTTTTTAGAAAGAAGTCTAGTGAAAGGACCAATAAAGAAACAAGGAGGAATACATGTGTTCTGAAGTAGGAAGTAATTGAATGTGAACCAAATGCCTATAAATTTGTGAACATGTGGATGAAAATATATATCCTATGATGTCCAAAAACTGAAGAAATTTTAATGTACCAGTGTTGAATAAAAATGAACTTCAAAATACACATCATGTCCCATAGGAATCTACTTGCATTGATGTTAAACTGGGTCAGTTACTGTTGAAATATTAGGATTTGTAACCACCATTCACTGAAGTTAGTTTTCAGTACTAGGAAACCAATATGTATTTCAGCTGGTTGAGTATTTCTGAGAATAATCTTGTGAAATGTTGTTTATAAATACACATGCAGGAACATGAATGAATTTATGGAGTGTATAATAAGACACATATATTTCATATTTTGGAAAATCTGGAGAATACACACACACACACACACACACACACATTAATATGTAGGAATACATATGCCAATCGAAATTCATCATGAAATATAATTCATCCACATATCCAAAAATATTCATTTTAATGAACATGGATTTATGTATAATGTTTTTCACTAGGAAGCTAACCCATAGGTTGAATTTTCAGTTCCATCAGTATTTAGGGGGAGTCATCTCTTCTCACAATTTTTATATTACAAAGTCAGTGAGCTCACAATAATGTACATGTGATACCATGTAGGATACTATACATGCATAAAAAAATACATGTGCTGAATAGGGTACAGAGTAAGGAAGACAGGAATTTACATATGTGGTAACTTTAAAAACTAATGGAGAAATATTACAATGAAAAGTTGACTAGATTTATAGCACATACACTTGATAAAGCAGAAGGCAAATCCAAGTATACACCATGCTTTCTATGAAAGGCCTGTATTTATATTCAGTTAGGTTTCTTTTTCTCCAGGATATTAGGATTAGTACTCAGAGTCTAGTAGGGTATGGGTTAGTGTCAGGGATTCAGTATTTCAAATGGAAAATATGAAAATGAATCTAATGTGCATGCAAACATGTGCTACACATAAATCTTCCCACTCTCATCCAGAACAATGCCTTGACATAACCATCGCTCCAAGTAAGACACAATTAGAGGAGAGGAGTTAGAAAATCTGTGAATACATATGTGGAAGGGAAAATGCTCAGGAGTTCACAACACTGGAGTTGGAAGAAAAGTTTCCAAAAGTAAGGGAGAGGGTAAACACTCCACAAACATGGAGCTCTGCTGGCCTAAAGACTTCGTGAGAAACTTTCTCTAAGGTTGGGCACATGAAATATATGTAATTGTCAGGAGATTTAGCTTCGTTTGTAGTGACACCATCAAATCTGGGTCTGCATCTATGTGACGTGGACGACATGGTTCCTTATTTTCTAATGAACATGACGTAGCAGTTCAAAATTCTCTCTTTGTAGGTAAACTGTGGCCACTGGGAGCTAAGTGTCTCCCCGTGTGGTCTGTGAAGCCATTTGGTCATCCTCCACTTTTTGTGGTGTTTCTTACTGCTACACTGTGAGATTGGTATTGGCTTCACGAAATACAAGGAGTTCAACTGGGACACAATGCTGGATGGAGTTCTGTAACGTATGGTTGGTCAGGGTCTCCAAGAGAATGTATGAACCAGCCTTCTATCCCACATAGCTTTCCTCCTTGACTATAGCAACCTGATTCTGAACATTGCCTTGAAACCTCTCCATATAACAAGATGCCTTTACATATAAGGGTCTGCTGCCTGCACCTTGTCAGTCACAAGGCTTTTTGAAGCCAATGGCAGATCCAGGTGGTCCTACCAAAAATATTTATTTACACACCTACCGCCCACTGCTCTACATCCACTACTCAGCAGGCTCCAACTTACTGGTATCTCTTTTCTTCACCATTTTCACAAAACCCAGTCAATCAAGGCACTATTTGGTACATTCATGATCAGCAACATGATATCCAAAGGTTCTCCAGTGCCATCTGGTAATGGGAATTTCAAAAATTTCATGGTACTTGTTTAGCCATTTTTCAAGGATGAAGTTGAAGGCACTGTGGATTTCAATTCAGGAACCATTAAATGGTGAGGAAGCTAATTTCAAAGAAAGCTCTGGAGAATTCTCACAGGCAAGGCTTCCCAAAAAGTGGCCAAAAGGTCACATGAATCCAGGCACAATGATGTGTACTATGTGAGGTCCATGTGTTTTCTGACTCTCAACTATGGCTGCCAAGTCTTTAAAAAAAACATGTGATAACCTGGCTGAGATTCTCAGTGCTCTATGCAAAGCCACCCTGGACGGAGATCTCAGTTTCCAAGGGTGACTCTCATGCATGGCCTCTTAAATCCCAACATGATTCATGGATATACTTTTCTGAGGTCAGTTCCAGAACTCAGTCTCTAATGGGAATCACAGCAGAGTTCAAGCCCAGGTGGACCCAGTCACCTCTTCCAACTGCCACACAAATGAGCACAATTGAAATCAAAACACTCCCACATGGCCCTCATGTTCTTCTATATTGACACTCATGATAAACTCTGGCTGGAGTTTTCCAAAAGGGGAGCATCCCAAGTCAGTGTTCAAAATAAGCTCCATTGCCCCTCATTTGCCTAAAGTCAGGGTGGCCTGGACACCCTTCCTGTGAACCAGGAATGATCAAGTAGGCCTGCCGTTAATACTTATTAATTATCCAAATTGAGGTCTTCTGACTGTGGGGTTTAGACTCTTTATTTGAATTAGTGTGATGAGAAATCACTAGCACCTATGGGCTAGCCTCTGCAGGGCTTTGAAGCACTCATTTGATCCAAAGATCCCTCTTCTCACTTGATGGAATTCAGGAACCTTACAGAGGAAGGTGAGAGACTTCATCCACAATGACTGCTCTTTTGGCCATTTTGGTATTGGACACATGGGATCTTTCTTTAGATCCATCACGTGCTGAGAATCTAAGCCACAGCCTCACACAGGGTCAAGAGGCTGATTCAGACACATCCCTTTCCAAAGCAATTAAGCAAAGAGCCACAGATGATGCCCTTTTATTTCCATTTGAAAACTGTTTTCTTCAGGCTTCACAAAGAGGTTGCCTGAGGCAAAAAACTTCCTGACATTCAGAGCAACAGAACAATAGGTAATTAGAAGTCCCAAAGCAGGGTTTTTTTCACTGAGACTTGTCAAAAGCCAGTGGTGAGCCACTACCTGCTTTCTCATAGAAGGCCCCTCTTCAGAGCTTTCCTGGCATATGGCCATCCTCACATCTGTAGGTACCAAGATAGACTGACTCTGTCCTTGGTAATTCACCACTGGGAGTAGGACTGGGACTGGCTCTGTATGCCTGGCTCCCTGGATGCCAAGTTCCGTCACCAAAGAAGTGAGGTTAGGTCACTTCCTTCAGGAACTGAAAGAGGTCACGGCCTTGGCAACCACTTTGTTCTAACATTTGCTTCCAAGGGTCCCATGAGATGGAGGCTTCCCCTACTTCCTGTGACACTTTCACAAGTTAATATGGTATATCAACCATAGGCACCTGGGAACAGCTCTCCACACAGGCCTGATTTGGTCCATCTTCTCTACATTAAGAAGAGAGAGAGGCCGATTAAGACACAACCCTTCATCCTGACCAGGTTGTTTGCCATGTAAGATGTCTTGTGCTCTCTCAGGTCCTTCATAGCTGCCTACATATTCTCCAGGGATCCTTTCAGCATGGACCTTTGAAGTTCTCATCAGGTAGAAGATCCCCTACATTCCAGTATTAAAAGACCAACTCTGTCCCTGCTCTTCTGTAAAGTAAGATTGAGGGAACACTGTATGTTTTGGGTTAATAACAGGTTCAGTTTGGGTTAGGAATCATTTTGTGGATGAATAATGGTACTGGTATCCTGCGATATTTATAAGAATATAGAGGTGATCTGTATGTATGAAAACAGAAATCCAAGAAGGATTGGAAGGCCAGAAAAGCATTGGGCTCTTGATTATGATACTTAGAATTGAATTACGTTCTGCACAGATGACTCAGATAAATCGATATACAATGGCATAGGGCCTTGTACCTTGGATGATTGAATGTAGAAGAGAACATCAAGTCAAAAAGGGATAGTCGGTAGGATTAGGAAGAAAGTAGGTAGGTTTAGGAAGAAGGGTGAGTGTAAGATTTGGAACAAAATTTCTTTAGCAATAGGATTTCGGTTAGAAAATGAATTAAAATGTATGCACATGTGAAGAGTCTGTCACAATGATGAACTGGGGAAAATATGTAGGTAAGCCGATATCAATAGAGACATTATGAAATCAGGCAAAGTAATAAGTGAGAAATAGGCTTAGACATTTTCAAAGGGTTGAGTTTGAATATGCAATCTTAGGAAGAAACAAATATGTAGTCACCAATAGGATTGACATTTGTGAGCATTAGGCAACTTGGACATGGATGATTTTAGTAATCCATGGTAATTTTCCATTTAGGCTTTGGTACAATCATAAATTTAAACTTTGAATTCTGTGTCCAGAATATTTCTGTGAATAAATGTATATGTAGATAAGGTGACATGAGTATTTCTTCCACCATTTCTGGGAGCAATATTGACTGACTACTTCTGAATGATAGGTACAGATTCTTTATGTGATTTGGAGTCATGAGAAACCCAAGCATTTCTTCAGGTCTTGAAGAACTCATATGACCCAAAGGATCCCTATTCTCACTTGATGGAGGTCAGAAATTGCTGGGAGCCATCAGCCAAGTAGGTATGACAATTTCCTTGCCAGCGTACCCCCATGTTTCTTTAGTGGAAGGACTCATGGAAATAGGACATTTTTTTGCAAGACATTGCATGTAAGGTGACCTTGCTCAAGGACCAGGGCAGGATCCATGTTTAGGGTGTTCCCCCTTTAGAATAGGGCAGTTTAGCATAATAGGAGATTAGGGTGTTCCCCCTTTAGAATAGGGCGTATCCTGCTGCTGAGTTCCTCTTGAGTTCTTAGGTTCAGACAGTGTATTTTGGGAGACAGAAGCCCATGTGGAGTGGATTTGGGCAGAGTAGTGGATTTGGACAGAGGTGGATTTGGGCAGAGAACGTGGATTCCCCCAGAACGTGTTTGTAGACGGCTGGTGTGAGTTCGGGAATAAAGAATTGCTGTTTGAATCTACAAGTTGTGTGGTGGCTCATGATTTGTGCCCAGCCAGAGACTGCGGCAAGGAATCTAACAGAGGAAGGGAAGATACTTCATCCACAATGACTGAACTTTTTGCCATTTTGGTTTTGGATGCACACATGGGATCTTTCTTTAGATCCATCAGGTGCTGATAATATAAGTCACAGCCTCACACAGGGCCAAGAGGCTGATTCAGACACATCCTTTTCCAAGGAAATTAAGCAAAGAGCCACAGGTGATGCCCATTCATTTCCATTTGAAACCTGTTTTCTTCAGGCTTCACAAAGGGGTGGCCTGAGGATAAGACCTTCCTGACATTCAGGGCAACAGAAAAATAGGTAAGCAAAAGTCCCAAAGCAGGGTTTCTGCACTGAGACTTTCCTGGTCACACTGTCCCTGCTCTTCCCTAATGTTAGATTGAGGGAAAAGTGTATGGTTAGGGTTAATAACACGTTCGATTTGCGTTAGGAATTATTCTGCAGGACGAATATTGGTACTGGGAATCTGCAATATTTACAAGAATATATAGGTGAAATATAAGTATGAAAACAGAAATCTAGGTAAGATTTGAAGCCCAGATGGGCATTGGGCCCTTGAGTGGGTTACTTAGCTTTGAATTATGTTCTGCACAGATGTCTCAGATAAATCGATATACAATGGCATAGGAACTTGTACCTTGGATTATTGAGTGTCGAAAAGTACATCCAGTCATAAAGGGAAAGTTCGTAGGTTTAGGATGATAGTCTCTAGGTTTAGAAACAACAGTGAGTATAGGATTTGGACCAAAAGTTCTTTAGCAATTTCTTTTCAATAAGAGAGTGAATGTAAATGTCAGCACATGTGAAGAGTCAATCACAATGATGAACTGGGGAAAATATGTAGGAAAGCAGATATCAATAGACACATTAAGAAATCAGGCAAAGTATAAAGTGAGGGATAGGATTAGACATTTTCAACAGGCTTGAGGTTGAATAAATAATCTTAGGAAGAAACAAATACATAGGATTTATCAATAGGATTTACATTTGAGAGCATTAAACAACCGGGACATAGATATTTTTAGTAATCCTTGCTCATTTTCCTTTTAGGCTTTGCTACAATCACAAGAGTGAGTTTTGCTTTCTTTGTCCAGAATATTACTCTGTTAAAATTTATATGTAGATCAGGTGACATGAGCATTTCTTCCACCATTACTGGGAGCAATATTTTGAAGACGTAATTGGGGAACAAAGTAGAGTACCCTGTGTCAATGTATATAGAAATAATGTATGAATAGACCATACTGAGAATAAATTCTATAACTGGTTCCAACTTTAAATAGTGGATTGATTTGATATCTGAAAATATACAAGAAATCTTAAATTGATATACATACATTCATGATAACCAGTTATACACTAACGGTAATATTAGGGTTAAGGTTTATCATGAAAAGTGTGTGAGTTTTGCTTCAATTATGATTATGGAAATCGAAAATAATGTGTTTGGAAAGAACTCTCATGAAAAGACCAGTCAAGAACCTTGGAGGAATATATGTGTTCTGAAGCAACAGGTGATTGAAATTGAAACAAATGCCTATAAATTTGTGAACTTGTGGTTGAAATATATATCCTATTTTGTGCATAAACTGAAGAAATAGTAATGTACCTCTGTTTAATAAAAATGAACCTAAAAATACACATCATGTACCATGGGACACTGCTTGCATTGTTGTTGAACTAGGTTTTACTGTAGAAATATTAGGATTTGTATGCACCATTCACAGAAGTTAGTTTTCAGTACTAGGAAACAGATATGTATTTCAGGTGGATGAATATTTCTGAGAATAATCTTGTGAAAAGTTGATCATAAATTCACATACATGAATATGAATGATTTTAAGGAGTGTATAATAAGATTCATATATTTCATATTTTGAAAAATATGGAGAGTGTGTATATATATATATATATATATATATATATATATATATATATATACACACACACACACACACACACACACACACAGACAGACATTAAAAACAAGCAATATATTTGCCAATCAAAATTCATCATGAAATATATATCATCCACAGGTGCAAAAATATTTATTTCACCGAAAATGGATTTATGAATAATGTTGTTCTACTAGAAAGCTCACCCATAGGTTGAATTTTCAATTCCAACAGTATTTAGGAGGAGTGATCTCTTCTCATAACTTGTATCTGCCTCTTCTTCAACCTCACAAAAATGTAGGTGTGATAACAGGTAGGATTCTATATGTGCATATAAAAATACATGTGCTGAACAGTCTACAGAGAAAGGAGACACCAATTTGTTGAGAGCCACAGCTGAAGGGGCCCCAGCAAACTTCCAGCTCCCAGAAACAGACTGCAGCATTTGGTGGCTCGCATGGGGAGCAACTGAGGGTAAGTGATAAGGTAAACTGTTCTCCCCTGAGGGCAGGGCGAGAGGATGGGTAGCCATTTTAGGATTCCTCTTTTGTTTTGCTTCACTTTTGTTTTAACTTGCCTGTCCATGGAGATGAGTGAGATGGAAGAAAAACCTCTCACATCTGAGGAAAAATTATTTACGTCTGAGGAACAGATAGTGAGAAAGGACCGATTCACATGTCAGGAGGATAGAAAGGCCATAATGACTCTTTGTTGTTCCCTTTTTATTTCATTCTGTCTCGGTTTTGTTTGGCATCATCTTGTTGGGTTGTATTATAGTAGAAATACGGGATCAGAAATTAGTAAAACACAAACTGAAAGACTGTTAAGTAAATTGTTAGAGGAAGGAGGCATCTCATTAAAGTCAAGAACATTCAGGGTATACGTTGATACAATACAAAAATGTAGCCCATGGCTTTTTAAGGAGGAGTTGTTAAATATACCATAATGGAACCATCATGGTGAAGATTAAAAAGAGGAGAAAAGAACAGCCCAGGGACTCTGCCAGTTGACACATTGCCATTGAGGACGTTCATATCTGGTTTGCTTAGTCCAAAGACTTTAGTTCAGACAAAGATAGAGGAACAAAGCTTAGGGCAGAAAATGCCATCAGGGGAAAAGTTACAAAAGGAGACTGCTACTAACAACTTTCTATCACCAGAGGGCATAAGTTTCCAATCAACAGCGCCACCTCTACAGGAGACTGTTACTAACACCTTTCTATCACCAGAGGATGTAAATGTCCAAATAACAAGGCCACCTCCATATGCTGGGAGGCACCCAAACCCCACAGTTGAGAGTTCGGATCCTGAGACAGGATCTCAAGTATTTACATGCCCTGTGTTTGAGGTAGGAGGGCAGCGAATTCACCATGCTTTAAATTTCAAAATAGTGAAGCACCTAAAAGAGGTTGTAACAACCTCTGGTCCTCAAGCACCCTTCATTGTAAGCTTGGAGGAATCCATTAACAACTTGAATATGACGCCAGTAGATTGGGCTAATATGTGTAAAGCTGTGCTAAATGGAGGTCAATACCTGTTATGGAAGGTTGCCAATGAGGAATTTTGCAAGGAGATGGCTAGGCAAAATGCAGAAGCTGGTTATTCTCAGAGAAATCTAGATATGTTGTTAGGAAAGGGACCTTATGAGGATCAGCAGCAACAAATCGCATATGATCCTGGTGTATACGCACAAATTGCTGCAAAGGTGGTTAGGGCATGGAAGACTTTACAAGGACATGGAGGTTTACAAGGTCAATTATCTAAGGTAATACAAGGAGCTAATGATTCTTACGCTGAATTTGTAGATAGGCTTATTCAAACCGCTACCAGAGTTTTTTGGGAATACAGAACTAGCAATGCCATTAATAAAACAACTGGCTTATGACCAAGCAAATCGTTGGTGTAGAGATATCATTAGACCATCGAAACATGAAGATTTAAACACATATATTAAATTATGTAGAGACATTAATGAATAAGAGCAAGTCGTGGCAGCTGCAGTAAAACAGGCT
The DNA here is from genome assembly GCF_048772815.1 of Callospermophilus lateralis. Lineage (NCBI taxonomy): Eukaryota > Metazoa > Chordata > Mammalia > Rodentia > Sciuridae > Callospermophilus > Callospermophilus lateralis. Next base: position 1,774,439 of record NC_135320.1, on the reverse strand, counting down.
TTAGATGCCAGAGACATCAATGAACAAGGGCAATTTGTGGCAGCTGCAGTAGAACAGGCTTTAGATGCAAGGCCAGGAACATGCTACAATTGTCAACAAACAGGATATTTTAAGAGGAATTGCTCCATAGGAGGAGGGTTTAACAAGACTAGGTACCAAAGGAGCAGAATAATGGGTATTTGCCCACGATGCCATAGAGGGAGACACTGGGCTAATGAATGCTGTTCTCAAACCCCCATAGAGAATACCTCATTATCAAAAAACGAACAAGGACCAGCTGTTTATCCATGATATCATGGAGAAAGGCATTGGGCTCAATTGCCAAAAAATGGACAGGGGGCCCAATGCTCTGGGGCCCAAAACCACAAATATACGGAGCACTGGAGGAACACAGCAACCCCATCAGGGTAGTGCCCAGGATACATTGTCCATCATACGCCTCATCAGACAAATCAGAGAGAGCGCAGGGTTGGACATCTGTGCCTCCGCCAGATCAGTACTAACTGCAAAGATGGGGGTTCAAATCATTCACACAGGGGTGAAAGGACCTCTTCCCAAAAAACAGTAGGCTTATTATTGGGACACAGCTCTTCTAATCTAAAAGGTCTTATGATAAGTCCTTGGGTAATTGATCCCTTCATTATGAAGGTGAAATAAAATTTATAGCCAGTTCTCCAAAGGATATATCAGTAATTGCACCAGGAGATAGAATAACACAGTTACTAATAATACCCTGTCTACATGATAAATTTTTCAGTCATGCTGTAGAAAGAGGTTCCAAGGGATTAGGCTCCACAGGTGTAGATTGGGCTATTCTTTCATTAAATTTAGATTCTCGCCCCATGCTAAAACCAAATATTCAAGGACATGAATTTAATGTGCTACTGGATACAGGTGCAGTCCTTAGCATCATCTCTCATCAAGAATGGCCAAAATATTGGCCATTACAACAAGCCACTCAAATGCTTTGAGACCTAGGAGTGGCGACTAATCCCCACAGAAGTGCAATGGTATTAGATTGGAAAGATTCTGAAGGATGTGAAGGAACTATACAGCCATATGTATTGGATCATCTTCCTGTAAATTGATGGGGACGAGATGTCCTAGATCAATTAGGTTTGACATTAACAAATAACATCAATCAAAATGCACCCACTATTATGGCTAAAGAAGGTTTTAGGAAAGGAAAAAGATTAGAAAAACTAGAACAAGGTATAGCAGCACCAATTCAAATAGATCAAGCAACAGACAGACATGGGTTGGATTTTCAGAAAGGGCCACTGAGACAATAAAAATTACTTGGAAATCAGAAAGACCAGTATGGGTTCTTCAGTGGACCCTGACTAAAGAAAAGATACAATCACCCCCAGGACCTGGCCAAACAACAATTAGCGGAAGAACATATACAACCTTCTGTATCTCCCCATTATACTCCCATTTTTGTCATCAAAAAGAAATCTGGTAAATGGAGATTATTGCAAAACTTAAGAGCCATTAATAATGAGATGGTCAGTCGGGGATCCCTCAATTGTCTGCTTTGCCAAAAATTTGGTATCTTTTAGTTATACATATTAAATTTTTTTTTTCAATTCCAATTCTTCCTGAGGATAGTCCATGTTTTGCATTTACTATCCCTGCACTGAATCATGAAGGTCCTGATCAGAGGTATGAGTGGAAAGTACTCACTCAAGGGATGGCTAACAGCCCAACTATGTGTCAAATTTATGTTAACAAAGTAATCCAGCCACTTAGAAATCAAAATTCTGAAATACAAATATTTCACTATATGGATGATGTATTATTAGCACACAAAGGTAAAAACGCATTGCTAGAATGTTATGCAACACTTACAAACTTATTAAAAATTATAATCTAGAGATAACAATTGACAAAGTACAATTAAATTTTCCAATTAATTATTTAGGAGTTCTATTATCCTCAACCATGGTCAGTCCACCAAAAATTCAAATACGAGTAGATCAACTCCAATCACTTAATGACTTTCAAAAGTTATTAGGAGACATAAATTGGATAAGGCCTTATCTAGGTATACAAAGAGGAGAGTTGGGACCTTTATTTGATATCCTAAAAGGTCCATCTGATCCAAATTCACCCAGAATGTTAACGCCTGAAGCAAGTAAGGCATTAAAATTATTGAAACATATATGGGAAATATGCATTTGGATAGATTTGATAAAATTTTGCCTTTATTATTTATTGTACTACCAACAAAAAATATTCCTACAGGAGTATGATGGCAAGAAGCTCCATTATAATGGATTCATTTTTCTTATTCTTCTAACACTATAATTAATAGGTATCCCAAGGCTGAGTGACAATTAATACTCATAGGAATAAAAGCAGCAAAGGGAGTGTTTGGAATTTCTCCCAATAAAAGTATTACTCCATACACTATGAATCAAATTGATTAATTATCTAATGAGTTAAATACTTGGGCAATAATCATGTGTAAATCTAATGTTTCATTTGATACCCACTTACCATCTAATCTTTTATTGTCTTTTTGGTCATCGCATCCTGTAATTTTTCCAAAAATTACAAGAAAACACCTATCATGAATGCTCCAAATATATTCATTGATGGGTCAAATAATGGTACAGCAGCAATTGTTACACCTGATCAAACTGTTACATTTTTAATACCCCAACAATCAGCTCAAAAGGTAGAGCTTATTGCAGTATTATAAGCTTTTGTGATGTTTAAAGATTCTGTGTTTAATTTATTTTCCAATAGTCAGTATATAGTTAATGCTATAGTATCCCTTGAAGATGCTGGTAGGATTTCTTCTTCCTCTACTGTTTTCTCTTTCCTTTCCACTATACAAAGTCTAATCTGGGACAGAAAAGATCCATTCTTAATAGGACATATCAGGGCACATCCAGGATTGCCTGGAGCCCTTAGTTTGGGCAATGATTTAGCAGATAAAACTACACATGACATACATACATATTTTCTCTACACTAGAAGAAGCTATAAATTTTCATAAAAAGTTGCATATCAATGCTAATACTTTACAAAAGCATTTTAAAATAACTAAGTAACAAACTAGAGAAATAATAAAACAATGTCAAAATTGTGTGACCATTTTACCACAAGTTAATCTTGGAGTCAATCCTAGAAGATTGATACCTAACCATATTTGGCAGATGGACGTCACACACTTGCCAGAATTTGGAAAATTAAAATATTTGCATGTTACAGTTGATACTTCTTCTGGATTTTTGATGGCCTCCCTTCATGCTGGAAAAAAACTAAAGATGTTGTAGCTCATTGCTTACAAAATTTTGCCACTTGGTCATTCCAAAAGAGTTAAAATAGATAATGCCCATGGTTATACGTCTAACTCTTTTAAACAATTTTGCTCATCATTTGGCATTACTCATATAGCAGGAATCCCATGCAATCCACAGGGACAAGGCAGAGTTGAAAGAGCACATCAATCTATTAAAATGTACTTATTAAAGTAAGAAGACTGAATTGGGAAGAGACATAAATTCCCCAAAGATGAACTTAAAACAACCCTTTTTAACTGTAATCTTTTTAAATTTGGGTTTTCAGGACTTAGTGCTGCAGAAAGGCATATGTGTCCAAAAAACGTGTATAAGCCCAAGGTACATTGGAAGGATATTCTAACAGGACAATGGAAAGGTCGTGACCCATTAATTTTCTAGAATTGGGTGTTTGTTTGTGGGTTTCCACAGGAAGAACAGCAGCCGATTTGGATTCCAGAGAGATTAACTAAGGTTCTGACCCAGTGATTGCCTAAAGTCACGGGTCTGTTTATGTGTTTCCACAGGGAGAACAGCAGCCGATTTGGATTCCAGAGAGATTAACTAAGGCGATTTCTATAGACCAAAATAAGATGATTTGGCTCAAATCCATAACAGCTGATGTGCAAAACTCCAGTTTGGCTATCCTTACATCGGCGACAGAACAGGGATGCTTTTTTCAATATCTATTTTATTATTGCCCTTTACCACATCATGAAGTTTTCTTTTGTTTTTTTGAGCTCATACAGACCTAGGTTAATGTTTTGATGATCAGTTCTATTTTTTGTCTATAGAGCTTTTAAACATTGCAATGATGATTTCACCTGTAAAAAGTTATAAGGCCTTTACTATTATATTATGTGTTTTATGTATTTATTATGTGTGCACACTTGTGTTTTGTGTTATATGTTTGAATGTGTGTATGTCCATATATCATATATGATGAGTGCTCATGAAAAAATGGATCCATTTTTTTTAATTCACGTGAATTAAATGGTTTAATTTAAATGGGGTAAACAACTGTTCAGGATTGTTTTAATATGTGAAAAAATAGGAGGTTAACAGACCTGTTTTTTTACTTTTACTTTTTTTTCATTATATTTAATAATTCTCTTCAAGATAATGTAAATTGTTAAGAAAATTGTTTTCTTTTAGTGCCTTCTGGAATGTTACATAATTTTTTCTTTAGCCATTATTGCCAGAATTCCTACCTTTATCCCAGTGCCGGTGAAGACAAAGATAAAACCAATATACAGGTTCTGCAATACCCATCACTGAACTGCTTGCAGAACTTGCTTGTAATATGTGTCACTTGTATGCATTGTGAACTCACTTGTATGCATTGTGAACTATCTGCTGGTGCAGCGAATTGTGGTAGTGTTGGGATACTTATGCTGATTCTGTCATCAGTGGTACAATTTTTCCAAAAGGAGCCCTCAATTGGCTTGGTGTATCTTCCCTATTCTCGCTTGATAGAGGTCAAGAAACTTACGGAGAAAGGCGAAAGACTTCATCCACAATGATTGCTCTTTTGTCCATTTTTGTTTTGGATGCACACATGGGATCTTTCTTTAGATCTATCAGATTCTGAGATTCAAAGCCACAACCTCACACAGGGCCAAGAGGCTGATTCAGACACATCCCTTTCCAAAGCAATTAAGCAAAGAGCCACAGGTGATGCCCATTCCTTTCCATTTGAATACTGTTTTCTTCAGGCTTCACAAAGGGGTGGCCTGAGGCAAAGACCTTCCTAACATTCAGGGCAAGGGAACCATAGGTAAGCAAATTGCCCAAAGCAGGGTTTCTCCACTGAGACTTTTCTGTTTACAATGATATCTGAGGTTTCTGAAATCTTCCCATTCCCTTCAGCTATCCAGTACATGGCCATCTCACAGAATTTGGAGGTGGTACGTATCTTGAACACAAAACAATGAGGCTATTCTGGAGAGAGGCCAGAATTCAGGAATAAAACAGAAACTTAGGAAGATAGTAGGTGTTGCCTGTCCATAAGGCAAGCAACAGTCCACTCATAAAAAGGACAGAATGAATGCCTGGAAGCTTCCTACTAGAAAGGACACCTCCATTGATGCATTCTCTTTTCTAAAGACTACAACAACGGACACAGTGGATATACAGACATAGAAAAACTCGCCTTGTCAAATGACTTACTAGAAACAGTCGACTAAAACCAAACAAACCACCTTTCCTACCTATTCTCAGAACATGATACAAAACCATGAACTCACACCCACACCCACAAAGGCACCTCCTTCCCACAAGTAGGTCTGTGACTATCTGTAGTGTCCTCTGACTGGTGGACCATACTATGTTCTTCCAAAATGGCCTGTCTTGTATCAGATCAGGCCTTCTTTGCCAACTCTGTTAAGTTGTAAGAAGCCAGCAGCTGTCTCAGGAAAGGCCCGTCTTCAGAGTTCTCCTGGTATTTGGCCATCCTCACATCAGGAGGTACAAGAAAGACTGACTCTGTCCTTGGTAAATTCAAACAAGTGTGCCCACTGGGACTAGGACTGGGACTGGATCTGGGTGCCTGGCTACCTGGATCCTAAGTTCCGAGAGTTCCATCACCAAGGAAGTGAGGTAGGTCACTTCCTTCAGGAATTGAATGAGGTCAATATCTTGGCAACCACTTTGTCCTAACAGTTCTTTACAAGGGTCCCATGAGATGGAGGCTGCCCCTACTTCCTCTGACACATTCATTAGTTAGAATGGTATATCAACCATAGGCACCAGGGAACAGCTCTCCACACAGGCCTGTTTTGGTCCATCTTTTCTACATTAAGAACAGAGTGGCTGATTCAGACAGAATACTTCATACTGACCGGGTTTTTTGCCATGGAAGATGATTTTGCTATTTCAGGTCCTTCAGAGCTGCCTAAGTCTTCTCCAGGGAACATTTCTGCATGAACCTTTGAGGTTCTCAGCAGGTGGAAGATCCCCTACATTCCTGTATTGTAAGACCAACTCTGTCCCTGCTCTATTGTAAAGTTAGATTGAGGGAACAGTGTATGCTTAGGGTTAATAACAGGTTCGATTTGGGTTAGGAATCATTCTGAGGGATGCATAATGGTACTGGGAACCTGCAATATTTACAAGAATATATAGGTGAAATATAAGTATGAAAACAGAAATCTAGATATGATTTGAAGCCCAGAAGTGCATTGGGCCCTTGATTGGGATACTTAGCTTTGAATTATATTCTGCACAAATGTCTCAGATAAATCGATATACAATAGTAAGTGATAGGATGAGACATTTTCAACAGGCTTGAGGTTGAATATATAATCTTAGGAAGAAACAAATATTTAGTCACCAATAGGATTGACATTTGATAGCAGTAGGCAACCTGGACATTGATGTTTTTAGTAATCCATACTCACTTTCCATTTAGACTTCAGTACAAACATTAGTGTGACATTTGCATTTTGTGAAAGAAGTCACATGAAAAGACCAGTGAAGAAACCTCGTAGAAAACATGTATTCTGAATTAGGAAGTTTTGGAATGTAAAACAAAATGCCTATTAATTTCTTAACTTGATGAAATATATACCAGTATTGAATAAAAATGAATGACAAAATACACATCATGTCCCATAGAAATATACTTGCATTGATATTAAACTGGGTCAGTTACTGCAGAAATATTAGGATTTGTATGCACCATTTATTGAAGTTAGTTTTCAGTACTAGGAATCAAATATGTAGTTCAGGTGGATGAATATTTCTCAGAATAATTTTGTGAAAAGTTGATTATTAATCCACATACATGAAAATGAATGAATTTAAGGAGTGTATAGTAAGACACATATATTTCACATTTTGAAAAATCTAGAGTGTGTGTGTATATACATAAACACACACAAAGACACACACACACACACACACACAGACATTAAAAAGTAGCAATATATGCCAATTGAAATTCACCATGAAATATATGTCATCCACAGATCCAAATAAATTCGTTTTACTAAACATGGATTCATGTATAATATTGTTGTACTAGGAAGATCAACAATAGTTTGAATTTTCAGTTCCAACAGCATTTAGGAGGAGTGATCTCTTCTCACAATTTGTATCTGCCAAGTCAGCCACCTCACAAGAATGTACGTGTGGTACCAGGTAGGATTCTATATGTGCATATTAAAATACATGTACTGAATAGGCTACAGAAAAACGGAGACAGGAATTCACATATTCGTTAACTTTAAAAACACATGGAGAACCATTTCAACAAAAAATTGACTAGATTTATAACATCTACCCTATATAATGCAAAAGGCAATTCCAATGATACACCCTTCATCCTCTGAACTGCTTGTATTTCTATTCTTTTTGGGTTAATTTTCCCCATCATATTAGGATTAGTAGTCAGAGTCTAGTTGGGCATGTGTTAGTGTTAGGGATTCAGTATTTCAAATGGAAATTTGGAAAACGTTTCCAATGTTTATGCCAATATGTGCTACAAAAATATCTTCCCACTCTCATCCAGAACAATGCCTTGACTTTACCTTCATTCCAAGTAAAACACAATTAGAGTGGAAGAGTTAGAAAATCTGTGAATACTTATCTGGAATCGAATATGCTCAGGAGTTCACAAACTTGGAGGTGGTAGAGAAGATTCCAAAAATAAGGGAAAGGGAAAAAACTCGACAAACATGGAGCTCTGTTGGACTAAAAGCTTCTTGAGTAACTGCCTCTGAGGTTGGGCACTTGAAATATATGTTGTAGTCAGGAGATTTAGCTTCCTTTGTAGTGAGACCATCAAATCTGGGTATGATTCTATGTGACCTGGAATACATGATTTCTTATTTTCCAAAAAACATTAGGAAACAGTCCTTAATTCTCTCTTTGTAGGTAAACTGTGGCCACTGGGGGCTAATTGTCTACCCTTTTGAACTCTTAAGCCATTTGGTCATCCTCCAGTTTTCCTGGTGTTTCTTGCTGCTGCACTGGGAATTTGGTATTTGCTTCACGAAATACAAGGAATTCAACTGGGACACAGTGCTGGAGGGAGTTCTGTCACGTGTGGTGGGTCAGGGTCTGCAGGAGAATGCACCAACCAGGCTTCTATCCCACATAGCTTGCCTCCTTAACCATAGCAACCTGATTCTAAACATTGGCCTAAAACCTCTCCATATAACAAGATGCCTTTACATAGAAGCGTCTGCTGGCTGCACCATGTCAGTCACAAGCCAATTGGAAGCCAATGGCAGATCCACATGACCCCACCACAGATGGTTTTTTTTTTATCACACACCTGCCCATCACTGCACTAGGCCCACTACTCAGCAGGATCCAACTTCCTGGAATCTCTGTTCTACACCATTTTCATGAAACTCAGTCAATCATGTCACTGTCCTGCATATTCATGATCAGCAACAGGACATCCAAAGTTTCTCCAGTGCCATCTGGTCATGGGAATTTCAAAAATTTCATGGTATTTATCTAGCAATTTTTTAAGGATGAATTTGGCAGCATGTGGGTTTCAATTCATTCAGGGACCATTAAGTGTTTTGGAAGTTCATTTCAAAGAAAGTTCTGGAGAACTCTCACAGGCAAGGTTTCCCAAAGATTGGCCAAAAGGTCACATAAATCCAGGCCCATTGAGGTCTACAATGTGAGGTCCATGTGTGTTATGACTCTCAACTAAGCCTGCCAAGTCTTTCAGAATAAAATCATGTGATATCCAGCCTCAGATTCCCAGTGATCTCTGGAAAGCCACCCTGGGACTAGATGTCAGTTTCCAAGGGTGACTCTCATACTTGGCCTCCTAAAATCCCAACACAATTCATGGCAATACTTCTCTAAGTTCTATTCCTGTACTCAGTCTCTAAGGGGAATCACACCACAGTTCAAACCCAGGTGGACTCAGTCATCCATTCCAACTGCCACAAAAATGACCACAATTAAAACCAAAACACTCCCACATGGCCCTCATCTTCTTCCATATAGACACTCATCATATCCTCTGACTGGAGATTTACATGAGGAATGCAGCCCAAGACAGTGTCCAAAATACGCTCCCTTGCTCCTCGTTTACCTAAATTCTGAGTGACCTGGAAACCCTTTCTTTGAACCAGGAGTGATCAAATAGGACTGCCATTAATACTGATCCACTTCTCAAATTTGAGACCTACTGACTGTGGGGTTTAGATTCTTTATGTTAATTGGAGTCATGAGAAAACCCAAGCACCTATGTGCTAGCCTCTGCAGGGATTTGAAGAACTCATTTGACTTAAAGGATCCCTATTCTCACTTGATTGATGTCAGAAACCTTACAGAGGAAGGCGAAAGACTTCATCCACAATGACTGCTCTTTTTGTCATTTTGGTTTTGGATGCACACATGGGATCTTTCTTTAGATCCATCAGTTGCTGAGAATCTAAGCCACAGCCTAACACAGGGCCAAGACGCTGATTCAGACAAATTCCTTTGCAGAGCAATTAAGCAAAGAGCCACAGGTGATGCCCATTCTTTTTTATTTGAAAAAGGTTTTCTTCAGACTTCACAAAGCGTTGGCCTGAGGCAAAGACCATTCTGACATTTAGGGCAATAGAACAATAGGTAAGAAAAGGCCCAAATCAGGGTTTCCACAATGAGACATTACAGGTCAAACTGGTATGTGAGTTTTCTGAGATGCTCGCCATTCACTTCAGCTATTCAGTACATGGCCATGTCACAGAGCTTGGAGGTGGTACATATCTTGGATACAAAACCATGAGCCTATTATGGAGAGTGGCCAGATTTCAAGAAGAAAACAGGAACTTAGGAAGATCGTAGGTGTTGCCCATCAATATGGCAAGCCGCATTTCATTTATAAATTGGGCAGGATGAATGCTGGTAAGCTTTCTAATAGACAGGACACATCAATTGATGCATTCTCTTTTCTAAAATCTATAAACACGAACACAGTGGGATACAGAGACACAGAAACACTCGAATTGTCAAACGACTTACTAGAAACAATTCAGTCCAAACCAAACAAACCTCATTTGTACCTATTCTCAGAACAAGAGCCAAATCCACAAACCCACACCCACACCCACAAAGGCACCTCTTTCCCCCAAGTAGGTTGTGACTATTTGGAGTGTCCTCTGACTGTGGGACATTCTGGGTCCCCCGAAATGGCCTGTCCTGTCTCTGATCTTGTGTCCTTTTTCAACTCTCTGAAGTTGTCAGGAGCCAGTGGTGAGCCACTACCTGCTTTCTCATAAAAGGCCCCTCTTCAGAGATTTCCCGCCATTTGGCCATCCTAACATCAGTAGGTACCAAGAAAGATTGACTCTGTCCTCGGGAAATTCAAAAAGTGAAACCACTGGGACTGGGACTAGGACTGGCACTGTTTGACTGGCTTCCTGGATCACAAGTTCAGAGAGTTCCATCACCAAGGAAGTGAGGTGAGGTCACTTCCGTCAGAAACTGAATGAACTCACTGCCTTGTCAACCACTTTGTCCTAAGAGTTGCTTCCAAGATTCCCATGAGATGGAGGCTGCCCCTGCTTCCTGTGACACTTTAACAAGTTAGAATGGTATATCAACCATTGGCACCCAGTAACAGCTCTCCACACTGGTCTCATTTGGTCCATCTTCTCTACATTAAGAATAGAGAGGCTGATTCAGAAACAACCCTTCACCCTGACCAGGTTGTTTTCAATGGAAAATGACTTTTGCTCTCTCAGGTCCTTCAGAGGTGCCTACATCTTCTCCAGGGATTATGTCTGCATGGACCTTTGAGGTTCTCAGCAGGTGGAAGATCCCCTACATTCCTGTATTATAAGACCAACTCTGTCCCTGCTCTTCTGTAAAGTTAGATTGAGGTAAGAGTGTATGTTTAGGGTTAATAACATGTTTGATTTCGGTTAGGAATCATTCTGCTGAATGAATAGTGGTATTGGGAACCTGCAATATGTATAAAAATATAGAGGTAAAATATATGTATAAAAACAGAAATCTAACTAACATTTGAAGCCCAGAAGGGCACTGGGGCCTTGATTGGGATATGTAGCTTTGAATAAATCAATATACAATGGCATAGGACCTTGTACCTTGGATAATAGAATGTAGAAGAGCACATCCAGTCAAAAAGGATAGTCGGTAGTGAAAGGTTAATAAAATAGGTACTTGTCACTTCCTGTTTTCCCTTATGCTTAACAAAACACTGTTGAAATATTGAGAACTGTTTGCTTATCTTGTTCCCAGAATGTGCTGTTCCCAACTGCCAAAGTGTAGAATGTACTCCCTCACCCGGTTGCACGCAAACCGACCACTCGCCAAGACCCAGCAGTAAACTTCCCTCCCTGCCCTCTCCAAGGAAAGTATATATGTTCTGCTTAAACTGCTCTCAGGGCTCTCTGCTCTATTCAAGTGAGCTCTGAGCCCCAGCATGCTGGACCCCCAATAAACCCTTTGCTGTTGGATAAGACAGTCTCTTGGTGGTCTCTTCCTTCAATGCTCGCCCGACCTTTACATATGGAGATTCCACCGAGTTCTGGCAGCGGCAGACAAGAGACCCTAACGGGCTCCTCTTGGGTTAAGTAAGGCGCCTCTTTCTGGTTTCAGTGTTAATCTTAGGGCTTGGAAAAATGGCTGTCAATGAAGAGCGTGAGCTCTCTCCGATGGTGGCTGACAGACATGTCACAGAGCCACAGGCCACGTCCCTGGGGGACGCCCCAAAGGACTCGGAAAATCGAGGAACAATAGTCTCCTCGACTCAGTGATATTTTGTATCGGATTCGGTATTGCCAGCCCATTGGGTTTTGCTGGCTACTCAGTCCTGTTCTCAGTTTTGGATGTCCATTGAATGTCTTTATTGACTTGTTTTGTCTGTGTCGTCTGTCCTTGCATTCACTCTTTGTGTATCTTTCATTATGGGACACAATACTTCAATACCCATGTCCCTGACCCTTGATCACTGGACCAAATTTCACTTAAGGGCTCAGAATCTTTCCTTTTTCAGTAAAACGCTGGACCTGCCAGACTCTCTGTGCCTCAGAATGGCCCACCTTTGGACTTGGATGGCCTCTAGAAGGATCTTTCTGCTTCCCACTAATTTAATAAGCCAGAGATATTGTCTTTCAACTGGGCACACATAGCCATCCGGATGAACAGCCATATATCTTAACTTGTCAGGACCTCTGCAAATCTCCTCCTCCATGGGTGAAGCATTTCCTTGCCCTCTGCCCCCACTCCTACTCCTTCCCCCACGATCTCTCAAACCCTCTTCTCCTCCTCCTCCTCCACCCTCTGTTCTCCCTGAGTCACAAGATTTGACTCTACTGGACTCTCTTCCCCTCCTTATTCCCTGCCCTCGTCCCCCAACCACCAACACCCTCTAAGTGATTCCCCTGCAGCTGACTCAGCCTCTCCACCGTTGGACAAAGCTAAGCTAGCCCAGCGCCCTCCAGATAACTCGTCCGCGGCACACACAGCCCCTCCTCCCCAGGAGGAAGCTGGCCTGGCTAAGGGAACTCGCTGGCGGTGAATGTTTGAAAACCCTGGAACTCCTGTGATGATCCCCCTATGGCCCTACGGGCCAATGATTGACAAAGGCAATGGGGGGAAAATGCAAGCCTACCAATATTGGCCTTTCTCCTCTTCAGACCTATATTACTGGAAAAATAACAATCCCCATTTTTCTGAGGATTCTACCCGGCTCACATGTCTGGTTGAGTCATTGATGTTTTCAGAGTCGCCTACTTGGGATGACTTTCAACAACTCCTAGGGACTCTCTTTATGACAGAGGAACAAAAGAGAATCCTCCTGAAGCTAGGAAAAAAATCCTAAGACCAGATGGGAGACTGACATATCTTCCCAACATAATCAAAGCCGGCTTTCCCTAGAATCAACCCAACTGGTTCCCCAAAACTTTGAAGGTAGAAAGCATCTGTCCACTTCTCACTGGGTTCTAATAGTGGGCATCCGAGTGGCCGCTAGGTGACCAACTACTTTGGCCAAGGTAATAGAGATTATTCAAGGGCCTGATAAATTTCCCTCTATGTTTCTAGAGAGAATTATGGAGGCATAGGATATATACTCCTTTCAATACTCATGCAGAGGATCAAAAGGCATCTGTCACAATGGCCTTTATTGGGCATGCTGCCCTGGATATTTAAAGAAAGTTACAATGCTTAGATGGATTACAAGATATGACTTTGAGAGATTTAGTCAGAGAAGCCGAGAAAGTATACTATAAAAGAGAAACTGAGAAAGAGAAGGGAGCAAAGGGAGAATAAAAGAAACAAAAGACAGACTAATGAGTTGACTAAGGTCCCGGTAACAACAACCAAAGGGCCAGAAAATAAGAAACGGGGAGACAGGAAGGGATACCTGGTCTCACGCCAGAGGCCCCCCTGACCTCAGATCAATGTGCCTACTGTAAAGAAAGAGGACACTGGGTTCAAGAGTGCCCTAGAAAAAGACAGCCACGGCAGGCAGCCATTCTGACTCTTGAGGATGACTACAAAAGTTGGGGCTCAGATCCCCTCCCCAAACTCAGCGTAACTTTTGAAGTGAAGGGGACCCCAGTAAACTTTGAAGTGGACACAGGGGCAATAAACTCAGCCCTTAAGGCCCCATTGGGCCCTCTATCAAACAAAAGGTCTCTAGCTCAAGGGGTAATGGCTGTAAATGTCGGGCTTGGACAACTAAGAGGACCATGGACCTGGGGAAAGAAAAAATCCATCACTCCTTTTTAGAAATCCCTGAATGCCTGGCCCCATTGATGGGCAGAGATCTGCTCACCAAGCTCCGGACCAAAATAAGTTTTAACCCTGAAGGCCCCCAAGTGGAATTTCTAAATCCTCCAGTAAAAACTCCTACAGTCATGGCTCTAACTATGTCAGTAGAAAATGCACATCAACTCACTCACCTTGGTTCAAAAAAACTGCAGGTATTTCTGAAGTATCAAAAACAGAGTTTTCCACTAACAGAGTCACAGCAAAATGAAATAACTGAATGGGTATAAAAACCCTGTTGCTTCCATCAATTGGTTAATTCTTACCCTTTCAAGCTTCCTGCAGGAAAGCACCTACGAGGAACCAGACCAGGACAATTCTGGGAAGTGGACTTTACTGAAATTAAGCCAGCAAGGTATGGACATAAATATCTCCTAGTCTTTGTAGATACATTTTCAGGATGGATTGAAGTCCTCCCCACAAAAAGAAAAAAGAAGAAAAGAAACAGCGCAAATGATGCTCAAGAAGATAGTGGAAGATATTTTTCCAAGATACGTCCTGCCTAAGGTAACAGGGTCTGATAATGCACAGGGGTTCATGGCCCAGGTAAGTCAGGGGTGAGCCAGGAACCTGGGGGTTAATTGGAAGTTATATTGTGCTTATTGACCCCAGAGTTCAGGACAGGACAGGGTGAAAGAATGAATAGAACCATTAAAGAGACCTTAACGAAATTCAGCTTAGCGACCAGCATAAAAGATTGGACTATGCTCCTGCCTTATGCAAATTTTCATGCAAGAAATACTCCCTATGTTTCTTGAGTAACCTCACCCCCTGTGAAATTCTCTATGGGGCCCCTCCACCAGTAAGGGACCTAACCCCAACTCTAAGACCTAACGATCCCTTCCACACCAACTTTCTTGACAGACTTAAAGCTCTTGAAAGAACTCAGCGATACCTGTAAAAACAGCTGGCCACTGTTTACCAAACTGTGGACGAGGGGACTCCACATCGACATCAATTAAGAGACTTCATCTATGTAAGACACCATCAGGTGTCATCCCTGGAACCCGGCTGGAAAGTACCATACCAGGTGCTACTTATAACACTTACAGTGGTAAAGGTAGACGGAATCACTTCCTGAATCCATGCCTCTCATCTCAACCCTGCGCCCTGTCCAGACTCTTTCTGCAAACTGTAAAAGACTAGTAACACTTTCAAATTGCATATTCGCCATGTGGATAAGGCTATAGACTGACCCCTTGGCCACAAATAGTCCTAACCCTCATCAGCCCGTTCAGCAGCGATAGCTGATCACAAATCCTACTGGAAAAAAAGTATAATCTATCTTGCATACAGCCACCTTAGGGACCTGGTGGCCATCTCTCCACCCAGACATTTTTCAGTTGGGTATAGGTCTTTCCTATTGGGATATCCCTGATGAAGAGGATCCCACTAAAATACCATTAAATACCTTCCGTACCATAGGTAATGGAAACAAACATTATTGATGTGGGGACACGCGAGCCAGATGCAGGTTGGCTAGCCTAGATTACTATGTTTGCCTGGCAGACTATCAAAGCCACAAACAGTCACGGCTGTGTGCGAGAAAAGCCAACTTTTTCTGTAAGTCATGGGGATGTGAGCATACAGGGGCTGCCTGATGGAACCTAAACTCCTCATCTAATTCAGTACAGAGCATTGGCCATACTACCAATTAGATAACCAAAACCGATGGCCCCCAGAGGGGTCTCTAGATCCTCAAATTCTGTGTGACCTTTTTTTTTTTTTAAAGAGAGAGTGAGAGAGAGAGACAGAGAGAATTTTTAATATTTATATTTTAGTTTTTGGCGGACACGACATCTTTGTATGTGATTCTAAAGATCGAACCCGGGCCACACGCATGGCAGGCGAGCACGCTACCGGTTGAGCCACATCCCCAGCCCCGCGTGACCTTTTTAACTTCTGCAAGTGCTCAAAAGGGTGAAAGGAGGTTTCCCTATGGGCAGGACTTTTCAATCCTTCACTCACATCATGAACTATGCTTATACAATAGATCCTCACCTTCAGCCTTCTGCTCCAGAGTCTCTGCTGTCACTCCCACCTCAGCAACCAGATTTCTCCCCTCCAATTATTAGATCAAAACCCAAACCTCCGCTGGTTTTCAGACCATTGCCCCCTTGCTGAGGTAGCAGGTACTGAGGTACCCCTCCACCCACTCACTCCTCTCTTCTCCTTTCAGTGCCCACACCGGTCCCACCAGGTCCTCTTACCAGCTAACCCAAAGCTCAAACTACCTGAGGAGAGCCCTCAGACCCCTATCCAAGATGTAATGAAAATGGCCTTTAATGTTGCTTGTCATCACAGAAAAGGGTTTACTAAGAATTTAAAGTCCCTCACATGCGTTTTGGGATACTCACTCTTGTCTTCCCCTCTGCTCTACCTGTTCTACTGCTCAAGTATTTGTTGCTAGGAAAATCCCAAACCCCTTTCCCATTATTCTTTTACATCTCTCCTTCCTCATTCTCAGATCCTCGGAGCTGCTGTCAGCCCCACCTTTCCTGTCTTCCCCTTCTGTACCAGGCCCACAGACAAGTCTTAATTGACTTTCTACAGAAGTCTTCACCATGGCTGACTTTAGGACTTTCAGCAAAAGAGTCCCTATAAAAGAGTTCAATGTAGATAAACTTCCTCTTTTATTGTTGCCTTGTTCTACTTGGCCACTGGCTAAAAAAATCAGCACTCCTATGTTAGACACCCCCTTACTTGTTTTCCACAAAATATGTGAACAAGACCTCTGCCCTTGAGCTGGGGCTTTACTGAGATGGCTACATTTCTAAGTTAAAGAAGTTACCAACTGGGCTCCGTGGTAACACCTGGCAGGGGGAAAAATATGAAAGGTAAGAAAAAGCTTTCCCCCTTCCACGTGTCCTTGAAAAGTTAACTTGCCCAGAACAGAGGAAAAAACAGAAACAAAAACTGGTTTTTTGAACATCTGCAGACTGTGAACTTCTGAGCCCCTTCCCTTACATGTTGGGTACAAACTTCTGAAATTACCTAAACTTGAGTTTCAGGGGATTAATTGATTACAACAGAAGCAATGCCCTCTAAATCTGGTTGCAACCAAATAGGACGGTTTCCCTCTCTTCGGTGCTATCTTAGGAGCCTTGCCTACAATGGCCTAATTCTATATAATTAAACATTGTTTATGTTTTAAAGAAATGAACAACAGATGTGATTAATTGTGTAATGGTGCAGATGTTTCCCAGAGTGCTCTAACATGATGCAGATTCATTTGAAGATCAAATAGGGGGGCATACAACCCTTTTCCACTTGGAACATATATCCCTCACTTTAGCCATCCTATTAGGAATAGGAGTTGCTGCAGGGGTGGGCACAGGAACCACTGCACTGGTCCATGGGACACAACAAATGACCCAATTTAAAGCAGCAATAGACCAAAACAAAGATATTAGATACCTCCATCAGAGCTTTGCATGAATCTTTAACCTCTCTCTCTGAAGTTGGTTTACAGAACAGGCGAGTGACACAAAACACACTCACACAGAAAAAAAATAGCAATATATATGTCAATAAAAATTCATCAAAAAATATATATTATCCACAGATCCAAAAATATTCATTTTACTGAACATGGATTTATGCATAATGTTGTTCAACTAGGAAGCTCACCCATAGGTTGAATATTCAGTTCCAACACGGTTTAGTAGGAGTGATCTCTTCTCACAATTTGTACCTGCCAAGTCATCCACCTCACAAGAATGTATTTGTGGTACCAGGTAGGATTCTTTATATGCATATAAAAATACATGTGCTGAATAGGCTACAGAGAAAGGGAGACAGGAATTCACATATTTATTAACTTTAAAAAAACATGGAGAACTATTTCAATAAAAAATTGACTAGATTTAACTCCTACTCTGTATCATGCATAGGCAAGTCCAAATATACACCGTGCCTCCTCTGAACTGCTTGTATTTCTATTCTGTTTGGGTTATATTTCTCCATCCTATTAGGATTAGTAGTCAGAGTCTGGTCGGGTATGTATCAGTGTCAGGGATTCAGTATTTCGAATGGAAAATAGGAAATTGAATCCAATGTGTATGCAAATATATGCTACACAAAAATCTTCCCACTCTCATCCAGAACAATGCTTTAATATTACCTTCGCCTCAAGTGAGACACAATTAGAGGAGAAGAGTTAGAAAATCTGTGAATACCTATCTGGAATGGAAAATGCTCCAGATTTCACATCTTTGATGGAGGTAGAGGATTTTCTAAAAGTAAGGCACAGGGTAAACACTCCACAAACATGGAGCTTTGCTGGCCTAAAGACTTTTTGAGAATCTGCCTCTGAGGTTGGGCACTTGAAATATAGGTTTTTGTCAGGAGCTTTAGCTTCTTTTGTAGTGAGACCATCAAAGCAGGGTTTCCATCTCTTTGACCTGAAGGACCTGGTTTCTTATTTTCCAATGAACATGAGGCAGCAGGCCTGAATCATCTCTTTGTAGGTAAACTGTGACAACTGGTGACTTAGTGTCTCTCTGAGTGAACTGGGAAGCCATTTGGTCCTCCTCCACTTTTTGTGGTGTTGTTCCTGCTGCACTGGGAGTTTGATATTCGCTTCATGAAATACAAAGAGTCCAACTGGGACACAGTGCTGGAGGGAGTTCTGTCACGTGTGGTGGGTCAGGGTCTGCAGGAGAATGAACCAACCAGGCTTTTATCCCTCATAGCTTGGCCCATTGCCCCCTTGTCCATATCAACCTGATTCAGAACATTGCCCTGAAACCTCTCCATATAACAAGATGACATTACATATAAGGATCTGCTGACTGCACCATGTCAGTCACAAGCCATTTGGAATCCAATGGTAGATCCTCATGGCCCTACCACGGATGTTTAAACACACACCTGCCCACCACTGTTCTAGGCCCACTACTCAGCAGACTCCAACGTACTGGCATCTCTGTTCTACACCATTTTCATGAAACCCAGTCAATCAGGCACTGTCTTGTATACTCATGATCAGCAACAGGACATTCAAAGGTTCTCCAGTGCCACCTGGTCATGGGAATTTCAATAATTACATGGTGTTCTTCTAGTCATTTTTTAAGGATGAAGTTGGAGGCACTGTGGGTTTCACTTCATTCAAGAACCATTAAATGTTGAGAAAGCTCATTTCAATGAAAGTTCTGGAGAACTCTCACAGGCAAGGCTTACCAAAGACAGGCCAAAAGGTCACATGAAGCCAGTCCAATTGAGGTCTACAATGTTAGGTCTCTGTGTGTTTTGACTGTCAACTATGGCTGCCAAGTCTTTCACAATAAAATCATATGATATCTTGGCTGAGATTCCCAGTGCTCTGTGGAAAGCCACCCTTAGCCTAGGTCTCAGTTTCCAAGGGCGACTCTCATGCGTGGCCTCCTGAAGTCCCATCACAATTCATGGAAATACTTCTCTGAGGTCAGTTCCACAACACAGTCACTAAGGGGAATCACACCAGAGTTCAAGCCCAGGTGGACCCAGACCTTTCTTCCAACCACCACACAAATGACCACAATTAAAACCAAAACACTCCCACATTGCCCTTATCTTCTTCCATTTAGTCACTCTGGTAACCTCTGGCTGGAGGATTCCATGAGGTCTCAGCCAAAGACAGTGTCCAAAATAGGCTCCCTTGCCCCTATTTTGCCTAAAGTCAGGGTGGCCTGGACACCCTTTCCATGAACCAGGAATGATCAAATAAGCCTCCGTTTAATACTGCTTTGTTTCTCCAATTTGAGGCCTACTGACTTTCAGGTATAGATTCTTTATGCGATTTGAAGTCATGCGAAAACCCAAGCACCTCTGCAGGGCTTTGAAGAACTCGTTTGACCCAAAGAATACCTATTCTCACTTGATGGAGGTCAGGAACCTAACAGAGGAAGGCGAGAGACTTCATCCACAATGACTGATCTTTTGGCAAATATGGTTTTGGATGCAGACATGGGATCATTCTTTAGATCCATCAGGTGCTGAGAATCAAAGTCACAGCCACATACAAGGCCAAGAGGCTAAATCAGACACATCCCTTTCCAAAGCAATTAAGCAAAGAGCCACAGGTGATGCCCATTCATTTCCATTTGAAAACTGTATTCTTCAGGCTTCACAAGGGTTGGCCTGAGTCAAAGTCCTTCCTGACATTCTGGGAAAATGACAATAGGTAAGCAAAAGGCCCAAAGCAGGGTATATCCACTGAGAATTTCCTGGTCACACTGATATCTCAGTTTTTTGAGATGCTGGCCATTCCCTTCAGCTATCCTGTACATGGCCATGTCAAAGACCTTGGAGGTGGTACATATCTTGGACACAAAACCATGAGCCAATTCTGGAGAGTGGCCAGAATTCAGGAAGAAAACAGGGACTTAGGAAGGTAGTAGGTATTGCCCATCCATAAGGCAAGCTGCACTCCATTTATAAATTGGGAAGGATGAATACTGGGAAGCTTTCTACTAGACAGGACACATCTATTATTGCATTCTCTTTTCTCATGTCTACAACAATGGACACAGTGGGATACACAGACATAGAAACACTCATCTTGTCAAACGACTTACTAGAAACAGTTCACTTCAAACCAAACAAACCACCTTTCCTACCTATTATCAGAACATGAGACAAAACCACAAACCCACACTCACAAAGGCACCTCCTTCCCTCAAGTATGTGTGTGTCTCTCCGGAGTTTACTCTGAGTGGTGGGCCATACTATGTTCCCCCGAAATGGCCTGTCCTCTCTCAGATCTGGTTTCCTTGGCCAACTCTGTGAAGTTGTCAGGAAAAAGTGATGAGCCACTACCTACTTTCTCAGGAAAAGTCCCTCTTCAGAGCTCTCCTGGCATTTGACCATACTCAACTCAGTAGGTACCGAAAAAGACTGACTCTGTCCTTGGAAAATCCAAACAACTGAGCCCACTGGGACTGGGACTGGGATTGCCTCTTAGTGTCTGGCTTCTTGGATAGCATGTTCAGAGAGTTCCATCACCAAGTAAATGAGGTATGTCACATTCTTTGGAACTGAATGAGGCCACTGCCTTGGCAACCCCTTTGTCCTAACAGTTGCTTCCAAGGGTCCCATGAGATGGAAGCTGCCCCTACTTCCTGTGACACTTTCACAAGTTAGAATGGTATATTATCCATAGGCACCTGGGAACAGTTCTCCACACAGGCCTGGTTTGGTCCATCTTCTCTACAATTAGGAGAGAGAGGCTGATTCAGACACATCCCTTCATGCTGACCAGGTTGTTTGCCATGGAAGATGACTTTTGCTCTCTCAGGTCCTTCTTACCTCCCTACAACTTCTCCAGGTATCATTTCTGCATGGACCTTTGAGGTTTTCAGCAGGTGGAAGGTCCCCTACTTTCCTGTATTTTAAGAACAACTCTGTCACTGCTCTTCTGTAAAGTGAGATCGAGGGAACAGTGTATGTTTAGGATTAATAACAGGTTCGATTTGGGTTAGGAATCATTCTGTGTGATGAATAATGGTATTGGGAACCTGCGATATTTACAAAAACATAGAGGTGAAATATAAGTATGGAAACAGAAATCTAGGTATGATTTTAAGCCCAGAATGGCATTGAGCCCTTGATTGGGATACTTAGCTTTGAATTATGTTCTGTAACCATGTCTCAGATAATTCGATATACAATGTCACAGGACCTTCTACCTGGGTAGTTTGAATGTAGAAGAGAACATCTAGTAAGAAAGCAATAGTAGGTAGGATTAGGAAGATAGTCTGTAGGTTTAGGAAGAAGAGTGAGTATAGGATTTGGACCAAAAGTTCTTTAGCAATAGGGTTTCGGTTAGAGAGTGAATGAAAATGTCAGCATATGTGAAGAGTCAGTCACAATGATGAACTGGGGAAAATATGTAGGAAATCAGGCATCAATAGAGACAATATGAAATCAGGCAAAGTATAAAGTGAGTGATAGGATTAGACATTTTCAAGAGGGTTGAGTTTGAATATATAATCATTGGAAGAAACAAATATGATGTCACCAATATGATTGACATTTGAGAGCATTAGGCAACCTGGACATGGATTTTTTTAGTTATCCATGTTCACTTTTCTTTTAGGCTTTGGTACAATCATAAGTGTGACCTTTAAATTTTTTGTTCAGAATTTTACTGTGATAAAATGTATATGTGGATCAGGTGACATGAGTATTTCTTCCACCATTTCTGGCAGCAATATTTTGAAGACATATACAGTAGTGTTAGGGGTACAAAGAGGTGTACCCTGTGTCTATGAATATAGAGATAATGCATGAGTAGACCATCCTGTGAATAAATAATATAACTGGTTCCACTTTAAATAATGGAATTGACATCTGAAACTATACAGGAAATCTTATGTTGATATACAATCATTTATTCCAACCAGTTATACATCTAATGGTAATATTAGGATTATGGTTTATCATGAAGGGTGTTTGAGTTTTGCTTCATAAGTGATTATAAAAAATGAAAATATTGTGATTGGAAAAAATTCTTATGAAAAGACCATTCAAAAAACATGGAGGAATACATTTGTTCTGAAGTAGGAAGTGATTGATCTTGAAAAAAATGCCTATAAATTTTCTAACTTTTGGATGAAATATATATCCTATGTTGTGCATAAACTGAAGAAATAGTAATGTACCAGTGTTGAATAAAAATGAACCGCAAAATACACATCATGTCCCCTAAGAATCTACTTGATGTTAACTGGGACAGAAACTGTAGAAATATTAGAGTTTGTATGCACCATTCACTGAAGTTAGTTTCACTACTAGGAAACAAATATGTATTTCAGGTGGATGATTAATTCTGAGAATGATCTTGTCAAAAGTTTGTTATAAATCCACATATATGAATATGAATGAATTTAGGGAGTGTATAATAAGACACATATATTTCATATATACACACTCACATGCACAGACATTAAAAAGTAACAATATAGGAGATCCAACATGGCAGCGGGCATGGAGAAATCAAGTCTCTGACCTCTTAAGCTGCGCGGGCATAGGGAGTCGTAAACTGTCTAAATGCTGTTTGCTCAGAATCACTAGGCAATGCTGACCTGACGTTGATCTGGGGCGAACAGTCTGGGCCCTTCAGAACACACACAGAGCCCGGATCAGCTGCATACAAGCTCAGATTTGCCTGCTTCTCCTGACTCAGAACTAACGTTCCCGCTGAAATAACTGGTCGGCCCTTCTGAATTTACAGAGGTAAAAGCAAACTGAGCCTTCATAGGCAGTGGCCACTGGATTGAAATGGGGCTTGGGAGAGACAATTAGGACCAACCGTTGCATTGGTCACCTGGCAAAAGGAATAAACGGTCACCATTTGCATGGGATAACACCATGGCAGAGAACTGACGTCATGGGCAGAGGAGATAACTTTATTGAAATCAGCACGACAGGTGTGTAGTCCCCTATCCATCTCTCTCCACGCAGCTGGGAAACCTTAAGGGCCCCTCCCAGCTCTCCCTTAAGGGACCCTCCCAGCTCTCCCATGAGCAAGATAGCCAGACCAAGGGAATCAGGTGTGGCACGGGACTTGCGGCGCGGAATTCCCAGCTACCGCTCCCACCAGTGCTGACAAACAGCACCAGCTAATGGGGGCATGGCTACCGGAGGGTAAGCAAATTTGCTGGGGGCTGTCAGCCCAAAGCTCTACAAACTTAGGGTCTGAGGAGGGCAAACAGGGAGAGTGTGCCAGGCGTTCATGAAAACAGGGCTACCAGGACCAGAGACCTGACATGTAGCCAGTATTGTGGTGAGCGTCACAGTTGAGTGGAGCCTGGCTTGAGGAAACACAAGAGAAGGCCCTAGGTTCTCAGGATTAGAGACCCACCCAATCTGGGAGGAAGAGTTGCTGCACAGTGATTGGTTCTCACCTATTGAGAGGAGAAGCTTGGCCCAGTGAGTACAGCTCCACCTACTGAAAGAGAAGTTAATTGAACTCTATGACTTCATGTATTTTTATTATTTTTTTTTATTTTTAGTTTTTTTTCTTTTTCTTTCATTTTCATTTTTTGTTGTTGTTCTTTAACTTATTTTAATGTTTTTATTTTTTAAATTTTATTATTATTTTAAATTTTAATTTTCATTTTTTAAATTATCATTATTATATTAAAAATTTATTTTTTCTTTATTTTCTATTTTTTTCTTTTGTCTTTTTATTTCTTTTCAATTTTCTTATTCCCTCTTCCTTGAATTCTACGTACCTATTCTCATTCTCTTTAGTGACTTCTTCCCATCCCTTCTGATATCTTTCCTCCCAAGCTTCAAATAAATTTATAAGAGTAAGCAGTAACTCAGCACTCAAACAGAACAAGAAGTAACATGAGCAGCATAAAAAGGCAAGAAAGAAAAGGAGTACAAACAATGAAGGACAACCTAAATTTTCAGGAGGACCTAGAATCATCAGAAAAATGGTCATATAAAGAACTCAAGGAATACCTTAGAGAGATGGAATGGAACATTAAAGAGGATACGAGACAGCAAATCCATACAGTGAAAGAACACATTGAAAATTAATTACATAAACAGATAAAAGAAGAAGTTAAGCATCTTTATCAGGGATAGAGATTATAAAAAATCAAACAATAATTCCAGAAATGAAGGAAATGATAAACCAAATTAAAAACTCAATTGAGAGTGTCACTAAAAGAGTGGAGCAAGTAGAATACAGAATGTCACATAATGAAGACAAAAATATATCATCTTGAAAAGAGTCTAGCCAACACAGAAAGGCTGGTAAAAAATCACGAGAAAAACATCCAAGAGATATGGGATAACATAAAAAAACCAACTGATGAGTCATCTGGATAGAGGAAGGTACAGAGATTCAAACCATGGGAATGAGTAACATGCTAAATGAAATAATTACAGAAAACTTTCCAGAAATAAAAAAGAAAACGGATATAAAAATTGTAGATGCTTACAGGACACAGAGCACACAAAATTACAGTAGACCAAAGCCAAGACACATTGTTATGAAGATATCCAATATACAGAACAAAGAGAAAATATTAAAAGCTTAAAGAGAAAAAATGGCAGATTACATTCAGGGGTAAACCAAAAATGTTAACAACGGATTTTTCATCACAGACACTGAAAGTGAGAAGATCCTGGAACAATGTATTTCAAACACTGAAAGACAATGGATGCCAACCAAGAATTCTGTATCCAGCAAAATTAAGCTTCAGGTACGACAACAAAATAAAAATCTTTCATGATAAACAAAAGCTAAAAAAATTTTCAGTCAGAAAACCAGCATTGCAAAGTGTCTTGAGCAAAACACTACACGAGGAAAAAATAAAAAACAACAACCAAAACCATCAGTGGGAAGTGCCTCAGTAATGACAGAGGGCGGGGGAAAAGTTAATCATGGAGAAACAAACTAAATTAAAAAAAAAAAAGATAAATATTCAAACATGGCTGGCAGTACAAACCATATATCAATAGTAACTCTAAACATTAATGGCTTAAACTCTCCAATAAAGCAACATAGGCTTGTAGCTTGGATTCAAAAAACAAATCCAACAATATGTTGCCTCCAGCAGACACATCTGAATGGAAAAGACATACAAAGGCTGAAGGTGAAAGGTTGGGAAAAAATATACCATGCACACGGTTCTCATAAGCAAGCAGGGGTGGCCATCCTCATATAGAATAAAAACGACTTCAAGACTAATTTAATCAAAAGAGATAAGGAAGGACATTATATACTGTTAAAAGGAACCATTCACCAACAAGACATAAAAATTATCAATATTTACGCACCATTTAATGGTGCTGCGACGTTCATAAAAAAAAATTCTCCTAAGTTCGAGAATCAAATAGACCACAACACAATAATTATGGGTGACTTCAACACACCTCTCTCATCATTGGACAGATCCTCCAAACAAAAGTTGAATAAAGAAACTATAGAACTCAATATCACAATCAATATCCTAGACTTAACTGACATATATAGTATATATCAACCATCATCAAGTGGATATACTTTTTTCTCAGCGGCACATGGATTCTTCTCAAAAATAGACTATATATTATGCCATAGGGCAACCCTCAGTAAATATAAAGGGGTGGACTTAATACCATGAATTTTATCTGATCATAATGGAATGAAACTGGAAATCAATGAAAAAGAAGGAAGGAAAAATCCTACATCACATGGAAAATGAACAATATGTTACTGAATGATCAATGGGTTACAGAAGACATAAATGAGGAAATCAAAAAATTCTTAGAGATAAATGAAAATACAGACACAACATATCGAAATCTATGGGACACAATGAAAGCAGTTTTAACAGGGAAATTCATCACATGGACGTCATTCCTCAAAAAAAGGAAAGAACAACAAATAGATGAGCTAACACTTCATTTCAAAGCCCTAGAAAAGGAAGAGCAAAACAACAGCAAATGTAGCAGAAGGCAAGAAATAATTAAAATCAGAGCGAAAAACAATGAAATTGAAACAAAAGAAACTATTGAAAAAATTAACAAAAGTAAAGCTTGGTTCTTCGAAAAATAAATAAGATCGATAGACCCTTAGCATCCCTTTATGTTCAAAACATCAGAAAAACTAGGGATAACAGGATCTTACCTCGACATTGTAAAAGCTATCTATGTTAAGCCTCAGGCTAGCATCATTCTGAATGGAGAAAAATTGAAGCATTCCCTCTAATATCTGGAACAAGACAGGGATGTCCTCTACCACCACTTCTATTCAATATAGTTCTCAAAACACTGGCCAGAGAAATTAGACAGATGAAAGAAATTAAAGGCATAAAAATAGGGAAAAAATAACTTAAATTATCATTATTTGCAGCTGACATGATTTTATATATAGAAGACCCAAAAGGGTCTACAAGAAAACTACTAGAACTAATAAATGATTTCAGTAATGTGGCAGGATATAAAATCAACATGCATAAATCAAAGACATTTCTGTATATCAGCGACAAAACTTCTGAAACAGAAATGAGAAAAAAAAACACTCCATTCACAATATCCTCAAAAAATAAAAATAAAATCTTTGGGAATCAGCCTAACAAAAGAGGTGAAAGATTTATACAATGCTTACTACAGAACCCTATAAAGAGAAGTAGAATAAGATCTTAGAAGATGGAAAAATATACACTGTTCATGGATAGGGAGAACTAACATCATAAAAATGGTGATATTACCAAAAGCTCTCTATAGGTTTAACGCAATGCCAATCAAAATCCCAATGGCATTTCTTGTAGAAACAGAGAAAGCAATCATGAAATTCATATGGAAAAATAAAAGACCCAGAAAAGCAAAAGCAATTCTAACCAGGAAGTGTGAATAAGGCGGTATAGCGATACCAGATTTCAAACTAATTTCAGAGCAATTGTAACAAAGACAGCATGGTACTGGTACCAAAACAGGCGGGTGGACCAATGGTACAGAATGTAGGACACAGAGATTAATCCACAATGCTACAACAATCTTATATTTGATAAAGGAGTTAAAAGCATGCAATGGAGGAAGGATAGCATCTTCAACAAATGGTGCTGGGAAAACTGGAAATCCATATGTAACAAAATGAAACTGAATCCCTTTCTCTCGCATGCACAAAAGTTAACTCAAAATGGATCAAGGACCTTGATATCAAATCAGAGACATGGCATCTGATAGAAGAAAAAGTTGGCTACGATCTACATACTGTGTGGTCGGGCTCCAAATTCCTCAATAGGACACCCATAGCACAAGAGTTAATAACTTGTATCAACACATGGGACTTACTCAAAGTAAAAAGTTTTTTTCTCAGCAAAAGAAACAATAAGAGAGGTAAATAGGGAGCCTACATCCTGGGAACAAATCTTACTCCTCACACTTCAGATAGAGCCCTAATATCCAGAGTATACAAAGAACACAAAAAATTAAACAATAAGATAACAAATAACCCAATCAACAAATGGGGCAAGGACCTCAACAGACACTTCTCAGAGGAAGACATACAATCAATCAACAAATACATGAAAAAATGCTCACCATCTCCAGCAGTCAGAGAAAGGTGAATCAAAACCACCCTAAGATACCATCTCACTCCAGGAAGATTGGCAGCAATTATGAAGTCAAACAACAAGTGCTGGCGAGGATGTGGAGAAACAGATACACTTATACATTGTTGGAGGGACTGCAAATTGGTGCAGCCAATTTGGAAAGCAGTATGGAGATTCCTTGGAAAGCGGGAAATGGAACCACCATTTAACCCAGCTATTCCCTTTCTCGGTCAATTCCCTAAAGACCTAAAAATAGCGTGCTACAGGGACACTGCTACATCAATGTTCATAGCAGCACAATTCACAATAGCAAGACGGTGGAACCAACCTAGATGCACTTCAATAGATGAATGGATAAAAAAAATGTGGCATTTATACACAATGGAGTATTACTCTGCATTAAAAAATGACAAAATCATGGAATTTCCAAGGAAATGGATGGCACTAGAGCAGATTATGCTAAGTGAAACTAGCCAATCCAAAAAACAAATGCCAAATGTCTTCTTTGATATAAGGAGAGTAACTAAGAACAGAGAAGGGATGAAGAGGATGAGAAGATGGTTAACATTAAAACAAGGATGAGAGGTGGGAAGGAAAGTGAGAGAGAAGGAAATTGCATGGAAATGGAAGGAGACCCTCAGGGTTATTCAAAATTACATACAAGAGGAAGTGAGAAGAAAGGGAAAATAATACAAGGGAGAGAAATTTATTACAGTAGAGAGGGTAGAGAGAGAAGAGGGGAGGAGAGGGTAGGGGAAGGGAATAGTAGAGGATAGGAAAGGCAGCAGAATACAACAGACACTAGTATGGCAATATGTGAATCAATGGATGTGTAAGTGATGTGATTCTGCAATCTGTATACGGGGTAAAAATGGGAGTTCATAACGCACTTGAATCAAAGTGAGAAATATGATATATCAAGAACTATGTAATGTTTTGAAAAAGCATAAATAAAAATTTTCAAAAAAGGAAACTAACTTCAGTGAATGATGCACACGAATCCTAATATTTCTACAGTAACTGACCCAGTTTAATATCAATGCAAGTAGATTCCTTTGGTACATGATGTGTATTTTGACGTTTATGTTTATTAAACACTGGTACGTTACAATTTCATCAGTTTATGCACATTAAAGGATATATATTTCATCCACAATTTAGCAAATTTATAGGCATTTGTTTCATTTTCAATCACTTCCTGCTTCAGAACACATGTCTTCCTCCATATTTCTTGACTGGTAATTTTATGAGACTTCTTTCCAAACACATTATTTTCAATTTCCATAATCACTTTTGAAGCAAAACTCACACACACTTCATGATAAACAATAACCCTAAGATGACAATTAGATATATAACTGGTTGGAATGAATGATTGTATGTCAATATATGATTTCTTATATATATTCAGATATAAATTCAATCCATTATTTAAAGTGGAACCAGTTATATTATTTATTCACAGTATGTTCTATTCATGCATTATCTCTATATTCATAGACACAAGGTACACCACTTTGTACCCCCAATACTAATTTATATGTCTTCAAATATTGCTCACAGAAATGGTGAAAGAAATTCTCATGTCACATGATCTACATTTATATTTTATCACAATAATTTTCTGGGCACAAAATGCAAAGGTCACACTTATGATTGTACCAAATCCTAAATGAAAATTGAACATGGATTACTAAAAAACATCCATGTCCAGGTAGCCTAATGCTTTCAAATGTCATTTCTATTGGTGACTACATATTTGTTTCTTCCTAAGATTATGTATTCAATCGCAATCCTGTTGAAAATGTCTAAACCTATCACTCACTTTATAATTGCCTGATTTTGTAATGTCTCTATTGATATTTTCTTTTCTATATTTTCCCCAGTTCATCATTGTGACTGACTCTTCACATATGCTGACATTTACATTCACTCTATAAATGAAACCCTATTGCTAAAGAACATTTGATGCAAATTTTATACTCACTCTTTTTCCTAAACCTACGACTGTCTTCCTAATCCTACCGACTATCTCAATTTCAGTGGATGTTCTCTTCTACAATCAATCATCCAAGGTACAAGGTCCTATGCCTTTGATTATCAATTTATCTGAGACAAACGTGCAGAACACAATTAAAAGCTAAGAATCCCAATCAAGGGCCTAATGCCCTTCTGGGCTACAAATATTACCTAGATTTCTGTTTTCATACTTATATTTCACCTCTAAAATCTTATAAATATCACAGGTTCCCAATACCATTATTCATCAAGCAGAATGATTCCTAACCCAAATCGAACATGTTATTAACCCTAACCATACACTGTTCCCTCAATCTAACTTTACAGAAGAGCATGGACAGAGTTCGTCTTGCATTTCATCAATGTATGGGATCTTCCACCTTCTGAGAACCTCAAAGGTTCTTGCAGATTTGAGCCTTGGAGAAGATGTAGGCATCTATGAAGGACCTGAGAGACCAAAAGTCATCTTCTATGGCAAACAACCTGGTCAGGATGAAGGGGTGTGTCTGAGTAAGCCTCTCTCTTCTTAATGTCGAGAAGATGGACCAAACCAGGCCTATGTGGAGAGCTGTTCCGGCAAACTGGTGCAGCCAATTTGGAAAGCAGTATGGAGATTCTTGGGAAAGCTGGGAATGGAACCACAATTTGACCCAGCTATTGCCCTTTTCGGACTATTCCCTGAAGACCATAAAAGAGTGAACCTCAGGGATACTGCCACATTAATCTTCATAGCAGTACAATTCACAATTGCTACACTGTGGACCCAACCCCGATGCCCTCTAATAGATGAATGGATAACAAAAATGTGGCATTTATACACCATGGAGTATTATGCAGCACTAAAATATGACAAAATCATGGAATTTTCAGGGAAATGGATGGTACTAGAGCAGATAATGCTTAGTGAAGCTAGCCAATCCCTAAAAAACAAATACCAAATGTCTTCTTGGATATAATGAGAGCAACTAAGAACAGAACAGGGAGGAAGAGCAGGAAGAAAAGATTAACATTAAACAGAGACATGAGGTCGGAGGGAAACAAAGAGAAAAGGGAAATTGCATGGTAATGGAGGGAGACCCTCATTGTTACACAAAATTACATATAAGAGGTTGTGAGGGGAATGGGAAAATAAACAAGGAGAGAAAAGAATTACAGTATATGGGGTAGAGAGAGAAGATGGGAGGGGAAGGGAGGGGGGATAGTAGAGTATAGGAAA
The DNA here is from genome assembly GCF_048772815.1 of Callospermophilus lateralis. Lineage (NCBI taxonomy): Eukaryota > Metazoa > Chordata > Mammalia > Rodentia > Sciuridae > Callospermophilus > Callospermophilus lateralis. Next base: position 1,743,123 of record NC_135320.1, on the reverse strand, counting down.
GGTAGCAGAATTCAACAGTAACTAATAGGGCATTATGTAAAAATGTGAATGTGTAACCAATGTGATTCTGCAATCTATAATTGGGGTAAAAATGGGAGTTCATAACCCACTTGAATCCAATGTATGAAATATGATATGTCAAGAGCTTTGTAATGTTTTGAGCAACCAAAAAAAAAAAAGAAAAAGAAAGTAGCAATATATATTCCAATCGAAATTCATCATGAAATATATAAAATCCACAGATGCAAAAATATTCATTTTACTGAACATGGATTCATGTATAATGTTATTCAACTAGGAAGCTCACCCATAGATTGAATTTTCAGTTCCAACAGCGTTGAGGAGGAGTGATCTCTTCTCACAATTTTTATCTGCCAATTCAGCTACCTCACAAGTATGTACGTGTGATACCCTGTAGGACTCTCTATGTGCATATAAAAATACATGTGCTGAATAGGCTACAGAGAAAGGGAGACAGGATTCCCATATTTGTTAACTTTAAAAACACATGTTTAATTATTTCAACAAAAAATTGACTAGATTTATAACTCCTATACTATATAATGCAAAAGGCAATTCCAACTACACACCATGCCTCCTCTGAACGGCTTGCATTTCTATTCTGTTTGGGTTATTTTTTACCATCATATTAGGATTATTAGTCAGAGTCTAGTAGCGTATGGGTTAGTGTCAGGAATTCAGTATTTCAAATGGAAAATTGGAAAATGAATTCAATGTGTATGTAAATATGTGCTACACAAAAATCTTCCCAGTCACATCCAGAACAATGCCTTGACATTACCTTCGCCCCAAGTTAGACACAATTAGAGTAGAAAAGTGTGAAAATCTGTGAATACATATCTAGAATGGAAAATGCTCATGAGTTCACATACTTGGAGGTGGTAGAGGAGTTTCCAAAAGTAAAGGACAGTGTAAACACTCCACAAACATGGAGCTCTGAGAGCCTAAAAACTATTTGAAAAACTGCCTCTGAGTTTGGGCACTTGAAATATATGTTGTTGTCAGGAGATTTGGCTTCCTTTGTAGTGAGACCATCAAAGCTGGGTTTGCATCTATGTGACCTGAAGGACATGGTTTCTTATTTTCCAATGAACATGAGGCAGCAGTGCTGAATTCTCTCTTTGTTGTTAAACTGTGGTCACTGTGGGCTAAGTGTCTCCCTGTGTGGACTGTTAAGCCATTTGGTCATCCTCCACTTTTTGTGGTATTTTTGCTGCTGCACTGGGAGTTTGGTATTTGCTTCACAAAATACAAGGAGATAACTGGGACACAGTGCTGGAGGGAGTTCTGTCACGTGTGGTGGGTGAGGGTCTGCAGGATAATACACCAACCAGGCTTCTTTCCCACATAAATTGCACCTATAACCATAGCAACTTGATTCTGAACATTGCCCAGAAAGCTTTCCATATAACAAGATGCATTTACATATAAGGGTCTGCGGGCTGCACCATGTCAATCACAAGCCATTTGGAAGCCAATGGCAGATCCACATGGCCCCACCATGATGTTTTATCACACACCTGCCCACCCCTGCTCTAGGCCCACTACTCGGCATGCCCCAAATTACTGGCATCTCTGTTCTACACCATTTTCATGAAACCCAGTCAAACAAGGCACTGTCAGGTATACTCATGATCAGCAACAGGAAATCCAAAGTTTCTCCAGTGCCACCTGGTCATGGGAATTTCCAAAATTTCATGGTATTTATCTAGCCATTTTTCAAGGATGAAGTTGGAGGCACTGTGGGTTTCAATTCATTCAGGAACCATTAAGTTTTGAGAAAGCTCATTTCAATGAAAACTCTGGAGAACTCCCACAGGAAAGGCTTCCCAAAGAGTGACCAAAATGCCACATGAAGCCAGGCCAATTGAGATCTACAATGTGAGGTCCATGTGTGTTTTAACTCTCAACTATGGCTGCCAAGTCTTTCAAAATAAAATCATGTGATATGCTAGCTGAGATTCCCAGTGGTCTGTGGAAAGCCACCCTGGGCCTAGATCTCAGTTTCCAAGGGCGACTCTCATGAATGACCTTTTAAAATCCCAACACATTTCATGGAAATACTTCTCTGAGTTCAGCTCCAGAACTCAGTCTCTAAGGAGAATCACACCAGAGTTTGTTCCCAGGTGAACCCAGTCATCCATTCCAACCGCCACAAAAATAACCACAATTAAATCCAAAACACTCCCACATGGTCCACATCTTCTTCCATATAGACACTCATCATTATGTCTGGCTGAAGGTTACCATGAGGGTCACAGCCCAAGAAAGTGTCCAAAATAAGCTCAATTGCCCCTCATTTGCTTAAAATCAGGGTGGGCCTGGGCACTTTTCTTGTGAATTAGGAGTGATGAAATATTCCTGCTGTTAAAGTGTTCCGCTTCTCCAATTTGAGTCCTACTGGCTGTCAGGTATATATTCTTTTTTCTGATTTGGAGTCATGAGAAAACCGAAGCACCTATGGGCTAGCCTCTTCAGGGATTTGAAGAACTCATTTGACCCAAATGATTCCTATTCTCACTTGATAAAGGTCAGGAACCTACAACAAGAAGGCAAAAAAATTCATCCACAATGACTGCTCTTTTGGCCATTTTGGTTTTGGAAAAACATGGGATCTTTCTTTAGATCCATCAGGTGCTGAGAATCTAAGCCACAACCTCACACAAGGACAAGAGGCTGATTCAGACACATCCTATTCCAAACAATTAAGCAAAGAGTCACAGGTGATGCTCATTATTTTCCATATGAAAACAGTTTTCATCAGGCTTCACAAATGTGTGGCCTGAGGCAATGACCTTCCTGAAATTTAGGTTAATAGAAACATAAGTAAGCAAATGGCCCAAAGCAGGGTTTCTCCACTGAGAATTTACTGGTCACACTGATATCTGAGTTTTCTGAGATGCTCCCATTCCTTCAGCTATCCAGTACATGGCCATGTCACAGAGCCTTCTGGTGATACAGGAGCCTATTCTGGAGAGTGGCCAGAATTCATGAAGAAAACAGAAACTTAGGGAGATAGTAGGTTTTGCCCATCCATAAGGCAAGCTGCAGTCCATTCATCAAATGGGCAAGATGAATGCTGGGAAGCTTTCTACTAGAGACAACACATCCATTAATGCATTCTCTTTTCTAATGTCTGCAACCACGGATACAGTGGGATACACAGATATAGAAACACTCACCATGTCAAAAGACTTTCTAGAAACAATCCACTCCAAACCAAACAAACCGCCTTTCCTACCTATTCTCAGAACATGAGAAAACACCACAAACTCACACCCACAACAACAAAGACACCTCCTTCCCCCAAGTAGGTCTGTGACGATCCGGAGTGTCTTATGACTGGTGGACCATATAATGTTCCCCCGAAATGGCCTGTCCTGTCTCAGATTTGGTCTCCTTGGCCAACTCTGTGAAGTTGTCAGGTGCCAGCGGTGAGCCACTACCTGCTTTCTCAGGATAGGCCTCTCTTCAGAGCTCTGCTGGCATTTGTCCATCCTCACATCAGTAGGTACCAAGAAAGACTGACTCTGTCCTTGGGAAAAGCAAACAAGTTAGCCCACTGGCACTTGGACTGGGACTGGCTCTGGGTGCTTGGCTTCCTGGATCCCAAGTTCAGAGAATTCTATCACCAAGGAAGTGAGGTAAGGTCACTTCCTTCAGGAACTGAATGAGGTCACTGCTTTGGTAACCACTTTGTCCTAAAAGTTGCATCCAAGGTTCCCATGAGATGGTGGCTGCCCCTACATACTGTAACATATTCAGAAGTTAGAATTCTATATCAACCATAGGAACTCGGGAACTGCTATGCACACAGGCCTGGTTTGGTCTATCTTCTCTACAATAAAAAGAGAGAGGCTGATTCAGACACATCAATTCATCCTGACCAGGTTGTTTGCTGTGGAAGATGACTATTGCTCCCTCAGGTCCTACATTGCTGCCTACATCTTCTCCAAGGATCATTTCTCCATGGATCTTTGAGGTTCTCATCAGGTGGAAGGTCACCTATATGCCTATATTGTAAGACCAACTCTCTCCCAGCTCTTCGGTATGTTATATTAAGGGTAGAGTTTATGGTTATGTGTAATAACAGCTTTGATTTGGGTTAGGAATCATTCTGCGGGATGAATAATGTTATTGGCATCCTGCGATATTTACAAGAGTATATAGGTGACATCTAATTATGAAATAAAAAATTTAGGTAAGATTTGAAACACAGAAAGGCATTGGGCCCTTTAGTGGGATACTTAGCTTTGAATTATGTGCTGCACATTTGTCTCAGATAAATCAATATACAAAGGCATAGGACCTTGTACCTTGGATGATTGAATGTTGAAGAGAACATCCAGTCAAAAAGAGATAGTCAGTAGAATTAAGAACGTAGTCGGTAGGCTTAGAAAGAAGAGTGAGTATAGGATTTGGAACAAAAGTTCTTTAGCAATAGGATTTTGGGTAGAGAGTGAATGTAAATGTGAGCACATGTGAGGAGTCAGTCAAAATGACGAACTGGGAATAACATGTAGGAAAGCAGATATCAATAGAGACATTAGGAAATCAAGCAAAGTATAAAGAGAGTGATAGGATTCGACATTTTCAACAGGCTTGAGGTTGAATATATAATCTTAAGAAGAAACAAATATGTAGTCATCAATTGGATTGACATTTGAGAGCATTAGGCAACCTGGACATGGATGTATTTAGTAATCCATGTTCACTTTCCATTTAGGCTTTGGTACAATCATAAGTGTGACCTTTGCTTTTTGTGTCCAGAATATTCTGTGATATAATGTATATGTGGATCAGGTGTCATGAGTATTTCTTCCACCATTTCTAGGAGCAATATTTTGAAGACGTATAAATTAGTATGGGGGTACAAATAGGTGTACCCTGTATTTATGAATATACAGTTAATGCATGAATAGACCATACTGTGAATAAATAGTATAACTGGATCTACTTTAAATAATTGATTGAAGTGATATCTGAAAATACATAAGAAATGTTATATTGATATAATATCATTCATTCCAACCAGTTATATATCTAATGTTCATCTTAGGGTTATGGTTTATCATGAAGGGCATTTGAGTTTTGTTTCAAAAGTGATTATGGAAATCAAAAGTAATGTGTTTGGAAAGAAGTCTCATGAAAAGATCAGTCAAGAAACATAGAGAAATACATGAGTTCTGGAGAAGGAAGTGATTGAAAGTGAAACAAAGGCCTATAAATTTGCTAAATAGTGGATGAAATATATATCCTATGATGTGCATAAACTGAAGAAATAGTAATGTACCAGTGTTGAATAAAAATGAACGTCAAAATACACATCATGTCCCATAGGAATCTAGTTGCATTGATGTTAAACTAGGTCAGTTACTGTAGAAATATTAGAATTTGTATGCACCTTTCACTGAAGTTAGTTTTCAGTACTAGGAAACAAATATGTATTTCAGGTTGATGAATATTTCTGAGAATAATCTTGTGAAAAGTTGATTATTAATCCACATACATGAACATGAATGAATTTTGGGAGTGTATATAAGACTCATAAATTTCATATTTTGAAAAATCTGGAGAGTGTGTGTGTATATATATGTATATATACACACACACAAACAAAGACAGACATTAAAAGTAGCAATATACATGTCAATCGAAATTCACCATGAAATTTATATCATTCACAGATCCAAAAACATTCATTTTACTGAACATGGATTTATGTATAATGTTGTTCAACTAGGAAGCTCACCCATAGCTTGAATTTTCAGTTCCAAAAGTTTTTAGGAGGAGTGATCTCTTCTCACCATTTGTATCTGCCAAGTCAGGAACCTCACAAAAATATACGCGTGTTATCAGGTAGGATTCTATATGTGCATATAAAAATACATGTGCTGAATAGGCTACAGAGAAAGTGATACAGGAAATCACATATTTATTAACTTTAAAAACACATGGAGAACTATTTCAATTAAAAGTTGACTAGATTTATAACACCTACCCATTATCTTGCAAAAGGCAAGTCCAATATACACCATGCCTCCTCTGAACTGCTTGTATTTCAATTCTGTTTGGGTTATTTTTCTCCATCATATTAGTATTAGTAGATAGAGTCTGGTAGGGTATGGGTTATTGTCAGGGATAAAGTATTTTGAATGGAAAATTGGAAAATGAATCCAATGTGTATGCAAATATGGGGTATTCAATAATCTTCCCACTCTCATCCAGAACAATGCCTTGACATTACCTTTGCCCCAAGGAAGACACAATTAGAGGACAAGAGTTAGAAATTCTGTGAATACATTTCTGGAATGGAAAATGCTCAGGAGTTCACAACCTTGGAGGTGGAGTTTCCAAAAGTAAGGAACAGGGGTGATCACCCAACCTGATCTTTCGTTAATATTGGGAGCCATCTTGCCACAAAGCCATGGAAAGATAATTTTTGCTTTACTATAAATTACTGCAAATTCTGAACCTGCTTGGAATGCCTGTCCATTCCTTGAACTCACCCATGCCTAGAGTTCTGACCATATCGCAGCCCTCTTTGAAACTTTAGTGACACCTCATAAATATTGGCCTTCCCTGGCCAGACAACGACCCTCTCTGAGGCTCTAATGGTCTTTATAATTTCTGATGCTGGGGCAGCGAAAAAAAAATGTGAACTACAATTAGTGTGATGCTTGTCAAAGTTCTGTTTTCTGAAACTTCCTTTTTGTGTAACTTTTTGGGCTATAACTTTTTGGGCTGGGGTGTAGGAAAGGTGGGGATGCTGTCTTTTTTCCACCGTTTTGACAAGGAGAGTCAGCCTGGCTGGTTGAACTAATAAGCTTGCCTTAATTTGATTTTAATTGGGGTCAGTGGTTTTTTCTTGCGTCCTGGTCTAACATTTTGGAGTTCCCCAGCGAGATGACCTGACCAGATCACAAGACCAGACTGCTGGAAATTCTGAAGCTGGCCTTTCCTCCAGGACTCAGATCTGGAGAGCCAAGTTCCAAGGCCTTGGAGTGAGCCTTTGGTCCGGGGAGCACTGCACTGAACCATCACACTAAAACTATTAGCAAGCACCTGGTGGAGGAAGCCTCCATAGGTAAGTGGTGCCATTATAACATCTGATATCCGGTTAAGTGACATGTCTTCTGATGACAGAGAGGTGGCCTGGGGAGGCTCACATATACTCCTGTCCTGAACAGTAACAAGAATTGTCCTGTCCTCTATTCTGTTCTGTAGGGAATTTCTCTGAAAGAGAAGAAAGGTGCAGTCGGGCACGCAGGAGCTCCTACCCCGGAGCTTCAGCAAGACGTTGCATTGCTTCTCTGTTTTTCTGTATCTTTGCCAGGTTTGTGTTTCTTTGTGTTTTGTTCTGTGTTTTATATGTTTTTGTGCATCTTGTTGTGTGATTTCTGTGGTTAAAAACTTAAGGATATTGGATGTAAAAATGGATAATAAAGCAAGTAGGCCTGACACCCCTTTGGACTGTGCTCTAAGGAACTGTGATGAAGTTTACACCCCTTTGTTAAGCAGGATAAGAGAAGCCCCTAGCTGGCTGCCTGGAGCCCCCCAACTGCACAGGGCAATGCCGGCTGGTGACCTAGAAACAGAGTATCTCCCAGGTTAACAATGAAAATTTTCTTAAAACCCCTTGTCGCTCCAGATCAAGAGAGTGACAACCTTTGGGCAGAGTTCCCTGTGTTTCTGCTTTGTTAGCAAAACAGTAAACCTCCCTTTTTATTTTTCTCAAACCCTGTCCTCATTATTAAATAGGTATTAATTCGCTTCAAGGTCAGGAACCGAACTTTAAGTTACAAATTTTGATAACCCCCCCCCCCCAACGCCCAGGAACTTTTTTAAAGCTGACTACTGAAATGTTAGGAGATGGAGCGTGCTTGGGGTGGAACCAAACCAGAGGAGCTAATCCTGTAAGTAAAAGGAGGGACTGAGGGACTCCCAGCAGCTGCCAAAGCCCTGTTGCTTCAGGGTATTCCCTCTTTACTTCCCTGCACTGTAAAAATTATGCCACCCCTGTCTTCTTAAAAAACAGAAAAAGTAAAAGGGACACTAAATGCAGTAAAGTCACCATGGAAACACTTGATATTACATTTCAGGTTGCCACTCTGTGAAAACATTTGATCCTCTTGTGGGGACATCTATCGTGCCACTGGTGTAGGAGATTTTTCTCTTATCTGCTCTGTTTTTAAGGCTTCTGTCTGTCAGCCATAGTCTGGAGCTCCTTTCTGTCTGTCTTGTGTCTTTGTTTCTGGCCCTTTAAGATATGTGGAATAATGTGCTGATATTATAAGTTGTTTCTTGGGAATGATCTTAGCTCAATGTGTGTTTAAATGATGATGTTTTATTGTAACAATCTGGTATCTGAATGGGTTTTTGAAGCATTGCTCAATCTTGCAGTTAAAAGTCGGGTTTAGGTAATTGTTTAGTTTATGATTTCAGATAATTCATGCCAGATAACTTAAATTCTTAGGATGGAAAACTAAAGAACTCTACTTCCAAGTGGGCAAGTAACTTCCCAAACATTCAGTTTTGTTTTTCACTAATTTTGAATTGGGTAGACTGGGAAAATGTCACAGTGTGTACCAGTGCATTCATTTGGACAAGGATAGTAAATCATAGAAAGGTATCTGTTGACAAAACAAGATGTAAAGATATAAAATTTTGTGAATTTTATCTTAAAATTGTATCAAATTTCAACATCCGAATCTGAAAATTATGGTTAAAATGCCTTAGGCCTGAGGTGTCTGCTCAGAATAGCAGTTTTTTCCTCCTCCTTCCAGACCTCAGCCAGGACTTATGTTGAAATGCAAATGAAAGAAGCCTGCAAGCTCAGTAGGAGACTGATCTGAGGCCTAAGGGGGGGGGGGAAAGTTGAATTGTATGGTATTTACTAATTACTGGCCAGTCATTATTTCCAGGACTCTAATTTTTTTCCTTAGATTCTGTATTTTTTTTAAGCTCATGATTTTGATCATACAGACCTAGGTTAATGTTTTTCTGATCATTTCTATCTTTGACCAACAGTGGAGTTTTTGAAACATTTCAATGGAGATTTCACCTGCAAAAAGCTACAAGGCCTTTACTATTATTATGTGTGCACAAATTTGTTATGTGTTGTATGTCTATATATACATATATCCGTATATCATATTGATGATATACAAATTAACATATATAAGGAGCACTCATAAAAAAAGCACTCATAAAAACAAATTTTAAAAAGTGGAATCAAAGATCTTTAATTCACCTGATTTAATTGGTTCAATTTAAATTGGATAAACAGATAAAAATAAATGTCTTTAAATTTAAGCTTACAAGTTTTTCTAGGTGTTCAAAAATCTAATAAAATATTAATGCCGACAAAAGGTCTACTATGCCTTGATTCTGGGATTTTCCTTCAACAAAAAAAATGGCTTACACTGTTCAATACATTTGTCTAATATTTTGAAAAATAAGTAATGTAAATTTGATATGGGATTACTCATTCATGAGTACTTTTGTTAGATATCTGGTTGATTTACTAAGGTCTGTATAAGTTTGTCCTAAAGTCTGTATAAGATTGTAAAAATCAGTCATGTGTTAAAGAGACAAAAATTTCTTAAACATAAGTTTACCCATAACATTGTGTTTATTAAGTTTTATTTTTTCTAGAGCTAGCAACCATAAAAATTAAACAACTGATTAAATAAGAACTGTTATTTTAAAGCACTGTACTGCCATTTCTTTAAAAGCTAAACTTGGTTAATGTAGAAACATCAATGCAATTGTGATGCTATTAATGTGCTTATATCTTCCAGGTATACAAGTCTGTAAGGTAGAAACTTTAAAACAGCATTACATCAAGCTGGTGTTCTGAAGTTGTATGGTAAAAAAATATATTGGGGATTTATTTACCTGTTATCAATAAGATATGTAAACTTTTATGTTACTTTTTACATTGGGGAACAATTTATATGTATTTTTAAGTTAATGAGAGCCTAATCTATGTAAAGGTTAAAAAGTTTCAGCCTTTCTTTAATTAATGTTTTAAATTTTATATCATATGGTGTTAACTAATGTTCATGTGACCTCAAAAAATTTATATAAATTTTGTAAAATGATATTTTCAAAACAAAGATTAGCTTTAGAACTAAAACACTTAAGATTTATAATGAGCACTGCCTTACCTGAGATAAGGCTCTGTGTCCCATCTTACTATATGTGAGAATGACTACGAAAGCAGTAGGTCAGATGTTATTTCATTTAAAGTTATGTTCAAAAGTTTTTTTGTTTTTTTTTTTTTTTTCGGTCAAGATCACTAGCATCTCAAACAGGGGATGTAATCTATAACTCAGCCAAAAAATTCAGGGTAGCTATTACAAGAACTGAGTATGTTTACTCTTGTTAATTTTATTTTGTAATTTCCTTATAGGTGACATAAAGATTTCCTCTTAGGGTTTACAGAAGTGTTGCTTTAAGAACACAGCATGGGTTAATTTAAGATAATAAGCCATCACCTACAAGACAGACAGAATAATACAGATCCCAATTAATAAAAAGATAAATAATTTTAAATTATAGACATTAAAGCCCAGTACTCTTAATATAAGGCTGTTAAAATTTATTTGATGGATGTTTAAGATTAGGATTTAAAATTAAAGTTAAATGAAAAGGGACAAGAAAACTAATATTTGGCTCTTGCCCTCTGAGTCAGTCTGTATCCAGAGAACAGCGGACTTCTCCAAAGAGCTTTGCAACTCTGAACCACATAACCTCCTGATCAGGGAGATTAATAAGACCACTGGAGAACAGAAAGCCAATCAGTGCATTGCTACAAAGAGGATAGTCATCAGAGAAGGGAGACATCCCTGATGCATCCAAGGGAAGCCACATGGTCAAGGATGACCTGGACGCAAATAGCGCAAATGGCACTAGCAGAACTGAGAAGCTGCTCTCAAGTTTCCCCAGGAATGACTCCCATAAAAGCTCAGCTGACTGTTCACAATATATAGAGACAAAAGTCAGTTTGACTGCTTCATCTTAAACACTTAGAAAAGACAGTTAAAAGCAAAATACAGCCATTCCTGGGCATTTTATATAATAATAGTAATAATAATATATTAAGGTATTCACTTCATGTTAGCCTCCCAAAATAAGTAAGACTGGAGGCTACAAAGAAGGATTCTCAGACAGGAATGCCTGATAACTATAAAATGACACTATCAAAAGGGTCTGCCAGAGTCAGAAGTTTTTAGTTTAAGGCCTACAGATATTCTTAACCTAAACACATAGGCTTGGTATTTCTTAGTATGATTATCCAGCCCTGAGTTAGAGAATTAAAGGTTTATCTATTAGACACAGAGGTCATACCAAAAGGATTTTGCAAGATCAGATGACATTAAATTATTAAACTGTATCTTATGGGGAGGGACAACTGTAACACTAAAAGTTAAATATTAAGTTGACAGTCCTGATAACTGGGGATATTAAAGGCTTGTGAGGGAACTTCTATACAGTGACATGTTCCAGCTGCTGCAACATTTATTCAGTACTCATGTTTTTTGTTTCTCTCATAGAAGAACCCATCCCCAGATGACTTTACAACCTGTTCTTCCACAACCAGACTTCAAACCGAACTGACTTCTAAACAGCATGGTACTGGTACCAAAACAGGCGGGTGGACCAATGGTACAGAATAGAGGACACAGAAACCAATCCACAAAACTACAACTATCTTATATTCAATAAAAGGGGCTAAAAGCATGCAATGGAAGAAGGATAGCATCTTCAACAAATGGTGTTGGGAAAACTGGAAATCCATATGCAACAAAATGAAACTGAATCCCTTTCTCTCACCATGCACAAAAGTTAACTCAAAGTGGATCAAGGAACTTGAGATCAAATCAGAGACATGGTGTCTGATAGAAAAAAAAGTTGGCTATGATCTACATTCTGTGGGGTCGGGCTCCAAATTCCTCAATAGGACACCTGTAGCACAACAGTTAATAACTAGAATCAACAAATGGGACTTACTCAAACTAAAAAGTTTTTTCTCAGCAAAAGAAACAATAAGAGAGGTAAATAGGGAGCCTACGTCCTGGGAACAAATCTTTAGTCCTCACACTTCAGATAGAGCCCTAATATCCAGAATATACAAAGAACTAAAAAAAATAGACAATGAGATAACGAATAACCAAATCAACAAATGGGCCAAGGACCTGAACAGACACTTCTCAGAGGAGGACATACAATCAATCAACAAGTATATGAAAAAATGCTCACCATCTCTAGCAGTCAGAGAAATGCAAATCAAAACCAATCTAAGATACCATCTCACTCCAGTAAGATTGGCAGCCATTAGGAAGTCAAACAGCAACAAGTGCTGGCGAGGATGTGGGGAAAAGGGTACTCTTGTACATTGCTGGTGGGACTGCAAATTGGTGTGGCCAGTTTGGAAAGCAGTATGGAGATTTCTTGGAAAGCTCTGAATGGAACCACCATTTGATCCAGCTATTCCCCTACTCGGTCTATTCCCTAAAGACCTAAAAAGAGCACACTATAGGGACACTGCTACATCCATGTTCATGGCAGCACAATTCACAATAGCAAGACTGTGGAACCAACCTAGATGCCCTTCAATAGACGAATGGATAAAAAAAATGTGGCATTTATACACAATGGAGTATTACTCTGCATTAAGAAAAGACAAAATCATAGAATTTAGAGGGAAATGGATGGCATTAGCACAGATTATGCTAAGTGAAGCTAGCCAATCCCTTAAAAACAAATGACAAATATCTTCTTTGATATAAGGAGAGTAATTAAGAACAGAGTAGGGACAAAGAGCATGAGAAGAAGATTAACATTAAACAGGGATGAGAGGTGGGAGGGAAAGGGAGAGAGAAGGGAAATTGCATGTAAATGGAAGGAGACCCTCAGGGGTATACAAAATTACATACAAGAGGAAGTGAGGAAAAAGAAGGAAAAATATAAGGTGGAGAAATGAATTACAGTAGAGGGCTTAGAGAGAGAAGAGGGGAGGGGAGGGGAGAGGGGGGATAGTAGAGGGTAGGAAAGGCAGCAGAATACAACAGACACCAGAATGGCAATATGTAAAACAATGGTTCTGCAACTGATGTAATTCTGCAATCTGTATATGGGGTAAAAATGGGAGCTCATATCCCACTTGAATCAAAGTGTGAAATATGATATATCAAGAACTATGTAATGTTTTGAACAACCTACAATAAAAATTAATTAAAAAAAATAAATACAAGGAGTTCAACTGGGACACAGTGCTGGAGGGAGTCCTGTCACTTGTGGTGGGTCAGGGTCTGCAGAAGAATGCACCAACCAGGATTCTATCCCACATAGATAACCCCCATGACCATAGCAAGCGGATTCTGAACATTGCCCTGAAACATCTCCATATAACAAGATGCCTTTAATGGAGTGGTTTCAGACATATTAGTGATTCCTGTCTGCATCATGTCAGCCACAAGTCATTTGGTAGTCAATGGCAGATACACATGGCCCGACCACAGATGTTTCATCACAAACCTGCACACAACAGCTCTGGACCCACTACTCAGCAGGCCCCAACATACTGGCATCTCTGTTCTAAACCATTTTTATGAAATCCAGTCAATCAAGGCACTCTCTGGTATACTCATGATGAGCAACAGGACATCCAAATATTCTCCAGTTGCAGGTGATCATGGGAATTTCAAAAATTGCAGAGTATTTATCTAGCCGTTTCCTAAGATGAAGTTGGAGAAACTGTGGGTTTCAATTCATTAAGGGACCATTAAATTTTGAGGAAGCACATTTCAAGGAACACTCTGGAGAACTCACACAGGCAAGGCTTCCCAAAGAGTGGCAAAAAGGTCACATGAAGCCAGGCCAATTGAGGTCTACAATGTGAGGTCCATGTGTGTTTTGACTCTCAACTATGGCTGCCAAGTTTTTCAGAATAAAATCATGTGATATCCTGCTGAGATTCCCAGTGCTCTGTGGAAAGCCACTCTGGGCTTAGATCTCAGTTTCCAAGGGCGACTCTCATGCGTGGCCTCCTTAAATCCCAACACAATTCATGGCAATACTTCTCTGACGTCAGTTCCATAATGCAGTCTCTAAAAGGAATCACACCAGAGTTCAAGCCCCGGTGGATTCAGCCATCTCTTACAACCACCACACAAATGACCACAATTAAAACTAAATCACTCCCACATGGCCCTCATCTTCTTCCACATAGACACTCATCATGAACTCTGACTGGAGGTTTCCATGAAGGGCACAGCCAAATACACTGTTCAAAATAAGCATCCTTGCCCCTCATTTGCCTAAAGTCAGGGTGGCCTGGACACCCTTCCAGTGAACCAAGAGTGATCAAATAGGCCTGCTCTATAACTGCTCCGCTTCTCAAATTTGAGGCCTAATGACTGTCTGGTATAGATTCTTTATGTGAATTGGTTTCATGAGAAAACCCAAGCACCTATCGGCTAGCCTCTGGGGCTTTGAAGAACTGACTTGACCCAATGATCCCTATTCTCACTTGATTTAGCTCAGGAAGCTTACAGAGGAAAGAGAGAGACTTCATCCACAATGACTGCTCTTTTGGCCATTTTGGTTTTGGATTCACACTTGGAAACTTTCTTTAGATCCATCAGATGCTGAGAATCTAAGCCACTGCTGTCACACCGGGCCAAGTGGCTGATTCAGACACATCCCTTTCCAAAGCAATTAAGCAAAGAGCCACAGGTGATGCCCATTCATTTCCATTTGAAACCTGTTTTCTTCAGGCTTCACAAAGGGGTGGCCTGAGGCAAAGACCTTCTTGCCATTCAGGGTAATAGAAACATAAATAAGCAAATGGCCCAAAGCAGGGTTTCTTCACTGAGAATTTACTGGTCACACTGATATCTGAGTTTTCTGAGATGCTCCCATTCCCTTCAGCTATCCAGTACATGGCCATGTCACAGAGCTTGGAGGTGGTACATATCTTGGACACCAAACCATCATGCAATTCTGGAGAGTGGCCAGTATTCAGGAGGAAAAGAGGAACTTAGGATGATAGTAGGTGTTCCCCATCCATAAGGCAAGCCGCTCTACATTCTTAAATTGGGTAGGATGAATGCTGGGAAGCTTTCTACTAGACACGACACAACCATTGATGCATTTGCTTTTCAAATGTCTACAACACGGATACAGTGGGATACACAGACATAGAAACACTCGTGTTGTCAAACGACTTTCTAGAAACTTTCCAGTACAAACCTACAAACTGCCTTTCCTACCTATTCTCAGAACATGAGATAAAACCACAAACTCACACCGACACCCACAACGGCACCTCCTTTCCCCAAGTATGTCTGTGACTATCCTGAGTGTCCTCTGACTGGTTGGCCATACTATGTTTCCCTGAAATGGCCTGTCTTGTCTCAGATCTGGTCTTCTTTGCCAACTCTTTGAAGTTGTCAGGAGCCATGGTTGAGCCACTACCTGCTTTCTCAGAAAAGTCCCTCTTCAGAGCTCTCCTGGAATTTGGCCATCATCACATAAGTAGGTACCAAGAAAGACTGACTCTGTCTTTGGTAAATCCAACCAATTGAGACAACTGGGACTAGGACTGGGACTTGCTCTTGGTGGCTGGCTTCCTGGTCCCAAGTTCAGAGAGTTCCATCACCAAGGAAGTGTGGTAGGTCACTTCCTTCAGCAACTGAATGAGGTCACTGCCTTGGAAAACCACTTTGTCCTAACAGTTGCTTCCAATGGTCCCATGAGATGGAGGCTGCCCCTACTTCCTGTGACACTTTCACAAATTAGAATGGTATATCAACCATAGGCACCCGGGAAAAGCTCTGTACACAGGCCTGGTTTGGTCCATTTCATCTACATTAAGAAGAGAGAGGCTGATTCAGACACATTCCTTCATTATGACCAGGTTGTTTGACATGGAAGTTGACATGGATTTGACTTTTGCTCTCTCAGGTCCTTCATAGGTGAAAAGATCTGTCAAAAGTGGGAGGAAAAGACCATCAAGAGACTGTCTCATGTCACAGCAAAGAGTTTATTGGGAGTCCAGCATGCTGGGGCTCAGAGCTAACTTCAGAGGAGCAAAGAACAAAGAGCCCCAAGAACAACTTGAGCAGAGTTTATATACTTTCTTTAGAGAGGGCAGGGACTTTACATACATCATAGCCTCCTTTAGGAAATCAACACATACCACGGGAAAATCAAAGAACAACTCTAAAACATGATTAGCACATTCATTGGCGGGAAGAGGTCGGGTAGGGGGTGATTGGTTAGCCCTGAGAAGGGGTATACGTTTAAACTGATTGGTTGAAGCCCTGAGATGTATATGTGGTGAGCTGCACGGTTTCTGGGAAGGGGTTGTTAAGTAACTAGGTGGTCAGGGAAGATTTCAACACACATCTAATTGGCAGTTCCGGGAATTGTCTTAACTGCCACAGGAATTTCAGGTTCTGAGTGCAGCTTGGAAACTTTACAAAAACTGGTTCTATATGTTTCAATTTCAATTTCTTTTATTCTTTCATTTCCCACTCCTTTTTCTTACTACTTTTAATCTTAAACGTAATAAATCATAATTATTGTGGGGTCTCACATTCTATTTCTGCCAGTGGACCGTATTTCTGTCTGATTACAATGAGTTTTTCCTGCCCAATTTGAGGCTGGAGAAAGGAAACTATGCGGTTAAGCAAACAAGGTCCTACAGTTAGCAACACCATAAGGATGATCAGGGGTCCAGCTAAGTCTGATAGGAGTGTAGTTAAACAGGGGGACTGGGTAAACCATAACTCAAACCACCCTAGTTGAATCTCCCTATCTCTCTGGTGCTCTTCAAGGCATTTTCTCAATTTACTCATGGATTCATTTACAACTCCAGTATGGTCAGCATAAAAACAACATTTTTCTCTCAGTGCAGCACAGAGGCCCCCCTCACTCATGAAGAGGAGGTCTAATCCTCGCCTGTTCTTTAAAACAACTTCAGAGAGAGAAGTTAAGGATTCCTGCAAAGCTGTGATGGCGGTCTCTAACGTCTTCAAGTCTTTATCTATTGCTGTTTCTAATCAGGCCATTTGTTGTGACCCACGTATAGTAGCAGCTGTTCCCGTACCCACTCCTGCAGCAGCTCCTATTCCCAATAGGATGGCAGGAGTAAGGGACACTGGCTCCCCGCAAAATCGGGTTGTTTCTCCCCCTAGTAGACCTTTAAATGATTCTACATCATAATAGAGCACCCTGGGGAGTATCTGCACCATTACACAATAATTTAAAGAGCTGTCAAATACCTGGGCTGAAATGCAAGGAGTTCTGACTGTGTGGAGTTCAGTACAATAAAGGTTCCTTTAATTAGTTCCCAGGGGGAGGAGTCAGCTGTACTCTGGACTGGGGAAGTAGGCAAAGACGGAAACCGGGCAGTATGAGATGGTAGAGGGGTTCTGGTAGATCTAGGCATGGGAGGTTTTGGAGGCTTAATTCCTGGGTTGAGGGGATTGGGCTCTATTGCTGTGATATTTTCTTCCTTTTTAAGCCGGATAGTGAACCAGTGACCAAAGTCATAACGAGGGCCATATATATAGAATCGTATTCCCCACGTATTTCCCATAGGCCATGTTGTTCCGAGGTAGCCCCTTCCTTTGGAATTGAAAGTTAAAATGAGGGGGTAACATAGACTATTCTTTCCACAGTGAGTTTTTGACACCACTTGGCTAGCAGCACATTTCTTGGGATCAATCAAGGTGTCATTTCTTTCTTCCTGAATTGAACTGTCGGGGGAGTTTGGGTTCCACCATGCAGCTCCCGTTTGTTCACAACCCCAAGATCTACAATAAAAGTCACTGGGTCCTGTACAGGTTTGGGCCTGTTTGCGACTTTGGAAATCAGCTGGGCAAACATAAAAATCAAGATTGGCTAGTTTACACCTGAGCTGGGGGAGATGATATCCATAATTCATGGGGTAAGGTGGTCTATGTTGCCCTGGTTTGGGGTTGAGTGGGATCTCTGTGGGGGTCCTCTATGTCAGGGAGATCCAAGTCAGAGAGGCCTATGGCAATCTGACAAATGTCCGGGTGGTGAGGTGGCCACCAAGTCCATATGGTGGCTGTATGTGAAATAGACCACACTACTTGCCCAGTAGGATTTATAACTTGCCATTGTTGCTGAACAAGCTGATGGGGATTAGGTCTGCTGATGGTAAGGTTAAGAATCCATAGCCCTACCAACATGACAGACACACAACTTGAGACGGTTACCAGTCTGTTCCAGTTTCCAGCCAGAGTCCTGACAGGGCGCAGGCTTGAGATGGGAGGCATGGATCCAGGAAGTGATCCCATCCACTTTCACCACTGTGGGTGTTATAAGCAGCACCTGGTATGGTCCTTTCCAGCGGGGTTCCAGGGATGACACCTAATGCCATCTCATGTAGATGAAGTCTCCAACTTGATATCGATGTGGGGTTCCCTCATCTCCAGGCTGATAAGTAGTGGCCAACAGTTTCCACAGGTATCGCTGGGTGCTGGGTTTGTTCAAGGGCTTTAAGTCTGTCAAGAAAGAGTGTGTGAAAGGAATCCTTAAGTCTCAGAGTTGGGGTTAGGTCCCTTACTGGAGGAGGGGCACCATAGAGAATTTCATAAGGGGTGAGTTTACACAAAGAGGCAGAGGTCGTTTTTCTTGCACGAAACAGTGCTTAAGGTAGGAGCATAGTTCAATTTTTTATGCCGGTCTCCAAGCTTTTTTCTTTAAGGTCTCTTTGATGGTTCTATTCATCCTTTCTACCTGTCCTGAGCTCTGGGGTCTATAAGCACAATTTAACTTCCAATTAATCCCCAGGGTCCTGGCGAATCCCTGACTTACCTGGGCCACAAATGCCAGTCCATTATCAGACCCTGTTACCTTAGGCAGGCTGAACCTTGGAAAAATGTCTTCTAGAATCTTTTTGACCACCCTCTGAGCCTTTTCTTTCTTCATGGGGAAGGCTTCAAACCGTATTGAAAAAGTATCTACAAAAACTAGGAGATATTTAAGTCCGTACCTTGCTGGCTTAATTTCAGTAAAGTCCACTTCCCAGAATTGTCCTGTTCTGGTTCCTCGTAAGCGCTTCCCTGCAGGAAGCTTGGATGGGTAAGCATTAACTAATTGGCAGACTTGACAAGCTCAAGTCACCTGCTCACCTACTTCTTTCCTCTGTGAGTCAGTCAATAATAAGTCCTTTCTCCGGTCCTTTAGGAGTCCCTATAACTTTTTTGAGCCTAAGTGGGTGAGTTGGTGTACGTCTTTGTCATAAAGGTGGGCTTTTTGAAATAGTAAACTTGGGTCTGAAGGGTCCCAGAGTCCTGTATCTGTCTCCTCAGATGATAAGTTGCCTGAATGTTCCAGTGCGGCCAAATCTCCTGATTGTTGTTCCCCCCGGTGTGGAAAAAGTTACCAGAGTCACTCCGTTTAGGGCTGCCAATTAAGCTTCCTCATCTGCCCTTCTGTTTCCAACCGCCACGGGGTCGTTTCCCTTCTGGTGCCCTGGACAGTGCACTATACCTAGTTCCTTAGTGCTCTGCACTGCTGAGAGAAGGTGGAGGATCTCATCTTTGTTCTTTATTTCTTTCTCAGCAGAGGTTAATAGCCCCCTTTGCTGGTAAATAGCCCTGTGCACATTAGCATTGGCAAATGGATAGCGGCTATCAGTGTATATGGTGGCCCTTTTGCCTGTTGCTAGTTCCAATGCTTTCGGAAGGGCAATCAGTTCTGCCTTTTGGATTGATGTCTCTTCTGGGAGACCAGAGGACCAGATGACATTAGTTTTGCTAACTACTGCTGCTCCAGCCCTCCGCTTACCATCTCGGAGGAAGCTGCTCTCATCTGTAAACCATACGACTTCTGGGTGAGGCAGTGGCTGGATCTTTCAAGTCTCATCCTATACTGGTTTCCTCTGCCAGTATGTGTTGACACTCATGAGTGATGGGTTCTGATTATTTTTCTGGCAGCAGTGTAGCCAGGTTGAGTGGCAGGGGGTCCCAGAGTTATTCTGTCTTTGCTAATCCAGAGGCTCTGGTAGTGGTTTATTCTGGAGTTTGATAGCCACCTCTCTGGAGGATGACAGATGATGCTCTCCAGGGCATGGGGGGCTATAATGGTTAGCTTCTGTCCCAACGTTCATTTATGAACATCTTTTTTTAGAAGGGCTGCCGCTGCTATCGCTCTTAAGAAATTTGGCCACCCGCTAGCCACTGGGTCCAATTTTTTTGATAAGAATGCTACCGGCCTTTTCCAAGTTCCCAAAGTCTGAGTGAACACTCTCAGTTCTATTCCTTTCGTTTCCTCGATGTAGAGAGTGAAGGGTTTTTCTACTTCTGGGAGTGCTAAAGCCGGAGCAGATAGCAGTGCCTTTTTTTGACATTATCAAAAGCTTGTTGGTGCTCAGGGGTCCATTTGAAATGGGCATCCCCATTTATAAGCGGGTATAAAGGGGCAGCCAGAGATGCAAACCCAGGAATCCATAACCTGCAAAAGGCGGCAGTCCCAAGAAACTCTCTGAATTTTCTCTTATTAGATGTGGGCAGTATGTGCACAACGGTTTGTTTTCTGGGCTCACTGAGCCATCGTTTGCCACCCCTAAGGGAATAACCCAGGAAGATTACTTCTTGCTGACAAATTTGGTCCTTTTTGCAGAAGCCCTATATCCAAGCCGAACAAGCTCGGATAATAGTGCTTGGGTCCCAGACTCATAGTTCTTCTTGGTGTTGGCTGCCAGTAGCAGATCATCCACATATTGGAGTAGGGTGACTTCGGGGTGTGCAGTTCTGAGGCCTGTGGAGGGCTTCATCAAAGATAGTGGGGGAGTTTTTGAACTCCTGTGAGAGTCTAGTACAGGTTAGTTGGCCATATGTTAAAGTTTCTGGGTCTATCCACTCAAAAGCAAACAGAAACTGATTGTCCTTATGTAGGGGCAAGCAGAAGTAAGCATCTTTTAAGTCCAGCACAGTGTACCATTCTCGCTCCAGATTCAGAGTGCTAAGCAAATTATATGGAATGGGTATTGTTGGGTGATTGTCCTGCACTCTGTTGTTTATCTCTCTTAGGTCTTGAACAGGAAGGTAGTCCCTAGTTCCTGGCTTTCTTACTGGTAGCAGGGGGATATTCCAGGCTGATTGACAGGGCCTTAGGACCCCAAGGGCCAATTATTTCTGAATATGGGGACTTATCCCATCTTTAGCTTCTTTGCTTAGAGGATATTGTTTAACACTGATTGGAGAGGCAGAGGCTTTTAATTCTAGTTCTATTGGAGGTAGTTTTATTGCTAGACCTAACCCAGCAGTTTCTGCCCAGGCATTAGGATAATCTTTTATCCATTTCTGTGGTAGTTTGCCTCTTTGATCAGTCCTAGGGGGTGCGAAGAGTTGATGTTCATCTTCAACGGACATAGTCAATGCTGTGACTATGGGAGTTTTCACTGAAGGCTTTAGAACATCCATTTGGGGAACATCAGGGTTAAAAGTTATTCTAGCCCCGAGTTTGGTAAGCAGATCCCTGTGCATCAATGGGGCTGGGCACTCTGGGATTACTAGGAAAGAGTGGTGGACTTTTCCTTTTCCTACATCCATAATCCTCTTAGTTGTCCAAGCCCGATATGTACTGCCATTATAACCTTGAACTAGGGAATATTTATTTGATAGGAGCCCAGTGGGGTCTTAAGGGCTGAGAATACTGCTCCTGTATCCTCTCCAATGTTCACTGGAGTCCCCTCCACTTCAGATGTTACCCTGATCTCTGGGAGGAGATCCGAGCCCCAACATTCCTAGTCCTCTTCTAGAGTAAGCATGGCGGGCGGCCGTGGTTGCTTCTTTTGGGTGCACTCTTTGGCTCAGTGTCCTTTTTCTTTACAGTAGGCACATTAATCTGAGGCCAGGGGCAGCCTTTGGCATGGGCCCAAGTATCCCTTCCTGACTCCAAGCTTTTTAACTTCTGGCATATTTGCAGCTGTGAACAAAACCTTAGCCAATGTTTTAGTCTGCCTTTTGCTCCTTTCATCCTCCTTTTGTTCCCTTTCCTTCTCTCTCCTCTGTTTCCTCTCCTCCTCAGTTTCTCTCTTATAATGTACTTTCTCAGCTTCTCTGACTAAATCTCTTAAGGTCGTATCTTGTAATCCATCTAGACATTGTAACTTTCTCTTAATATCTTGGGCAGCCTGCTCAATACAGGCCATTGTAACAGATGCATTTTGGTTCTCTGCCTGAGGATCAAAAGGAGTATATTTCCTATATTCTTCCATAATTCTCTCCAGAAACATAGAGGGAGACTCATTAGGCCCTTGGATAATCTCTCTTACCTTGGCCAAATTGGTCAGCCCTCTGGTGGCCACTCGGAGACCCGCTATTAGAACCCGGCAATAAGTGGACAGATGCTTCTTACCTTCAAAGGTGTTGGGGTCCCAGTTGGGTCGGTTCATGGGCCCATAGGGACGGAAAGAGAGTATCACAGGGGCTTCTGAGTTTTCTATTATCCGCCGCCGGTGGGTTCCTTTAGGTTGCCCAGCTTCCTCCAAGGGAGGAGGGGCTGCTGCTGCTGCAGAGAAGTCCCCTGGAGGGCTTGGGTCTGGCCCAATTGCCTCTAGCAGTGGAGCAGCTGAGTCAGCGGTGGGAGGATCATCAGGAACTGTGTTGGGGGTTGGGGAGGGAAAGTAGAGGATAAGGAGGGGGAGGAGTGTCCAGTCTTGTGACTCAGGGAGAATGGAAGGAAGAGGGGGAGGAGCGGATGGTTTGAATGATAGGATCGTGGGGGAAGGGGTATATGGCTCTTTATCTGGGTGGCCACGTGGCCAAAGCTGAAAGACAATATCTCTGACTTTTCGGATTAGAGGAAAGTGGAAGGATCCTTCTGGGGGCCATCCAACTTCGAGGATGGCACATTCTGAAGCACAGAGAGTCTGCTAGGTACAGCGTTTTACTGGAAAAGAAATATTCTGTGCCCTTGAGAGGACATCAGTCCAATGATCAAGGGTCAGAGACTGAGAAGAGGATGTGCTTTGTCCCATAATGGGAGTTACTCAAACAGGGACAGTGAAGACACAAACGCAACACAGAAAAAGTCAAACAGTAAATGTTTAACATTACTCCAAGACAAAGATTAGAACTGAGTAACTGGTAAATCTTGATGGGTTAGGCAATAAAGACAGACAGTAAACTCAACATGGTTCGGGACAATGAACAAAACTGAGTAGCCGGCAAAACCTGATGGGCTGGCAAACCGAATCCTGAAGCAAAATGTAACTGAGATGAGGAAACTACTATTCTTTGATTTCCCTAGTCTTCCGGAGTGTCCCCGAGAAACGTGACCTTGGGCTCTGTGACAGGTCTGTCACACCATAGGAGAGAGCTAATGCTCTTCACCAACAGCCACTTTGCCATGCCCTGACTTGAAATCCGAAACCAGAAATAGGCTCCTTACTAACCCCGAGAGGAGTCCCTTGAGGTCTTTCGTCCACCGCTGCCGGATATCTCACCTGGGGCCTCCAGATAAATAGGTGCGGCGAACGTCAGAGGAAAAGACAACAAAGAGGCTTTCTCATGCATCAGCAAAGGGTTTATTGGGGGTCCAGCATGCTAGGGCTCAGAGCTCACTTCAGAGGACCAAAGATCAAAGAGCCCCGAGAACAACTCGAGCAGAGTTTATATACATTCTTTAGAGAGAGCAGGGATTTACATACATCATTGCCTCCTTTAGGAAATCATCATGTACCACGGGAAAATCAAATAACAACTCTTAAACATGATTAGCACATTTATTGGCGGGAAAAGGTCAGGCAGGGAGTGATTGGTCAGCCCTGAGAAGGGGTATACGTTTAAATTTATTGGTTGAAGCCCTGAGATGTATACGTGGTGAGCTGCACGGTTTCTGGGAAGCGGTTGTTAAGTAACTAGGTGGTCAGGGAAGATTTCAACACACATCTAATGGGCAGTTTCAGGAATTGTCTTAACTGCCACAGGAATTTTAGGATCTGAGTGCAGCTTGGAAACTTTACAAAACCTGGTTGTTTACGTTTCAATTTCAATTTGTTTTATTCTTTCAGAACCTTACAGTGGAAGGCGAGAGACTTCATCCACAATGACTGCTCTTTTGGCCATTTTGGTTTTGGATGCACACATGGGATCTTTTCTTAGATCCGTCTGTTGCTGATAATCTAAGCCACAGCCTCAAACAGGGCCAAGAGCCTGATTAAGACACATCCCTTTCCAAAGCAATTACATCTCTGAGGTCAGTTACAGAACTCAGTCTCTGAGAGGAATCACACCAGTGTTCAAGCCCAGGTGGACCCAGTCATCTCTTCCAACCACCACACAAATGACCACAATTAAATCCAAAACACTCCCACATGGCACTCATCTTCTTACATACATACACTCATGATAACCTTTGTCTAGAGGCTTCCATGAATGGCGCAGCCCAAGAGAGTGTCCAAAATAAGCTCCCTTGCAACTCATTTGCCTAACCTCAGGGTGGCCTGAACACCCTTCCTGTGAACCAGGATTGATCACATAGTTCTTCCTGTAATACTGCTCTGCTTCTCCAATTTGAGGCCTACTGACTGTCAGGTATAGATTCCTTATGTGATTTGGAGTCATTAGGAAACCAAAGTAAATTTGCAAGGCTTGGAAAAACTCATTTGACCCAAAGGATACCTATTCTCACTTGGTGGAGGTCAGGAACCTTACAGAGGAAGGCGAGAGACTTCATTCACTATGACTGATCTTTTTGCCATTTTGGTTTTGGATGAACACATTGGATCTTTCTTTATATCCATCAGGCGCTGCTAATCTAAGTCACAGCCACACACAGGGCCACGAGGCTGATTCAGAACATCCTTTTCCAAACAATTAAGCAAAGAGCCACAGGTGATGCCCATTCATTTCCATTTGAAAACTGTTTTCTTCAAGATTCACAAAGGGGTGGCCTGAGGCAGAGACCTTCCTGACTTCAGAGCAACAGAACAATAAGTAAGCAAATTCCAATGCAGGGTTTCTCCACTGAGACTATACTACTCACAATGATATATGAGTTTTCTGAGATGCTTGTCATTCCCTTCAACAATCCAGTACATGGCCATGTCACAGAGCTTGGAGGTGGTATATATATCTTGGATAAAAAACCATGAGCCTATTCTGGAGAGTGGCCAGAATTCAGAAAGAAAACAGGAACTTAGAAAGTTAGTAGGTGTTGCCCATCGAAAAGGCAACCAACAGTCCTTTTTTAAAATGGGCAGGATGAATGCTGGAAAGCTTTCTACTAGACAGGATACATCAATTGATGCATTCTTTTTTCTAATGTGTACAACCAAGAACACAGTGGGATACACAGACACAGAAACACTCACCTTGTCAAAGAACTTTCTAGAAACAGTCCACTCTAAACCAAACAAACCGCCTTTCCTACCTATTCTCAGAACATGAGACAAAACCACAAACTCACACCCACACTCAAAAAGGCACCTCTTTCCCGAAGTAAGTCTGTGAGTATCCAGAGTGTCCTCTGATTTGTGGGCCATAGTATGTTCCCCCGAAATGGCCTGTCCTGTCTCAGATCTGGTCTCTTTGTCCATCTCTGTGAAGTTGTATGGAGCCTGTGCTGACCACTACCTGCTTTCTCAGGAAAGGCCTGTCTTCAGAGCTCTACTTGCATTTGGTCATCCTCAAACCATTAGGTACCAAGAGAGACAGACTCTCTCCTTGGTAAATCCAAACAAGTGAGCCCACTGGGAATGGGAATGGGCCTGGCTCTGGATGCCTGGCTTCCTGGATCTCAAGTTCAGAGAGTTCCATCACCAAAGAAGTGAGGTAGGTCAATTCCTACAGGAAGGGAATGAGGTCACTGCCTTGGCAACCACTTTGTCCTTACAGTTGCTTCCAAGGGTCCCTTGAGATGGAGGCTGCCCCTACTTCCTGTGAAACTTTCAGAAGTTAGAATGGTATATCAACCATAGACACCCAGGAGACGCTCTCCACACAGGGTTGGTTTGGTCCATCTTTTTTATATCAATAGGAGAGAGGCTGATTCAGACACATACCTTCATCCTGACCAGGTTGTTTTCCATGGAAGATGACTTTTGCTCTCTCAGGTCCTTCATATCTGCCTACATCTTCTCCAGGGATCATTTCTGCATCAACCTTTGAGGGTCTCAGCAGGTGGAAGATTCCCTACATTCCTGTATTGTAAGAACAACTCTGTCCCTGCTCTTTTGTAAAGTTAGATTGAGGGAACAGTGTATGGTTAGGGTTAATAATACATTTTATTTGGGTTAGGAAACATTCTGTGGGATAAATAATGGTATTAGGAACCTGTGATATTCACAAGAATATATAGGTCAACTATAAGTATAAAACCTGAAATCTAGGTACGATTTGAAGCCCAGAAGGGAATTGGGCCCTTTAGTGCGATACTTAGCTTTGAATTACGTTCTACACAGATGTCTCAGATAAATCGATATGCAATGGCAGAGGACCTTGTACCTTGGATGAATAAATGTCTTAGAGAACATCCAGTCAAAAAGGAATAGTCGGCAGGATTAGGAAGGTAGTCAGTAGGTTTTGAAAAAAGAGTGAGTATAGGATTTGGACAAAACGTTCATTAGCAATAGGGTTTCGGGTAGAGAGTGAACGTAAATATGAGCACATACGAAGAGTCAGTCACAATGATGAACTGGGAAAAATATGTAGGAAAGCAGATATCAATAGAGACATTAGGAAATCAGGAAAAGTATAATGTGAGTGATAGGGTTAGACATTTTCAACATCGTTGAGGATGAATATATAATCTTAGGTAGAAAGACATATGTAGTCATCAATAAGATTGATATTTTAGAGCATTAGGCAACCTGGGCATGGTTGTTTTTAATAATCCATGCTCACTTTCCATTTTGCTTTGGTGAAAGGTTAATAAAATAGTCACTTGTCACTTCCTGTTTTTCTGTATGCTTAACAAAACACTGTTGAAATCTTGAGAACTGTTTGCTATTTTTGTTCCCAGAATGTGCTATCCCCAACTGCCAAACTGCAGAATGTACTCCCTCACCCAGTTGCATGCAAACTGCACACTCGCCCTGACCCATCAATAAATTTTCCTCCCTGCCCTGTCCAAGGAAAGTATATAAGCTCTGTTAAAGCTGTTCTCCAGGCTCTCTGCTCTATTCAAGTGAGCTCTGAGCCCCAGCATTCTGGACCCCCAATAAACTCTTTGCTGTGGCTGAGTGAAAATGCTATACTGTTCTGTACTTAAAAGATGCTTTCTTTTGCTTGCCTCTGCATAAAGATAGTCAGTTGCTGTTTGCTTTCGAGTGGGTAGACCCAGAAACAGGAACGTTTTGTCAACTAACTTGGATTAGACTCCCACAGGGGTTCAAAATCTCCCCCACTCTCTTTGATGAAGCCCTTCACAGAGATCTCAACAACTTCAGAACTACACACCCCGAAGTCACCCCGATTCAATATGTGGATGTCCTGCTCCTGGCAGCCAAAACCAAGGAAAACTTTGAGTCTGTGACCCAAGCACTATTATCTGAGCTTGCTCAACTCGGGTATAGAGCTTTGGCCAAAAAGGCCCAAATTTGCCAGCAAGAAGTAATCTTTCTGGGGTATTTCCTTAGGCACTGTAAATGATGGCTCAGGGACCCCAGGAAACAAAACGTTGTGCAGATACCACCCGCATTTAACAGGAGACAACATAGAGAGTTTCTTGGAACTGCTGGCTTTTGCAGGTTATGGACCTGGGTTTGTGTTCATAGCTGCTCCTTTATACCCGCTGTTAAATGAGAATGCCCAATTCCAATCGACCCTTTGAGCCCCAGCAAGCTTTTGATAACATCTAAGAACACTGACACTGAACACCTCAACTTCACTGAGCCCAGCCTGCAATTTCAGAAAGCCCTACACTATGTTAAAAATGTACATCAACTCAATCAACTTGGTTCAAAGAAACTGCAGCCATTTCTGTAGGATCAAGAACAGAGTTTTAGACTAACTCACTCACAGTGAATGGAAATAACTGAATGGGTAACAAAAGCCTGTTGGTTCTGTTAATTGGTCAATGCTTACCATTCCAAGCTTTCTGCAGGAAAGCACGTACCAGGAACCAGACCAGGACAATTCTGGGAAGTGGACTTTACCTAAATTAAGCCAGCGAGATATGGACTTAAATATCTCCTAGTCTTTGTAGATACATTTTCAGGATGGATTGAAGCCTTTCCCACAAAAAAAAAAAAAAAAAAACCGGCACAAATGGTGGTCAAGAAGATCCTGAAAGATATTTTTCAAAGACACGGCCTGCCTAATGTAATATGGTCTGATAATTGAACGGCGTTAATGGGCCAGGTAAACCAGGGGTTAGCCAGGACCCTGGGGATTAATTGGAAGTTACATTGTGCTTATAGACCCCAGAGCTCAGGACACATGAAAAAATAAATAGAAGCATTAAAGAGACCTTAAAGAAATTAAGCTTAGAGACCGTCATAAAAGGGTAGACTATGCTCCTGCCTTATGCACTGTTTCATGAAAGAAATACTCCCTTTGTTTCTTTGTGTAACATCACCCCCTATGAAATTCTCTATGGGGCCCCTCCTCTGGTAAGGGACCTAACCCCAACTCTAAGACCTAAGTATCCCTTCCACACACCCATGCTTGACAGACTTAAATCTCTTGAAAGAACTCAGCTATACCTGTGGAAACAGCTGGCCACTGCCTTCCAACCTAGGGACGAGGGGACTCCACATCGATATCAAGTAAGAGACTTCCTCTACATAAAAGGACATCAGGTGTCATCCCTGGAACCCCGCTGGAAAGGACCATACCAGGTGCTACTTATAACACCTACAGCAGTAAAAGTAGACGGAATCACTTCCTGGATCCATGCCTCTCATCTCAAGCCTGCAACCTGTCCAGACTCTGGCTGGAAACTGGAAAAGACTGGTAACCCATTCAAATTGTGTATTCGCCATGTAGATAAGGCTATAGACTCTCCCCTTGGTCACCAGTAGACCTAACACTCATTAGCCCATTCAACTGCAATGGCTGATCACAAATCCTACTAGACAAGAAGTATGGTCTATCTTGCATACAGCCCCCTTAGGGACCTGGTGGCCATCTCTCCACCCATACATTTGTCAGCTGGATATAGGTCTTTCCTATTAGGATATCCTTGATGAAGAGGATCCCACTAAAATTCCATTAAATCATTTCCGTACCATAGATAATGGAAACAAACATTATGGTTGTATAGACAGGCAAGCCAGATGCAGGTTGGCTAGCCTATATTAGTATATTTGCCCCGCAGACTATTAAAGCCACAAACCGCCATGGCTGAGTGTGGGAAAAGACGACTTCTTCTGTAAGTCATGGGGATTTGAGCATACAGGGGCTGCCTGGTGGAATGTAAAATCCTCATCAAATTCAGTACACAGCATTGGCCATATTACTACTTAGACATCTAAAACAGATGGCCCCAAGAGGAGTCTCTAGATCCTCAAATTCTGTGTGACTTTTTTAACTTCTGCAAGTGCTCAAAAGGGTGAAAAGAAATTCCCCTATGTTGAGGCGTTTTCCCTCTTTCCCTCACATCCTGAACTATGCTTCTCCAATAGTTCCTCACCCTCAGCTTTCTGCTCCAGACTCTCTGCTGTCAGTCCTACCTCAGCAATCTGATTTCTCTTCTCCAATTACTAGATCAAAAACCCAAACCTCCGCCGGTTCTCAGAGCATTGCCCCCTTGCTCAGTTAGCAGGTACTGAGGTACCCATCCACCCACTCACTCCTCTCTTCCTCTGTCAGTGCCCGCACCGGGTCCCACCAGGTCCTCTTACCAGCTAACCTAAAGCTCAAACCAGCTTAGGAGAGCCCTCAGACCCCTATCGAAGATGTAATGAAAATGACCTTTAAAGTTGCTTTGTGACCACTGAAAACAGGTTACTAAGAATTTAAAGTGCCTCACAGGCTTTTCAGGATACTCACTCCCGTCTTCCCCTCTGCTCTACCGGTTATACTGCTTAAGTTTTTGTTGCTAGGAAAATCCCAAACCCCTTTCCCATTATTCTTTTATATCTCTCCTTCCTCATTCTCAGATCCACGGAGCTGCTCTCACCCTCCGCCTTCCCCGTCTTCCCCCTCTGTACCAGGCCCACAGAAAAATCTTAACTGAACTTCTCCAGAAGTCTTCACCATGGTTGACTTTAGGACTTTCAGCAAAAGAGTCCCTATAAAAGAGTTAAGTGTAGATAAACTTCCTCTTTTTCTGTTGCCCTGCTCTACTTGGCTACTGGCTGCAAAAATCAGCACTCCTAAGCTTGACACCCCTTTAATAGTTTTTCACACAATATGTGAACAAGGCTTCTGGCGTTGAGCTGGGGCTTCATAGAGATGGCTATTTTTCTAAGATATAAAATTACCAACTGGGCTCCATGGTAACAGCTGCAGGGGGATAAAAGAAAAGGAAGAAAAAGCTCTCCCCCTTCCAGGTGTCCTTGAAAATTTAACTTGTCTACCATAGAGGAAAAAACAGAAAAAAACTTCTTTTTGTGAAGTTCTGCAGACTGAACTTCTTAGTCCCTTCCCTTTCATGTTGGGTACAAAATTCTGAAACTACCTAAACTTGGGTTTCAGGGAGTTATTTGATTACAACAGAAGCAATGCCCGCTGAATCCGGTTGCAACCAAATAGGACTGTTTCCCTGTCTTCTGTGCTATCTTAGGTGCCTTGCCTTGACCGCCCCTACAACAGTATAATTCTATATACTTAAATATCGTTTATGTTTTAATGAAATGGTCAACAGATGTGATTAATTGTGAAATGGTGTAGATGTTTCCCAGATTGCTCTATAATGACCCAGGTTCATTTGAAGTTCAAACAGGGGGGCATACAGCCCAGTTCCACTGGGAACATATATCTCTTACTTTACCCATCATATTAGGAAGTGGAGTTGCTGCAGGGGTAGTCACAGGAACCACTGCACTGGTCCATGGTACACAACAAATGACCCAAATAGAAGCAGCAATAGACCAAAACTTAAAGATATTGGAAACCTCCATCACAGTTTGCAGGAATCTTTAACCTCTCTCTCTGAAGTTGTTTTACACAACAGTCGAGGGTTTGACCTCCTCTTCATGAGAGAAGGGGGCCTTTGTGCTGCATTGATGTAAGAATGCTGTTTTTATGCCGACCATAATGAAGTTGTAAAAAAACCTATGAGTAAAATAAAAGGATGCCTTGAAGAGTGTCAACGAGAGAGAGAGGCCCCAAAAGGGTGGTTTGAGTCTTGGTTATCACAGTCCCCCTGTTTATCTACGCTTTTATCACCCCTGGCCTGTCCAATAATAATCTCCATATTATAGCTAACTATAAAACCCTGTTTGCTCAACCGTGTAATTTCTTTTCTCCAAGCTCAAATTGGACAAGTTAAACTTATGGTAATACCACACTAGCAGACATAGAATGTGACACCCCCCAATGATCACTATTATGATTAAAATAAGCCAGAAGAAGAAGTGGAGAATGAAAGGTTAATAAAAAAGGTACTTGGAACTTCCTGTTTTTCTGTATGCTTAACAAAACACTGTTGAAATATTGAGAACTGTTTGCTAACCTTGTTCCCAGATTGTGCTGTCCCCAACTTCCAAATTGCAGAATGTATTCCCTCATCCGTTTACACACGAACCGCCCACTCGCTCTGACCCATCAATAAATTTTCGTCCCTACCCTTTTCAAGGAAAATATATAAGCTCTGCTTAAGCTGTTCTCAGGGCTCTCTGCTCTATTCTTGTGAGCTCTGAGCCCCAGCATGCTGGACCCCCAATAAACCTCTTGCTGTGGCATGAGACACTCTCCTGGTGGTCTCTTCCTCCGATGCTTGCACGAACATTACTTGGATGATTGAATGTAGAAGAGAAAATCCAGTAAAAAAGGGATAGTCGGTAGGATTAAGAAGATTGTCAGTAGGTTTAGGAAGAAGAGTGAGTATAGGATTTGGAACAAAATCTCTTTAGCAATAGGGATTCGGTTAGAGAGTGAATGTAAATGTCAGCACATGTGAACAGTCACAATAATGAAATGGGAAAAGAACATAGGAAAGCAGATATCAATAAAGACATTACGAAATCAGGCAAAGGATAAAGTGCGTGATACGATTAGACATTTTCAACAGGGTTGAGTTAGAATATATAATCTTAGGAAGAAACAAATATGTAGTCACCAATAGGATTGACATTTGAGAGCATTAGGCAACCTT
Organism: Callospermophilus lateralis; assembly: GCF_048772815.1. NCBI lineage: Eukaryota > Metazoa > Chordata > Mammalia > Rodentia > Sciuridae > Callospermophilus > Callospermophilus lateralis. The sequence continues at coordinate 1,710,843 of NC_135320.1, read as the reverse complement.
GACATGGATGTTTTTTGTAATCCATGCTCACTTTCCATTTAGGTTTTGGTACAATCATAAGTGTGACGTTTGCATTTGTGTCCAGAATATTACTGTGATAAAATGTATATGTAGATCTGGTGACATGAGTGTTTATTCCACCATTTCTGGGAGCAATTTTTTGAAGACATATAAATGGGTATTGGGGGTACAAAGAGGTATACACTGTGTCAACGAATATAGTGATAATGCATGAATAGACCATAAGTGAATAAATAATATAACTGGTTCCACATTAAATAACAGATTGAATTGATATCTGAAAATATATAAGAAATCTTATATTGATATACAATCATTCATTCCAACCATTTATACATCTAATATTAATATTAGGGTTATGGTTTATCATGAAGATATGTTAGTTTTGCTACAAAAGTGATTATGGAAATCGAAAATAATGTGTTTGAAAAGAGTCAGTCACAATGTTGGCAATATGTGAACAAGGCCTCTGGCCTTGAGCTGGGGCTTGACAGAAATGGCTACATTTCTAAGATAAAGAAGTTACCAACTGGGCTCCACGGTAAAAGCTGGCACGGAGAAAAAAAAAGAGAAGAAAAAAGCTCTGCCCCTCCCAGGTGTCCTTAAAATGTTAACTTGCACAGAACAGAGAAAAAAAAAAAAAAAAAAACAGAAACAAAAGCTGCTTTTAATGAACTTCTGCAGACTGTGAACTTCTGAGTCCCTCCCTTACATGTTGGGTACAAAATTCTGAAACAATCTAAACTTGGAGTTCAGGGGATTAAATGATTACAATAGAAGCAATGCCCTCTAAATCCGGTTGCAACCAAATAGGACTGTTTCGCTGTGTTCGGTGCTATGTTAGTTGCCTTACCTTGCCTTGTCCATCCCTTTTCTCATGAAAAGACCAGTCAAGAAACATGGAGGAATGCATGTTCTCTGAAGCAGGAAGTGATTGATAGTGAATCACATGCCTATAAATTTCCTAACTTGTGGATGAAATACATATCCTATGATGTGCATAAATTAAAGAAATAGTAATCTACCAGTGTTGAATAAAAATGAACGTCAAAATACACATCATGTCCAATTGGAATCTACTTGCATTGATGTTAAACTGGGTCAGGTACTGTAGAAATATTAGGAATTGTGTGCACCATTCAATGAAGTTACTTTTCGGTACTAGGAAAGAAATATGATTTTCAGGTAAATGAATATTTCTAAGAATAATCTTGTGAAAAGTTGATTATAAATTCACATATATGAATATTAATGAATTTGGTGAGTGTAAAATAAAACACATATTTCATATTTTGAAAAATCTGGAGAGTCTATCTATCTATCTATCTATATATGTGTGTGTGTGTGTGTGTGTATACACACACACACACAGACATTAAAAATAGCAATATATATGCCAATCAAAATTCAAAATGAAATATATATCATCGACAGATCCAAAAATATTTATTTAACTGAACATGGATTTATGAATAATATTGATCAAGTAGGAAGCTCACCCATAATTTGAATTTTCAGTTCCAACATCATTTAGGAGGAGTGATCCCTTACAATTTGAATCTGTCAAGTCAGCCACCTCACATGAATGGACGTGTGGTCCCAGGTAGGATTCTATGTTTGCATATAAAAATACAGGTGGTGAATAGGCTACAGAGAATGGGAGACAGGAATTCACATATTGGTTAACTTTAAAAAAACATGGAGAACGACTTCAACAAAAAGTTGACTAGATTTATAACTCCCACACTATATAATGCAAAAGGCAAGTCCAACTATACGCAATGCCTCCTCTGAAATGCTTGTATTTTTATTCTGTTTGAGTTAATTTTCTCCATCTTATTAGTATTAGTAGTCAGAGTGTAGTAGGGTAGGGGTTAGTGTCAGGGATTCAGTATTTTGAAAGGAAAATTGGAAAATGAATCCAATGTGTATGTAAATGTGTGCTGCACAAATATCCTCCCACTCTCATACAGAAAAATGCCTTGACAGTACCTTCGCTCCAACTAAAACACCATTAGAGGAGAAGAGTTAGAAAATCAATGAATACATATCTGGAATGGAATATGCTCACGGTTTTGAAAACTTGGAGGTGGTAGATGATTTTCTAAAAGAAAGGGACAGGGTAAACACTCCACAAACATGGAGTTCTGCTGGCCTAAAGACTTCTTGAGAAACTGCCTCTGAGGTTGGGCCCTTGAACTATATGTGGTTGTCAGGAGCTTTAGCTTCCTTTGTACTGAGACCATCAATGCTGGGTCTGCATCTATGTGACATGGAGGAAATTGTTTCTTATTTTCCAATGAAAATGAGGCAGCAGTGCTGAATTCTCTCTTTGTAGGTAACCTGTGGCCACTGGGGGCTAAGTTTCTCCCCGTGTGGACTGTGAAGCCATTTGGACATCCTCCAATTTTCGTGGTGTTTCTCGCTGCTGCACTGGGAGTTTGGTATTTGCTTCACAAAATACATGGACTTCAACTGGGACACAGTGCTGGAGGGATTTCTGTCAGGAGTGGTGGGTCAGGGTCTGCAGGATAATGCACCAACCAGGCTTCTATCGCACATAGCTTGCCCCCTTGACCATAGCAACCTGATTCTGAACATTGCCCTGAAACCTCTCAATATAACAAGATGCCTTTACAAAGAAGGGTCTGCTGGCTGCACCATGTCAGTAAAAACCATTTGGAAGCCATGGGCAGATCCACATTGCCCCACTACATGTTTTATCACACACCTTCCCACCACTGTTCTAGGCCCACTAATCAGCAGGCTCCAAATTACTGGCATCTCTGTTCTACACCACTTTCATTAAACCCAGTCAATCAAGGCACTGTCTGGCATACTCAAGATCAGCAACAGCACATCCAAAGGTTCTCCAGTGCCACCAGGTCATGGGAATTTCAAAAATTTTATGGTATTTTTCTAGCCATTTTTCTAGGATGATGTTGCAAGCACTGTGGGTTTCAATATATTCAGGAACCGTTAAATGGTGAAAAAGCACATTTCAATGAAAGCTCTGGAGAACTCTCACAGGCAAGGCTTCCAAAATAGTGGCCAAAATGTCACTTGAAGCCAGACCTATTGAGGTCTACAATATGAGGTCCATGTGTTTTTTGACTCTGAACTATGGCTGCCATGTCTTTCAGAATACAATCAAGTGATATCCTGGCTGAGATTCCCAGTGCTCTGTGGAAAGCCACCCTGGGCCTAGATCTCAGTTTCCAAGGGCGACTTTCATTGCGTGGCTTCCTAAAATCCCAAAACAATTCATGGCAATACTTCTCTGAGGTCAGTTCTAGAACTCAGTCTCTAAGGGGAATCACACCAGAGTTCAAGCCCAGGTGGACCCAGTCATTTCTTCCAACCACCACACAAATGACCACAATAAAAACCAAAACACTCCACACGGCCCTAATCTTCTTCCATATATCCTTTGGCTGGAGTTTTCCATAAGGGGTGCAGCCCAAGACAGTTTCCAAAATAAGCTCCCTTAACCCTCATTTGCCTAAAGTCAGGGTGGCCTGGACACCCTTACTGTAAACCAGGAGTGATCAAATAGGTCTGCCATTAATACTTTTCCACCCCTTCAATTTTAGGCCTTTTAACTGTGGCATTTAGATTATTTATGTGAACTGTAGTCAAGAGAAAACCCAAGCACCTATGGGCTAGCCTCTCCATGGCTTTGAAGAATTCATTTGACCCAAAGGATCCTTATTCTCACTTGATGGAGGTCAGAAACCTTACAGAGAAAGGCGAGAGACTTCATCTACAATGACTGTAATTTTTGCCATTTTGATTTTGTATGCACACATGGGATTTTTCTTTACATCCATCAGGTGTTGGGAATCTAAGCCACAGACTCACACAGGGCCAAGAGACTGATTCAGACACATCCCTTTCCAAAGCAGTTAAGTAAAGAGCCACAGGTAATGCCCATTTATTTCCATTTGAAAACTGGTTACTTCAGGCTTCACAAAGGGGTGGCCTGAGGCAAAGTCCTTCCTGACATTCAGGGCAAAAGAACAATAGGCAAGCAAAAGCCCCAAAGCAGAGTTTCTCCACTGAGACTTTACTGGTCACACTGATATCTGAGTTTTCTGAGATGCTCGCCATTCCCTTCAGCTATCCAGTACATGGCCATATCACAGAGCTTGGAGGTGGTAAATGTCTTGGACAGAAAACCATGAGCCTATTCTGGAGTGTAGCCAGAATTCAGGAAGGAAACAAGAATTTAGGAAGTTTGAAGGTGTTGCCCTTCGATAAGGCAAGCCACAGTCCATTTATATATTGGGCAGGATTGATGCTGGGAAGCTTTCTACTAGACAGGACACATCCATTGATGCATTCTCTTTTCTATTGTCTACAATCACAGACACACTGGGAAACACAGACATAGAAACACTTGCCTTGTCAAACGACTTACTAGAAACAGTTCACTCCCAACCAAACAAACCGTCTTTCCTACCTTTTCTCAGAACATGAGACAAAACCACAAACACACAACTAAAACCACAAATGCATCTCCTTTCCCCAAGTAGGTCTGTGACTATTCGGAGTGTACTCTCACTGGTGAGCCTTACTATGTTCCTCTGAAATGGCCTGTCCTGTCTCAGATATGGTCTCCTTGGCCAACTCTGAAAATGTCAGGAGCCCACGGTGAGCCACTACTTGCTTTCTCTGGAAAGGCCAGTCTTCAAAGCTTTCCTGGCTTTTGGCCATCCTCACATCAGTATATACCAAAAAAGACTGTCTCTGTCATTGGAATATCCAAACAAGTTAGCCCACTGGGACTGGGACTGGGACTGGCTCTGGGTGCCTGGCTTCCTATATCGCAAGTTCAGAGAGTTCCATCACCAAGGAATAGAGATGAGGTCACTTCCTTCAGGAACTGAATGAGGTCACTGCCTTTGCAACCACTTTGTCCTAACAGTTGCTTCCAAGGGTCCCATGAGATGGATGCTGCCCCTATTTCCCGTGACACTTTCACAAGTTAGAATGGTATATCACCCATAGGCACCCGTGAACAGCTCTCTACACAGGCCTGGATTCGTCCATTTTCTGTACATTAGGAACAGAGAGGCTGATTCAGACACAACCCCTCATCCAGACAAGGCTGTTTTCCATGGAAGAAGACTTTTGCACTCTCTGGTCCTTCATAGCTGCCTACATCTTCTCCAGGGATTATTTCTGCATGGAACTTTGAGGTTTTCAGCAGGTGTTATATCCCCTACATTCCTTATTGTAAAAACAACACTGTCCCTGCTCTTCTATAAAGTTAGAATGTGGGAACAGTATATGGCTTGGGTTAATAACATGTTTGATTTTGGTTAGGAATCATTTTGCTGGATGAATAATGGTATTGAAAACCTGCGATATTTATAAGAATATAGAGGTCAAATATATGTATAAAAACAGGAATCTAAGTAAGATTTGAAGCCCAGAAAGGGATTGGGCCCTTGATTGGGAATTATGTCCTGCACAGATGTCTCAGATGAATCAATACACAATGGCATCGGACCTTGTACCTTGGATGATTGAATGTTGAAGAGAACATCCATTCTAAAAAGGATAGTCAGTAGGATTTGGGAGATAGTAGATTCAGAAAGAAGAGAGAGTATAACATTTAGACCAAAAGTTGTTTAGCAATTGGGTTTCAGGTAGAGAGTGAATGTAAATGTCAGCACAAATGCACAGTCAAAATGATGAACTGGGAAATTATGAAGGAAAAGAGATATCAATAGAGACATTAGGATATCAGGCAAAGTTTAAAGTGAGTGATAGGATTAGACATTTTCAACAGGGTTGAGTTTGAATATATAATCTTAGAAAGAAACAAATATGTAGTCAACAATTGGATTGACATTTGAGAGCATTAGGCAACCTGGACATGGATGTTTTCAGAAATCCATGCTCACTTTAAATTTAGGCTTTGGTACAATTATAAGTTTGACCTTTGCTTTATTTTCCAGAATATTACTGTGATAAAATGTATATGTAGGTCAGGTGACATGAGTATTTCTTCCACCATTTCTGGGAGCAATATTTTGGAGACGTATAAATGAGTATTGGGAGTACAAAGAGGTGTACCATCTCTCTATGAATATAGAGATAATGCAAGAATAGACCATACTGAGAGTAAATAATATAATTGGTAAATGTTAAATAACGGATTGAATTGATATCTGAAAATATACAGGAAATCTTATATTGATATACAATCATTCATTCCAACCAGTTATATTTCTAATGGTAATATTAGAGTTATATTTTATCATGACGAGTGTGTGAGTTTTGCTTCAAAAGTGATTACGGAAATCAAAAATAATGTGTTTAGAAAGAAGTCTCATGAAAAGTCTTGTCAAGAAACATGGAGGAATACATGTGTTCTGAAGAAGGAATTTATTGAAAGTGAAACAAATGCCTATAAATTTGCTAACTTGTGTATGAAATATATATCTTATGATGGGCATAAACTGAAGAAAAAGTAATGTACCAGTGTTGACTAAAAATGAACATCAAAATACATATCATGTTCCATAATAATCTACTTGCATTGATGTGACACTGGGTCAGTTACTGTAGAAATATTAGGATTCGTATGCACCATTTACTGAAGTTAGTTTTCAGTTCTAGGAAATAAATATGTATTTCAGGTGGATGAATATTTCTGAGAATAATCTTTTGAAAATTTGATTATAAATCCACATACATGAATACGAATGAATTTAGGGAGTGTACAATAAGACACATATATTTTATATTTTGAAAAATTTGGAGAGTGTATATACACACACACACACACACACACACACACACACACATTGAAAAGTAGCAACATATATGCCAATCGAAATTCTTCATGAAATGTATATCATCCACTGATCCAAAAATATTCATTATACTGAATATGATTTTATTTATCATGTTGTTCATCTAAGAAGCTCACCCATAGGTTGAATTTTCAGTTCTAACTGTGTTTAGGAGGAGTGATCTCTTCTCCCAATTTGTATCTGCCAAGTCAGCCACCTCATAAGAATGTACATGTGATAACATGTACGATTCTATATGTGCATATGAAATCACATGTGCCTAATTGGCTACAGAGAAAGGCAGAGAGGAATTCACCTATTTGTTACCTTTAAAAACACATGGATCTTCTTCTGTTTCTCTCTTTACGGTTCTGTAGTTTTCATTGTATAAGTCTTTCACCTCTTTTGTTAGGTTGATTCCCAAGTATTTTATTTTTTTTTTTGAGGATATTGTGAATGGAGTGTTTTTCCTCATTTCTGGTTCAGAAGATTTGTTACTGATATACAGAAATGCCTTTGATTTGTGCGTGTTGATTTTATATCCTGCCAGTTTGCTGAATTCATTTATTAGTTCTAGTAGTTTTTTTGTAGACCCTTTTGGGTCTTCTAGGTATAGAATCATGTCATCCCCAAACAGTGATAATTTAAGTTCTTCTTTTCCTATTTTTATGCCTTTAATTTGTTTCATCTTTCTAATTGCTCTGGCCAGTGTTTTGAGAACTATATTGAATAGAAGTGGTGATAGAGGGCATCCCTGTCTTGTTCCTGATTTTAGAGGGAATGCCTTCAATTTTTCTCCACTCAGAATGATGCTAGCCTGAGGCTTAGCATAGATAGCTTTCACAATTTCGAGGAAAGTTCCTGTTATCCCTAGTTTTTCTAATGTTTTGAATATAAAGGGATGCTGTACTTTGTCGAATGCTTTTTCTGCATCTATTGAGATGATCATATGGTTCCTATTTTAAGTCTAATCATGTGGTGAATAACATTTATTGATTTCCGTATATTGAACCATCCTTGCATCACAGGGATTCATCCTACTTGATCATGGTGCACAATTTTTTTGATGTGCCTTTGTGTCCAATTCGCCAGAATTTTATTGAGGATTTTTGCATCTAGTTTTATCAGAGATATTGGTCTGTAGTTTTCTTTCTTTGAGGTGTCATTGTCTGGTTTCGGAATCAGGGTGATGTTGGACTCATAGAATGAATTTGGCAAAGCTCCCTCTTTTTCCAATTCCTGAAATAACTTGAAAAGTATTGGTATTAATTCTTCTTTAAAGGTTTTGTAAAACTCCGCTGTATACCCATCTGGTCCTGGGCTTTTCTTGGTTGGTAGTCTTTTGATTGCTTCTTCAATCTGATCCATTGATATTGGTCTGTTCAAATTGTGTGTATCCTCCAGACTCAGTCTGGGCAAATCATAGGATTTAAAAAAATTATCGATGTCTTCACTCTCTTCTATTTTATTGGAATATAGGTTTTCAAAATAATTTTAAAAATGTGGCATTTATACACCATGGAGTATTATGCAGCACTAAAAAATGACAAAATCATGGAATTCTCAGGGAAATGGATGGCATTAGAGTAGATTATGCTTAGTGAAGCTAGACAATCCCTAAAAAAACAAATTCCAAATGTCTTCTTTGATATAATGAGAGCAACTAAGAACACAGCAGGAAGGAAGAGCAGGAAGAAAATATCAACATTAATCAGAGACATGAGGTGGGAGGGAAAGGGAGAGAAAAGGGAAATTGCATGGAAATGGAGGGAGACCCTCAATGTTTTACAAAATTATATATAAGAAGTTGTGAGTGGAAGGGGAAAATAAACATGTAGGAAAATGAATTATAGAAGATGGAGTAGAGAGAGAATATGAAATGGGAGGGAAAGGGAGGGGAGGGATAGTAGAGGATAGGAAAGGTAGCAGAATACAACAGATACTAATAGGGCATTATGTAAAAATGTGGATGTGTAACCGATGTGATTCTGCAATCTGTATTTGGAGTAAAAATGGGAGTTCATTATCCACTTGAATCTAATATATGTAATACAAGATGTCAAGAGTTTTGTAATATTTTGAACAACCAATAAAAAAAACACATGGAAAACTATTTCAACAAAAAATTGACTAGATTTATAAGTCCTCCCCTGTATAATGCAAAAGGCAAGTCCAACTATACACTATGCCTTGTCTGAACTGCTTGTATTTCTATTCTGTTTGGGATATTTTTCTCCATCATATTAGAATTATTAGTCAGAGTCTAGTACGGTATGGGTTAGTTTCAGGGATTCAGTATTTTGAATGGAAAATAGGAAAATAAATCCAATGTGTATGTAAATATGTGCTACACAAAAATCTTCCCACTCTCATCCAGAACAATGCCTTGACTTTACCTTCGCCCCAAGTAAAACACAATTTGAGGAGAAGAGTTAGAAAATCTGTGAATACATATCTGGAATGAAATATGCTCAAGAGTTCACAACCTTGAAGGTGGTAGAGGAGTTTCCAAAAGTTAGGAACAGGTAAATATTCCACAAAAATGGAGCTCTGCTGGACTAAAGACTTCTTGAGAAACTGCCTCTGAGTTTGGGCACTTGAAATATTTGTTGTTGTCAGGAGCTTTAGCTTCCTTTGTAGAGAGACCATCAAAGCTGGGTATGTATCTAAGTGACCTGGAGGACATGGTTTCTTATTTTCTAATGAACATGAGGCAGCAGTGCTGAATTCTCTCCTTGTAGGTAAACTGTGTCCACTGAGGGCTAACTCTTTCCATGTGGACTGTAAAGCCATTCGGTCATCCTCCACTTGTCGTGGTGTTTCTTGCTGCTGCAATGCGAGCATGGTAATTGCTTCACACAATACAAGGAGTTCAACTGGAACACAGTGCTAAAGGGAGTTCTGTCACGTGTGGTGTTTCAGGGTCTGCAGGATAATGTACCACCCAGGCTTCAATCCCACATAGCTTGCATCCTTGACCATAGCAATCTGATTCTGAACATTGCCCTGAAAACTCTCCATATAAAAAGGTGCCTTTACATAGAAGGGTCTGCTGGCTGCACCATGTCAGTTACAAGCCATTTGGAAGCCAATGGCAGATCCACATGGCCCCACCACAGATATTTTCTCACACACCTGAACACAACTTCTCTAGGCCCACTTCTCATCAGGCCCCAACTTACTGGCATCTCTGTTCTTACACCATTTTCATGGTCATGGGAATTTCAAAAATTTCATGGTATTTATCTAGCCATTTTTCAAGACTGATGTTAGAGGCATTGTGGGTTTAAATTCATTCAGGAATCATTCAATGGTGAGGTAGCTCATTTGAATGAAAGCTCTGGTGAAATCTCAGAGGCAAGGCTTCCCAAAGAGTGGCCAAAAGGTCACATGAACCCAGGCCTATTGCTGTCTACAATGTGAGGTCCATGTGTGTTTTGACTCTCATCTATGGCTGCCATGTCTTTCAGAATAAAACCATGTGATATCCTGGCTGAGATTCCCAGTGCTCTGTGGAAAGCAAACCTGGGCCTAGATCTCGGTTTCCAAGGGCGACTCTCATGCGTGGCCAACTAAAATCCCAACACATTTCATGATAATACTTCTCTAAGGTCAGTTCCAGAACCCAGTCTCTAAGGGAAATCACACCAGATTTCAGCCTAGGTGTACCCAGTCATATCTTCCAACTACCACACAAATGATGACAATTAAAATCAAAACACTCCCACCTGGCCCTCATCTTCTTCCATATATTCACTCTCATACTAAGCTCTGTCTGGAGGTTTCCATGAGCAGCGAAGTCCAAGAGAGTGTCCAAAATAAGCTCCCTTGCCCCTCATTGCCTAAAATCATGGTGGCCTGGACACCCTTCCTGTGAACCAGGTGTGATCAAATAGGCCTGCCCTTAATATGCCTGGGCTTCTCCAATTTGAGGCCTACTGACTGTCAGGTATAGATTTTTTTATGTGAACTGGAGTCATGAGAAAACCCAAGAACCTATGTGCTAGACGCTCCAGGGCTTTGAAGAACTCATTTGACACAAAAAATCCCTATTCTCACTTGATGGAGGTCAGGAGCCTTACAGAGGAAGGTGAGAGACTTCATGAACAGGGACTGCTCTTTTGGCCATTTTGGTTATGGATTCACACACGGAATGATCCATCAGGTGATGAGAATCTAAGCCACAGCCTCACACAGGTCAAAGAGGCTGATTCAGACACATCCCTTTCCAAAGCAATTAAGCAAATACCCACTGGTGATGCCCATTCATTTCCATTTGAAAACTGTGTGCTTCAGGCTTCACAAAGGTGTGGCCTGAGACAAAGAGCTTCCTGACATTCTGGGCAAATTAACAATAGGTAAGCAAATGGGCGAAATTAGGGTTTCTCTACTGAGACTTTACAAGACACACTGATGTCTGAGTTTTCTAAAATGCTTCAATTCCCATATATTAAATTATGTAGAGACATTAATGAACAAGAGTAAGTCATGGCAGCTGCAGTAAAACAGGCTTTAGAACAAGGGCAAGTCGTGGCAGCTGCAGTAAAATAGGCTTTAGATGCCAGGACAAGAACATGCTACAATTGTGAACAAACAGGACATTTTATAAGAAATTGCCCCATAAAAGGAGGGTTTAACAAAATTAGGTATCAAAGGAGTAGAATACAGAGTATTTGCCCAGGATGCCGTAGAGGGAGACATTGGACTAATGAATGCCATTCTCAAACCACCATAGAGGGTAGTACATTATCAAAAAACAAACAAGGACCAGGTGTTTATCCATGATATCATGGAGAAAGGCATCAAGTTACGTTGCCAGAAAATGGACAGGGGGACCCAATGCTCTGGGGCCCCAAACCACAAATATACGGAGCACTGGAGGAACCCAGCAACCCCATCAGGGTAGTGCCAAGGACACATTGTCCATCAGAGCCCTCAACAGACAAACCAGAGGGAGTGCAGGGTTGGACATCTGCACCTCTGTCAGAGCAGTACTAACTCCAGAGATGGGAGTTCAAATCATTCTCTCAGGGGAAAAAACCTCTTCCCCAAGGAGCAGTAGGCTTATTATTGGGACGCAGCTCTTCTACTCTAAAAGGACTTATGATAAGTCCTGGGGTAATTGATCCTAATTATAAAGGTGAAATAAAAATTATAGCCAGTTCTCCAAAGGGTATATCAGTAATTTCACCAAGAGACAGAATAGCACAGTTACTAATAATACCACGCTTACATGATAAATTTTCCAGTCGTGTTGTAGAAAGAGGTTCCAAGGGATTAGGCTGCACAGATGTAGATTTGGCTATGTTTTCTCTAAAGTTAGATTCTCGCCCCATGCTAAAACTAAATATTCAAGGACATGAATTAAATGGGCTACTGGATACAGATGCAGAACTTAGCATCATCTCTCGTCCAGAATGGCCAAAATATTGGCCATTACAACCATCCACTCAAACACTTCAAGGCCTAGAATTGGCGACTAATCCCCATCGAAGAGCAATGGTATTAGATTGGAAGGTTCCTGAAGGATTTGAAGGAACTATACAGCCATATGTATGGATCATCTTCCCGTAAATTTATGGGGATGAGATGTCCTAGATGAATTAGGTTTGAAATTAACAAAAAACATCAATTAAAATGTACCCACAATTATGGTTAGACAAGGTTTTAGGATAGGAAAAAGATTAGAAAAACAATATCAAGGTATAGCAGCCCCAATACTAATAGATCAAGGAACAGACAGAAATGGGTTGGATTTTAAGAAAGGGACACTAAGACAATAAAAATTACTTGGAAATAAGAAAGACCAGTATGGGTTCCTCAGTGGACCCTGACTAAAGAAAAGGTACCAGCAGCCCATGATCTGATCAAACAACAATTAGCAGAAGACATATACAACCATCTGTATCTCCCCATAATACTCCCAGTTTTGTCATCAAAAAGTAATCTGGTAAATGGAGATTATTGCAAGATTTAAGAGGCATTAATAATGAGATGGTTATTATGGGACATGCTCAATCGGGGATTCCTCAATTATCTGCTTTGCCAAAACTTGGTATGATTTATTTATAGATATTAAAGATTTTTTTTCATTTCCAATTCAACCTTAGGATATTCCATGTTTTGCATTTACTAACCCTGCACTGAATCATGAAGGTCCTGATCAGAGATACAAATGGAATGTACTCCCTCAAGGGATGGCTAATAGCCCAACTATGTGTCAAATTTATGTTAACAAAGTAATCCAGCCACTTAGAAATCAAAATCCTGAACTACAAAGATTTCACTATATGGATGATATATTATTAGCACACAAAGCTAAAAACACATTGCTAGAATGTTATGCCACACTTAAAAACTTATTAAAAAATATAAACTAGAGATAACAATAGATAAAGTAGAATTAAATTTTCCAATTAATTATTTAGGAGTTCTATTATCCTCAACCATGGTCTGTCCACCAAAAATTCAAGTACGAATAGATCAACTCAAATCACTTAATGACTTTCAAAAGTTATTAGGAGACATAAATTGAATAAGGCCTTATCTAGTTATACGCACAGTAGAGTTGGAAACTTTTTTGAAATCCTAAAAGGTCCATCATATCCAAATTCACCCCACATGTTAACGCCTGAAACAAGAAAGGCATTAAAAATTATTGAAACATATACGGAAAATATGCATTTAATAGAATTGATTTAAGTTTGTCTTTATTATTTATTGTACTACCAACAAAAAATATTACTACAGGAGTATTTTGGCAAGAAGGTCCATTATTATGGATGCATTTATCTTATTCTCCTAACACTATTCTTACTCGGTATACTGAGGCTGTAGGACAATTAATACTGAAAAGAAAAAAAGCAGCAAAGGGAGTGTTTGGAATTTCTCCCAATAAAATAATTACTCCATATACTCTGAATCAAATTGATGAGTTAGCTAATGAGTTAAATACTTGGGCAATAATCATGTGCAAATCTAATATTTCATTTGATAATCACTTACCATCTAATCCTTTATTGTCTTTTTGATCATCTCATCCTGTAATTTTTCCAAAAATGACAAGAAAAACACCTATCATGAATGCTCCAAATATATTCACTGATGGGTCAAATAATGTTACAGCAGCAATAGTTACACCTGATCAAACTTTTACATTTCTAGTACCCAAACAATCATCTAAAAAGGTAGAGATTAATGCAGTATTAAAAGCTTTTGTGATGTTTAAAGATTCTGTAATTAATTTATTTTCCGATAGTCAGAATATAGTTAATGCTATAGTTTCCTTTGAAGATGCTGGTAGGATTTCCCCTTCCTCTACTGTTTTCTCTTTGCTTTCCACTATACAAAGTCTAATCTTGGACAGAAAAGATCTGTTCTTTATAGGAAATATCAGAACACATACAGGATTGCCTGGAGCCCTTAGTTTGGACAATGATTTAGCAGATAAAACTACACATGACATACATATTTTCTCTATAGTAGAAGAAGCTACAAATTTTCATAAAAAGTTCCATGTCAATGCTAATAGTTTACAAAAGTGCTTTAAAATAACTAAGGAAAAAGCTAGACCAATAATAAAACAATGTCAAAATTGTGTGACCTTATTACCACACGTTAATCTTCGAGTTAATCCTAGAGGATTGATACCTAACCATATTTGGCAGATGAACGTCACAAACTTGCCAGAATTTGGAAAATTAAAATATTTGCATGTTACAGTTGATACTTCTTCTGGATTTTTGATGGGCTCCCTTCTTGTCGGAGAAAAAAACTAAAGATATTATAGCTCATTGCTTACAAAATTTTGCCACTGTGGGCGTTCCAAACAGTTAAAAACAGATAATGCCCCTGGTTATACTTCTACCTCTTTTAAATAATTTTGCTCATCATTTGGCATCACTCATATAACAGGAGTCCCAAACAATCAGCAGGGACAAGGTATAGTTGAAAGAGCACATCAAACTATTAAAACATACTTACTAAAGCAAAAAGAAGGAATTGGGAAGGGGTATATATTCCCCAAAGATAAACTTAAATTAACCCTTTTTACTCTAAACTTTTTAAATTTGGATTCATCAGGGCTTAGTGCTGCAGAAAGGCATATATGTCCAAAAAATGTACATAAGCCCAAGGTACTTTGGAAAGATATTCTAACAGGACAATGGAAAGGTCCTGACCCAGTAATTGTCTGGAGTCGGGGGTCTGTTTGTGTGTTTTCACAGGGAGAACAGGAGCTGATTTGGATTTCAGAGAGATTAACTAAAGAGATTTCTACAGACCCAAAAGAAGATGATTTGGCTCAAATCAATTACAGCTGATATCCAGAACTCCAGTTTGGCTATTCTTACATCTCTGACAGAACCAGAATGTTTTTTTCAATATCTATTTTATTATTGCCCTTTCCAATATCATGAAGTTCTATTTTGTTTTTTGAGCTCATACAGACCGAGGTTACTGTTTTGCTGATCACTTCTATTTTTGGACTATAGAGTTTTTAGACTTTGCAATGGAGATTTCACATGTAAAAAGTTATAAAGCCTTTACTATTATGTTATGTGTTGTATGTATTATATTATGTGTGCACACTTGTGTTTTGTGTTATATGTTTGAATGTACATAACCATATATCATATGCGATGAGAGCTCATGAAAAAATTGATCCAAATATATTTTTTTTTATTCACGTGATGTAAATATTTTAATTTAAATTGGGTAAACACCCGTTGAGGATTGTTTTAAAATGTGAACAAAAAGGGAGGTTAACAGATCTGTTTGCTTTCTTTCACCTTTCCTTTTCATTATATTTAATAATTCTCTTCAAGACAATGTAAATTGTTAAGAAAATTGTTTTCTTTTAGAGCCTTCTGGAATGTTACATAATTTTTTCTTTAGGCATTGTTGCCAGAATTCCTATCTTCATCCCAGTGCCTGTGAAGACAAAGATAAAACCAATCTACAGCTTCTGCAAAAGCCATCACTGAACTGCTTGCAGAACTTGCCTGGACTATGTATCACTTGTATGCATTGTGAACTCACCTGCTTGCATTGTGATCAATATGTTGGTGCATCGACTTGTGGTAGTGTTGGGGTATTTTTGCTGATGATGTCATCGGTGGTACAATTTTTCCAAAAGGAGCACTTAATTGGCTTGGTGTATCTTCCTCCCTTCTGCTTGTCATGGTCGTTCAGCTAAAATTTGGGGGCCAACAGAGATGAGACAAAGAACCTCACCCCCCCAACTGGTACAAAAACCTCTCCACAGGTGTGGCTGTATACTGGACCTGTAGTTAGTGACGGGTAAGATCCAATTGCAATGGTAACAACCTAAGACTGGAGGCTGACACCTTGAGGTCAGCTCATTCGGTAATGGGTAAGGACCATATGTACTATTGGACAACCTAAGGCAGGCATGGTCCCTAAGCCACATGCTTGTTGTTTAAACAGAGAGGGGGAGATGTTGAGAACCACAGCCCGAGGGGCCAAAGGAAACTTTCAGACTGCCAGCTGATGGTTGGCTCACAGCGGCCCCAGCAACATCTAGCTGATTGGCTACTCTGCGGTGATGCCCATTGGGCTGTTTCCCCACCCTTTCAAACTACCAACCTGCTCATTGGGGGACTTTTTTGGCTCTGCCCAAATGACCAGCCAATCGAACTCAAGAGCAGGAGGAGTGGAGAGGTTGAGAGCTTGTGGGAAGCTGGTGGTGGCAGTTGTGCTCTGAGGGTATTTCCCGAGGAGCTATTTTTTTGGCGTGTGTGGTTCTAAAAATAAAGTTAGTTTCTTTTGACAAGTGGCTCCTGAATTGTGCCCAGCCAGACTGTGGCAATCATAAATTGATGGAGAAAAATAACCGAAACAGAATAGAAATACAAGCAGTTCGGAGGAGGCATGGTGTATAGCTGGATTTACCTTTTGTATGATAAATGGTAGGTGTTATTAATCTAGTCAATATTAAATTGAAATAATTCTCCGTGTGTTTTAAAGTTAACAAATATGTGAATACCTGTCTCCCTGTATCTGTAGCCTATTCGGCAAATGTATTTTTGTATGCACATATAGAATCCTACCTGGTATCACATGTACATTTTTGTGAGGTGGCTGACTTGGCAGATACGAATTGTGAAAAGAGATCACTACTCCTAAACGTTTTTGGAATTGAAAATTAGAACTATGGGTGAGCTTCCTAGTTGAACAAGATAATACATAAATCCATGTTCAGTAAAATGAATATTTTTGGATCTGTGGATGATATATATTTCATGATGAATTTCGATTCTCATATATATTGCTAACATTTAATGTCTGTGCATTTGCGTGTCTGTGTGTGTGTATATATATATATATATATATATATATATATATATATATATATACTCTCCAGATTTTTCAGCATATAATATATGTATCTTATTATACAATCCCTAAATGCATTCATATTCATGTATGTGGATTTATAATCAAATGTTCACAAAATTATTCTCAGAAATATTCATCCACCTGAAATATATATTGTTTCCTAGTGCTGAAATCTAAATTCAGTGAATGGTGCATAGAAGTCCTAATTTTTCTACAGTAACTGACCCACTTTAACATCAATGCAAGCAGATTACTATGGTACATGATGTGTATTTTGACGTTCATTTTTATTGAACACTGTTACATGACTATTTCTTCAGTTTATGCACATCATAGGCTATATATTTCATTCACAAGTTTGCAAATTTATAGGCATTTGTTTCACTTTCTATCACTTCCTGCTTCAGTACACATGTATTCCTACATGTTTTTTAACTGGTTTTTTCATGAGACTTCTTTTTATTTTAGGTTTCAATAATCACTTTTGAAGAAAAACTCACACACTCTTCATGACAAACCATAACCCTAATATTACCATTAGATGTATAAATGGTTGTAATGAATGTATGTATATAAATATAAGATTTCCTGTATATTTTCAGATATCAATTCAATCCATTATTTAATGTTGGAACCAGTTATATTATTTATTCACAGTATGGTCTATTCATTCATTTTATCTATTTTCGTAGACACAGGGTATACCTATTTGTACACCCAATACTAATTTATACAACTTCAAAATATTGCCCACAGAAGAAATACTCATGTCACCTAATCTACATATACACTTTATCACACTAATATTCTGGACACAAAATGCAAAGTTCACACTTATGATTGTACCAAAGCCTAAATGGAAAGTGAGCATGGATTACTAAAAACAACCAAGTCCAGATTGCCTAATGCTCTCAAATGTCAATCGTATTGGTGCTAAATACTTGTTTCTGCCTAAGATTGTGTATTCAACCTCTACCCTGTTGAAAATGTCTAATCCTATCACTCAATTTATACATTGCCTGATTTCTTAATGTCTCTATTCATATCTGCTTCCCTATATATTTTCCCCAGTTCATCATTGTGACTGACTCTTCACATGTGCTGACATTTACATTCATTCTCTACCAGAAACCCTATTGTTAAAGAACTTTTGGTCCAAATCCTATACTCACTCTTCTTCCTAAACCTATTGACTATCTTTCTAATCCTACCGACTACCCTTTTTGAGTGGATGGTTTCTTCTACATTCAATCATCCAATTTACAAGGTCCTATGCCATTGTTAATCAATTTATCTGAGACATCTGTGCAGAAGGTATTTTAAAGCTAAGTATCCCAATCAAGGGCCCAATGCTTTTCTGGGCTTCAAATCTTACCAAGACTTCTGTATTTATACTTATATTTCACCTATATATTCTTGTAAATATCACAGGTTCCCAATACCATTATTCTTCACACAGAATGATTCCTAACCCAAATTTAACCTGTTATTACCCTAACCATACACTGCTCCCTCAATCTAACTTTACAGAAAAGCAGGGACAGAGTTGGTCTTACAATACAGGAGTGTAGGGGATATTCCACCTGCTGAGAACCTCAAAGGTCCATGCAGAAATGATCCCTGGAGAAGTTGTAGGCAGCTATGAAGGACCTGAGGGAGGAAAAGACAACTTCCATGGTAAACAACCTGGTCAGGATGAAAGGATGTGTCTGAATCAGCCTCTTTCATCTTAATGTAGAGAAGATGGACCAAACCAGGCCTGTGTGGAGAGCTGTTCCTGGGTGCCTATGGTAAAATACCATTCTAACTTGTGAAAATGTCACAGGAAGTAGGGGTACCTTGCACCTCATGGGATCCTTGGAAGCAACTGTTAGGACAAAGTGGTTGCCAAGGCAGTGACTTCATTAACTTCCTGAAGGAAGTTACCTCACATAACTTCCTTGGTGATGGAACTCTCTAAATTTGGGATTCAGGAAGTCAGGCAACCACAGCCAGTCCCAGTCCCAGTCCCAGTGGTCTCACTTGTTTGGGGTAACCAAGGACAGAGTCAGTCTTTCTTGGTACGTAGTGATGTGCGGATGGCCAAATGCCAGGAAAGCTAAGAAGAGGGGCATTTCCTGAGAAAGCAGGTAGTGGCTCACCACTGGCTTCTGACAACTTCGCAGATTTGGCCAAGGAGACAAGAACACAGACAGCACAGTCCACTTCGGGGAAATATAGTATGGCCCACCGGTCAGAGGACACTCCGGATAGTCACAGACCTACTTTGGGGAAGGAGGTGCCTTTTTGAGTGTGGGTGTGAGTTTGTGGTTTTGTCTCATGTTCTGAGAATAGGTAGCAAAGGCAATTTGTTTGGTTTGGAGAAGACTGTTTCTAGTATGTTCTCTGACAAGGTGAGTGTTTCTATTACTGTGTATCCCACTCTGTCCGTGGTTGTAGTATTAGAAAAAGAATGCATCAATGGGTGTGTTCTGTCTAGTAGACAGCTTCCCAGCATTCATACTGCCAATTTATGAATGGACTGCGGCTAGCCTTATCAATGGGCAAAACCTACTATCTTCCTAAATTCCTGTTTTCTTCCTGAATTCTGGACACTCTCCAGAATAGGCTCATGGTTTTGTGTTCAAGATATGTACCACCTCTAAGCTCTGTCACATGGCCATGTACTGGATAGCTGAAGGGAATGGTGAGCATCTCAGAAAACTCAGATATCCGGGTGACCAGGAAAGTCTCAGTGGGGAAACCCTGCTTTGGGCCTTTTGCTTACCTATTTTTCTGTTGCCCTGAATGCAAGGAAAGTCTTTGGCTCAGGCCACCCCTTTGTGAAGCCTGAAGAAAACTGTATTCAAATGGAAATGAATGGGGATCACCTGTGGCTCTTTGCTTAATTGGAAAGAGATGTGTCTGAATCAGCCTCTTGGCCCTGTGTGAAGCTGGGGCTTAGATTGTCAGCACCTGATGGATCTAAAGAAAGATCCCATGTGTGCATCCATAACCAAAATTCAAAAAATCAGTCATTATGGATGAAGTCTCTCACCTTCCTCTGTTAGGTTCCTGACCTCCATCAAGTGTGAATATGGACCCTTGGGTCAAATGAGTTCTTCAAAGCCCTGCAGATGTGCTAGTGTTTTCTCATGAATACAAACCACATAAAGAATCTATACCTGACAGTCAGTAGGCCTCAAATAGTAGAAGCAGAGCAGTAATAATGGCAGGCCTCTTTGATCACTCCTGGTTCACAGGAAGGGTTTCCAGGCCACACTGACTTTAGGCAAATGAGGGCCAAGGGAGCTTATATTGGACACTGTCCTGAGCTGCATCACTCATGGAAACCTCTAGCCAGAAGTTATGATCAGTGTCTATATGGAAGAAAATGAGGGCCATGTGGGAATGTTTTTGCTTCAATTGTGGTAATTTTTGTGGCCGTTGGAAGAGATGAGTGGGTCCACCAGGGCTTGAACTCTTGGGTAATTCCCCTTATAGACTGAGTTCTGGAACTGACCTCAGAGAAGTATTGCCATGAATTGTGTTGGGATTTTAGGAGGCCACGCATGAGATTCACCCTTGGAATCTGAAATCTAGTCCCAGGTTGGTTTTCCACAGAGCACTGGGAATCTCAGGCAGGATATCACTTGATTTTATTATGAAAAACTTGGCAGCCATAGTGGAGAGTCAAAACACAAATGGACATCACATTGTAGAGTTCAATGTGCCTGGCTTCATGTGACCTTTTGGCCACTCTTTGGGAAGACTTGCCTGTGAGCGTTCTCCAGAGATTTCATTGAAATGAGCTTCCTCACCATTTAATGGTTCCTGAATGAATTGAAACCCAAAGTGCCTCCAACTTCATCCTTGAAAAATGGCTATCTCATGCAACAGCAAAGGGTTTATTGGAGGTCCAGCATGTGGGGTATCAGAGCTAACTTGAATAGAGCAGAGTGCCCTGAGAAGAGCTTAAGCAGAGCTTATATACTTTCCTTGGAGAGGGCAGGGAGCGAAGTTTATTGATGGGTAAGGGCGAGTGGGCGGTTTGCGTTCAACCGGGTGAAGGAGTACATTCTGCAGTTTAGCAGTTGGGGACAGGACATTCTGGAAACAAGATTAGCAAACAGTTCTCAAGATTTCAACAGTGTTTTGTTAAGCATACAGAAAAAAAGTGACAAGTACCTATTTTATTAACCTTTCATTCCTCACTTCTTCTTCTATCTACTTTTAATCATAAAAGTGATCATTGGGGGGTGTCACATTCTATGTCTTCTAGTGGGGTATTACCATAAGTTTAACTTGTCCAATTTGAGCTTGGAGAAAAGAAATTACACGGTTGAGCAAAGAGGGTTTTATAGTTAGCAATATTATGGAGATTATTTTGGACAGGCCAGGGTTGTTAAATGTAGTCAAACAGGGGGACTATGTGAACCAAGACTCAAACCACCCTTTTTTGTCCTCTCACTCTCTCATTGACGCTCTTCAAGGTGTCTTTTTAATTTAATCATAACTTTTTTACAACTCCATTATGCTCGGAATAAACACAACATTCTTCCCAGGAAGTGACAAGTACCTATTTTATTAACCTTTCACTACCGACTAACCCTTTTTGACTGGATGTTCCCTTCGACATTCAATCATCCAAGGTACAAGGTCCAATGCCATTGTATATTGATTAATCTTACACAACTGTGCAGAACCCAATTCAAAGCTAAGTATCCCAATCAAGGGCCCAATGCTCTTCTGGGCTTCAAATCTTACCTTGATTTCTGTTTTCATACATATATTTCACCTATATATTGTCATACATATCGCAGGTTCCCAATACCATTATTCATCCAGCAGAATGATTCCTACCCCAAATCAAACATGTTATTAACCCTAACCACACACTGTTCCCTCAATCAAACATTGCAGAACAGCAGGGACAGAGTTGGTCTTACAATACAGAAATGTAGTGGATCTTCTACCTGCTGAAAACCTTATAGGTCCATGCAGAAATGATCCCTGGAGAACATGTAGGCAGCTATGAAGGACCTGGGAGAGTAAAAGTCATCTTCCATGGCAAACTACCTGGTCAGGATGAAGGATTGTGTCTCATTCAGCCTCTCTCTTCTTAATGTAGACAAGATGGACCAAACAAGGTCTGTGTGGATAGCTGTTCCCGGGTTCCTATGGTTGATATACCGATCTAACTTGTGAAAGTGTCAGAGGAAGTATGGAAGCAACTGTTAGGACAAAGTGGTTGCTAAGGCAGTGACCTCATTCACTTCCTGAAGGAAGTGACCTCACCTCACTTCCTTGGTGATGGAACTCTCTTAACTTGAGATCCAAGAAGCCAGGCATCCAGAGCCAGTCCCAGTCCCAGTCACAGTGGGATCACTTGTTTGGTTTTACCAAGGACAGAGTCAGTCTTTCTGGGTACGTACTGATGTGAGGATGGCCAAAAGCCAGGAAAGCTCTGAGAGGGGCCTTTCCTGAGAAAGCAGGTAGTGGCTCACTGCTGGCTTCTGACTACTTCACAAAGTTGGCAAAGGAGACCAGATCTGAGAAAGGACAGGCCATTTTGGGGGAACATAGTATGGCCCAGCAGTCAGAGGACACTCCGGATAGTCACAGACCTACTTGGGGAAAGGAGATACCATTGTGGGTGTCGGTGTGGGTTTGTGGTTTTGTCTCATATTCTGAGAATAGGTAGCAGTGGCAGTTTGTTTGGTTTGCAGTGAACTGTTTCTACTAAGTCGTTTCACAAGGCATGTGATTCTATATCTGTGTACCTCACTGTGTCCGTGGTTGTAGACATTAGAAAAAAGAATGCATCAATGGATGTGTCCTGTCTACTAGAATGCTTCCCAGCATTTATCCTGATGAATTAATGAATGGACCAGGGCTTGCCTTATCAATGGCCAACATCTGCTATCTTCCTAAGTTCCTGTTTTCTTCTTGAATTCTGGCCACTCTCCAGAATAGGCTCATGGTTTTGTGTCCAAGATATGTACCACCTCCAAGCTCTGTCACATGGTTATGTACTGAATAGCTGAAGGGAATGGTGAGCATCTCAGAAAACGTAGGTATCAGTGTGACTACTAACCTCTCAGTGGAGAAACCCTGCTTTGGGCCTTTTGCTTATAAAATCTTCTTTTGCCCTGAAAGTCAGGAAGGGCTTTGCCTCATGCCAACCCTTTGTGAAGCCTGAAGAAAACAGTTTTCAAATGGAATTGAATGGGCATCACCTGTGGCTCTTTGCTTAATTGCTTTGGAAAGGGATGTGTCTGAATCAGGCTCTTGGCCCTGTGTGAGTCTGTGACTTAGATTGTCAGCACTTGATGGATGTAAAGAAAGATCCCATGTGTGCATCCAAAACCAAAATGGCCAAAAGAGCAGTCATTGTGGATGAAGTCTCTCGCCTTTCTCTGTAAGGTTCCTGATCTCCATCAAGTGAGAATAGGGATCCATTGGATCAAATGAGTTCTTCAAAGCTCTGCAGAGGCTAGCCCATTGTGGCTTGCGTTTTCTCATGACTCAAATACACATAAAGAATCTAAACCCCACAATCAGTAGGCCTCAAATTGGAGAAGCGGAGCAGTATCAAATGCAGGCCTATTGGATCACTCCTGGTTCACAGGAAGGGTGTCAGGACACTCGAACATTAGGCAAATGAGGGGCAAAAGAGCTTATTTTGGACACTGTCTTGGACTGTGCCCCTCATGGAAACCTCTAGCAAGAGTTATGATGAGTGTCTATATGGAAGAAAATGAGGGCCATGTGGGAGTGTTTTGGTTTCAATTGTGTTCATTTGTGTGGCGGTTGGAAGAGATGACTTGGTCCACCTTGGCTTGAACGCTGGTGTGATTCCCCATAGAGACTGAGTTCTGAAACTCACCTCAGAGAAGTATTGCCATTAATTGTGTTGGGATTTTAGGAGGCCACGCATGAGAGTCGCCCTTGGAAACTGAGATATAGGCCCAGGGTGCCTTTCCACAGAGTACTGGCAATCTCAGCCAGGATAATACATGATTATATTCTTAAAGACATGGCAGCCATAGTTGAGAATCAAAACAAACATGGACCTCACAGTGTAGAACTCGATGAGCCTGGCTTCATGTGACCTTTTTGCCACTCTTTGGAAAGCCTTGCCTGTTAGTGTTCTCCAAAGATTTCATTGAAATAAGCTTCCTCACCATTTAATGGTTCCAGAATGAATTGAAATCGACAGTGCTTCCAACTTCAATCTTGAAAAATGCCCAGATAAATACCATGAAATTTTTGAATTTCCCATGACCAGGTCGCACTGGGGAACCTTTGGATGTCCTACGTCTGATCATGAGTGTATCAGGCAGTGCCTTGATTGACAGGGATTCATAAAAATGATGTAGAACAGCGATACCAGTAAGTTGGAGCCTGCTGAGTGGAGGGCCTAGAGTAGAGGTGGGAAAGTGTATGATAAAACATCTGTGTGGGCCAATGTGGATGTGTCATTGCCTTCCAAATGGCTTGTGACTGACATGGTGCAACCAGCAGAATGTTCTATGTAAAAGCATATTGTTATAAGGAGAGGTTTCAGGGCAATGTTCAGAACCAGGTTGCTATTGACAAGAGGGCAAGCTATGAGGGATAGAAGCCTGGTTGATGCATTCTCCTGAGAACCCTGACCCACCGAACATGACAAAACTCCCTCCAGCACTGTGTCCCAGTTGAACTCCTTGTATATCATGAAGCAAATACCAAACTCCCAGTGCAGCAACAAGAAACACCTAGAAAATTGGAGGATGACCAAATGGCTTCACAGTCCACATGGGGAGACACTTAGCCCACATTGGCCACAATTTACCTACAAAGAGAGAAATCAGCACTGCTGCCTCATGTTCATTGGAAAATAAGAAACCATGTCCTCCAGGTCACATAGATGCAGACCCAGCTTTGATGGGCTCACTAGAGAGAAAGCAAAAGCTCCTTACAAAAACATATATTTCAAGTGCCCAACCTCATAGGCAGTTTCTCAAGAAGTCTTTAGGGCACCAGAGCTCCATGTTTTTGGAAAGTTTAGCCTGTCCCTTACTTTGGGTAACTCCTCTAACACCTCCAAAGTTGTGAACTCCTGAGCATATTCCATTCCAGATATGTAATCACAGATTTTCTACCTCTTCTCTTCTCATTATGTATTACTTGGGGTGGAGGTAATGACAATGCATTGTTCTGGATGAGAGTAAGAAGATTTTTGTGTACCACATATTTGCATACACTTTGGATTAATTTTCCAATTTTCCATTCAAAATACTGAATCCCTGACACTAACCCATACCCTACTAGACTCTGACTGCTTATCCTAATATGATTGAGAAAAATAACTCAAACAGAATAGAAATAAAAGAAGTTCAGAGGAGGGGTGGTGTATAGTTGGGCTTGCCTTTTGCAATATATAGGATAGGAGTTATAAATCTAGTCAATTTTTAATTGAAGTAGTTCTCAGTGTGTTTTTAAAGTTAACAAATAGTGAATCCCTGTCTCCATTTATCTGTAGCCTATTTAGCACATGCTTTTGTATATGCACATATAGAATCCTAGCTGGTATCACACGTATACACTTGTGAATTGGCCAGCTTGGCAGATACAAATTGTGAGAAAAGAACACTCCTCCTAATCGCTGTTGGAACTGAAAATTCAACCTATGGGGGAGCTTCCTAGTTGAACAGCATTATACATAAATCCATGTTCAGTAATATAAATATTTTTTGGACCTTTGGACGATATATATATCATGATGAAATTTGATTGTCATATATATTGCTACTTTTTAATGTCTCTGTGTGGGTTTTGTGTGTGTGTGTGTATATATATATATATATATATATATATATATATATATATACTCTCTAGATTTTTCAAAACGTGAAATATATGCGTCTTATTATGCACTGCCTAAATTCATTCATGTTCATCTATGTGGATTTCTAATTAACTTTTCACAAGATTATTCTCAGAAATATTCATCCACCTGAAATACATATTTGTTTCCTAGTACTGAAAACTAAATTCAGTGAATGGTGCACACAAATCCTAATATTTCTACAGTAACTTACCCAGTTTAACATCAATGCAAGTAGATTCCTATGTTCCATGATGTATATTTTTACGTTCATTTTTATTCAACACTGGTACATTACTTTTTCTTCATTTTATGCACATCATAGGATATATATTTCTTCCACAAGTTATCAAATTTATAGGCATTTGTTTCACTTTCAATCACTTCCTGCTTCAGAACACATGTATTCCTCCAGGTTTCTTGACAGTTTTTTTCATGAGACATCTTTCCAAACACATTATTTTCGATTTCCATAATCACTTTTGAAGCAAACTCACACACCCATCATGATACACCGTAACCCTATTATTACCATTTGATGTATAACTTGTTGGAATGAATGATTGTATATGAACATAAAATTTCTTATATATTTTCAGATATCAATTCAATCTATTATTAAAAGTGGAACCAGTTATATTATTTATTCACAGTATGGTCTATTAAGGCATCATCTCTATATTCATACGCATAGGGTACACCTAAATTTATCCCCAATACTAATTTATAGTCTTTAAAATATTGCTTTCAGAAATGGTGGAAGAAATACTATAGTCACCTGATATACATATACATTTCATCACAGTAATATTTCTGACACAAAATTCAAGGGTCACACTTATGATTGTACCAAAGCCTAAATTGAATTTGAGCATGTATTACTAACAACATCCATGTCCTGGTTCCCTAATGCTCTCAAATATCATTCCTATTGGTGACGACATATCTGTTTCTTCCTAAGATTATATATTGAACCATAACCCTGTTAAAAATGTCTTATCCTACCACTCACGTGGTGCTTTGCCTGATTTTCTAATGTCTCCATTGATATCTGCTTTCAAACACCTTTTCTCCAGTTCATCATTGGGAATGTCCCTTCAAATGTGCTGACATTTACATTCACTCTCTCACCAAAACCGTATTGCTAAAGAACATTTGGTCCAACTCCTAGACTCACTCAAATGTGTTCTTCAAAGCCCTGCAGAGGGCATCCCAGAGGTGCTTGGGTTGTCTCATGACTCCAATTCACATAAAGAATCTAAACCCTACAGTCAGTAGGCCTCAAATTAGAGAAGCAGAGCAGTATTAATTGAAGGCCTATTTGATCACTCCTGGTTCACAGGAAGGGTGTCCAGGCCACCCTGACTTTAGGCAAATGAGGTGCAGGGGAGCTTATTGTGGACACTGTCTTGCGCTGCGCCCCTCATGGAAACCTCCAGCCAGAGGTTATGATGAGTGTCTATATGGAAGAAGATGAGGGCCATGTGGGAGTGTTTTGGTTTTAAATGTGGTCATTTGTGCGGTGGTTGAAAGAGATGACTGGGTCCACCTGGGCTTGAACTCTGGTGTGATTCCCCTTAGAAACGAGTTTTGGAAATGACCTTAGAGATGTATTGCCATGAATTGTGTTGGGATTTTAGGAGGAGAAGCATGAGATTCGACCACGCATGACAGTAGGCCTCAAATTGGAAACGCAGAACATTTTGTCCAAATCCTTTACTCACTCTTCTTTTTAATCCTACCGTCTAACTTCCTAATTCTAGATAAATACCACGATATATTTGAAATTCCAATGACCAGGTGGCACTGGAGAATATTTGGATGTCCTGTTGCTGATCATGAGTGTACCAGACAGTGCCTTGATTGACTGGGTTTCATGAAAATGGTGTAGAACAGAGATGCCAGTAAGTTGGAGTCTGCTGAGTAGTTGGCCTAGAGCAGTGGTGTGCAGGTGTGTCATAAAACATCTGTGGTGGGGTCATGTGGATCTTCCATTGACTTCCAAATGGCTTGTGGCTGACATAGTGTAGCCAACAGACCCTTATATGTAAAGGCATCTTGTTATATGGAGAGGTTTAAGAGAAATTTTAAGAATAAGGTTGCTATGGTCAAGGGCACAAGCTACGTGAAATAGAAGACTTGTTGGTGCATTTTCCTGCAGACACTGACCCACCACACCTGACAGAACTCCCTCTAGCACTTTGTCCCAGTTGAACTCATTGTATTTTGTGAAGTAAATACCATACTCCCAGTGAAGCAGCAAGAAACACCACAGAAAGTGGAGGATGACCAAATTGCTTCACAGTCCACACGGGGAGACACTTAGCCCCCAGTGGTCACAGTTTACCTACAAAGAGAGAATTCAGCAACTGCTCCCTCATGTCATTATAAAATAAGAAACCATGTCCTCCAGGTCACATAGATGCAGACCCAGCTTTGATGGTCTCACTACAAATGAAAATAAAGCTCCTGAGAAGAACATATATTTCAAGGGCCAAATCTCAGAGGCAGTCTCTCAAGAAGTCTTTAGACAAGAAGAGCTCCATGTTTGTGGAGTGTTTACCCTGATCCTTACTTTGGAAACTCCTCTACCAACTCCAAGGTTGTGAACTCCTGAGCATCTTCCATTTCAGATATGTATTCATAGATTTTCTAACTCTTCTCCTATAACTGTGTCTTATTGGGACGAAGGTAATGTCATGGCATTGTTCTGGATGAGAGTGGGAATATTATTCTGTGGCACATATTTGCATACACATTGAATTCATTTTCCTATTTTCCAATCAAAATACTGAAATCATGACAGTAACCTGTACCCTACTAGACTCTCACTACTAATCCTAATATGATGGAGAAAAAAAAAAACCCAAACAGAATAGAAATACAAGCATTTCAGTGGACGCATGGTACATATTTGGACTTGCCTTTTGCATGATAAAGGGTAGGTGTTATAAATCTAGTAAATTTTTGTTTAAAATAATTTTTCATGTGTTTTTAAATTAATAAATATGTGAATTACTGTCTCCCTTTCTGTATAGACTATTTAGCACATGTATTTTTTCATGCACATATAAAATCCTACCTGGTATCACAGGTTAATTTTTGTGTGTTGTCTGACTTGGCAGATTCAAATTGTGAGAAGAGATCACTCCTCCTACCCTACTAGACTCTGACTACTAATCCTAATATGATGGAGAAAAATAACTGAAACAGAATAGAAATACAAGCAGTTCAGTGGAGGCATGGTGTATATTTGGACTTGCCTTTTGCATGATAAAGGGTTGGTGTTATAAATCTAGTCAATTTTTGCTTAAAATAGTTCTCCATGTGTTTTTAAAATTATCAAATATGTGAATTACTGTCTCCCTTTCTCTATAGACTACTCAGCACATGTTATTTATATTCACATATAGAATCCTACCTGGTATCACAGGTTAATTTTTGTGTGTTGTCTGACTTGGCAGATACAACTTGTGAGAAGAGATCACTCCTCCTAACCGCTGTTGAAACTGAAAATTCAACTTATGGGTGAGCTTCCTAGTTGAAAACATTATACATAAATCCATGTTCAGTAAAATAAATATTTTTGCATATGTGAATGATATATATTTCATGATGAATATCGATTAGCATATGTATTGCTACGTTTTAATGTCTGTGTGTGTGTTTTGTATATATATATATATATATATATATATATATATATATTCTCCAGATTTCTCAAAATATGAAATATATGTGTCTTATATACACTCCATAAATTCATCCATGTTCATGTATTTAGATTTATAATCAATTTTTCACAAGATTATTCTCAGAAATATTTATACACCTGAAATATATATTTGTTTCCAAGTACTGAAAACTAACTTCAGTGAAAGGTACATACGATTCCTAATATTTCTAGAGTAACTGAACCAGTTTAACATCAATGCAAGTAGACTCCTATGGGACATGATGTGTATTTTGACGTTCATTTTTTTCAACACTGGTACATTACTATTTCTTCAGTTTATGCACATCATAGAATATATATATATATATATATATATCAACCATAAGTTCATAAATTTGTAGGCATTTGTTTCACTGTCAATCACTTCCTGCTTCAGAACACATGTATTATTCCATGATTCTTGACTGGTCTTTTCATGAGACTTCTTTCCAAAAATAATATTTTTTAGTTCCATTGTAAGATTAAAGCAAAACTCACACACCCTTCAGGATAAACCATAACCCTAGTATTAACATTAGATGTATGACTTGTTGGAATGAATGTATGTATATCAATATAAGATTTCCTGAATATTTTCAGATATCAACTCAATACATTATTTAAAGTTGGAAGAAGTTGCATTATTTATTCACAGTATAGACTATTCATGCATTATCTCTATATTTATAGACACAGGGTACATCTATTTTTGTCCACAATACTAATTTATACATATTCAAAATATTGCTCCAAGAAATGGTGGAAGAAATACTCATGTAACCTGATCTACATATACATTTTATCACAGTAATATTCTGGTCAGAAAATGCAAATATCACACTTATGATTGTACCAAAGCCTAAATGGAAAATGAACATGGCTTACTAAAAACATCCAAGTGCAGTTTGCCTAATGCTCCCACTTGTCAATCTTGTTGGGGACTACATATTTGTTTCTTTCTAAGATTATAAATTCAAACTCAATCCTATTGAAAATGTCTTATCCTATCTCTCACTTTACACTTTGCCTGATTTCCTAATGTCTCTATTGATATTAGCTTTCTAACATATTTTCCCCTGTTCATAATTGTTACTGACTCTTCACATGTGCTGACATTTACATTCACTGTCTACCCGAAACCCTATTGCTAAAGAAATTTTGGTCCAAATCTTATACTCACTCTTCTTTCTAAACTTACCAACTGTCTTTCTAATACTACCGACTATCCCGTTTTGCCTGGATGTTCTCTTCGACATTCAATCATCCAAGGTACAAGGTCCAATAACATTGTATATCGATTAATCTGAGACATCTGTGCAGAACATAATTCAAAGCTAAGTATCCCAAATGAAGGGCCTAATGCCCTTCTGGGCTTCAAATCTAAATAGATTTCTGTTTTCATACTTATATTTTACCTATATATTTTTGTAAATATTGTAGGTTCCCAATGCCATTATTAATCCAGCAGAATGACTCCTCACCAAAATTGAACCTGTCATTAACCCTAACTGTTCCGTCAATCTACGTTTACAGAAGACCAGGGACCGAGTTGGTCTTACAATACAGGAATGTAGAGGATCTTTAACCTGCTGAGAACCTCAATGGCCCAAGCAGAAATGATCCCTGGAGAACTTGTAGGCAGCTTTGTAGGACCTGAGAGAGCAAAAGTCATCTTCCATTGCACACAACCTGGTCAGGATGAAGGAATGTGTCTGAATAAGCCTCTCTCATTTTAATGTAGAGAATATGGACCAAACCTGGACTCTGGGGAGAGCTGTTCCTGGTTTCCTATGGTTGATATTCCATTCTAACTTGTGAAAGTGTCACAGAAAGTAGGGGAATCCTCTATCTCATGGGACCCTTGGAAGCAACTGTTAGGACAAAGTGGTTGCCAAGGTAGTGACTTCATTCAATTCTTGAAGGAAGTGACCTACCTCACTTCCTTGGTGATGGAACTCTCTGAATTTGGGATCCAGGAAGCCAGGCACACAGAACCAGTCTCAGTCTCAGTTCCAGTGGACTCACATGTTTGGATTTACCAATGACAGAGTCAGTCTCTCTTTGTACCTACTGATGTGAGGATGGCCAAATGCCAGGAGAGCTCTGAAGAGGGGACGTTCCTGAGAAAGCAGGTAGTGACTCACCGCTGGCTCCTGACAACTTCACAGATTTGAACAAAGAGATCAGATCTGAGACAGGACAGGCCATTTCGTGGGTACATAGAATGGCCAAAAAGTCAGAGGACTTGGGGGAAGGATGTGCCTTTGTGGATGTGGGTGAAAGTTTGTGGTTTTGTCTCATTTTCTGAGAATAGGTAGGGAAGGCAGTTTGTTTGGTATTCAGTGGAGAGTTTCTAGTAAGTCGTTTGACATGGCGAGTGTTTCTATGTCTGTGTATACCACTGTGTCCGTGGTTGTAGACATTAGAAAAGAGAATGCATCAATGGATGTGTCCTGTCTAGTGGAAAGCTTTTCAGTATTAATCTTTCCCAATTTAAGAATGGACTGCGCCTTGACTTGTGGATGGGCAACACCTACAATCTTCCTAAGTTCCTGATTTCTTCCTGAATTCTGGCCACTCTCCAGAATAGGCTCATGGTTTTGTGTCCAAGATATGTACCACCTCCAAGCTCTGTGACATGTCCATGTACTGGTGAGCTGAAGAAATGGGGAGCATCTCAGAAAACTCAGATATCAGTGTGACCAGGAAAGTCTCAGTGGAGAAACCCTGCTTTGGGCCTTTTGCTTCCCTATTGTTCTGTAGCACTGAATGTCAGGAAGGTCTTTGCCTCAGGCCACCCCTTTGTGAAACCTGAAGAAAACAGTTTTCAAATGGACATTAATGTGCATCACATGTGGCTCTTTGCTTAATGCTTTGGAAAGGGGTGTGTCTGAATTAGCCTCTTGGCCTTGTGTGTGGCTGTGACTTAGATTCTCAGCGCCTGATGGATCTAAAGAAAAATCCCATGTGTGCATCCAAAACCAAAATGGCAAAAAAGATCAGTCATTGTGGATAAAGACTCTTTCCT
Organism: Callospermophilus lateralis; assembly: GCF_048772815.1. Classification (NCBI taxonomy): domain Eukaryota; kingdom Metazoa; phylum Chordata; class Mammalia; order Rodentia; family Sciuridae; genus Callospermophilus; species Callospermophilus lateralis. The sequence goes on along the minus strand of NC_135320.1, from coordinate 1,678,063 downwards.
TCCTCTGTTAGGTTCCTGACCTTTTTCAAGTGAAAATAGGGATTCTTAAGGGTCAAATGAGTTCTTCAAAGCCCTGCAGATGTGCTTGGGTTTTCTCATAAAAATCACATAGAAAAGTCTATACCTGACAGTCAGTAGTCCTCAAATTGGAGAAACAGAGCAGTATAAAAAGCAGGCTCATTTAATAACTCCTGGTTCACAGGAAGGGTGTTTAGGCCACCCTGATTTTAGGCAAATGAGGGACCAAGGAGCTTATTGTGGATACTTTTTTTGGCTGCATCCCTTATGGAAACTTCCAGCCAGAGGTTTTGATAAGTGTCTATATGGAAGAAGATGAGGACCATGTGGGAGTGTTTTGGTTTTAATTGTAGTCATTTGTGTTGTGGTTGGAAGAGATGACTGGGTCCACCTGGGCTTGAACTCTGGTGTGATTCCCCTTAGACAGTGAGTTCTGGAACTGACTTCAGAGAAGTATTGCCATGAGTTGTGTTGGGATTTTAGGAGGCCACGCATGAGTGTCGCCTTTGGATACTGAGATATAGGCTCAGGGTGGCTAAGTTGATATCAAAACACTCATGGACCTCAATTGTAGACCTCAATGGGCCGGGTTTCATTTGAAATTTTGGACTCTCTTTGGGAAGCCTTGCCTATGAGAGTTCTGCAGAGTTTTCATTGAAATGAGCTTCCTCACCATTTAGTGGTTCCTGAATGAATAGAAACCCACAGTGCATCCAACTTCATTATTGAAAAATGGCTAGAAAAATACCATTAAATTTTTGAAATTCACATGACCAGGTGGCTTGCAGATCCTTTGGATGTCCTATTGCTGATCATGAGTGTACCAGACAGTGCCTTGATTCATTGGGTTTCATGAAAATGGTGTAGAACAGAGATGCCAGTAAGATGGAGCCCGCTGAGTAGCGGGCCTAGAGCAGTGGTGGGCAGGTGTGTGATAAAACATCTGTGGTGGGGCCATGTGGATCTGCCATTGGATTTCAAATGTCTTGAGATGGACATAGTGCAGGCAGGAGACCATTATAAGTAAAGGCATCTTGTTATATGGAGAGGTTTCAGGGTAATATACAGAATCAGGTTGCTATGGTCAAGGGGGCAAGCTATGCGGTATATAGGCCAGTTTGGTGCATGCTCATGCATACCCTGACACACCACAAGTGACATAACTCCCTCCACAACTGTGTCCCAGTTGAACTCGTTGTATTTTGTGAAGCAAATATCAAACTCTCAGTGCAGGAGCAAGGAACACCAGGAAAAGTGGAGGATGACCAAATGGTTTCACAGTCTACACAGGGAGACACTAGGCCCCCAGTGGCCACAGTTTAAAATACTGTATCCCTGACACTAAAACCTACCCTATTAGACTCTGACTACTAATCCTAATAAGATGGAGAAAAATTACCCAAACAGTATAGAAATACTAGCAGTTCAGAGGAGGCATGTTGTATAGTTGGACGGGCCTTTTGCATTATATAGGGTAGAAGTTATAAATCAAGTCAATTTTTTGTTGAAATAGTTCTCCATGTGAATTTAAAGTTAACAAATATGTGAATTCCTGTCTCCCTTTCTATGTAGCCTATTCAGCACATGTATTTTTATATGCACATATAGAATCCTACCTGGTCCCACACGTACATTCTTGGGAGGTGGCTGAATTTTCAGACACAAATTGTGAGAAGAGATCACTCCTCCTAAATGCTGTTGGAAATGAAAATTCAACATATGTGTGAGCTTCCTGTTTAAACAAAATTATGTATAACTTTTTGTAATGAATGTATGAATGTATATATCAATATTAGATATCCTATATTTTTTCAGATATCAATTCAATCCACTATTTAAAGTTGGAACTAGTTATATTATTTATTCACTGAATGGTCTATTCATACAGTATCTCTATATTCATAGACACAGAATACACCTATTTGTTCCCCCAATACTAATTTATATATGTTCAAAATATTGCTCCAAGAAATGGTTGAAGAAATACTCATGTCACATGATATACATATACATTTTATCACAATAATATTCTGGACACAAAAAGCAAATGTCACACTTATGATTGTAACAATGTAAAGGTCATTTGAGCGTCGGAGGAAGAGACCACCAAGAGATTGTCTCATGCAACAGCAAAGGGTGTATTGGGGGTCCAGCATGCTGGGGCTCAGAGCTCAGTTGTATAGAGAAGAGAGCCCTGAGAACAGCTTAAGCAGAGCTTATTTACTTTCCTTGGAGAGGTCAGGGAGGGAAGTTTATTGATGGGTCAGGGCGAGTGGCCGGTTTGCGTGCAACCGGGTGAGGGAGAACAATCTGCAGTTTAGCAGTTGGGGACTGCACATTCTGGGAATAAGATTAGAAAATAGCTCTCAAGATTTCAACAGTGTTTTGTTAAGCATACAGAAAAACAGGAAGTGACAAATACCGTTTTTATTAACCTTTCATTCCCCACTTCTTCTGGTTACTTTTAATCATAAAAGTGATCATTGGACGGTGTCATATTTTATGTCTGCTAGTGGGGTATATTTTTGTCTGATTACCAAAAGTTTAACTTGTACAATTTGAGCTTGGAGAAATAAAACTACATGGTGGAGCAAGCAAGTTCCTACAGTTAGCAATTAATGAGGATTATTAATGGACCAGCCAGGGCTGATAAAAGCGTAGTTAACCCGGGGGACTATGTTAACGAAGACTCAAACCACCCTTTTTGGGCCTCTCTCTTTCGTTGACGCTCTTCAAGGTGTCTTCTTAATTTACTCATAGATTCTTTTACAACCAGTATGGTTGGCATAAAAACAACATTGTTCCCTCAATGTAGCATAAATGCCTCCTTTTCTCATGAAAAGGAGTTCCAACCCTCGCCTGTTCTGTTAAACAACTTTAGAGAGAGAGGTTCAAGATTCCTGTAAAGCTGTGATGGAGGTTTTTACTATCTTTAAGATTTTGTATACTGCTGCTTCTAATTGGGTCATTTCTTGTGTCCCATGAACTAGGGCAGTGGTTCCTGTGCCCACCCCTGCAGCAATTCCTATTCCCAAAATGATGGCTAAAGTGAGGAAAACAGGTTCCCGGCAGAACCGGGTTGTATGCCCCACTATTTGAACTTTAAATGATACTGTGTCAAGATAGAGCACTCTGGGAAACATCTGCATCATTACCTTATTAATCATATCTGTAGACCATTTTATGAAAATATAAACAATGTTTAAGTATATAGAATTATACTGTTTTAGGTATGGAAAAGGCAAGGTACCTAAGATAGAATGGAAGACAGAGAAACAGTTATATTTAGTTGCAACCTGATTTAGAAGGCATTGCTTCTGTTGTAATCAATAAATCCCCTGAACCTCAAGTTTAGTTAGTTTCATAATTTTGTACCCAACATATAAGGGAAGGGGCTCAGAAGTTCACAGTCTGCAGAATTTCACAAAAAGAAGTTTTTGTTTCTGTTTTTTTCCCCTCTGTTCTGGGCAAGTAACATTTTTAAGGACACCTAACCTTTTTTCTTCTCTCTTTTTTTTTCTACCTGCCAGCTGTTACCATGGAGCCCAGTTGGTAACTTCTTTATCTTAGAAATGTAGCCATCTCTTTGAAGCCCCAGCTCAAGGACAGGGGCCTTGTTCACATATTTTGTGAAAAACTAGTATGGGGGTGTATAGCTTAGGAGTGTTGATTTTTCAACCCAGTGCCCAAGTAGAACAGGCAAGACGAAAACAGGAAGTTTATCTACATTGAACTCTTTTATAGGGTCTCTTTTGCTGAAAGTCTTAAAGTTAGCCCTGGTGAAAACTTCTGGAGAAGTCAGTTCAGACTTTTCTGTGGGCCTGGTACAGAGGGGGAAGACGGGAAAGGCGGGGGGTAAGACCCGGTTGGTGGATCTGAGTATGAGAAAGGAGAGATATAAAAGAATAATCGGAAAGGGGTTTGTGATTTTCCTAGCAACAAAAACTTGAGCAGTAGAACAGATAGCGCCGAGGGGAAGACCAAAGTGAGTATCCCAAAAAGCCTGTGAGGGCTTTTCAATTCTTAGTAAACTGTTTTCAGTGATGACAAAGCAACTTTAAAGGCCATTTTCATTACATCTTGGATAGGGGTCTGAGGGTTCTCCTAGCTGGTTTGACCTTTGGGTTAGCTGGTAAGAAGACCTGGTGGGACGGGGTGCAGGCACTGACAGGAGAAGAGAGGAGGGAGTGGGTGGAGGGGTGCCTCAGTGCCTGCTACCTCAGCAAGGGGGCAATGGTCTGAGAACTGGCGGAGGTTTGGGGTTTGGATCTAGTAATTGGAGGGGAGAAATCAGGTTGCTGAGGTGGGAGTGACAGCAGAAAGTCTGTAGCAGAAGGCTGAGGGTAAGGATCTATTGGAGAAGAATAGTTCAGGATGTGAGCAAAGGAGGGAAAAGGCTTCCACATAGGGGAATCTCCTTTCACTCTTTTGAGCACTTGCAGAAGTTAAAAAGGTCACACAGAATTTGAGGATCTAGAGACCCCTCTGTGGGCCATCAGTTTTCTTTCTCTAATTCTTAATATGGTCAATGCTGTGTACTTAATTTGATGAGCAGTTGTTTTCCACCAGGCACCCCCTGTATGCTCACATTCCCATGACTTACAGAAGAAGTCAGCTTTTCCCCCACACAGCCATGGCTGTTTGTGGCTTTGATACTCTGCCTGGCAAACATAGTAATCTAGGCTAGCCAACCTGCATCTGGCTAGCGTGTCCCTATATCCATAATATTTGTTTCCATTATCTATGGTACAGAAGGTATTTAATGGAAATTTAGTGGGATCCTCTTCATCAGGAATATCTCAATAGGAAAGACCTATAGCCAGCTGACAAATGTCTGGATGGAGAGAAGGCCACCAGGTCCCTAAGTGGGCTGTATGCAAGATAGACCATACTTTTTGTCTAGTAGAATTTGTGATCAGCAATCGCTGCTGAACAGGCTGATGAGGGTTATGACTACTGGTGGCCAAGGGGAGAGTCTATAGCCATATCCATATGGCAAATACACAATTTGAAAGGGTTACCAGTCTTTTCCAGTTTCCAGCCAGAGTCTGGACAGGGCACAGGCTTGAGACTTGAGGCATGGATCCAGGAAGTGATTCCGTCTACTTTTACCACTGTAGGTGTTATAAGTAGCACCTGGTATGGTTTTTCCAGCGGGGTTCCAGGGATGACACCTGATGTCATCTTATGTAGATGAAGTCTCTTGATATTGATGTGGAGTCCCCTCGTCTGCAGGTTGGTAGGCAGTGGCCAGGTGTTTCAACAGGTATCACTGAGTTCTTTCGAGAGCTTTTAGTCTGTCAAGCAAGGGGGTGTGGAAGGGATCGTTCGGTCTTAGAGTTGGGGTTGGTCCCTTACTGGAGGAGGGACACCATTGAGAATTTCATAGGGGGTGAGGTTACACAAAGAAACAGAGGGAGAATTTCTTGCATGAAACAGTGCATAAGGCTGGAGCATAGTCCAATCTTTTATGCTGGTCTCTAAGCTTAATTTCTTTAAGGTTTCTTTAATGGTTCTATTTATTTTTTACCTGTCCTGCGCTCTGGGGTCTACAAGCACAATGTAACTTCCAATTAATTTCTAGGGTCCTGGCTAACCCCTGACTTACCTGGGCCATGAACGCCGGTCCATTATCAGAACCTATTACCTTAGGCCGGCCGTATCTTGGAAAATATCTTTCAGGATATTCTTGACCATCATTTGCACCGTTAATTTTTATTTTGTGGGAAAGGCTGCAATCCATCCTGAAAATGTATCTATAAAGACTAAGAGATATTTAAGTCCATACCATGCTGGCTTAATTTCAGCAAAGTCCACTTCTCAGAATTGTCCTGGTCTGGTTCCTCGTAGGTGCTTTCCTGCAGGAAGCTTGGAATGGTAAGCATTAACCAATTGACAGATCCGACAGGCCTTTGTTACCCGTTCAGATATTTCCTTTCGCTGTGAGTTGATTAATCGAAAACTCTGTTCTTGATCTTTCAGGAATGCCTGCAGTTTCTTTGAACCAAGGTGAGTGAGTTGATGTACATTTTTAATGTAGTGTAGGGCTTTCTGTAATTGAAGGCTGGGCTCAGTGAAGTTGAGGAACTCAGTGTCAGTGTCCTTAGATGTTATCTAAAGCTTGCTGGTGCTCAAAGGGTCCATTGGAATTGGGCATCCTCATTTAACAGCGGGTATAAATGAGAAGCTAAGAACACAAACACAGGTATCCATACCTGCAAAAGCCAGCAGTCCCAAGAAACTCTCTTGAGTTGTCTCTTGTTAGATGGGGGTGGTATCTGCACAATGGTTTTTTTCTCGGCAGAGAGCCCTGAGAACAGCTTAATCAGACCTTATATACTTTTCTTGGAGTGGGCAGGGAGGGAAACTTATTGATGGGTCAGAGCAAGTGGGAGGTTTGGTACAAGCGAGTGAGGGAGTACAATCCTCAGTTTGGCAGTTGGGGACAGCACATTCTGGGAACAAAATTAGCAAACAGTTCTCCAGATTTCAACAGTGTTTTGTTAAGCATACAGAAAAACAGGAAGTGACAAGTACCTATTTTATTAACCTTTCACCAAAGCGAAATGGAACATGAGCTTGGATTACAAAAACAACCATGTCCAGGTTGCCTAATGCTCTCAAATGTCAATCCTATTGGTGACTACATATTTGTTTCTTCCAAAGATTATATATTCAACCTCAACCATGTTGAAAATGTCTAATCCCATCACTCACTTTATACTTTGCCTGATTTCAGGTCTCTATTGATATCTGCATTCTTGCATGTTTTCCCCCATTCATCATTGTGACTGACTCTTCACATGTGCTGATATTTTGTTCACTCTCTACCCAAACTTGATTGCTAAAGAACTTTTGGTCTAAATCCTATACTCACTCTTTTTTCTGAACCTACCGACTATCTTTCTAATCCTACCGACTATCCCTTTTAGACAGGAAGTTCTCTTCTACCTTCAATCATCCAAGGTACAAGGTCCTATGCCATTGTATATTGATTTATCTCGGACATCGGTGCAGAACCTAATTCAATGCTAAGTATCCCAATCAAGGGCCCTTCTGGACTTCAAATCTTACCTTGATTTCTGTTTTCATTATTATTTTGAAAATTTAATAAAATAGTGTTTGCCAAGAAACTGACTTCATTCAGTTCCTGAAAAAATTGACCTACCTCACTTCTTTGGTGATGGAACTCTCTGAACTTGGGTTCCAGGAAGACAGGAACACACAGCCAGTCCCAGTCCCAGTGCCAGTGGGCTAACTTGTTTGGATTTACCAAGGACAGAGTCTGTCTTTTTTGGTACCTACTGATGTGAGGATGGTCAGATGCGAGGAGAGCCTTCCCTGAGAAAGCATGTAGTGGTCAGCGCAGGCTCCTGACAACTTCACAGAGTTGGACAAGAAGACCAGATCTGAGACAGAACAGGCCACCTTGGGGGAACATAGTATGGCCCACCAGTCAGAGGACACTCTGGATAGTCACAGTCTTACTTGGGGGAAGGAGGTGCCTTTTTGAGTGTGGGTGTGAGTTTGTGGTTTTGTCTCATGTTCTGAGAATAGGTAGAAAAGGCGGTTTGCTTGGTTTGTAGTGGAATGTTTCTAGAAAGTCCTTTGACAAGGCGAGTGTTTCTGTGTCTGTGTATCCCACTGTGTCCGTGGTTGTAGACATTAGAAAAGAGAATGCATCAATGGATGTGTCCTGTCTAGTAGAAAGCTTCCCAGCATTCATCCTACCCATTTTACGAATGGACTGCCTTTTGTCTTATCCATGGGCAACACCTACTATCTTCCTAAGTTCCTGTTTTCTTCCTGAATTCTGGCCACTCGCCAGAATAGGCTCATGGTTTTGTTTTCAAAATTGTACCACTTCTAAATTCTGCGACATGGCCATGCAATGGATAGCTGAAGGGAATGACAAGCATCTCAGAAAACTCAGATATCAGTGTGACCAGGAAAGTCTCAGTGGAGAAACCCTGCTTTGGGCCTTTTGCTTACATATTGTTCTGTTGCCCTGAATGTCAGGAAGGTGTTTGCCTCAGACCACCACTTTGTGAAGCCTAAAGAAAACAGTTTTCAAATGGAAATGAATGGGCCTCACCAGTGGCTCTTTGCTTAATTGCTTTGGAAAGGGATGTGTCTGAATCAGCCTCCTGGCCCTGTGTGAGGCAGTGGCTTAGATTCTCAGCACCTGATGGATCTAAAGAAAAATCCAATGTGTGCATTCAAAACCAAAATGGCAAAAAGATTAGTCATTGTGGATGAAGTCTCTTGCCTTCCTCTATTAGATTTCTGACCTCCATCAAGGGAGTATAGGGATTTTTTGGGTCAAATGAGTTCTTCCAATCCCTGCAGAGGTGCTTGTGTTTAATCATGACTCCAAATCATATAAGGAATCAATACCTGACAGTCAGTAGGCCACAAATTGTAGAAGAAGAGCAGTATTAATGGTAGAACTATGTGATCAATCCTGGTTCACTTGAAGGGTGTCCAGGCCACCCTGAGTTTAGGCAAATGAAGGGCAAGGGAGCTTATTTTGGACACTCTCTTGGGCTGTGCCATTTAAGGAAACCTCCAGCCAGAGGTTATGATGAGTGACTATATGGAAGAAGATGAGGACCATGTGGGATTGTTTGGTTTTAATTGTGGTCACTTGTGTGGCTGTTGGAAGAGATGACTGAGTTCATCTGCGCTAGAACACTGGTTTGATTCTCCTCAGAGACTGAGCTCTGTAACTGACCTCAGAGTAGTAATTGCTTTGGAAATGAATATGACTTAATCAGCCTCTTGGCCCTGTTTGAGGCTCTGGCTTAGATTATCAGCACCAGATGGATCTAAAAAAAGATCCCATGTGTGCATCCAAAACCAAAATGGCCAAAAGAGAAGTCATTGTGGATGAAGTCTCTCGCCTTCCTCTGTAAGGTTCTGAAAGAATAAAGGAAATTGAAATTGAAATGTAAAGAACCAGGTTTCGTAAAGTTTCCAAGCTGCACTCAGCACATGAAATTCCGGTGGCAGTTAAGACAATTTCCAGATCTGCACATTATGTGTGTGTTGAAATCTTCCCTGACCACCTACGTACTTAACAACCCCTTCCCAGAAACCGTGCAGCTCACCACATATACATCTCAGGGCTTCAACCAATCAGTTTAAATGTATACCCCTTCTTAGGGCTGACCAATCACCCCCTGCCCGACCTGTTCCCGCCAATGAATGTGCTAATCATGTTTTAGAGTTGTTATTTGATTTTCCCGTGGTATATGATGATTTGCTAAAGAAGGCTATGATGTATGTAAAGTCCCTGCCCTCTCTAAAGAATGTATATAAACTCTGCTCAAGTTGTTCTCGGGGCTCTTTGTTCTTTGCTCCTCTGAAGTGAGTCCTGAGCTCCAGCATGCTGGACCCCCAATAAACCCTTTAGAGTTGCATGAGAAAGCCTGTTGATGGTCTTTTCCTCCGATGTTCACCCCACCTTTTCATCTGGAGGCCCCAGGTGAGATATTTGGCGCAGCGGACGAAAGACCCCAAGCGACTTCTCTCAGGGTAAGTAAGGCGCCTCTTTCTGGTTTCGGGTTTCAGGTTAGGGCTTGGCAAAGTGGCTGTCGGTGAAGAGCATTAGCTCTCTCTGATAGTGGCTGACAGACGTGTCACAGAGCTGCAGGCCACGTCCCTGTGGGACACTCCAGGGGACGAGGGAAATCAAAGAATAGTAGTTTTCTCAACTCGGTTATATTTTGCTTCAGGATTCGGTTTGCCAGCCCATCAGGTTTTGCTGGCTACTCAATTTTGTTCATTGTCCTGAACTCATGTTGAGTTTATTGTCTGTCTTTATTGTCTAACACATCAGGTTTTGCCAGTTACTCAGTTCTAATCTTTGTCTTGGACACACGTTAAACGTTTACTGTTTGTCTTTGTCTGTGTTGCGATTGTGTCTTCACTGTCTCTCTTTGAGTAACTCCCATTATGGGACAAATCACTTCCACGCTTCTGTCCCTGACCCTTGATCATTGGACTGATGTCCGCTCAAGGGCCCAGAATCTTTATTTTTCAGTAAAATGCCGGACCTGGCAGACTCTCTGTGCTTCAGAATGGCCCATTCTCAAAGTCGGGTGGCCCCCAGAAGGATCCTTCCGCTTCCCTCTAATCCGAAAATCAGAGATATTGTCTTTCAGCCGGGACCACGTGTCCACCCAGATCAATAGCCATATACCCCTTCCCCAGGATCCTATCATTCAAACCTTCCGCTCCCCCCCCTTCCCTCCATTCTCCCTGAGTCACAAGACTGGACACTCCTCCCCCTCCTTATCCTCTACCCTCGCTCCCCAACCCCGAACACGTTCCAGATGATCCTCCTGCCGCCGACACAGCCTCTCCGCCACTAGAGGCAATTGGGCCAGTCCCAAGCCCTCCAGGGGACTTCTTCTTCGCAGCAGCAGCAACAGCCCCTCCTCCTCTGGTGGAAGCTGGGCCATCTAAAGGAACCCGCCAGTGACAGATAATAAAAAAAATTCAGAAACCCCTGTGATGCTCCCTTTCCATCCCTATGGGCCCATGAACCGACCAAACTGGGACCCCAACACCATTGAAGTTAGGTAGCATCTGTCCACTTATCACCAGGCTCTAATAGCGGGTCTCTGAGTGGCTGCCAGAAGGCCGACTAATTTGGCCATGGTAAGAGAGATTATCCAAAGGCCTAATGAGTCTCCCTCTATGATTTTGGAGAAAATTATGGAAGCATTTAGGAAACATACTCCTTTTGATTCTCAGACAGAGTACGAAAAGACATCTGTTGCAATGGCCTTTATTTAGCAGGCTGCCCTAGATATTAAGAGAAAGTTGCAACGTCTAGATGGATTACAAGATATGACCTTAAGAGATTTAGTCAGAGAAGCTGAGAAAATATATTATAATAAAGAAACTGAGGAGGAATGGGAACAGAGGAGACAGAAGGAAAGGGAACAAAAGGAGGATGAAAGGAGCAAAAGGCAGACTAAAGCACTGGCTAAGGTTCTGGTCAGAGCAGTAAATAGGCCAGAAGTTAAAAAGCACAGAGATAGGAAGGGATACATGGGCCCATGCCAAAGGCTGTCCCTCGCCTCAGATCAATGTGCCTACTGTAAAGAAAAAGGACACTGGGCCAAAGAGTGCCCCCCAAAAAAGCAGAGATACCAGACCGCTGTGCTGACTCTAGAACAGGACTAGGAAAGTCGGGACTCGGATCTCCTCCCCAAGCTCAGGGTAACATTTTAAGTGGAGGAAACCCCAGTGAACTTTGAAGTGAAAACAGGAACAGTATACTCAACCTTTAAGACCCCACTGGGCCCCCTATCAAATAAATGGTCGCTTGTTCAAGGGGCTAATGGCAGTAGATAATGAGCTTGGACAACTAAGAGGACAATGGACCTAGGAAATGGAAAAGTCCACCACTCTTTCCTAGTAATCCCAGAATGCCAGGCCGCGTTGATGGGCAGGGATCTGCTTACAAAACTCGGGGCTAGAATAAGCTTTAACCCTGATGGTCCCCAAGTGGTGTTTCTAAACGCTTCAGTAAAAACTCCCATAGTCACGGCTTTGACTATGTCCGTAGAAGATGAACATCAACTCTTCGCGCGCCCTAGAACTGATCAAACAGGCAAACTATCCCAGAAATTGATAAAAGATTATCCTAATGCCTGGGCAGAAACTGCTGGGTTAGGTCTAGCCATAAAAAAACCTCCAATAGTAGTAGAATTAAAAGCCTCTACCTCTCCAATCAGTGTTAAACAATATCCTCTAATCAAAGAAGCTAAGGATGGGATAAGGCCCAATATTCAGAAATACCTGGCTCTTGGGGTCCTAAGGCCCTGTCAATCGGCCTAGAATACCCCCCTGCTACCAGTAAGAAAGCCAGGAACTAGGGACTACCGTCCTGTTCAAGACCTAAGAGAGATCAACCACAGACTGCAGGACATTCACCCCACGGTACCCAATCCACATAATTTGCTTAGCACTCTGAATCTGGAGAGGGAATGGTACACTATGCTCGACTTAAAAGATGCTTACTTCTGCTTGCCCCTACATAAGGACAGTCAGTTGCTGTTTGCTTTCGCGTGGATAGACCCAGAAACAGGAACATCTGGCCAACAAACCTGGATTAGACTCCCACCGGGGTTCAAAAACTCCCCCACTAGAACTCTGGTGTGATTTCCCTTAGAAAATGAGTTCTGGTAATGAACTCAGAGAAGTATTGCCATAAATTTTGTTGGGATTTTAGGAGGCCATGCATGAGAGTCGCCCTTGAAAACTGAGATCTAGGCCCAGTGTGGCTTTCCACAGAGCACTGGGTATCTCAGCCAGGATATCACATGATTTTATTCTGAAAGACTTGGCAGCCATAGTTGAGAGTCAAAACACACATAGACTTCACATTGTAGACCTCAACGGGCCTAGATTCATGTGACCTTTTGGGCACTCTTTGGGACACCTTGCCTTTGAGAGTTCTACAAAGCTTTCATTGAAATGAGCTTCCTCAAAATTTAATTGTGTGGTGGGTCAGGGTCTGCAAAAGAATACACCAACCAGGCTTCTATCTCACATAGCTTGCCCCCTTGACCATTGCAACCTGATTCTGAACATTGCCCTGAAACCTCTGCATATAACAAGATGCCTTTATATGAAGAGATCAAACATATAAGGGATTACGTGCTGCACCATGTCAGTCACAAGCCATTTGGAAGCAATGGCAGATCCACATGGCCCCACCACAAATGTTTTATCACAAACGTGCACACCACAGCTCATGCCCTCAATTGAGCAGTCTCCAACTTACTGGCATCTCTGTTCTACACCATTTTCATGAAACCCAGTAAATCAAGGCACTATCTGGTACACTCATGATCAGCAACAGGGCATACAAAGGTTCTCCAGTGCCACCTGGTCATTAGAATTTCAAAAATTTCATGGTATTTATCTATCCATTTTTCAAGGTTGAAGTTGGAAGCACTGTATGTTTCAATTTATTCAGGAACCATTAAATGGTGAGGAACCTCATTTCAGTGAAATCTCTGGAGGACACTCACCGGAATGTCTTCCCAAAGAGTAGCCAAAAGGTCACATGAAGCCAGGCCCATTGAGGTCTACAATGTGAGGTCTATGTGTCTTTTGACTCTCAACTATGGCTGCCAAATCTTTCAGAATAAAATCATGTGATATCCTGGCTGAGATACCTAGTGCTCTGTGGAAAGCCACCCTGGGCCTAGATCTCAGTTTCCAAGGGCGACTCTCATGCGTGACCTCCTTAAAATCATAACACAGTTCATGGCAATACTTCTCTGAGGTCAGTTCCAGAACTCAGTCTCTAAGGGGAAATACACCAGAGTTCCAGCCCAGGTTGACCTACACATCTCTTCCAACCCTCACACAAATGACCACAATTAAAACCAAAACACTCCCACATCACCCTCATCTTATTCCATATAGACACTCATCTTAACCTCAAGCTGTAGGTTTCCATGAGGGATGCAGCCCAAAACAGTGTCCACAATAAGCTCCCTTGCCCCTCATTTGCCTAAGTCAGGGTGGCCTGGACACCCTTCATGTGAACCAGGAGTGATCAAATAGGTGTGCCGTTAATTCTGCTCTGCTTCTCCAATTTGATGCCTACTGACTGTGAGGTTTAGATTCTTAATGTGAATTGGAGTCCAGAGAAAACACAAGCACCTCTAGGCTAGCCTCTGCAGGGCATTGAAGAACTCATTTGACCCAAAGGATACGGATTCTCACTTGATGGAGGTCAGGAACCTTACAGTGGAAGGTGAGAGAGTTCATCCACAATAACTGCTATTTTGGCCATTTTGGTTTTGGATGCACACATGGGATCTTTCTTTACATCCATCAGGTGCTGACAATGTAAGCCACAGCCTCACATAGGGCCAAGAGGCTGATTCAGACACACCCCTTTCCAAAGCAGTTAAGCAGAGAGCCACAGATGAGGCCTATTCATTTCCATTTGAAAAATGTTTTCTTCAGGCTTCACAGAGGTGTGGCCTGAGGCATCAACCTTCCTGACTTACTGGGGAACAGAACAAAAGGTAAGCAAAAGGCCTAAAGCACGGTTTCTCCACTGAGACTTTACTGATCACACTGATATCTGAGTTTTGTAAGATGCTCGCCATTTCCTTCAGCTATCCAGTACATGGCCATGTCACAGAGCTTGGAGGTGGTACATATCTTGGACATCAAACCATGAGCCTATTCTTGAGAGTGGCCAAAATTTAGGAAGAAAACCGGAAGTATGGTCTATCTCACATACATCCCCCTTAAGGACCTGATGACCATCTCTCCACCCAGACATTTCTCAGCTGGCTATAAGTCTTTTCTATTGGGATATCCCTGATGAAGAGGATTACACTAAAATTCCATTAAATCCCTTCCATACATAGATAATGGAAACAAACATTATGTTTGTAGGGACACGTGAGCCAGATGCAGGTTGGCTAGCCTAGATTACTACGTTTGCCTGGTGGACTGTGAAAGCCATAAACAGTCACAGCTGTGTCGGGGAAAGCCGACTTCTTCTGTAAGTCATGGGGATGTCAGCATACAGGGACTTCCAGATGGAACCCAAACTCCTCATCAAATTTTGTACACAATATTGGCATTATTACCAATTAGATAACCAAACCTGATGGCACACAGAGGGTTCTCTAGATCCTCAAATTATGTGTGACCTTTTTAACTTCTACAAGTGCTCAAAAGGGTGAAAGGAGATTCCCCTATGTGGAGGCTTTTTCCCTCCTTTGCTCACATCCTGAACTATGCTTCTCCAATAGATGCTCACCCTCAGCCTTCTACTCCAGTCTCTCTGCTGTCACTCCCACATCAGCAACTTGATTTCTCCCCTACAATTAATAGATCAAAAACCCAAACGTCCGCTGGATCTCAGACCACTGCCCCCTTCCTGAGGTAGCAGCTACTGAGGTACCCCACCACTCACTCCCTCCTCTCTTTTATTGTCAGTGCCCGCACCGGGTCCCAACAGGTCCTCTTACCAGCTAAACAAAATCTCAAACCAGCTGAGGAGAACCCACATACAACTATCCAAGATGTAAGGAAAATGGCTTTTAATGTTGCTTTGTCATCACTGAAAACGGTTACTAAAAATTTAAAGTCCCTCACAGCCTTTTTGGTATACTCACTCCCGTTTCCCCCTCTGTTCTACATGTTCTACTGCTCATGTTTTTGTTGCTAGAAAGATCCCAAAACCCTTGCCCATTATTCTTTTACATCTCTCCTTCCTCATTTTCAGATCCAAGGAGCTGCTCTCAGCCCTGCTTCCCTGTCTTCCTCCTCTGTACCAGGCCCATGGAAAAGTCTTAACTGACCTTCTCCAGAAGTCTTCACCATGGCTGCCTATGGGACTTTCAGGAAAAGAGTCCCTATAAAAGACTTCAGTGTACAAAAACTTCCTCTCTTTGTGTTGACCTGGTCTACTTGGCAACTGGCTAAAAAATCAGCACTCCTGAGCTAGACACACCCTCACTAGTTTTTCACAAAATATGTGAACAAGGCTCCTGGCCTTGAGCTGGGGCTTCACAGACATTGCTACATTTCTAAGATAAAGAAGTTACAAACTGGGCTCCATGGAAACAGCTGGCAGGGGGAAAAAAGAAAGGGAAGAAAAAGCTCTCCCCCTCCCAGGTGTTCTTGAAAATTTAACTTGCCCAGACCTAAGGAAAAAACAGAAACAAAAACTGGTTTTTGTGAACTTCTGAAGACTATGAGCTTCTGAGCCCCTTCCCTTTCATGTTGGGTACAAAATTCTGAAACTACATAAACTTAGGTTTCAGGGGATTAATTGATTACAACAGAAGCAATGCCCTCTGAATCTGCTTGCAACCAAATAAGACTGTTTCCCTGTCTTTGGTGCTATCTTTGGTGCCTTGCCTTGTCCGTCCCTACAACAGTTTAATTCTATATACTTAAACATTGTTTGTGTTTTAATGAAATTGTCAACAGATGTGATTAAATATGTAATGGTGTGGATGTTTCCCAGAGTGCTCTATCATGACGCAGATTCATTTGAAGTTCAAATAGGGGGGCATACAATCCGGTTCCTCTGAAAACATATATCCCTCACCTTAGCCATTCCATTGCAAATAGGAGTTGCTGCAGGGTTGGGCAGAGGAACCACTGCCGTGGTCCATGGAACACAACAAATGACCCAATTAGGAGCAGGAATATATAAAAACTTAAAGATATTAGTAACCTCCATCACAGCTTTGCAGGAATCTTTAACCTCTCTATCTGAAATTGTTTTACAGAACAGTCGAGGGTTGGATCTCTTTTTCACTAGAGAAGGGGGCCTTTGTGCTGCATTGAGGGAAGAATGTTTTTTTCATCTCGACCATAATGGAGTTGTAAAATAATCTATGAGTAAATTAAAAAGATGCCTTGAAGAGAGTCAAGGAGAGAGAGAGGCCCAAAAAGGGTGGTTTGAGTCTTGGTTTACACAGTCCCCCTGGTTTACTACGTTTTTATCAACTCTGGCCCGTCCAATAATAATCCTCATATTATTGCTAACTATAAAACCCTGTTTCCTCAACCATGTAATTTCTTTTCTCCAAGCTCAAATTGGACAAGTTAAACTTATGGTAATACCCCACTAGCAAACATAGAATGTGAGATCTCCCAACGATCATTTTTATGATTAAAAGTTGCCAGAAGAAGTGGGGAATGAAAGGTCAATAAAATATGTACTTGTCACTTCCTGTTTTTCTGTACGCTTAACAAAACACTGTTGAAATGTTGAGAAATGTTTCCTAATCTTGTCCCAGAATGTGCTGTCCCCAACGGCCAAACTGCAGAATGTACTCCCTCACCCGGTTGAATGCAAACCACCCACTCACCCTGAACCATCAATAAACTTCCCTTTCTTCCCTCTCCAAGAAAAGTATATAAACTCTGCATAAGCTCTTCTCAGGGCTCTCTGCTCTAATTAAGTGAGCTCTGAGCCCCAGCATGTTGGACCCCAAATAAACCCTTTGCTGTTGCATGATGTATTCTCTTGGTAGTCTCTTTCTCCAATGCTCACACGACCTTTACTTGGATGATTGAATATAGAAGAGAACATCCATTCAAAAACTGATAGTCGGAAGGATTAGGAAGAAGAGTGAATATAAGATTTGGAAAAAAAGTTCTTTAGCAATACGGTTTCGGTTAGACAGTGAACGTAAATGTCAACACAAGTTAAGAGTCAGTCACAATGATGAACAGGGGAAAATATGTAGGAAAGCAGATATCAATAGAGACATTATGAAATTAGGCTAAGTATAAAGTCAGTGAGAGGATTAGACATTTTCAACAGGGTTGAGTTTGAATACACAATCTTAGGAAGAAACAAATATGTACTCACCAATAGGACTGACATTTGAGAGCATTAGGCAACATCACATGGATGATTGTAGTAATCCTTTCTCACTTTCCATTTAGGCTTTGGTACACTCATAAGTGTGACCTTTGTATTTTGTGTCCAGAATATTACTCTGATAAAATGAATATGTAGGTCAGGTGACATGAGTATTTCTTCCACCTTTTCTGAGGGCCATATTTTGAAGATGAATAAATTAGTATTGGGGGAACAGAGAGGTGTACACTTTGTCTATGAATATAGAGATAATGTATGAATAGACCATACAGTGAATAAATAATATAACTAGTTCCACTTTAAATAATGGATTGAATTGATATCTGAAAATATATAAGAAATCTTATATTGATATACAATCATTCATTCCAACGAGTTATACATCTAATGGTAATATTAGAGTTATGTTTTCTCATGAAGGGTGTGTGAGTTTTACTTCAAAAATGATTATGAATTTGGAAAATATTGTGTTTGGAAAGAAGTCTCATAAAAATACCAGTCAACAAACATAGAGGAATTCATGTGTTCTGAATAGGAAGTGATTGAAAGTGAAACAAATGCAAATAATTTTGCTAACTTGTGAATGAAATACATATCCGATGATATGCATAACCTGAAGAAATAGTAATGTACCAGTTTTGAATAAAAATGAACGTCAAAACATACATCATGAACCATAGTAATCTACTTGGATTGATGTTAAACAGGGTCAGTTACTGTAGAATAATTAGGATTTGTATGCACCATTCACTGAAGTTAGTTTTCAGTACTAGAAAATAAATATGTATTTCAGGTGGATGAATTATTTTGAGAATAATCTTGTGAAAAGTTGATTATAAATCCACATACATGAATATGAGTGAATTTAGTGAGTGTAAAATAAGACATATATATTTCATATTTTGAAAAATCTGGAATATATATATATATATATATATATATATATATATATATACACACATATATACAAAAAAACCCACAGACATTAAAAAGTAGAAATATATGCAAATCGAAATTCATTATGAAATATATATCATCCACAGATGCAAAAATATTCATTTTACTGAACATGGATTTATGTATAATATTGTTATACTAGGAAGCTCACCCATAGGTTGTCTTTTCAGTTCCAACTGCGTTTAGGAGGAGTGATCTCTTCTCATAAGTTGTATCTTCCATCAGCCACCTCACAAATTGTACATGTGATACCATGTAGAAATCTAAATGTGCATATAAAAATACATGTGTTGAATTGGCTACAAAGAAAGGGAGACAGGAATTCACATATTTGTTTACTTTAAAAACACATGGAGAACTATTTCAATTAAAAATTGTCTACATATTTAACACCTACCGTTTATCATGCAAAAGGCAAGTCCAACTATACAGCATGCATCCTCTGAACTGCTTGTATTTCTATTCTGCTTGGGTTATTTTTCTGCATCATTTTAGAATTATTAGTCAGAGTCTAGTAGGGTATATGTTCATGTCAGGGATTCTGTATTTCAGTGGAAAATAGGATAATGAATCCAATGAGTATGCAAATATGTGCTACACAAACATCTTCTCACTTTCATCCAGAACAAAGCCTTAACATTACCTTGGCCCCAAGTAAGACACAATGAGAGGGGAAGTGTTAGAAAATCTGTGAATACATATCTGGAATGGAAAATGCTCAGGAATTCACAAACTTGGAGGTGGTAGATGAGTTTCCAAAAGTAAGGGACAGGGTAAACTCTCCACAAACATGGAGCTCTGCTGGCCAAAAGACTTCTTGAGTAACTGCCTCTGAGGATGGGTCCTTGATATATGTTGTTGTCAGGAGCTTTAGCTTCCTTTGTAGTGAGACCATCAGAGCTGGATCTGCATCTATGTGACCTGGAGGACATGTTTTCTTATTTTCCAATGAACATGGTGCAGCAGTGATGAGTTCTATTTTTGTAGGTAAACTATGGCCATTGGGGCAAAGTGTCTCCCCGTGTGGACTGTGAAGCCCTTTGGTCATCCTCCACTTTTCATTGTCTTTCTTGCTGCTGCATAGGGAGTTTGTTATTTGTTTAACAAAATACAAGGAGTTCAACTGGGACACGGTGCTGTAGGGAGTTCTGTCACGTGTGGTGGGTCAGGGTCTGCAGGAGAATGCACCAACAGGCTTCTATCCCACAGACATTGCCCCCTTGAGCATAGCCACATGATTCTGGACATTGCCCTGAAACTTCTCCATATAACAAGATGTCTTTACATATAAGGGACTCCTGGCTGCATCATGTAAGTCACAAGCCATTCAGAAGCCAATGGAAGATCCACATGGCCCCGCCACAGATGTTTTATTACACACCTGCACACCACTGCTCTAGGCCCACTACTCAGCAGGCTCCAACTTAGTGGAATCTCTGTTCTACACCATTTTCATGAAACTCAGTCAATCAAGGCACTGTCTGGTATACTCTTGATTAGCAACAGGACATCCACAGGTTCTCCAGTGCCACCTGGTCATGGGATATTCAAAAATTCCCTGGTATTTATCTAGCCATTTTTCAATAATACAGTTGGAGGCTCTGTGGGTTTCAATTAATTCAGGAACCATTAAATGATGAGGAAGCTCGTTTCAATGAAAATTCTGCAGAACTCTCACAGGCAAGGCTTCCCAAAGAGTGCCCAAATGGTCACATGAATCCAGGCCCATGAGGTCTACAATGTGAACTCCATGTGTGTATTGACTCTCACCTATGGCTGCCAAGTCCTTAAGAATAAAATCATATGATATCCTGGCTGAGATTCCCAGTGCTCTGTGCAAATCCACCCTGGGCGTAGATCTCAGTTTCCAAGGTGACTCTCATGTGTGGCCTCCTAAAATCCCAACACAATTCATGGCAATACTTCTCTGAGGTCAGTTCCAGAACTCAGTCTCTAAGGGGAATCACACCAGAGAACAAGCCCAGGTGGACCCAGTCATCTCTTCCAACCACCACACAAATGACCAAAATTAAAACCAAAATACTGCCACATGGCCCACATCTTTTTCCATATAGACAGTCATCATAACCTCTGACTGGAGGTTACCATGAAGGGTGCATCCCAAGTCGGTGTCCAAAATAAGCTCCCTTCCCCCTCATTCGACTAAAGTCATTGTGGCCTGGACACCATTCCTGTGAACCAAGAGTGATCAAATAGGCCTGCCGTTAATACTGCTCCACTTCTCCAATTTGAGGCCTACTGACTGTGAGGTGGAGATTCTTTATGTGAATTGGAGTCATGAGAATACCCAAGCATATATGGGCTAGCCTCTTCTGGGATTTGAAGAACCCATTTGACCCAAAGGGTCCCTATTCTCACTTGATGGAGGTCAGGAACCTTTCTGAAGAAGGCTAGAGACTTCATCCACAATGACAGCAATTTTGGCCATTTTGGTTTTGGATGCACACTTTGGATCTTTCTTCAGATTCATCAAGTGCTGAGAATCTAAGCCACAGCCTCACACAGGGCCAAGAGGCTGATTCAGACACATCCCTTTCCAAAGCAATTAAGCATAGAGACACAGGTGATGCCCACTCATTTCCATTTGAAAAGTGTTTCTTCATGCTTCAAAAAGAGTTTGCCTGAGGCAAGAGACTTTCCTGACATTCAGGTCAACATATCAGTAGGTAAGCAAAAGGCCCAAAGCAGGGTTTCTCCCTGAGACTTGTGTGGTCACACTGATATCTGAGTTTTCTGAGATGCTGGCCATTCCCTTCAGCTATCCAGTACATGGCCATGTCACAGAGCTTGAAGGTGGTACACATCTTGGACACAAAACCATGAGCCTATTTTGGAGAGTGGCTAGAATTTATGAAGAAAACCGGAACATAGAAAGATAGCAGGTGTTGCCCAAAGATAAGGCAAGCTGCAGTCCATTGATAAATTACGCAGGATGAATGCTGGGAAGTGTTCTACAAGACAGGACACATTCATTGAAGCATTCCCTTTTCTAATATCTACAACCACAGACACAGTGGGATATTCAGACATAGAAAGACTCGCCTTGCCAAAGGACTTACTAGAAACAGTTGACTCTAAAACAAACAAACTGCCTTTCCTATCCTCAGAACATGAGACAAAACCACAAAACCACATCCACACCCACAAAGGCACCTCCTTTTCCCAAGTAGGTCTGTGACTAGGCGCAGTGTCCTCAGACTGGTGGGCCATACTATGTTCCCCTGAAATGGCCTGTCCTGTCTCAGTTCTCGTCTCCTTGGCCAACTGTGTGAAGTTGTCAGGAGCCAGTATTGAGCCACTAACTACTTTCTCAGAAAATCCCCTCTTCTGAGCTATCCTGGCATTTGGCCATCCTCACATCGGTAGGTGCCAAGAAAGACTGACTCTCTTCTTGGTAAATCCAAAATAGTGAGACCACTGGTACTGGGACTGGGACTGGCTCTGTGTTCCTGGCTTCCTGGATTCCACGTTCAGAGATTTCTATCACCAAGGGAGTGAGGTGAAGTCACTTCCTTCAGAAACTGAATGAGGACACACTGCCTTGGCAACCAATTTGTCCTAACAGTTGCTTCCAGAGTCCCATGGAGGCTGCCCATATTTCCTGTGACACTTTCACAAGTTAGAATGATATATTAACCATAGGCACCCAAATAGAGCTCTCCACACAGGCCTGGTTTGGCCCATCTTCTTTACATTAAGAAGAGAGAGGCAGATTCAGACACAACTCTTCATCCTGACCAAGTTGTTTGCCATGGAAGAAGACTTTTGCTCACTCAGGTCCTTCATCGCTGACTATATCTTGTGCAGAGGTCATTTCTGCATGGACCTTTGAGGTTCTCAGCAAGTCAAAGATCCCATACATTCCTGTATTGTAAGACCAACCCTGTTCATGCTCTTCTGTAAAGTTAGGTTGAGGGAACAGTGTATGGTTTGGATTAATAACATTTTCAATTTGGGTTAGGAATCATTCTACTGGATGAAAAATGGTATTGGGAACTGCGATATGTATAAGACTATACAGGTGAAATATATGTATGAAAACATAAATCCAAGTATTATTTGATGCCCAGAGGGCATTGGGCCCTTGATTGGGATACTTAGCTTTGAATTATGTTCTGCACAGATGTCTCAGATAAATCCATATACAATGGTATTGGACCATGTACCATGGTCCTATATACAAATAGGTCCATATATGCACTCATCGTAAACTCTGGCTGGAGTTTTCGATGAGGGGCGCAGCCCTAGACAGTGTCCAAAATAAGCTACCTTGCCCCTCATTTGCCTGATGTCAGGGTGGAATGGAGACCCTTCCTGTGAACCAGGAGTGATCAAATAGGCCTGCCATTAATAATACTCTGCTTCTTCAATTTGAGGCGTTCGGATTGTGGTGTTTAGATTCTTTATGTAAATTGGAGTGATGATAAAAGCCAAGCACCTATGGGCTAGCCTCTGCAGGGCTTTGAAAAACTCATTTGACCCAATGTATCCATATTCTCTCTTGATGGAGGTCAGGAACCTTACTGAAGAAGGCTAGAGACTTCATCCACAATGACAGCAATTTTGGCCATTTTGGTTTTGGATGCACACATGGGATCTTTCTTTAGATCCATCAGGTGCTGAGAATCTAACCCACTGCCTCACACAGGGCCAAGAGGCTGATTCAGACACATCCCTTTCCAAAGCAATTAAGCAAAGAGCCACAGGTGATGCCCATTTATTTCCATTTGAAAACTGTTTTCTTCAGGCTTCAAAAAAGTTTGGCCTGAAGAAAAGACCTTCCTGACATTCAGGGAAACGGAACTATATGTAAGCAAAAGGCCCAAACCAGGGTTTCTCAACTGAGTCTTTCCTGCTCACACTGATATCTGAGTTTTCTGACACGCTGGCCATTCCCTTCAGCTATCCAGAACATGGCCATGTCACTGAGCTTGGAGGTGGTACAAAACCATTAGCCTATTCTGGAGATTGGCCAGAATTCAGGAAGAAAACAGGAACTTAGGAACATATTAGGTGTTGCCCATCCCTAAGGCAAGCCACAGTCCATTCATAAATTGGGCAGGATGAATGCTGGGAAGCATTCTACTAGACAGGGCACATCCATTGATGCATTTTCTTTTCTACTGTCTACATCAATGGACACAATGGGATACACAGACATGGAAAAACTCGCCTAGTCAAATGATTTACTAGATCAGCCCACTCCAAAACAAACAAACCTCCTTTTCTAATTATTCTCAGAACATGAGACAAAACCACAAACTCACACCCACACCCACAAAGGCATCTCCTTCCCCAAAGTAGGTCTGTGACTGTCCGGAATGTCCTCTGACTGGTGAGCCATACAATGTTACCCCAAAATGGCGTGTCCTGTCTCAGATCTGATCTCGTTGGCCAACTCTGTGAAGTTGTCAGAATCCAGCAGTGAGCCACTTCCTGCTTTCTCAGAAAAGGCCCCTCTTCAGAGCTCTCCTGGCTTTTAGCCATCCTCACATCAGTAGGTACCAAGAAAGACTGACTCTGTCATTGGTAAATCCAAATAAGTGAGCCCACCTGGACTGGGACTGGGACTGGCTCTGTTTGCTTGGCTTCCAGGATCCCATGTTCAGAGAGTTCCATCACCAAGGAAGTTAGGTAGGTCACTTCCATCAGGAACTGTATTAGGTCACTGCCTTGGCAACCACTTTGCCCTAACAGTTGCTTCCAAGGTTCGCATGAAATGGAGGCTGCCCCTACTTCCTGTGACACTTTCACAAGTTAGAATGGTATATCAACCATAGGCAGCCAGGAACAGCTCTCTACACAGACCTGGTTTAGTCCATCTTCTCTACAATAAAAAGATAGATGTTGATTCAGACATATCCCTTCATCCTGACCAGGTTGTTTGCCTTGAAAGATGACTTTTTCTCTCTCTGGTCCTTCCCAGCAGCCTACATCTTCTACAGGGATAAATTCTGCATGGACCTTTGAGGTTCTCAGTAGATGGAATATCCCCTCCATTCCTGTATTATAAGACCAACTCTGTACCTCCTCTTCTGTAAAGTTAGATTGAGGAAAGAGTGTATGGTTAGGGTTAATAACATGTACAATTTGGGTTAGGAATCATTCTTCGGGATGAATAATGGTATTCTGACCTGCGATATTTATTAGAATATATAGGTGAAATATAAGTAGGTAAACAGAAATCTAGGTAAGCTTTGGAGACCAGAAGGGCATGGGGCCCTTGATTGTAATACTTAGCTTTGAATTATGTTCTGCAAAAATGTCTCCAATAAATCGATATTCAATGGCATAGGTCCTTGTACCTTGGATGATTGAATGTAGAAGAGAACATCCAGTCAAAAAGAGATAGTCAATATGATTAGGAAGATACTCAATCGGTTTAGAAAGAAGAGTGAGGATAGGATTTGTACCAAAAGTTCTTTAGCAATAGGTTTTCAGGTAGAGAGTGAATGTAAATGTTAGCACATGTGAAGAATCTGTCACAATGTTGAACTGGGGAAAATATGCAGGAAAGCAGATATCAATAGAGATTTTAGGAAATCAGGCCAATTATAAAGTGAGTGATAGGATTAGACATTTTCAACAGCCTTGAGGTTGAATATATAATCTTTGGAAGAAAGAAATATGTAGTCACCAATAGGATTGACATTTGAGAGCAATAGATGTTTTTCATAATCCATGCTCACTTTCCATTTAGGCTTTGGTAAAAACATAAGTTTGATCTTTGTAGTTTTGTCCAGAATATTACTGTGATAAAATATATATGTAGATCAGGTCACATGAGTATTTCTTCCACCATTTCTGGGTGCAATATTTTGAAGACATATAAATTAGTATTGGGGATACAAAGAGGTGTACGTTTGTATATCAATATAGAGATAATTCATGAATAGACCATACTGAGAATAAATAATATAAGTACTTCCAACTTTAAATAAAGGATTGAATTGATATCTGAAAATATACAGGAAATCTTATATTGATATACAATCATTCATTCCAACCCGTTATACATCTAATGGTAATATTAGGGTAATGGTTTATCATGAAGAGTGTGTGAGTTTTGCTTCAAAATGATTAGAGAAATCGAAAATAATGTCTTTGGAAAGAAGTCTCATTAAAAGTCCAGCCAGGAAACCTGGAGGAATACATGTGTTCTGAAGCAGGAAGTGATTGATAGTGAGACAAATGCCTATAAATTTGTGAACTTGTGGATAAATATATATCCTATTATGTGCATAAACTGAAGAAATAGTAATGTACCAGTGTTGAATAAAAATGAACGTCAAAATAAATATTTTGTATCATAGGAATCTACTTACATTGATGTTAAACTGGGTAAGTTACTGTAGAAATATTAGGATTTGGATGCACCATTCACCGAAGTTAGTTTTCAGTACTAGGAAACAAATATGTATTTCAGGTGGATGCATATTTCTGATAATAATCTTGTAAAAGTTGATTATAAATCCAAATACATGAACATGAATGAATTTAGGGAGTGTATAATAAGACACATATATTTCATATTTTGAAATATCTGGAGATTTTATATATATATATATATATATATATATATATATATATATATATATATACAAAGCACGCACACAGACATTAAAAAGTAGCAATATATATATATATATATATATGCCAATTGAAATTCATCATTAAATATATATCATCCACAGACCCAAACTATTTATTTTACTAAACATGGATTTATTTATAATTTTGTTAAACTAGGAACCTCACCCATAGATTGAATTTTCAGTTCCAACTGTGTTTAGGAGGAGTGATCTCTTCTCACAATTTGTATCTGGCAAGTCAGCCACCTCACAAGAATGTACGTGTGATAATAGGTAGGATTCTGTATGTGCATGCAAAAATACATGTGCTGAATAGGCTACAGAGAAAGCAAGACAGGAATTCACATATTTGTTAACTTTAAAAACACATGGTGAACTATTTCAATTAAAAATTGACTAGATTTATAACACCAACCCTTTATCATGCAAAATGAAAGTCCAACTATACACCATGCCTCCTCTGAACAGCTTGTATTTTATTCTGTTTGGGTTATGTTTCTCCATTATATTAGGATTAGTAGTCAGAGTCTAGTAGGGTATGGGTTAGTGTCAGGGTTTCAGTATTTTTAATGGAAAATTAGATAAGGAATCCAATGTGTATGCAAATATGTGCTATACAAAAATCTTCCCACTCTCATCCAGAACGATGACTTGACATTGCCTTCCCCCCAAGTAAGACACAATTAGAGGAGAAGAGTTAGAAAATCTGTGAATACATATCTGGAAAATCCTCAGGAGTTTACAAACTTGGAGGTGGAAGAGGTGTTTCCAAAAGTAAGGGACAGGGTTGATAGACCCAACCTGATCTTTTATTAAAATTGGGAGCCATCTTGCCACAAAGCCATGAAAAGCTAGTTTTGGGTTTACTATAAATTACTGCAATTTCTGAACCCTTTTGGAATGTCTGCCCGTGCCTTGAACTCACCCATGCCTATCTCTCTGACCTGATAGCAGCCCTCTCTGAAAGTTTAGTGACACATCATAATTTTTGGCCTTCCCTGGCCAGACAACGACCCTCTCTGAGGTCTAATGGTCATCATAAATTCTGATGTTGGGGCCAGCAAAAAAAAAAAAAAAAAGTAAACTACATTTAGTGTGATGCTTGTCAAAGTTCTGTTATCTGTAATCCCCCTTTTGTGTAACTTTCTGGGCTATATAGCTGGGCTGTAGGAAAGGTGGGGTTGCTGTCTTGTTCCCGCAGTTTTGTGAGGGAGAGGCAGGCCGGCCGGTTGAAATAATAAACTTGCCTTAATTTGATTTTAATTGAAGTCAGTGGTCTTTACTTTCATCCTGGTCTAACATTTTGCAGTTCCCCAGCAAGATGACCCTGCCCGTACAGATCACAAGACCAGACTGTTGGAAATTCTGAAGCTGGCCTTGCCCCCAGGGCCCCCGGCTACAGAGCCACTCTAGGGGATGCGCAACTTGAGATGTTTCAACGACTTGGAGTGAGACTTTGGTCCAGAGAGCACTGCAATGAACCACTGGACTATAACTATTAGCAAGCACCTGGTGGAGGAGGCCTCCAGAGGTAAGTGGCACCTTTATAACATCTGATATCTGGTTAAGGGAGATCTCTTCTGATGACAGAGAGGAGGCCTGGGGAGGCTCACATATACTCCTGTCCGGGATTGTAACGAGAATCATGCTGTCCTTTGTTCTGTTATGTAGGGAATTCTTCTGGATGGGTAGAGAGGTGCGGATGGGCACGCACGCAGTCCTACCTAGGAGCTTTAGCAAGACGTTGCAATGCTCCTCTGCTTTTTTTTTTTTTTTTTTTTGGTGCTGGGTTTCTGTTGTTTTTTTTTTTTCTGTTTTGTTCTGTGTTCTATATGTTTTTTGTTTGTTTGTTTTTGTGCGTTTTGTTGTGTGATTTCTGTGGTAAAAACTTAAAGATATTGGACGTGAAAATGGGTAATAAAGCAAGTAAGCGTGACACCTTTTTGGACTGTGTTTTAAGGAACTGCGATGAACTTTACCTCCCTTTGTTAAGCAGGATAAGAGAAGCCCCTAGCTGGCTGCCTGGAGCACACCCACTGCACAAGGCAATGCCTGCTGCAGAGCTAAAAACTGAGTATCTCATAGGTTAACAAGTGAAACTCCTTTAAAACCACTTGTACCTCCAGATCAACAGAGTCACAACCTTTGGGCAGAGTCCCCTGTGTTTCTCCTTTCTTAGCAAAGCAATAAACCTCCCTTTTTCTTTTTCTCAAAAACCCTGTCCTCATTATTAAATTGGCATTAATTGGCTTCAAGTTCAGGAACTGAACTTTAAGTTTCAAATTTTGATAAACCACACCGCCCCCGCCCCGGAACTTTTTGAGAGCTGACTACTGATATGTTAGGAGATCGAGCATGGTTGGGGTGGAACCGAACCAGAGGAGCTAATCCTGTAAGTAAAAGGAGGGACCGAGGGACTTTCAGCAGCTGCCGAAGCCCTGTTACTTCAGGGAATTCCCTCCTTCCTTCCCTGCACTGTAAGCATTATGTAACGTCTGTCTTCTTAAAAAAGAGAAAAAGCAAAAGGGGATACTAAATTCAGTAAAGTCACCATGGAGACCCTTGATTTTACATTTCAGGTTGCCCCTCTGTCAAAACATGTGGTACCCTTATGGGGACTTCTATGGTGCCACTGGTGTAGGAGATTTTTCTCTTATCTGCTCTGTTTTAATGGCTTCTTTCTGTCAGCCATAGTCTGGAGCTCCCTTCTGTCTGTCTTGTGTCTTTGTTTCTGGCCCTTTAAGACATGTGCAATAATGTGTTGATATTTTAAATTGTTTCTTTGGAATGATCTTAGCTGAATGTGTGTCTAAATGATGATGTTTTATTGTAACAATCTGGTATCTGAATGGGTTTTTGAAGCATTGCACAATCTTGCAGGTAAAAGTCGGGGTCAGGTAATTATTTAGTTTATGATTTCAGATAATTTATGCCAGAGAACTTAAATACATAGGATGGAAAACTAAAGAACTCTACTTCCAAGTTGGCAAGTAACTTCCCAATCATTCAGTCTTTTATTTTACCTATTTTGAATTGGGTAGCCTGGGAAAATGTCACTGTGTGTACCAGTGAATTAATTTGGACAAAGATAGTAAATCATTTTATGGTATCTGTTGACAAAACAAGATGTAAAGATGTAAAATTTTGTGAATTGTATCTTAAACTTGTTTCATAATTTTCAACATCCTAACCTGAAAATTATGGTTAAAATGCCTTAGGCCTGATGTGTCTGCTCTGAATAGGAGTTTTTTCCTGCTCCTTCCTGACCTCAGCCAGGACTTATTTTGAAATGCAAATAAAAGAATCCTGCAAGATCAGTAGGAGACTGATCTGAGGCCTAAGCAGAAAAAAAAAAGCAAATTGTATGATTTTTACTAATTACTGGCCAGTCGTTTTTTCTAGGACTCTTATTTTTTTCCTTAGATACTTTATTTTGTTTTTTTAGCTCATGATTTTGATCCTACAGACCTAAGTTAATGTTTTTCTGATCATTTCTATCTTTGACCAACTGTGGAGTTTTTGAAACATTGCAATGCAGATTTCATCTGCGAAAAGCTATAAGGCCTTTACTATTTTTATGTGTGCACACTTCTGTTATGTGTTGTATGTCTATATATCCATATATCCATATATCAAATATATGATACAAAAATTTACATATATAAATAACGCTCATAAAAAACGCTCATAAAAACAAATTTTAAAAATTGGATCCAAGGATCCTTAATTCACGTGATTTAAATGGTTCAATTTAAATTGGATAAACAGATAAAAATAAATGTCTTTAAATTTAAGCTTACAAGTTTTTCTAGGTGTTCAGATATCTAATAAAATATTAATGTCTACAAAATATCTAATATGACTTGGTTGTAGGACTTTTCCTTCAACAAAAAAAAATGGTTTACAATCTTCAATACATTTGTCTAATATTTTGATAAATAAGTAAATTAAATTTGATATGAGATTACTCATTCATGAGTACTTTTGTTAGATATCTGATTGATTAACTAAGGTCTGTACAAGTTTGTACTAAAGTCTGTATAAGATTGTAAAAATCACTCATGTGTTAAAGAGACAAAAATTTCTTAAAACATAAGTTTACCCATAACATTGTGTTTATTAAGTTTTATTTTTTCTAGAGCTAGCAACCATAAAAATTAAACAGCTGATTAAATAAGAACTGTTACATTAGAGAACTGTACTGCCATTACTTTAAAAGCTAAACTTGGTTAATGTGGAAACATCAATGTAATTATGATGCTATTAATGTGCTCATATCTTCCATGTACAAGTCTGTAAGGTAGAAACTTAAAAGAGCATTATATCATGCTGGCGTTCTTAAGTTGTATGGTAAAAATATATATTGGGAATTTATTTATCTGTTATCATAAAGATAAGTAAAGTTTTATGTTTCTTTTTACATTGGGGAACAATTTAAATGTATTTTTAAGTTAATGAGAGACTAATCTATGTAAAGGTTAAAAACTTTCAGCCTTTCTTTATTTCATGTTTTAAATGTGATATCATATGGTGTTAGCTAATATTCATGTGACCTAAAAAAATTTATGTAAACTTTGTAAAACGATATTTAAATAAAAAAGATCAGCTTTAGAACTAAAACCCTTAAGAATTATAAAGAGACCTGCCTTACCTGAGATTATGTTTCATTTAAAGTTTTGTTCAAAAGTTGTTTTTTTTTTCTGTCAAGATTACTATTATCTGTAACAGGGGATATAATTTATAACTAAGCAAAAAATTCAGGGTAGCTATTATGCAAACTAAGTATATTTACTCTTGTTAAAAAATTAATTTTATAATTTCCTTATAAGTGATCTAAAGATTCTCTGTTAGTGTTTTACAGAAGTGTTGCTTTAAGAACACAACATGGGTTAATTTAAGATAATAAGTCATCACCTACAATACAAACAGAATAACACAGAAACCAATTAATAAAAAGATAAATAATTATAAAGTTATAGACATTAAAGCCCAGTACTCTTAACATAAGGCAGTTAAAATTTACTTGCTGGATATTTAAGATTAGGATTTAAAATTAAAGTTAAATGAAAAGGGACAAGAAAACTAATATTTGGCTCTTGCCCTCTGAGTCAGTCTGAATCCAGGGAACAGGGGACTTCTCTAAAGAGCTTTTCAACTCTGGGCCATATAACCTCCCCATCAGGGGGATTAATGAGACCACTGTAGAACAGAAAGCCAATCAGTGCATTTGCTAAGAAGAGGAGAGTCATCAGAGAAGGGAGACATCCCTGATGCTGCCGAGGGAAGCCACATGGTCAAGGAAGACCTGGACCCACCTAGCCCAAATGGCACTAGCAGAACTGAGAAGCTGCTCTCAAGTTTCCCCAGGAATGACAACCATAAAAGCTCAGCTGACTGTTAACAATAGATAGAAACAAAAGTCAGTTTGACTGCTTCATCTTAAACACTTAGCAAAGACAGTTGAAAGCAAAATACAGCCATTCCTGGACATTTTAAATAATAATAATAATAATAATAATAATAATAATAATAATAATAATAATATTTTAATGTATACACTTTATATTAGCCTCCCAAAATAAGTAAGACTGGAGGCTACAAAGAAGGATTCTCAGACAGGAATGCCTGATAACTATAAAAAGACACTATCAAGAGGAGCTGCCAGAGGCAGAAGTTTTTAGTTTAAGGCCTCAGATATTTCTAACCTACACGGTTAGGTTTGGTGTTGGCTAGTAAGATTATCCAGCACTGAGTAATAGAATTAAAGGTTTTTCTATTAGACACAGAGGTCATTCTTGTAAACTGATTTTGCAAGATCAGATGACATTAAATTATTAAACTGTATCTTATGGGGAGGGACAACTGTAACACTAAATGTTAAGTATTAAGTTGACAGTCCTGATAACTGGGGATATTAAAGACTGGTGAGGTAACTTCTGTACAGTGACATGTTCTAGTTGCTGCAACATTTATTCAGTACTAATGTTTTTTTGTTTCTCTCATAGAAGAACCCATCCCCAGATGACTTTACAACCTGTTCTTCCCCAATGAGACTTCAAACAGAACTGACCTCTAAAAGGCAACTCATGTCCCTCATGCCGTTCCCCCTCACGTCATCCTCTCTCAGCTCAGAAGAAGCCAAGATGAGTGATGCCTCTCTTCTTACAACAGTGGAGCCAAAAGTAAATAGACTATCAATATATGTAATTAATTAAGTCAGGTAAAATCAGGGAGACCGGTTTTGGGTGATTTCAAAAAATAGGGAGACTGTTACATCAGAGAATAAAATTCCCTCAGTGCTCTTCAAATACCGTATGAAAGATATGAAAGGGACACATTAGAAAAGGGGGGAATGATAGACCCAACCTGATCTTTTATTAAAGTTTGGAGCCATCTTGCCACAAAGCCAAGAAAGGATAATTTTTCTTAACTATTAATTACAGCAAATTCCGAACCTGTTTGGAATGCCTGCCCGTGCCTTGAACTCACCCATGGCTGGCTCTCTGACCAGATAACAGCCCTCTCTGAAACTTTGTTGACACCTCATAAATATTGGCCATCCCTGGTCAGATGACACTCTCTGAGGCTCTAATGGTCCCATTAAATTCTGATGTTTGTGTCAGAAAAAAAATGTAAACTACCATTAGTGTGATGCTTGTCAGAGTTCTGTTATCTGTAACCCCCCTTTTGTGTAACTTTCTGGGCTATAAAGCTGGGATGTAAGAAAGGTGGGGTTTCTCTCTTGTTTCCGCCATTTTGGGAAGGAGAGGCACCAGGGTGGTGGAAATAATAAGCTTGTTTTAATTTGATTTTAATTGGAGTCAGTGGTGATTTCTTGCATCCTGGTCTAAAAGGTAAAACTCCACAAACATGGAGCTCTGCTGGCCTAAAGAGTTTTTGAGAAACTGCCTCTGAGGATGGGCACTAGACATATATGTTGTTGTCAGGAGCTTTTGCTTCCATTCTAATGAAACCATCAAAGCTGGGTCTGCATCTATGTGACCTGGAGGACATTGTTTCTGATTTTCCAAAGAACATGAGGCAGCAGTGCTGACTTCTCTCTTTGTAAGTAAACTGTGGCCACTGAAAGCTAATTGTCTCCACATGTGGATTGTGAAGCCATTAGGTCATCCTCCACTTTTCATTGACTTTCTTGCTGCTGCACTGGGAGTTTGGTATTTGCTTCATGAAATGCAAAGAGTTCGACTGGGACACAGTGCTGGACGGAGTCCTGTCACGTGTGGTGGGTAAGGGTCTGCAGGAGAATGCACCACCTAGGCTTCTATCCCACATAGATTGCCCCGTTGACCATAGCAACTTTATACTGAACATTGCGCTGAAACATCTCCATATAACAAGATGCCGTTTATGGAGAGGTTTCAGACATATAAGTGATTCCTGTCTCCACCATGTCAGCCACCAGCCATTTTGAAGTCAATGGCAGATCCACATGGCCCGACCACAGATATTTTATCACACACCTGCACACCACAGCTCTGGGCCCACTACTCAGCAGGCTCCAACATACTGGCATCTCTGTTCTACACCATTTTTATGAAACCCAGTCAATCAAGGCACTCTCTGGTATACTCATGATCAACAACAGGACATTCAAAGATTCTCCAGTGCCACCTGGTCATGGGAATTTTAAAAATTTCTTGGTATTTATCTAACCATTTTTCAAGGATGAAGTTGGAGAAACTGTGGGTTTCAATTCATTCAGGAACCATTAAATTTTGAGGTAGCACATTTCAAGAAATGCTCTGGAGAATTCGCAGAGGCAAGGCTTCCCAAAGAGTGGCCAAAATGACACATGAAGCCAGGCCCATGAGGTCTACAATGTTAGGTCAATGTGTGTTTTGACTCTCAACTATGGCTGCCAAGTCTATAAGAATAAAATCATGTGAGATCCTGGCTGAAATTCCCAATGCTCTTACAAAAGCCACCATTGGCTTAGATCTCAGTTTCCAAGGGCGACTCTCATGCTTGGCCTCCTAAAATCCCAACAAAATTCATGGCAATACTTCTCTGAGGTGAGTTACATAACTCAGTCTCTAAGGGGAATGACACTAGAGTTCATGTCCAGGTGGACCCAGGCATCTCTTCTAACTACCACACAAATGACTGCTGGGAGCCATCAGCCAAGTAGGTATGACAATTTCCTTGCCAGCGTACCACCATGTTTCTTTAGTGGAAGGACTCATGGAAATAGGACATTTTGCAGGACATTGCATGTAAGGTGACCTTGCTGAAGGACCAGGGCGGATCCATGTTTAGGGTGTTCCTGGTTTAGCATAATAGGAGATTAGGGTGTTCCCCCTTTAGAATAGGGCGGTTTAGCATAATAGGAGATTAGGGTGTTCCCCTTTAGAATAGGGCGTATCCTGCTGCTGTGTTCCTCTTGATTCTTAGGATCAGACAGTATATTTGGGAGACAGAAGCCCAGGAGTAGTGGATTTGGGCAGAGAGTGGATTTGGGAAGGAACGTGGATTTCCCCAGAACGTGTTTGTAGACGGCCAGTGTGAGTTCGGGAATAAAGAATTGCTGTTTGAATCTACAAGCTATGTGGAGACTCGTGATTTGTGCCCAGCCAGAGACTGCGGTATTTGGTGGCTCGTACGCGGAATGCCTGAAGCTTGGGGGTAAGTGAAATTGCTTGCCCCTGAGGGAAGGCGAGAGAATTGGTGACCATTTCAAAAAACAATGTGTTCTTCTTTTGATTTATTTTGTTGTTCTTTCAAGCTGCCTATCTCTAGAAATTTCTCAGGCAAACTGGAAAAAATGGTTGACTAAAGGTTTGAAGTTTGTCGGCCCTGAGCAAGAGAAAATTGATACAACGATTTTTTATTCCGTTTTTGT
This sequence comes from Callospermophilus lateralis, assembly GCF_048772815.1. NCBI lineage: Eukaryota > Metazoa > Chordata > Mammalia > Rodentia > Sciuridae > Callospermophilus > Callospermophilus lateralis. Next base: position 1,643,217 of record NC_135320.1, on the reverse strand, counting down.
TTCATTCAGTTTCGGTTTTGTTTTGTGTTATCTTATTGGGTTGTGTTATCTTTATAGTAGATTAAAACAAACTGAAAATATGTTAAGCAAATTGTTAGAGGTTCAGAACATGGCGAAAGACATTTTAGATCAAGCAAAAGAGAAGGTCTCTCGAGCTAGTCAGACAGAGGAAGAAAATTTAAAGAATAAGGGGTTGTTAGGAAAAAGGCCTCAACAGGAGGCTGTTACTAACTCCGTTTTATCACAAGAGGGTTTAATTCAACCAACAGCCCCACTGATAGAGACAGCTGAGTGGCCCTCAAACCCCATAGTTGATAATTGGGATCCTGAGACAGGACCTCGAAGATTAGCATGCCCTGTACTTGAGCAGGCAGGAGGGCAGCGAATTCACCGTGCTTTAGATTTTAAAACAGTGAAGCAGTTAAAGGATGCTGTAACAACCTATGGTCCCCAAACTCCCTTCACGGTAAGCATGGTCGAGTCCATTACTAACTTGGACATGACGCCAGCAGATTGGGCTAGCATGTGTAAATCTGTGCTAGATGGAGGACAATATTTGTTATGGAAGGTTGCCAATGAGGAATTTTGTGCAGAGACAGCTAGGCGAAATGCAGCAGCCGGTTACCCTCAAAGAAATCTAGAAATGTTGCTAGGGAAAGAACCTTATGAGGGTCAGTGGCAACAAATTGAATATGATTCTGCTATATATGCACAAATTGCTGCAGACGCAGTTAGGGCATGGAAGACTTTACAAGGACATGGAGATTTACAAGGTCAGCTATCTAAGGTAATACAGAGAGGTAATGAACCTTACGCTGACTTTGTAGACAGGCTAATTCAAATGGCTGCCAAAATTTTTGGGGATACAGAACAAGCAATGCCATTAATAAAACAACTGGCTTATGAGCAAGCAAATCGTTGCTGCAGAGAGGTTATTAGACCATGGAAACATGAACACTTAAACACGTATATTAAATTATGTAGAGATATTAATGAACAAGAGCAAGTCTCGGCAGCTACAGTACAACAGGCTTTAGATGCCAGGCCAAAAACATGCTATGATTGTGAACAAACAGGACATTTTAAAAGGAGTTGCCTCATAGGAGGAGGATTTAACAAAACTAGATATCAAAGAAATAGAATACCGGGTATTTGCCCATGATGCCATAGAGGGAGACATTGGGCTAATGAATGCCGTTCTCAAATTACCATAGAGGGTACTCCCTTATCAAAAAACGGAAAAGGACCAGGTATTTACCCACAATATCGTGGAGAAAGGCATCAGGCTCCATTGCCAAAAAACGGACCAAGGGGTCCAATGCTCCGGGGCCCACAATCACAAATATACGGGGCGGTGGAGGAACCCAGCAACACCATTAGAGTAGTGCCCAGGACACATTGTCCATTAAATCCCTCATCAGACAAACCCGAGGGAGCACAGGGTTGGACATCTGCGCCTCTGCCAGAGCAGTACTAACTCCAGAGATGGGAGTTCAAATCATTCCTTCAGGAATAAAATGACCTCTTCCCCAAGGGACAGTAGGCTTATTATTGGGACGTAGTTCACCTACATTAAAAGGACTTATGATAAGTCCTGGGGTAATTGATCCTGATTATGTAGGTGAAATAAAAATTATAGCTAGTTCTCCAAGAGGTATATCAGTAATTTCACCTGGAGATAGAATAGCACAGTTGTTAATAATACCCAGCCTACATAATAAATTTCCTAGTCATAGTGTAAAAAGAGGTTCCAGGGGATTAGGCTCCACAGGTATAGATTGGGCTATGTTGTCTTTAAATTTAGATTCTCGCCCAATGTTAAAACTAAATATTCAAGGACACGACTTTAATGGGCTACTGGACACAGGTGCAGACCTTAGCATCATATCTACTCAGGAATGGCCAAAACATTGGCCATTACAAAAAGCCACTCAAACGCTTCGAGGCCTAGGAGTGGCTACTAATCCCCATAGAAGTGCAATGGTATTAGATTGGAAGGATCCTGAAGGTTGTGAGGGAACTATACAGCCATATGTATTGGATCATCTTCCTATAAATTTATGGGGACGAGATGACCTAGATCAATTAGGTTTGACGTTAACAAATAATATCAATCCTAATGCGCCCACTACTAGGGCTAGACAAGGTTTTAGGAAAGAAAAAAGATTAGGAAAACAAGGACAAGATATAGCAGCACCAATTCAAATAGATCAAGGAACAGACAGACATGGGTTGGATTTTCAGAAAGGGCCACTGAGACAATAAAAATTACTTGGAAATCAAAAAGACCAGTGTGGGTTCCTCAGTGGCCCCTGACTAAAGAAAAGATACAAGTAGCCCATGATCTGGTCAAACAACAATTAGTGGAAGGACATATACAACCTTCCATATCTCCCCATAATACTCCCATTTTTGTCATTAAAAAAATCTGGTAAATAGAGATTATTGCAAGATTTAAGAGCCATTAATAATGAGATGGTTATTATGGGACTTGCTCAATCAGGGATTCCTCAATTGTCTGCTTTGCCAAAAACCTGGCATGTTTTAGCCATAGATATTAAAGATTGTTTTTTTTTTTTTCAATTCCAATTTATCCCGAGGATAGTCCATGCTTTGCATTTACTATCCCTGCATTAAATCATGAAGGTCCTGATAAGAGATATGAATGGAAAGTACTCCCTCAAGGGATGGCTAACAGTCCAACTATGTGTCAAATATATGTTAATAAAGCAATCCAGCCACTTAGAAATCAAAATCCTGAACTACAAATATTTCACTATATGGATGATGTATTATTGGCACATAAAGATAAAAACATATTGCTGGAATGTTATGCCACACTTACAAACTTATTAAAAAATTATAATCTAAGATAGCAATAGATAAAGTACAATTAAATTTTCCAATTAATTATTTAGGAGTTCTATTATCCTCAACCATGGTTCGTCCACCAAAAATTCAAATACGAGTAGATCAACTCAAGTCACTTAATGACTTTCAAAAGTTATTGGGAGACATAAATTGGATAAGGCCTTATCTAGGCATACCAACAGGAGAGTTGGGACCTTTATTTGATATTCCAAAAGGTCCATCAGATCCAAACTCACCTCGCATGTTAACTCCTAAAGCAAGAAAGGCATTGAAAATTCTTGAAACATATGGAAAATATACATTTGGATAGAATTGATATAGGTTTGCCTTTATTATTTATTGTACTACCAACAAAACATATTCCTACAGGAGTATTTTGGCAAGAAGGTCCATTATTGTGGATACATTTATCTTATTATTCTAACACTATTCTTACTAGGTATCCTGAAGCTGTAGGACAATTAATACTCAAAGGAATAAAAGCAGCGAAGGGAGTGTTTGGAATTTTTCCCAATAAAATTATTACTCCATATACTACGGATCAAATTGATGAGTTAGCTAATGAGTTAAATACTTGGGCAATAATCATGTGTAAATCTAATGTTTGATTTGATAATCACTTACCATCTAATCCTTTGTTGTCTTTTTGGTCTAAGCATCCTGTAGTTTTTCCAAAAATGACAAGGAAAACCCCTATCATGAATGCTCCAAATATATTCACTGATGGGTCAAATACTGGTACAGCAGCAGTAGTTACCCCTGATCAAACTTTTACATTTTTAGTACCCAAACAATCAGCTCAAAAGGTAGAGCTTAATGCAGTTTTACAAGCCTTTTTAATGTTTAAAGATTCTGTATTTAATTTATTTTCTGATATTCAGTATATAGTTAATGCTATAGTATCTCTTGAAGATGCTGGTAGGATTTCCCCTTCTTCTATTGTTTTCTCTTTGTTTTCCACTATACAAAGTCTAATCTGGGACAGAAAAGATCCATTCTTTATAGGACATATTAGAGCACATACAGGATTGCCTGGAGCCCTTAGTTTGGGCAATGATTTAGCAGACAAAACTACACACGACATACATATTTTCTCTACACTAGAAGAAGCTACGAATTTTCATAAAAAATTCCATGTTAATGCTAATACTTCACAAAAGCATTTTAAAATAATTAAGGAACAATCCAGACATATAATAAAACAATGTCAAAATTGTGTGACCTTTTTACCACAAGTTAATCTTGGAGTCAATCCTAGAGGACTGATACCTAACCATATTTGGCAGATGGATGTCACACACTTGCCAGAATTTGGAAAATTAAAATATTTACATGTTACAGTTGATAGTTCTTCCGGATTTTTGATGGACTCCCTTCATGCCGGAGAAAAATTTAAAGATGTTATAGCTCATTGCTTACAAAATTTTGCCACTGTGGGTGTTCCTAAACAGTTAAAAACTGATAACAGTCCTGGCTATACCTCTACCTCTTTTAAACAATTTTGCTCATCATTTGGTATTACTCATATAACAGGAATTCCATACAATCCACAGGGACAAGGCATAGTTGAAAGAGCTCATCAAACTATTAAAACGTACTTATTAAAGCAAAAAGAGGGAATTGGAAAGGGATATATATCCCCCAAAGATAAACTTAAAATAACGCTTTTTACTCTAAACTTTTTAAATTTGGATTCATCAGGACTTAGTGCTGCGGAAAGTCATATGTACCCAAAAAATGTGCATAAGCCTAAAGTTCTTTGGAAAGATATTCTAACAGGACAATGGAAAGGTCCTGACCCAGTGATTGTCTGGAGTCGGGGCTCTGTCTGTGTGTTTCCACAGGGAGAACAGCAACCTATTTGGATTCCAGAAAGACTAACTAAAACGATTTCTACAGATCGAAAAGAAGATGATTTGACTCAAATCCATAACAGCTGATATCCAGAACTCCAGCTTGGCCATTCTTACATCTGCAACAGTGATTAACCAGGATTCTTTTTACAATATCTATTTTATTATTGCATTTTTCCACATCATAAGGCTCTATTTTTATTTTTTGAGCTCATACAAACCTAGGTTAATGTTTTTCTCATCAGTTTTATTTTTTGACTGTGGAGTTTTTAAACATTGCAATGGAGATTTCACCTAGGTAAAGCTACAAGGACTTTATTATTATCTTATGTGTTGTACATTTGTTTGCACATTTGTGCTTTGTGTTGTATGTCTGTGTGTGCGTATGTCCATATTTCATATATGAGGAGCGCTCATGAGAATATGTATCCAAATTATTTTTTTTATTCACGTGATTTAAATGGATTAATTTAAATTAGGTAAACAGCTGTTAAGGATTGTTTTTAAAGGTGGTTAACAGATCTGCTTGTTTACTAATTTAAATCAGGTAAACAGCTGTTAAAGATTGTTTTTTAAGGAGCTTAACAGATCTGTTTGTTTACTTTCACCTTTCCTTTTCATTATATTTAATAATTCTTTTCAGGATAATGTCTTTTTAGCATCATTGCCAGAATTCCTATCTTCATCCCAATGAATATAACTCAACAAGTATGCTCAATCAAGGAGTCAACTTACTTTGGGAGGAAACGGACTTTGGGAGGAGACGGACAGATTGATAGATTCCTCCACTTTGAACTGCTTACAGAACTTGCCTAGACTATGTAACTATCGTTTGGTACAGGGAATTGTGGTAATGCTGGCATATCTTTGCTGATGGTGTCACCAGTGATTTTTGCTGATGGTGTCACCAATGATGCAATTTTTCCTCCGTCATGAAGGCATCTTAACCACCTTCAAATTAACCTTTTAAAGACTTTTAATTATCATCTATACTGTACTTTTAAATGAACTTTTTCACCACCTACAGCTTCACTATTTTAAACGAGGCTTAGATTCTGTTTAAATCGCTTAATGTTAGTTTACATTGCTGCCCTTCAACCAAAGGCCTTTTTTACTCCATTAAGAAGCTTTGTCTTAATCTGCCATGTACAAATACCATTTTTCTTCCTTCTTCCTTTCTCAAGATTTTAAAGTAAGTCTAGTTTCCTCAAAATCTTTTAAAATGGCATTTTACAACTTTTTACTTTACCACACAGAGATTATCTCATCTAGAAACACTTCTTTTTTCCATTAACCTCTTATATTAAAATATATTTCCACATCTTGAATCTTTTTCTATCTCTTTTTTAACCGTTAACCCTTTTCATAAATTCACATTTTGAAACAACTCTTATAAAATTTCTGATTTAGACAAATTACTTCACTTTAATAGCATGAAATACTTTCATGTTTTTTTTTTTTTATGGTACCATAATACTATAATTGAAACCCAACTGAAACTTATTATACTCTTTGTATATAAATTACACCTGATAGAATCTTAACACTTAGTAACCTTGTTTTGGCAAAGACACAGACCAAAGCAATATTAAACCTTTTTTCCATTTACCAATTTATGAAAACACACATAATTTTTAAATATATTACCTTATGGAACTTAATAAGTATAGAGTACTTGATTTTATATTTAGTGGTTGATATTTTAACACTTTAGCTTTGTAAATTAATTAGAACTTTGTAGAAACCAAGATCTTAGACAAATGTAGTAAACAGAATTAGCCATCTATTTCTTGAAGAAAAATCCTTCTACAGGATACCATGATGGTCCCATTGATATACTTAATAACTCGTCTTTAAAAAGCCATGGACATTCTCTCGCCTTCCCTCAGGGGCGAGCAATTTCACTTACCCCCAAGCTTCAGGCGTTCCGCGTACGAGCCACCAGATGCCGCAGTCTCTGGCTGGGCACAAATCACGAGTCTCCACACAGCTTGTAGATTCAAACAGCAATTCTTTATTCCCGAACTCACACCGGCGGTCTACAAACACATTCTGGGGAAATCGACGACATTCTCTGCCCAAATCCACTCTCTGCCCAAATCCACTCTCTGCCCAAATCCACTACTACTGGGCTTCTGTCTCCCAAATATACTGTCTGACCCTAAGTACTCAAGAGGAACTCAGCAGCAGGATATGCCCTATTCTAAAGGGGAACACCCTAATCTCCTATTATGCTAAACTGCCCTATTCTAAAGGGGGAACACCCAAATCTCCTATTATACTAAACCAGGAACACCCTAAACATGGATCCTCCCTGGTCCTTCAGCAAGGTCACCTTATATGCAATGTCCTGCAAAATGTCCTATTTCCATGAGTCCTTCCACTAAAGAAAAATGGGGGTATGCTGACAAGGAAATTGTCTTCTTCTAGTGTAGAGAAAATATGTATGTCGTGTGTAGTTTTATCTGCTAAATCATTGCCCAAACTAAGGGCTCCAGGCAATCCTGTATGTGCTCTAATATGTCCTATAAAGAATGGATCTTTTCTGTCCCAGATTAGACTTTGTATAGTGGAAAACAAAGAGAAAACAGTAGAAGAAGGATTCCTCCACTTTGAACTGCTTACAGAACTTGCCTAGACTATGTAACTATCGTTTGGTACAGCGAATTGTGGTAATGCTGGCATATCTTTGCTGATGGTGTCAACAGTGATTTTTGCTGATGGTGTCACCAATGATGCAATTTTTCCAAAGGAACTGTCAATTGGCTTTGTGTCGTGGCATTTCTGTATCCTCCTCCCTTCTGCTAGTGATGGTCTAAATTTGGGGGCCCATGGCTATATGCTGGACTGGTAGTCAGTGACGGGTATGATCCAATTGCAGTGGTATCAACCTAAGACAGGAGGCTGACGCCTAAAGGTCAGTTGCCTAAAGGTCAGTTTTCCGATGACGGGTAAGAACCATATGTTGAATTGGACAACCTACCAGGCACGGTCCTTAAGCCACATTAACCTCACTCCCCCACTGGCACCAAGGCCAAATTTGGGGGCCAACAGAGGTGAGACAAAGAACCTCACCCTCCCACTTCTGCATAGACCTATCCACAAGTATGGCTGTATGCTGGACCGGTAGTCAGTGACGGGTATGATCCAGTTGCAGTGGTATCAACCTAAGACAGGAGGCTGACGCCTAAAGGTCAGTTTTCCAAGGATGGGAAAGAACCATATGTTGAACTGCACAACCTACCAGGCACGGTCCTTAAGCCACATTACTTGTTGTTTAATCAATCAGAAGGGGGGAGATGCTGGGAGCCATCAGCCAAGTAGGTATGACAATTTCCTTGCCTGCGTACCCCCATGTTTCCTTAGTGGAAGGACTCATGGAAATAGGACATTTTGCAGGACATTGCATGTAAGTAGACCTTGCTCAAGGACCAGGTCGGATCCATGTTTAGGGTGTTCCTGGTTTAGCATAATAGGAGATTAGGGTGTTCCCCCTTTAGAATAGGGCGGTTTAGCATAATAGGAGATTAGGGTGTTCCCCTTTAGAATAGGGTGTATCCTGCTGCTGAGTTCCTCTTGAGTTCTTAGGGTCAGACAGTATATTTGGGAGACAGAAGCCCAGGAGTAGTGGATTTGGGCAGAGAGTTGATTTGGGCAGAGAGTGGATTTGGGCAGAGAACGTGGATTTCCCCAGAACGTGTTTGTAGATGGCCTGTGTGAGTTCGGGAATAAAGAATTGCTGTTTGAATCTACAAGCTGTGTGGAGACTCGTGATTTGTGCCCAGCCAGAGACTGCGGCATCTGACCGCAATTAAACAGTCCCACATGACCCTCATCTTCTTCCATATAGACACTCATAATAACCTCTGACTAAAGATTTCCATGAGGCGTGCAGCCTTAGACATTGTCCAAAATAAGCACCATTGCCCCTTATTTGCCTAAAGTGAGGGTGGCCTGGACACCCTTCCTGTGAAACAAGAGTGATCAAATATGCCGGCTATATAACTGCTCTGCTTCTCCTGAATGAGGCTTACTGACTGTCTGGTATAGATTCTTTATGTGAATTGGTGTCATGAGAAAACCTAAGTATATATCGGCTAGCCTCTGGAGGGTTTGAAGAAGTGATTTGACCCAAAGGATCCATATTCTCACTTGATGGAGGTCAGGAAGCTAACAGAGGAAGGCGAGAACCTTCATCCACAATTACTGCTCTTTTGGCCATTTTGGTTTGGGTGCACACTTGGAAACTTTCTTTAGATCCATCAGGTGCTGAGAATCTGAGCCAATGTCTCACACAGGGCCAAGAGGCTGATTCAGCCACATCCCTTTCCAAATCAATTAAGCAAAGAGCCACAGGTGATGCCCATTCATTTCCATTTAAAAACTGTTTTCTTCAGGCTTCACAAAGGGGTGGCCTGAGGCAAAGACCTTCCTGACATTCAGGACAACAGAACAATAGGTAAGCAAAAGGCCCAAAGCAGTGTTTCTCCACTGAGACTTTACTGGTCACACTGATATCTGAGTTTTCTGAGATGCTCCCATTCCCTTCAGCTATCCAGTACATGGTCATGTCACAGAGTTTGGAGGTGGTACATATCTTGGAAACAAAACCATGAGGCTATCCTTGAGAGTGGCCAGTATTCAGGAAGAAAAGAGGAACTTAGGAAGGTAGTAGGTGTTGCCCATCCATAAGGCAAGCCGCTCTCCATTCTTAAATTGGGCGGGATGAATGCTGGGTATCTTTCTACTACACAGGATACAACCATTGATGCGTTCGCTTTTCAAATGTCTACAACCACGGATACAGTGGGATACACAGACATAGAAACATTCGTGTTATCAAACGACTTTCTCGAAACATTCCAGTCCAAACAAATAAACCACCTTTCCTACCTATTCTCAGAACCTGAGACAAAACCACACACTAACACGAACACCCACAATGGCACCTCCTTCCCCCAAGTATGTCTGTGACTATCTTGAGTGTCCTCTGACTGGTAGGCCTTACTATATTCCCCCAAAATTGCGTGTCCTGTCTCAGATCTGGTCTTTTTGGCCAACTCTTTGAAGTTGTCAGGAGTCATGGTTTAGCCACTACCTGCTTTCCCAGAAAAGGCCCCTCTTCAAAGCTCTCCTGGCATTTGGCCATCATCAAATAAGTAGGTACCAATAAAGACTGACTCTGTCCTTGGTAAATCCAAACAATTGAGACCACAGGGACTGGGACTGGGCCTTGCTCTGTGTGCCTGGCTTCCCGGATCCCAAGTTCAGAGAGTTCCATCACCAAGAAAGTGTGGTAGGTCACTTCCTTCAGGTACTGAACGAGGTCACTGCATTGGCAATCACTTTGTTCTAACAATTGCTTCCAAGGGTCCCATGAGATGGAGGCTGCCCCTACTTCATGTGACACTTTCACAAGTTAGAATGGTATATCAACCATAGGCACCCGGGAACAGCTGTCTACACAGGCCTGGTTTGGTCCATTTAATCTACATTAAGAAGAGAGAGGCTGATTCAGACACATCCCTTCATTCTGACCAGGTTGTTTGATATGGAAGTTGACATGGAGTTGACTTTTGCTATCTCAGGTCCTTGATAGGTGAAAAGGTCGGTCGAATGTTGGAGAAAAAGACCACCAAGAGACTGTCTCATGCCACAGCCAAGGGTTTTTTGGGGGTCCAGCATGCTGGGGCTCAGAGCTCACTTCAGAGGAGCAAAGAGCAAAGAGCCCCAAGAACAACTTGAGCAGGGTTTATATACATTCTTTAGAGAGGGCAGGGACTTTACATACATTCTAGCCTCCTTTTGCAAATCATCATATACCACGGAAAAATCAAATAACAACTCTAAAACATGATTAGCACATTCATTGGCGGACACACGTCGGGCAGGGGTGATTGGTCAGCCCTGAGAATGGGTATACATTTAAACTGATTGGTTGAAGCCCTGAGATGTATATGTGCTGAGCTTCACGGTTTCTGGGAAGGGGTTGTTAAGTAACTAGGTGGTCAGGGAAGATTTCAACACACATATAATGGGCAGTTTTGGGAAATGTCTTAACTGCCACAGGAATTTCAGGTTCTGAGTGCAGCTTGTAAACTTTATAAAACCTGGTTCTTTACGTTTCAATTTCAATTTCTTTTATTATTTAATTTCCAACTGCGTTTTCTGAAAACTTTTAATCTTAAAAATAATGAATCATAATTATTGCGGGGTCTCACATTCTATTTCTGCCAGTGGAGCATATTTCTGTCTGATTACAATGAGTTTTACATGCCCAATCTGAGCCTAGAGAAAGGTAAATATGCTATTAAGCAAACAAGTTCCCACAGCTAGCAACACCATAAGGATGATCAGGGGTCCTGCTAAGGCTGATAGGAGTGTAGTTAACCAGGAGGACTGGGTAAACCATGACTCAAACCACCCTTGTTGAATATCCCTTTCTCTCTGGTGCTCTTCAAGGCATTTTCTCAATTTTCTCAAGGATTCTTTTACAACTCCAGTATGGTCAGGATAAAAACAACATTCTTCTCTCAGTGCAGCCCAGAAGCTCCCCGCCCTCATGAAGAGGAGGTCTAATCCTCACCTATTCTGTAAAACCACTTCAGAGAGAGAGGTTAAGGATTTCTGAAAAACTGTGATGCAGGTCTCTAACGTCTTCAAGTCTTGAGATATTGCTGTTTCTAATTGGGCCATTTGTTGTGACCCATGGATCATAGCAGCTGTTCCTGTACCCACTCTTGCAGCAGCTCCTATCCCCAATAGGATGGCTAGAGTAAGGGACACTGGCTCCCAGCGAAATCGGTTTTTTTGTCCCCCTAGTAGACCTTCAAATGTTTCTGCATCATGATAGAGCACCCTGGGGAGTTTCTGCACCAATACACAATATTTTAGAGAGCTGTCCAATACCTGGGCTGAAATGCAAGGAGTTCTGACTATGTGGAGTTCAGTACCATAAAGGTTCCTTTATTTAGTTCCCAGGGGGAGGAGTCACCTGTACTCTGGACTGGAGAAGTAGGCAAAAACGGAAAGTGGGAAGTATGAGATGATAGAGGGGTTCTGGTAGATCTAGGCACTGGGTCCTCCACAGGGTTGGGCCTGTTTGCGACTTCAGAAATCAGCTGGGCACACATAAAAATCAGGACTGGCTAGTTTACACCTGGACTGGGGGAGATGACATCCATAATTCATGGGGTAAGGTGGTCTATGTTGCCCTGGTTTGCGTTTGAGTGGGATCTGTGTGGGGTCCTCTATGTCAGGGAGATCCCAGTCAGAGAGGCCAATGGCAAGCTGACAAATGTCCGGGTGGAGAGATGGCCACCAAGTCCATAAGGGGGCTGTATGTGAAATAGACCACACTACTTGCCCAGTAGGATTTATAACTTGCCATTGTTGCTGAACAGGCTGATGGGGATTAGGACTGCTGGTGGTCAGGGGAAGAATCCATAGCCCTACCCACAAGATGGACACGCAACTTGAGAGGGTTACCAGTCTGTTCCAATTTCCAGCCGGAGTCTGGACAGGGCGCAGGCTTGAGATGGGAGGCATTGATCCAGGAAGTGATCCCATCCACTTTCACCACTGTAGGTGTTATAAGCAGCATCTGGTATGGTCCTTTCCAGCGGGGTTCCAGGGATGACACCTGATGCCGTCTCACATAGACAAAGTCTCCAACTTGATATTGATGTGGGGCTCCCTCATCTCCAGGCTGATAAGCAGTGGCCAACTGTTTCCACAGATATCGCTGGGTGCTGGGTTTGTTCAAGGGCTTTAAGTCTGTCAAGGGGGTGTGAAAGGAATCATTAAGTATCAGATTTGGGGTTAGGTCCCTTACTGGAGGAGGGGCACCATAGAGTATTTCATAAGGGGTTAAGTTACACAAAGAGGCAGAGAGGTTATTTCTTGCACAAAACAGTGCATAAGGTAGGAGCATAATCCAATTTTTTATGCCGGTCTCCAAGCTTAATTTTGTTAAGTTCTCTTTGATGGTTCTATTCATCCTTTGAACCTGTCCTGTGCTCTGGGGTCTATAAGCACAATGTAACTTCCAATTAATCCCCAGGGTCCTGGTGAATCCCTGACTTACCTGGGCTTCGAATGCTGGTCCGTTATCGGACCCTAGTACCTTAGGCAGGCCGAACCTTGGAAAATGTCTTCTAGGATCTTTTTGACCACTTTTTGTTCTCCCCGGTGTGGAAAAAGTTAAATGAGTCACTCCATTTAGGGCTGCCAATTAAGCTTCCTCATCTGCTCTTCTGTTTCCAACCGCCACTGTGTCGTTTCCCTTCTGGTGCCCTGGACAGTGCACTATAGCTAGGTCCTTAGGGCCCTGCACTGCTGAGAGAAGGTGGAGGATCTCATCTTTGTTCTTTATTTCTTTTCCAGCGGAGGTTAATAGCCACCTTTGCTGGTAAGTAGCCCCCTGCACATTTGCAGTGACAAATGCATAGCAGCTATCAGTGTTGCTTGTTCCAATGGTTTCGTAAGGGCAATCAGTTCTGCTTTTTGGGCTGATGTCCCTTCTGGGAGACCAGAGGACCAGATGTCATTAGTTTCGCTAACTACTGCTGCTCCAGCCCACTGCTTACCGTCTTGGAGGAAGCTGGTGTTCTCCGTATACCATACGACTTCAGGGCGAGGCAGTGGCTGATCCTTCAAGCCTCGTCGTATACTGGTTTCCTCTGCCAGTATCTGTTGACACTCATGAGCGACGGGTCCTGATGATACTTCTGGCAGCAGTGTAGCCAGGTTGAGTGTAGCAGGGGGTCCCAACATTTTTCTGTCTTTGTCAAGCAAGAGGCTCTGGTAGTGGTTTATTCTGAAGTTTGATAGCCACCTCTCTGGAGGCTGACAGATGATGCTCTCCAGGGCATGGGGGGCTATAATGGTTAGCTTCAGTCCCAAGTTCATATACGAGCATCTTTTATTAGAAGGGCTGCCGCTGTTATAGCTCTTAAGCAATGGAGCCACCCGCTAGCCAATGGGTCCAGTTTTTTTGATAAGAATGCTACCGGCCTTTTCCAAGGTCCCAAAGTCTGAGTGAGCACTCCCAGTGCTATTCCTTTCTTTTCCTCAATGTAGAGAGTGAAGGGTTTTTCTACATCTGGGAGTGCTAAGGCCGGAGCAGATAGCAGCACCTTTTTTTGACATTATAAAAAGCTTGTTGTGCTCAGGGTTCCATTGGAAGTAGGCATCCCCCTTTATCAGCGGGTATAAAGGGGCAGCCAGAGATGCAAACGCAGGAATCCATTACCTGCAAAAGTCGGCAGTCCCAAGAAACTCTCTGAGTTGTCTCTTATTATATGGGGGCGGTATCTGCACAACAGTTTGTTTTCTGCGCTCAGTGAGCCATCGTTTGCCACCCCTAAGAGAATAACCAAGGAAGATTACTTCTTGCTGACAAATTTGGACCTTATGGCAGAAGCCCTATATCCAAGCCAAGCAAGCTCAGATAATAGTGCTTGGGCCCCAGACTCATAGTTCTCCTTGGTGTCGGCTGACAGTAGAAGATCATCCACATATTGGAGTAGGGTGACTTCGGGGTGTACAGTTCTGAAGTCGTTGAAGTCCCTGTGGAGGGCTTCATCAAAGAGAGTGGGGGAGTATTTGAACCCCTGTGGGAGTCTAGTCCAGGTTACTTGGCCAGATGTTCCAGTTTCTGGGTCTATCTACTTGAAAGCAAACAGGAACTGACTGTCCTTATGTAGGTGGAAAGCAGAAGTAAGCATCTTTTAAGTCCACCACAGTGTACCATTCCTGCTCCAGATTCAGAGTGCTAAGCAAATTATATGGAGTGGGTACTGTGGGGTGAATGTCCTGCACTCTGTTGTTGATCTCTCTTAGGTCTTGAAAAGGACGGTAGTCCCCAGTTCCTGGCTTTCCTACTGGTAGCAGGGGGGTATTCCTGGCTGATTTACAGGGCCTTAGAATACCAAGAGCCAGGTGTTTCTGAATATGGCGCCTTATCCCATCCTTAGCTTCTTTGCTTAGAGGATATTGTTTAACACTGATTAGAGAGACAGAGGCTTTTAATTCTACTACTATTGGAGGTTGTTTTATGGCTAGACATAATCCAGCAGTTTCTGCCCAGGTATTAGGATAATCTTTTATACATTTCTGTGGTAGTTTGCCTGTTTGATCAGTCCTAGGGAGCGAGAAGAGTTGTTGTTCATCTTCTGTGGACATAGTCAAAGCCGTGACTATGGGAGTTTTTACTGAAGGCTTTAGAAACTTCACTTGGGGACCATCAGAGTTAAAGGTTATTCTATCCCGGAGTTTGGTAAGCAGTTCCCTGCCCATCAATGGGGCTGGGCATTCTAGGACTAGTAGGAAAGAGTGGTGGACTTTTCCCTTTCCTACATCCATAATTGTCTTAGTTGTCCAAGCCCGATATCTACTGCCATTAGCCCCTTGAACAAGAGACCCTTTATTTGATAGGGGGCCCAGTGGGGTCTTAAGGGCTGAGAATACAGCTCCTGTATCCACTTCAAAGTTCACTGGAGTCTCCTCCACTTCAAATGTTACCCTGAGCTCGGAGAGGAGATCCGAGCCCCGACATTCCTAGTCCTCTTCTAGAGTCAGCATGGCGGGCTGGGGTGGCTGCTTATTTTGGGGGAACTCTTTGGCCCAGTGTCCTTTTTCTTTAAAGTAGGCACATTGATCTGAGGCCAGGGGCAGCCATTGGCATGGGACCAGGTATCCCTTCCTGTCTTCCTGCTTTTTAACTTCTGGCATATTTGCTGCTGTGAACAAAACCTTAGCCAATGCTTTAGTCTGCCTTTTGCTCATTTCATCCTCCTTTTGTTCTCTTTCCTTCTCTCTCCTCTGTTTCCTCTCCTCCTCAGTTTCTCTCTTATAATATACTTTCTCAACTTCTCTGAATAAATCTCTTAAAGTCATATGTTGTAATCCATCTAGACCTTGTAAATCTCTCCTAGTATCTGTGGCAGCCTGCTCGATAAAGTCCATTGCAACAGATGCTCTTTGGTCCTCTGCCTGAGGATCAAAAGGAGTATATTTCCTAAATGCTTCCATAATTCTCTCAAGAAACATAGAGGGAGACTCATTAGGTCCTTGGATAATCTCTCTTACTTTGGCCAAATTAGTCAGCCCTCTGGCGGCCGCTCGGAGACCTGCTGTTAGAGCCCGGCGATAAGTGGACAGATGCTACCTCCCTTCAAAGGTGTTGGGGTCCCAGTTGGGTCGTTTCATTGGCCCGTAAGGATGGAGAGGGAGCATCACAGGGGCTTCCGAGTTTTCTATTATCCATTGCTGGCGGTTTCCTTTAGGTGGCCCAGCTTCCTCCAGGGTCATAGGGGCAGCTGCTACTGCGGGGAAGTCCCCTGGAGGGCTTGGATCCGGACTAAATGCCTCTAGTGGTGGAGAGGCTGAGTCAGCGGCGGGAAGATCATCAAGATCATGTTGGGGGTTGGGGAGCAAGGGTAGAGGATAAGGAGGGGGAGGAGTGTCCAGTCTTGTGACTCAGGGAGAATGAAGGGAAGAGGGGGAGGAGTGGAGGTTTTGAATGATAGGATCGTGGGGGAAGGGTTATATGGCTGTTGATATGGGTGGACACGTGGCCCCGGCTGAAAGACAATATCTCTGACTTTTCGTGTTAGAGGGAAGTGGAAGGATCATTCTGAGGGACATCCAACTCCGAGGATGGGCTGTTAAGTTCTGTAAACAAGTCAGGATGGCACCTGTTATTTTGCCAGAGAAATGTTAGAGTCTGTAAACAAGTCTTCATGGTGCCTGGCAAAATGCCAGAGGGAGTGGTTTGTGAAGTAACAAAAGCGAGCCATTAAGTGTGGAGATTCCTTATTGGTTGACTGCTGTATCTATTTTATGCTAATTAGATTATCTGTGTAAAATGTATAAATATCGCTCAGATCCTACAATAAACGGCTCTCATTCCTGCTGCATCAACGTACACAAGTTATTCGTCACCCTCCCGGTTATTCTGCTGCAGCCGGACTGCGGCAAATGGTGGCCTGTTACGGGGAGCCCCGGGACACTCGGGGGAAAGTGACAAAAAAAAGCTGCCCATCCATAGATAGGACGGGAGCAATCTGCTCGTCCCTAGGCAGATAGGGCGTAAGGAAAAATGGCCATTTCGAGAAAATGGAGTAGATTGATGCAGTATGTTTGTGTCTTGTTTTGTCTTGAAATGTTGTATTGTCTTTGTGACAAAAATTATGGAAGGGGTGAGAAGTAAATTGATAAGGGAGAAAGGCACCCCAGTGGAACCAAGAATAATTAGGGCATGTGTTGATAAAAGCCCAGAAACTCTAGTCAGAAAGAAAAAGAAAGTTCAGAAGAAGGAAGATTATCAGGACAAAAGTTGCAGCAAAAGGCTATTACTGAATACTTTTCGTTACCGGAGGGTGCGTGAAACGACAAGGTGGCTGCCACCTGCCCAACCCGATCATGGTGCAGCAAGAATTTTCCAAGCAGTAGTTGCTGGCTCTTCCCCGCCCCCCTGCCCGGGGGAGCGGATGGCCACTGGGAGCCCAAATGTAGACCTGACCTGGAGGCACAGTCTCCCAGGCTCTTGCTCCATGTGCCTGGAAGCAGTTTGAGTCTGGGACTCTCCCCAGGGCCATCTGAGGCTGCCCGGGTTGCTACAGCTGGCAGAAGACGCTACTGGTATCCCTGAAGTTTGATAATTTCCAAGGCCAGTAACTACAATGGGTCTCCCACACCAGGAGACTGATGAGTAATGAGTACTATTAAGGCTTATTTCAAATGTAAAAAACCTTGAGATAATGTACTAAATTGTTCCAAAGGTTGGTTTCTTAGTGAAATGCTACAGGATTTTCTTTAGCCATCCGGAGTTCCTGCCTTGTTCCAGTGCTGGTGAAAACAAAGGTGAAAGAATTTACATTGTTGCTGAGAACCAGAGGAAACTTCAGCTGAGAACCCGAGGAGACTTCGGAGTATTGCTGTTTCTGCTGCTACAACTTAAGCTAGCTGCCTGCAGAACTTACCTGGACTGTGATTTACCTGGACTGTGAGTTAATCTATTGAGACACTGCTTTATCTGGACTGAGATAACAAACTGTAATCTACAACAAATTGTAACTCAATATCTTTGCTAATGGTGTCATTGCTGGTATAATTTTTCCAAGGGCTTCTTGCATGGAGCCATCAATTGGCTTGGAATTGTAACATTTTGTATCCTCCCTTGCTGTTTCTAGCAGGTTATTTATGGTGTTTCTGTAAAAAACACTATGGTCGTTATTTAAATTAAACAAAAGGGGGAAATGTTAAGGTCTATAAACAAGTCAGGTTGGCACCTGTTATTTTGCCAGAGAAATGTTAGAGTCTGTAAACAAGTCTGCATGGTGCCTGGCAAAATGCCAGAGGGAGTGGTTTGTGAAGTAACAAAAGCGAGCCATTAAGTTTGGAGATTCCTTATTGGTTGACTGCTGTATCTATTTTATGCTAATTAGATAAGCTGTGTAAAATGTATAAATATCGCTCAGATCCTACAATAAACGGCTCCTATTCCTGCTGTATCAACGTACACAAGTCATTCGTCACCCCCCGCATATTTTGCTGCAGCCGGACTGCGGCAATGGGCCATTCTGAAGCACAGAGAGTCTGCCAGGTACAGCGTTTTACTGAAAAAAAAAAAGATTCTGGGCCCTTGAGCGGACATCAGTCTGATGATCAAGGGTAAGGTACAGAGGCATGCAAGTACTTTGTCCCATAATGGGAATTATTCTAACAGGGACAGTGAATACACAAACAAGACACAGACAAAGACAAACAGTAAACGTTTAACATGAGTCCAAGACAAAGATTAGAACTGAGTAACTGGCAAAACCTGATGGGTTAGACAATAAAGACAGACAGTAAACTCAACATGAGTTTCTGACAATGAACAAAACTGAGTAGTCGGCAAAACCAGATGGGCTGTCAAACCGAATCCTGAAGCAAAATATAACCGAGTTGAGGAAACTACTATTCCTCAAATTCCAGAGTCCTCTGGAGCGTCCCCCAGGGACGTGGCCTGTGGCTCTGTTAAACATCTGTCAGCCACCGTCAGAGAGAGCTTACGCTCTTCACTGACAGCCACTTAGCCAAGCCCTAACCTGAAACCTGAAACCAGAAAGAGGCACCTTACTTACCCCGAGAGTTGGGGTAAGTAAGGTGGGGTCTTTCGTCCGCCGCTGCCAGATGTCTCACCTGGGGCCTCCAGATGAAAAGATGGGGCGAATGTCGGAGGAAAAGACTACCAAGAGACTGTCTCATGCCACAGCAAAGGGTTTATTGGGGGTCCAGCATGCTGGAGTTCAGAGCTCACTTCAGAGATGCAAAGAACAAAGAGCCCCAAGAACAACTTGAGCAGAGTTTATACATATTCTTTAGAGAGGGCAGAGACTTTACATGCATCATAGCCTCAATTAGCAAATCATCATATACCACGGGAAAATCAAATAACAACTCTAAAACATGATTAGCACCTTCATTGGCGGGAACACATCAGGCAGGGGTGATTGGTCAGCCATGAGAAGGGGTATACGTTTAAAATGATTGGTTGAAGACCTGAGATATATATGTGCTGAGCTGCACGGTTTCTGGTAAGGGGTTGTTAAGTAACTAGGTGGTCAGGGAAGATTTCAACACACATCTGATGGGCAGGTCTGGGAATTGTCTTAACTGCCACAGATTTTCAGGTTCTGAGTGCAGCTTGTAAATTTTACAAAACCTGGTTCTTTTGTTTCAATTTTAATTTCTTTTATACTTTCAGAACCTTACAAAGAAAGGTGTGAGACTTCATCCACAATGACTGCTCTTTTGGCCATTTTGGTTTTGGGTGCATGCATGGGATCTTTATTTAGATCCATATGGTGGTGATATTCTAAGCCACAGCATCACTCAGAGCCTAGAGGCTGATTAAGACACATCCATTTCCAAAGCAATTACTTTTCTTAGGTCAGTTACAGAACTCAGTCTCTGAGCGGAATCACACCAGAGTTCAAGCCCAGGTGGACCCAGTCATCTCTTCCAACCACCACACAAATGACCACAATTAAAACCAAAACACTCCCCCAAGGCCCTCATCTTCTTCCATATAGACACTCATCATTCCCTCTCGCTGGATGTTTCCATGAATGGCACAGCCCAAGAGAGTGTCCAAAATAATCTCCCTTGCCTCTCATTAGCCTAACCTCAGGGTGGCCTGGACACCCTTCCTGTGAACCAGGATTGATCACATAGGTCTGACGTTAATGCTGCTCTGCTACTCCAGTTTGAAGCCTACTGAATGTCAGGTATTGTTTCCTTATGTGATTTGGAGTCATGAGGAAACCCAAGCACCTCTGCAGGGCTTGGAATAACTCATTTGACTCAAAGGATCCCTACTATCACTTGATGGAGGTCAGGAACCTAACAGAGGAAGGTGAGAGACTTCATCCACAATGACTGATCTTTTTGTCATTTTGGATTTGGATGCACACATTAGATCTTTCTTTAGATCCATCAGGTGCTGATAATCCAAGCCACAGCCTCACACAGAGCCAAGAGGCTGATTCAGACACAAACATTTTCAAAGCAATAAAGCAAAGAGCCACAGGTGATGCCCATTCATTTCCATTTGAAAACTGTTTTCTTTAGGCTTCACAAATGAGTGGCCTGAGGCAAAGAACTTCTTAACATTCAGGGCAACAAAACAATAGGTTTGCAAAAGGCCCAAAGCAGGGTTTCTCCACTGAGACTTTCCTGGTCACACTGATATCTGAGTTTTCTGAGATGCTCGCCATTACCTTCAGCTATCCAGTACATGGCCATGTCACAGAGCTCAAAGGTGGTACATATCTTGGACACAAAACTATGAGCCTATTCTGGAAAGTGGCCAGAACTCAGGAAGAAAACAGAAACTTAGGAAAAGAGTAGGTGTTGCCCATGGATAAGGCAAGCTGCAGTTCATTCCTAAAATGGGCAGGGTTAATGCTGGGAATCTTTCTACTAGACAGGACACATTCACTGATAGATTCTAATTTCTAATGTGTACAACCATGGACACAGTGGGATACACAGACACAGAAACACTCGCCTTGTCAAAGGACTTTCTAGAAAGAGTCCACTCCAAACTGAACAAACCACCTTTCCTACCTATTCTCAGAACATGAGACAAAACCACAAACTCACTCCCACACTCAAAAAGGCACCTCCTTCCCCAAGTAAGTCTGTGACTATCCAGAGTGTCCTCTGACTCATGGGCCATACTGTGTTCCCCCAAATTGGCCTGTCCTGTCTCAGATCTGGTCTCCGTGCCCAAGTCTGTGAAGTTGTCAGGATCCTGTGCTGACCACTACCTGCTTTCTCAGGAAAGGCCCCTCTTCAGAGCTCTACTTGCATTTGGCCATCCTCAAATCACTAGGTACCAAGAAAGACAGACTCTGTCCTAGGTAAATCCAAACAAGTGAGACCACTGGGAATGGGACTGGGACTGGCTCTGTGTGCCTGGCTTCCTGGATCCCAAGTTCAGCGAGTTCCATCACCAAAGAAGTGAGGTAGGTCAATTCCTTCAGGAAGGGAATGAGGTCACTGCCTTGGCAACCACTTTGTCCTAACAGTTGCTTCCAAGGGTCCCTTGAGATGGAGGCTGCCCCTACTTCCTGTGACACTGTGACAAGTTACAATGGTATATCAACCATAGGCACCCAGGAGAAGCTCTCCACACAGGGTTGGTTTGGTCCATATTTTTATATCAAGAGGAGAGAGGCTGATTCAGACACACACCTTCATCCTGATCAGGTTGTTTGCCATGGAAGATGACTTTTGCTCTCTCAGGTCCTTCATAGCTGCCTACATCTTCTCCAGGGATCATTTCTGCATGGACCTTTGATGTTCTCGGCAGGTGGAAGATCCCCTACATTCCTGTATTGTAAGACCAACTCTGTCCCTGCTCTTCTGTAAAGTTAGATCGAGGGAAGA
Organism: Callospermophilus lateralis; assembly: GCF_048772815.1. Classification (NCBI taxonomy): domain Eukaryota; kingdom Metazoa; phylum Chordata; class Mammalia; order Rodentia; family Sciuridae; genus Callospermophilus; species Callospermophilus lateralis. The sequence continues at coordinate 1,621,549 of NC_135320.1, read as the reverse complement.
GTGTATGGTTAAGGTTAATAATATATTCTATTTGGGTTAGAAGTCATTCTGCAGAATAAATAATGATATTGGGAACCTGCGATATTCACAAGAATATATTGGTAAAATATAAGTATGAAACCAGAAATCTAGGAACGATTTGAAGCCCAGAAGGACATTGGGCCCTTTAGTGGGATACTTAGCTTTGAATTTTGTTCTGCACAGATGTCTCAGATGAATCAATATGCAAAGGCATAGGACCTTGTACCTTGGAAGATTGAATGTCCAAGAGAACATCCAGTCAGAAAGAAATAGTTGGTAGGATTAGGAAGATAGTCAGTAGGTTTAGAAAAAAGAGTGGGTATAGGATTTGGACAAAACGTTCATTAGCAATAGGGTTTCAGGTAGAGAGTGAACATAAATTTGAGCACATATGAAGAGTCAGTCACAATGATGAACTGGGGAAAATATGTAGGAAAGCAGATATCAATAGAGACTTTAGGAAATCAGCAAAGTATAAGGTGAGTGATAGGATTAGACATTTTCAACAGGTTTGAGGTTGAATATATAATCTTAGAAAGAAAGAAATGTGTAGTCACCAATAGGATTGACATTTGAAAGCATTAGGCAACCTGGACATGGTTGTTTTAAGTAATCCATGCTCACTTTCCATTTTGCTTTGGTTAAAGGTTAATAAAATAGGTATTGGTCACTTCCTGTTTTTCTGTATGCTTACCAAAACACTGTTGAAATCTGGAGAACTGTTTGCTCATTTTGTTCCCAGAATGTGCTGTCCCCAACTGACAAACTGCAGAATGTACTCCCTCACCCAGTTGGACACAAACCGCCCACTCGCCCTGACCTATCAATAAATTTCCATCCCTGCCCTCGCCAAGGAAAGTATAAAAGCTTTGTTAAAGCTGTTCTCGGGGCTCTCTGCTCTATTCAAGTGAGCTCTGAGCCCCAATATGCTGGACCCCCAATAAACCCTTTCCTGTTGCTGAGTGAAAATGGTATACTGTTCTGTACTTAAAAGATGCTTTCATTTGCTTGCCTCTGCATAAAGATAGTCAGTTGTCGTTTGCTTTCGAGTGCGTAGACCCAGAAACCAGAAAGTCTGGTCAACTAACTTGGACTAGACTCCCACAGGGGTTCAAAAACTCCCCCACTCTCTTTGATGAAGCCCTCCACAGAGATCTCAACAACTTCAGAACTATGCACCCTGAAGTCACCCTGCTTTTATATGTGAATGTCCTGCTACTGGCAGCCAACACCAAGGAAAACTGAGTCTGCGATCCAAGCACTATTATCCGAGCTTGCTCAACTCGGATATAGAGCTTCAGCCAAAAAGGCCCAAATTTGCCAGCAAGAAGTAATCTTCCTGGGGTATTCCATTAGGGGCGGTAAATGATGGCTCACTGAGCCCAGAAAACAAACCGTTGGGCAGATACCACCCCCATCTAACAGGAGACAAAACAGAGAATTTCTTGGACTGCTGGCTTTTGCAGGTTATTGATACCTGGGTTTGTGTTCTCAGCTGCTCCTTTATACCCGCTGTTAAATGAGAATGCCCAATTCCAATGAACCCTTGAGCACCAGCAAGCTTTTGATAACATCTAAGGACACTGACACTGAACTCCTCAACTTCACTGAGCCCAGCCTGCAATTTCAGAAAGCCCTACACTACATTAAAAATGTACATCAACTCACTCACCTTGGTTCAAAGAAACTGCGGCCATTCGTGAAGGATCAAGGACAGAGTTTTTGACTAACTCACTCACAGCGAAAGGAAATAACTGAACAGGTAACAAAAGCCTGTCGGTTCTGTCAATTGGTTAAAGCTTACTCTTCCAAGCTTCCTGCAGGAAAGCACCTACGAGGAACCAGACCAGGACAATTCTGGGAAGTGGACTTTACTGAAATTAAGCCAGGAAGATATGGACATAAATATCTCCTAGTCTTTGTAGATACATTTTCAGGATGGATTGAAGCCTTTCTCCCACCCCCCCCCCAAAAAAAAAACACGGCACAAATGGTGGTCAAGAAGATCCTGAAAAATATTAAGATATTTTTCCAAGACACGGCCTTCCTAAGGTAATAGGATCTGATATTTGAACCGCGTTCATGGGCCAGGTAAGTCAGGGGTTAGCCAGGACCCTGGGGATCAATTGGTAGTTACAATGTGCTTATAGACCCCAGAGCTCAGGACAGGTTAAAAAAAAATATATAGAACCATTAAAGAGACCTTAACGAAATTAAGCTTAGAGACCGACATAAAAGATTAGACTATGCTCCTGCCTTATACACTATTTCATGCAAGAAATACCCCCTCTGTTTCTTTGTGTAAACTCACCCCCTATGAAATTCTCTATGATGCCTCTCTTGCAGTAAGGGACCTAACCCCAACTCTAAGACCTAAACATTTCTTCCATACCCCCTTGCTTTACAGACTTAAATCTCTTGAAAGAACTCAGCGATACCTCTGGAAATAGCTGGCGACTGCTTTCCAACCTGGGGATGAGGGGACTCCACTTCGATATCAAGTAAGAGACATCATCTATATAAGACGACACTAGGTGTCATCCCTGGATGCTACTTATAACACCTACAGCGGTAAAAGTTGACAGAATCACTTCCTGAATCCATGCCTCTAATCTCAAGCCTGCACCCTGTCCAGACTCTGGCTGGAAACTGGAAAAGACTGGTAACTCTTTCAAGTTGTGTATTCGTCATGTGGATACGGCTATAGACTCTCCCCTTGACCATGAGTAGACCTAACGCTCATCAGCCCGTTCAGCAGCAATGGCTGATCACAAATCCTACTAGACAAGAAGTATTGTCTACCTCGCATACAGCCCCCTTAGTGATCTTGTGGCCATCTCTCCACCCTGATATTTGTCAACTGGCTATAGGTCTTTCCTATTGGGATATCCCAGATGAAGAGGATCCCACTAAAATTCCATTAAATCCTTTCCGTACGATAGATAATGGAAACAAACATTATGGATGTAGGGACATGTGAGCCAGATGCAGATTGGCTAGCCTAGATTAGTATGTGTGCCCGGCAGACTATTAAAGCCTCAAAGAGCCATGGCTGTGTGGGGGAAAAGCCGAAATCTTCTGTAAGTCATGAGGATTTCAGCATAGAGGGGTTGCCTGGTGGAATCCAAAATCCTCATTAAATTCAGTACACAGCATTGGCCATATTACGAATTAGACAACCAAAACCAAACCCCCAGAGGAGTCTCTAGATCCTCAAATTCTGTGTGACCTTTTTAACTTCTGCAAGTGCTCAAAATGGTGAAAGGAAATTCCCCTATGTGAAGGCCTTTTCCCTCTTTCGCTCACATCCTGAACTATGCTTCTCCAATAGATCCTCACCCTCAGCCTTCTGCTCAAGACTCTCTGCTTTCAGTCCCAGCTCACCAACCTGATTTATCTCCTCCAATTACTAGATCAAACACCCAAACCTCTGCCGGTTCTCAGACCATTGCCCCCTTGCTGAGGTAGCAGGTACTGAGGTACCCCTCCACCCACTCACTCCTCTCTTCTCCTGTCAGTGCCTGCACCGGGTCCAACCAGGTCCTCTTACCAGCTAACACAAAGCTCAAACCAGCTTAGGAGAGCCCTCAGACCCCTATCAAAGATGAAATGAAAATGGCCTTTAAAGTTGCTTTTTCATCACTAAAAACAGGTTACTTAGAATTTAAAGTACCTCACAGGCTTTTTGGGATACTCACTCCTGTCTTCCCCTCTGCTCTACCTGTTCTACTGCTCAAGTTTTAGTTGCTAGGAAAATCCCAAACCCCTTTCTCATTATTCTTTTACATCTCACCTTCCTCATTCTCAGATCCACGGAGCTACTCTCACCCCCCGCCTTCCCCATCTTCCCCCTCTGTACCAGGCCCAGAGAAAAATCTTAACTGAACTTCTCCAGAAGTCTTCACCATGGCTGACTTTAGGACTTTCAGCAAAAGAGTCCCTACAAAAGAGTTCAATGTAGATAAACTCCCTCTTTTTCTGTTGCCCTGTTCTACTTAGCCACTGGCTGGAAAAATCAGCACTCCTAAGCTAGACACCCCCTTAATAGTTTTTCACACAATATGTGAACAAGGCCTCTGGCCTTGAGCTGGGGCTTCACAGAGATGGCTACAATTCAAAGATAAAAAATTACCAGCTGGGCTCCATGGTAACAGCTGCAGGGGGATAAAAGAAAATGAAGAAAAAGCTCTCTCCCTCCCAGGTGTCCTTGAAAAGTTAACTTGCCCAGAACAGAGAAAAAAACAGAAAAAAAATTTCTTTTTGTGAAGTTCTGCACACTGTGAACTTCTGAGCCCCTTCCCTTTCATGTTGGGTACAAAATTCTGACACTACATAAACGTGGGTTTAAGGGAGTTAATTGATTACAACAGAAGCAATGCTCACTGAATCCAGTTGCAACCAAATAGGACTTTTTCCCTGTCTTCGGTGCTATCTTAGGTGACTTGCCTTGTCCACCCCTACAACAGTAAAATCTCTATACTTAAATATTTTTTTATGTTTTCATGAAATGGTCAACATATGTGATTAATTGTGTAATTAATCACATGTGCTTTCAATCCCAACTCACCAACCTGATTTCTCTCCTCCAATTACTAGATCAAACACCCAAACCTCTGCCGGTTCTCAGACCATTGCCCATTGCAGATGTTTCCCAGAGTGCTCTATAATGATGCAGGTTAATTAGAAGTTCAAACAGGGGGGCATACAACCAGGTTCCACTGGGAACATATTTCTCTCACTTTAGCCTTCCTATTAGGAATAGAAGTTGCTGCAGGGGTGGGCACAGGAACCACTGCCCTGCTCCATGGGACACAACAAATGACCCAATTAGAAGCAGCAATAGACCAAAACTTAAAGATATTAGAAACCCCCATCACAGCTTTGCAGGAATTTTTATCCTCTCTCTCTGATGTAGTTTTACAGAACAGTCAAGGGTTGGACCTCCTCTTCATGAGAGACGGGGGCCTTTTGCTGCATTGAGGGAAGAATGTTGTTTTTATGGCGAACATACTGTAGTTGTAAAAAAATATATGAGTAAATTAAAAAGACACCTTGAAGAGGGTCAATGAGAGAGAGAGGCCCAAAAAGGGTGGTTTGAGTCTGGTTCATACAGTACCCCTGGTTAACTACGCTTCTATCAACCCTGGTCGGTCCAATAATAATCCTCATATTATTGCTAACTATGAAACCCTGTGTGCTCAAACGTGTAATTTGTTTTCTCCAAGCTCAAATTGGAGAATTTAAACTTTTGGTAATTCCCCACTTGCAGACATAGAATGTGACACCCACCAATGATCACTTTTATGATTAACAGTAGCCAGAAGAAGTGGGAAAAGAAAGGTTAATAAAATAGGTACTTGTAATTTCCTGTTTTTTCTGTATGCTTAACAAAACACTGATGAAATATTGAGAACTGTTTGCTAATCTTGTTTCCAGAATGTGCTGTCCCCTAACTGCCAAATTGCAGAATGTATTCCCTCACCCGGTTACACGCAAACCACCCACTCACCCTGACCCATCAATAAACTTCCATCCCTGCCCTCTCCAAGGAAATTATATAAGCTCTGCTTAAGCTGTTCTCAGGGTTCTCTGCTCTGTTCATGTGAGGTCTGAACCCCAGCATGCTTGACCCCTAATAAACCTTTTGCTGTTGCATGAGACAGTCTCTTTGTGGTCTCTTCCTCCGATGCTCGCACGAGCATTACTTGGATGATTGAATGTAGAAGAGAAAATCCAGTCGAAAAGGGATAGTCAGTAGGATTAAGAACATAGTCGGTAGGTTTAGGAAGAAGAGTGAGTATAGGATTTGGAACAAAAGTTCTTTAGCAATAGGGGTTCGGTTAGAGAGTGAATGTAAATGTCAGCACATGTGAACAGTCAGAATAATGAACTGGGAAAAATATGAAGGAAAGCAGATATCAATATATCAGGCAAAGTATAAAGTGAGTGATACTATTAGACATTTTCAAGAGGGTTGACTTAGAATATATAATCTTAGGAAGAAACAAATATGTAATCACCAATAGGATTGACATTTGAAAGCATTAGGCAACCTTGACATGGATGTTTTTTGTAATCTCTGCTCACTTTCCATTTAGGCTTTGGTAAAATCATAAGTGTGACATTTGCGTTTTGTGTCCAGAATATTACACTGATAAAATGTATATGTAGATCTGGTGACATGAGTATTTCTTCCACCATTTCTGGGAGCAATATTTTGAAGACATATAAATGGGTATTGGGGGTACGAAGAGGTGTACACTGTGTCTATGAATATAGAGATAATGCATGAATAGACCATACAGTGAATAAATAATATAAGTGTTTCCACATTAAATAATGGATTGAATTGATATCTGAAAATATATAAAAAATCTTATATTGATATACAATCATTCATTCCAACCAGTTATACATATAATATTAATATTAGTGTTATGGTTTATCATGAAGATATGTTAGTTTTGCTACAAAAGTGATTATGGAAATCGAAAATAATGTGTTTGGAAAGAGTCAGTCACAATGCTGGCCATATATGAACAAGGCCTCTGGCCTTGAGCTGGGGGTTCACAGAAATGTCTATATTTCTAAGATAAAGAAGTTACAAACTGGGCTCCATGGTAACAGCTGGCAAGGAAAAAAAGAGAAGAAAAAAGCTCTGCCCCTCCCAGGTGTCCTTAAAATGTTAACTTGCCCAGAATAGAGAAAAAAAACCTGCTTTTTGCGAACTTCTGCAGACTGTGGAATTCTGAGCCCCTCCCTTACATGTTGGGTACAAAATTGTGAAACAACCTAAACTTGGGGTTCAGGGGATTAATTGATTACCACAGAAGCAATGCCCTCTAAACCGTTAAATGGTGAGGAAGCTCATTTCAATGAAAGCTCTGGACAACAGTTCAAATAGGACTGTTTCCCTGTCTTCGGTGCTATCTTAGGTGCCTTGCCTTGCCTATCTGTCCCTTTTCTCATGAAAGGACCAGTCAAGAAATATGGAGGAATACATGTGTTCTGAAGCAGGAAGTGATTGATAGTGAAAGAAATGCCTATAAATTTCCTAACTTGTGGATGAAATATATATCTTATGATGTGCATAAATTAAAGAAATAGTAATCTACCAGTGTTGAATAAAAATGAACGTCAAAATACACATCATGTCTGATTGGAATCTACTTGCATTGATGTTAATCTGGTCAGTTACTGTAGAAATATTAGGATTTGTATGCACCATTCACTGAATTACTTTTCAGTACTAGGAAACAAATATGTATTTCAGGTGAATGAATATTTCTAAGAATAACCTTGTGAAAAGTTGATTATAAATCCACATACATGAATATGAATGAATTTGTTGAGTGTAAAATAAGACACACATTTCATATTTTGAAACATCTGGAGAGTGTATATATATATATATATATATATATATATATATATATATATATAGATAGATAGATATAGATATATAGATATAGATAGATATATAGATATAGATATATAGATATATAGATACACACACACACAGATACATTAAAAATAGCAATATATATGCCAATCAAAATTTATAATGAAATATATATCATCGACAGATCCAAAAATATTTATTTTACTGAACATGGATTTATGAATAATATTGTTGAAGTAGAAAGCTCACACATAATTTGAATTTTCAGTTCCAACATTGTTTAGGAAGAGTGATCCCTCACAATTTGTATCTGCCAAGTTAGCCACCTCACAAGAATGTGCGTGTGGTCCCAGGTAGGATTCTATGTGTGCATATAAAAATACAGGTGGTGAATAGGCTACAAAGAAAGGGAGACAGGAATTCACACAATGGTTTACTTTAAAAAAACATGTAGAACGATTTCAACAAAAAATTGACTAGATTTATAACTCCTACCATATTTAAGGCAAAAGGCAAGTCCAACTATACACCATGCCTCCTGTAATGCTTGTATTTTTATTCTGTTTGGGTTATTTTTCTCCATCTTATTAGTATTAGTAGTCAGAGTGTAGTAGGTTACGGGTTAGTGTCAGGGATTCAATATTTCGAATGGAAAATTAGAAAATGAATCCAATGTGTATGTAAATATGTGCTACAAAAAAATGTTCCCACTCTCATCCAGAATAATGCCTTGACAGTACTTTCACCCCAACTAAAACACCATTAGAGGAGAAGAGTTAGAAAATCAGTGAATACATATCTGGAATGGAATATGCTCAGGGTTTTGAAACCTTGGAGGTGGTAGAGGAGTTTCCAAATGTAAAGGACATGGTAAACACTCCACAAACATGGAGCTCTGCTGGCCTAAAGACTTCTTGAGAAACTGCCTGTGTGGTTGGGCACTTGAAATATATGTAGTTGTCAGGAGCTTTAGCTTCCCTTGTAGTGAGACCATCAAAGCTGGGTCTGCATCTATGTGACCTGGAGGACATGGTTTCTTATTTTTCAATGAAAATGAGGAAGCAGTGCTGAATTCCCTTTTAGTAGGTAACCTGTGGACACTGGGGGCTAAGTGTCTCCCCGTGTGGACTGTGAAGCCATTTGGTCATCCTGCAATTTTTGTGGTGTCTCTTGCTGCTGCACTGGGAGATTGGTATTTGCTTCACAAAATACAAGGAGTTCAACTGTGTCACAGTGCTGGAGGGATTTCTGTCTGAGTGGTGGGTCAGGGTCTGCAGGAGAATGCACCAACCAGGCTTCTATCCCACATAGTTTGCTCCCTTGACCATAGCAACCTGTTTCTGAACATTGCCCTGAAACCTCTCCATATAACAAGATGCCTTTACAAAGAAGGGTCTGCTGTCTGCACCATGTCAGTCACAAGCCATTTGGAAGCCAAAAAAAGATCCATATTGCACACCACATGTTTTATCACACACCTGCCCAGCACTGTTCTAGCCCCACTACTCAGCCGGCTCCAACTTACTGGCATCTCTGTTCTACACCATTTTCATGAAACCCAGTCAATCAAGGCACTCTCTGGCATACTAAAGATCAACACCAGGACATCCAAAGGTTCTCCAGTGTAACCTGGTCATGGGAATTTGAAAAAAAATTATGGTATCTATCTAGCCATTTTTCAAGGATGATGTTGGAGGCACTGTGGGTTTCAATATATTAAGGAACCGTTAAATGGTGAGGAAGCTCATTTCAATGAAAGCTCTGGAGAACTCTCACAGGCAAGGCTTCCCAAAGAGTGGCCAAAAGGTCACATGAAGCCAGGCCTATTGAGGTCTACAATGTGAGGTCTATGTGATTTTTGACTCTCAACTATGGCTGCCAAGTCTTTCAGAATAAATTCATTTGGTATCCTGGCTGAGATTCCCAGTGATATGTGGAAAGCCAACCTGGGCCTAGATCTCAGTTTCCAAGGGTGACTCTCATGCGTGGCCTCCTAAAATCTCAACACAATTCATGGCAATACTTCTCTGATGTTGGTTCTAGAACTCAGTCTCTAAGAGGAATCACAGCAGAGTTCAAGGCCAGGTGGACCTTGTCATTTCTTCCAACCACCACACAAATGACCACAATTAAATCCAAAACACTCCACACGGCCCTAATCTTCTTCCATATAGACACTCATCATAACCTTTGGCTGGAGTTTTCCACTAGGGTTGCAACCAAAGACAGTGTCCAAAAAATGCTCCCTTGCCCCTCATTTGCCTAAAGTCACTTTGCCCTGGACATCATTCCTGTGAACCAGGAGTGATCAAATAGGCCTGCCATTAATACTTTTCCACTTCTCCAACTTGAGGTCTCTGACTGTGGGGTTTAGATTCTTTATGTGAACTGGACTCATGAGAAAACCCAAGCACCAATGGGCTACCCTCTGCAGGGCCTTGAAGAATTCATTTGATCAAAGGATCCCTATTCTCACTTGATGGAGGTCAGGAACCTTATAGAGGAAGGCGAGAGGCTTCATCCACAATGACTGCAATTTTTGCCATTTTGATTTTGGATGCACACATGGTATCTTTCTTTACATCCATCAGGAGTTGAGAATCTAAGCCACAGCCTCACACAGGGCTAAGAGGCTGATTCAGACACATATCTTTACAAAGCAATTAAGCAAAGAGCCACAGGGGATGCCCATTCATTTCCATTTGAAAACTGTTTTCTTCAGGCTTCACAAAGGTGTGGCCTGAGGCAAAGATCTTCCTGACATTCAGGGCAAAAGAACAATAGGTAAACAAAAGGCCCAAAGCAGGGTTTCTCCACTGAGACTTTCCTGATCACACTGTATGTAAACAGAAATCTAAGTAAGATTCGAAGCTTAGAAAAGTATGAGGCACTTGATTGGGAGACTTAGCTCTGAATTATGTCCTGCACAGATGTCTCAGATAAATTAATATACATTGGCATAGGACCTTGTACCTTGGGTGATTGAATGTCGAAGAGAACACCAATTCAAAAAAGGATAGTCAGTAGGATTTGGGAGATAGTAGGTATATTCAGAAAGAAGAGTGAGTATAGGATTTGGACCAAAAGTTATTTAGAAATTGGGTTTCAGGTAGAGAGTGAATGTAAATGTCAGCACATATGAACAGTCAGTCAAAATGATGAACCTGGGAAATTATGCAGGAAAGCATATATCAGTAGAGACTTTAGGATATCAGGCAAAGTATAAAGTGAATGATAGGATTAGACATTTTCAACAGGGTTGAGTTTGAATATATAATCTTAGGAAAAAACACATATGTAGTCACCAATTGAATTGACATTTGAGAGCATTAGGCAACCTGGACATGGATGTTTTAGAAATACATGCTCAGTATAAATTTAGGCTTTGGTACAATCAGAAATGTGACCTTTGCATTTTGTGTCCAGAATACTACTGTGATAAAACGTATATGTAGATCAGGTGACATGAATAATTTTTCCACCATTTCTGGGAGCAATATTTTGAAGGTGTATAAATGAGTATGGGGCTACAAATAGGTGTACCCTGTGTCTATGAATATATAGAGATAATGCAAGAATAGACCATACTATGAATAAATAATATAACTGGTTCCACTTTAAATAAAAGATTGAATTGATATCAGAAAATATACAGGAATTCTTATATTGATATACAATCATTCATTCCAACCAGTTATACTTCTAATGGTAATATTAGGGTTATGTTTTATCATGAAGAGTGTGTGAGTTTTGCTTCAAAAGTGATTATGGAAAACGAAAATAATGTGTTTAGAAAGAAGTCTTATGAAAAGACCAGTCAAGAAACAAGGAGGAATACATGTTTTCTGAAGCAAGAAGTTATTGAAATTGAAACAAATGCCTTTAAATTTGCTAACTTGTGGATGAAATATATATCTTATGATGGGCATCAACTGAAGAAATAGTAATGTACCAGTGTTGACTAAAAATGAACATCACAATACACATCATGTCTCATAGGAATCTACTTGCATTGATGTTAAACTGCGTCAGTTACTGTAGAAATATTAGGATTCGTATGCACCATTCACTGAAGTTAGTTTTCAGTTCTAGGAAACAAATATGTATTTCAGGTGGATGAATTTTGTGAGAATAATCTTTTGAAAATTTGTTTATAAATACACATACAGTGAATATGAATGAACTTAGGGAGTGTACAATAAGACACATATATTTCATATTTTGAAAATAAAAAGTAGCAATATATATGCCAATCAAAATTCATCATGAAATATATATCATCCACTGATCCAAAAATATTCATTTTACTGATCATGGATTTATTTATCATGTTGTTTATCTACGAAGCTCACCCATAGGTTGAATTTTCAGTTCCAACTGGGTTTAGGAGGAGTGATCTGTTATCCCAATTTGTATCGGCCCAGTCAGCCACCTCACAAGAATGTACATGTGATAACAGGTATGATTCTATATGTGCATATGAAAATACATGTGCTGAATTGGCTACAGAGAAAGGGAGAGAGGAATTCACCTATTTGCTAACTTTAAAATCACATGGAGAACTATTTCAACAAAAATTGATTAGATTTAATACTACTACCCTATATAATGTAAAAGGCAAGTCCAAGTATACACCATGCCTCCTCTGAACTGCTTTTATTTTTATTCTGTTTGGGTTATTCTTCTCCATCATATTTGAATTAGTAGTCAGAGTCTAGTAGGTTATGGGTTAATGTCAGGGTTCAGTATTTTGAATGGAAAATAGGAAAATAAATTCAATGTATATGTAAATATGTACTACATAAAAATCTTCCCACTCTCATCCAGAACAATGCCTTGACTTTACCTTCGCCCCAAGTAAAACACAATTTGAGGAGAAGAGTTAGAAAATCTGTGAATACATATCTGGAATGGAATATGCTTAAGAGTTCACAACCTTGAATGTGGTAGAGAAGTTTCCAAAAGTAAGGGACAGGGTAAATACTCCACAAACATGGAGCTCTGCTGGACTAAAGACGTCTTGAGAAACTGCCTCTGAGTTTGGGCACTTGAAATATTTCTTGTTTTCAGGAGCTTTAGCTTCCTTTGTAGAGAGACCATCAAAGCTGGGTATGTATCTAAGTGACCTGGAGGACATGGTTTCTTATTTTCTAATGAACATGAAGGAGCATTGCTGAATTCTCTCTTTGTAGGTAAACTGTGGCCACTGGGGGCTAAGTCTGTCTTCGTGTGGACTGTGAAGTCTTTTGGTCATCCTCCACTTGTCATGGTGTTTCATGCTGCTGCAATGTGAGTTTGGTATTTGCTTCACAAAATACAAGGAGTTCAACTGGAACACAGTGCTGGAGGGAGTTCGGTCATGTGTGGTTTTCCAGGGTCTGCAAGTGAATGCACGGAACATGCTTCTATCCCACATAGTTTACCCCATTGACCATAGCAACCCGATTCTGAACAATGCCCTGAAACCTCTCAATATAAAAAGATGCCTTTACATAAAAGGGTCTGCTGGCTGCACCATGTCAGTCACAATCCATTTGTAGGGTAATGGCAGATCCCCATGAACCCACCATGCATGGTTAATCACACACCTCCCCACCACTGCTCTAACCCCACTACTTAGCGTGCTACAACTTCCTGGCATCTCAGTTCTACACCATCAAGGCACTGTCTAGTACACTCTTGTTCAGGAACAGGACATTCAAAGGTGCTCCAGTGCCACCTTGTCATGGAAAATTAAAAAATTTCATGGTATTTATCTATCCATTTTTCAAGGATAAAATTGGAAGCACTGTGGTTTTCAATTCATTCAGGAACCATTAAATGTTTAGGAAGCTCATTTTAATGAAAGCTCTGGAAAATTCTCCCAAGCACAGCTTCCCAAAAAGTGGCCAAAAGGTCAAATGAAGCCAGGCCCATTTAGGTCTACAATGTGAGGTCTATGTATGTTTTGACTCTCAACTATGGCTGGCAAGTCTTTCAGAATAAAATCATGGGATATCCTGTCTGAGATTCCCAGTTTTTTGTGAAAAGCCACCCTGGGCATAGATCTCAGGTTCCAAGGGCGAATGTCATGTGTGGTCTCCTAAAACCACAACACAATTCATGGCAATATTTCTCTGAGGTCAGTTCCAGATCTCAGTCTCTAAGTGGAATCACAGCAGAGTTCAAGCCCAGGTGGACCCAGTCATCTCTTCCAACCGCCACACAAATGACTACAATTAAAACCAAAACACTCCCACATGGCCCTCATCTTCTTCCATATAGACACTACTCATAACCTCTGGCTGGAGTTTTCCATGAGGGGCGAAGCCCAAGACAGTGTCCAAAATAAGCTCCATTGCCCGTCTTTTCCCTAAAATCAGGGTGGCCTGAACACCCCTCCTGTGAACCAGGAGGGATCAAATATGCCTTCCATTAATACTGCTCTGCTTCTCTAATTTGAGGCCTACTGACTGTCGGGTATAGATTCTTTATGTGATTTGGAGACATGAGAAAACACAAGCATGTTTGGGCTAGCCTCTGCAGGGCTTTGAAGAACTCATTTGTTTCAAAGGATCACTATTCTCACTTGATGGAGGTCAGGAACCTAACAGAGGAAGGCGAGAGACTTCATCAACAATGACTGATCTTTTTCCATTTTGGTTTTGGATGCACCCATGGGATCTTTCTTTTGATCCAACAGGTGCTGAGATCTAAGCCACAGCCTCACACAGGGCCAAGAGGCTGATTCAGACATATCCGTTTCCAAAGCAATTCACAAAGAGCCACAGGTGATGCCCATTCATTTCCATTTGAAAACTATTTTCTTCAGGCTTCTCAAAGGAGTGGCCTGAGGCCAAGACCTTCCTCACATTCAGTGGAAGAGAAGAATTGGTTAGCAAAAGGCCCAAAGCAGGGTTACTCCACTGAGGCTTTCCACGTCACTCTGGTATCTGAGTTTTCTGAGATGCTCGCCATTCCTTTAGCTATTCAGTACATGGCTATGTCACAGAGCTTGGAGGTGGTACATTTTTTGGACACAAAACCATGAGCCAATTCCGGAGAGTGGGCAGAATCAGGAAGAAAACAGGACCTTAGGAAAATAGTAGGTGTTGCCCATCCATAAGGGAAGCGACAGTCCATTCATCAATCGGGCAGGTTGAATGCTGGGAAGCTTTCTACTAAAGAGGACACATCCATTGATGCATTCTATTTTCTAATATCTACAACCATGAACACAGTGGGATACACAGACATAGAAACACTCACCTTGTCAAAAGACTTACTAGAAACAGTCCACTCCAAACCAAATAAACCTCCTTTCCTACCTATTCTTAGAACATGAGACAAAACAACAAACTCACACCCACACCCACAAAGGCACCTTCTTTCCCCAAGTAGGTCTGTGACTATCCAGAGTGTCCTCTGACTGGTGGGCCATACTACGTTTCCCTGAAATGGCCTGTCCTGTCTCAAATCTGATCTCATTGGACAACTCTGTGAAGTTGTCAGGAGCCAGTGGTGAGCCACTACCTGCTTTCTCAGGAAAGGCCCCTCTGCAGAGCTCTCCTGAAATTTGGCCATCCTCATATCAGTAGGTACCAAGAAAGACTGACTCTGTTCTTGGTAAATCCAAACATGTGAGCCCACTGGGAATGGTACTGGGACTGGCTCTGGGTGCATGGCTTCCTGGATCCCAATTTCAGAGAGTTCTATCACCAAGGAAGTGAAGAAGGTCACTTCCTTAATGAACTGAATGAGGTCACTGCTTTGGCAACCAATTTGTCCTAACATTTGCTTCCAAGGTTCTCCTAAGAAGGCGGCTGCCTCTACTTCCTGTGACACTTTCACAACTGTGAATTGTATGTCAACCATAGGCACCCTGGAACAGCTCTCCACACAGGCCTGGTTTGGTCCATCTTGTCAACATTAAGAAGAGTGAGGCTGATTCTGACACATCCCTTCATCCTGACCAGGTTGTTTGGCATGAAAGATGAGTTCTGCTCTCTCAGGTCCTTCATAGCTGCCTACATCTTCTCCAGGGATCATTTCTGCATGGAACTTTGAGGTTCTCAGCAGCTGGAAGATCCCCTACATTCATATATTGGAAGACCAATTCTGTCCCTCCTCTTCTGTAAAGTTAGATTGAGGGACCATTGTATGGTTAAGGTTAATGACAGGTTCCATTTGGTTTAGAAATCATTCTGCGGGATGAATAATGGTATTGTGATTTTGCAATATTTACAAGAATATATAGGTGAAATATAAGTATGAACAGAGAAATCTAGTTAATTTTTAAAGCCCAGAAGGGCATTGTTCCCATGATTGGGATTCTTAGCTTTGAATTATGTTCTGCACAGGTGTCTCAGATAAATCGATATACAATGACATAGGACCTTGTCCCTTGGATGATTGAATGTCAAAGACAACATCCAGTCAAAAAGGGATAGTTGGTGGATTAAGATGATAGTCGGTAGGTTTATAATGAAGAGTGTGTATAGGACTTGGACCAAAAGATCTTTAGCAATACGAGTTTGGGTAGAGAGTGAAAGTAAATGTCAGCACATTTGAAGAGTCGGTCACAATGATTAACTGGGGAAAAATATAGAAAAAAAAGATAGCAATGAAGACATTTGGAAATCAGGCAATGTATAAAGTGAGTGATAGGATTAGACATTTTCAACAGGGTTGAGGTTGAAAATGTAATTTCAGAAATAAACAAATATATAGTCACCAATAGGAGACATTTGAGAGCATTAGGCAACCTGGATATGGATGTTTTTAGTAATCCATGCTCACTTTCCATTTAGGATTTGGTACAATCATAAGTGTGACCTTGCTTTTTGTTTCCACAATATTACTGTGATAAAATGTATATATAGATCAGGTAACATGAGTATTTCTTCCACCATTTTGGGGAGCAATATTTTGAAGACGAATTAATTAGTATTGGGAGTACAAATAGGTGTAGTCTGTGTTATATGAATATAGAGAAAATGCATGAATAGACCATACACTGAATAAATAATATAACTGGATCCAAATTTAAATTATGGATTGAATTGATATCTGAAAATAAACAGGAAATGTTATATTGATATTCATACATTCATTCCAACCTGTTATACATCTAATGGTAATATTAGTGTTATGGTTTATCATGAAGTGTGTGTGACTTTTGAATCAATAGTGATTATGGAAATCCAAAATTATGTGTTTAGAAAGAAGTCTCATGAAAAGACTAGTCAAGAAACATGGAGGAATACATGTGTTCTGAAGCAGGATGTGATGGAAAGTGAAACAAATTCATATAAATTTGCTAACTTGTGGATTAAATATATACCCTATGATGTGCATAAACTAAAGAAATAGTAATTTACCAGTGTTGAAAAAAAATGAACGTCAAAATACATATCATGTCCCATAGGAATCTACTTGCATTGATGTTAAACATGGTCAGTAACTGTAGAAATATTAGGATTTGTATGCACAATTACTGTAGTTAGTTTTCAGTACTAGGAAACAAATATGTATTTCAGGTGGATCAATATTTCTGAAAATAATCTTGTGAAAAGTTGATAATAAATCCACATACATGAACATGAATGAATTTAGGGAGTGTATAATAAGACACATATATTTTATATTTTGAAAAATCTGGAGAGTAAATATATATATATTTATACCTACAAACATACACACACACACACACACACACACAGACATTTAAAAGTAGCAATATATATGCCAATCGAAATACATCATGAAATATATATCATCCACAAATCCAAAAATCTTCATTTTACTGAACATAGATTTAGGTATAATGTTGTTCAACTAGGAAGCTCACCCATAGTTTGAATTTTAATTTCCAACAACGTTTAGGAGAAGTGATCTCTTCTCACAATTTGTATCTGCCAAGTCAGCAACCTCATAAGTATTTACTTGTGATACCAGGTAGGATTGTATCTGTGCATATAAAAATACATGTGCTGAATAGGGTACAGAGAAATGGAGACAGGAATTCACATATTTGTTAACTTTAAAAACACATGAATAGGGGGAGGGACAGAGCCACCAACCGCACCTGCAAGGTAGGCGGACCCTCCACCCACCGGTAGAGCAGGCCTAGCGGCCCGCCAATCGTAAAAGACACATCGCACTGGTTGGGGAAAGGGCAGAATGACCGCCCGGCTGCAAGGTACGCGGACCTGCGACCCACAGGCAGAACAGGCCCAGAAAACTGTGGTGGGGCAGAGGCGCCCCTTGCGACGTCAAGGTTGGTGAACAGCAACCCACCGGCAGAACAGGCCCAGCGGCCTTCAGAGGGGCAGAGACACCCCCCGCGCCTGCAAAGTAGGTGGACCTGCGAACATGGACAGACCAGGCCCAGGGGCCCGACAGGGTGGTAGACACATCACCAGGTTGGGGGAGGGTCCGAGCTGCCGCCCGTGCCTGCAAGGCAGGTGGACTTCTGACCCACCGGCACAAGAGGCCCTGCGACTTGCAGCGTGTTACACACATCACCCCGGTTTGGGAAGGGGCAGAGCTGCCACCCGTGGCTGCAAGGTAGACAGACCTGCAACCCACAGATAGAAGAGGCCCAGCGTCGTGCGGAGGGGCAGAGCCAACAACCACACCCGCAGGGTAGGTGGACCTGTGACCCACTGGCAGAACAGGCCCAGCGCCAGCAGAGGGGTAGAGCCACTGCCCCCTCTTGCAAGGTAGGCAGACCTGCTACCGACTGGCAGAACAGGCCCAGCAGCCTGCTGGTGAGGTAGGCACATTGCCCCATTTGGAGGAGGGGCAGAGCCATGGCCTGCACCTGTGAGGGAGACTTTGTAACTATAAAAGAGCAGTATAAATATTTAGGGGTAAAATTCACTAACACAACAATTTGAACAAACAGAAAGATACGCGAACAGTATGAAAAGACAAGGAAAGAAAGGACAACAAGAAATGAAGGTCAACTCAACATTAGAAGAGGTAATACCTGCAGCAGATGGAATGTCAGATAAAGAATTCAAAACATACATGCTTCAGATGATCGGGAGTCTCAAGGAAGTCATTAGAGAACAAAATCAGACAATGAAAGATCACTTTGACAATGAATTACATACACAAATCCAAGAAGCAAAAGATCAACTATACAGGGAGATAGAGGTTATAAAAAACAAACAAACAGAAATCATAGAAATGCAGGAAGCAATAAACCAACTTAAAAACTCAATTGAGAATACTACCAGCAGAGGAGATCACTTAGAAGATGGAACATCAGACAATGTATTTCACCTTGAAAAGAACAGAGACAGCTAGCAAGACTGTTAAGAAACCATGAGCAGAACATCCAAGAAATATGGGATAACATAAAGACACCAAACTTAAGAATCATTGGGATACAGGAAGGTATAGAGGTCCAAATCAAAGGAATGAGAAATCAATTCAATGAAATAATATGGGAAAACTTCCCAGACTTGAAGAATGAGACAGAATCCCAAATCCTAGAAGCCTACAGGATGCAGAATGGGCAAAATCATAAGAGATCCACATTTATACATATTATAATGAAGATGCCAAACATACAGAATAAGGAGAGGATTTTAAAAGCTACAAGAGAAAGGAAGCAGATTACATTTAGCAGAAAACCAATCATTATAACAGCTGATCTTTCAACACAGACTATGAAAGCTAGAAGATCCTGGAATAACATTTTTCCAAAGCTGAAAGAAAATGGGTTTCAACCAATAATTCTGCATCCAGTGAAATTAAGCTTCAGGATGGAAGATGAAATTAAAACCTTCCATGATAAACAAAATTTAAAAGAATTTGCAGCTAGAAAACCATCTCCTCAAAACATCCTCGGCAAAAGATGATAGGAAGAGGAAATGGAAAATAACAATGAAAACCAACAGTGGGAGGTAGTACAGTAAAGGGGGGAAAATAATCAAAGAAAAACAAACCATGCTTAGTAACATAAATAAACAAATATGGCTGGAAGAACAACCCATATCTCAATAATAACCGTAAAAATTAATGGCTTAAACTCACAAATTAAGAGACACAGGCAAGTAGAATGAATCACAAAACAAGACCCAATAATATGCTGCCTACAGGAGACGCATTTGATTGGAAAAGACGTACATAGACTGAAGGTGAACAGTTGAGAAAAATCATATCACTCATATGGACTACAGAAACAAGCAGGAGTGTCCATACTCATATAAAATAAAATAGATTTCAAGCCAAAGTTTATCAAAAGGGATAAAGAGGGACACTACATACTGCTCAAGGGAACCATACACCAACAAGACATAACAATCATAAATGTATTTGCCCCAAACAATGGTGCAGCTATGTTCACTAAACAAACTCTTCTCAAGTTCAAGAGACTAATAGACCACCATACAATAATCTTGGGAGACTTCAAAACACCTCTCTCACTACTGGAAAGATCTTCCAAACAAAAGTTGAATAAGGAAACAATAGAAATCAATAACACAATTAATAACTTGGACTTAATTGACATATATAGAATATACCACCAAACTTCAAGCAGTTACACTTTTTTCTCAGTAGCACATAGATATCTCTCAAAAATACATCATATATTATGTCACAGGGTAACTCTTAGACAATATAAAGGAGTACAGATAAGACCAGGCATCTTATCTGATCATAATGGAATGAAACTGAAAATCAATGGTAAAAGAAGGAAGGAAAAATCATCCACCACTTGGAGAATGAAGAATAGACTACTGAATGATCAATGGGTTTTAGAAGACATCAAGGAGGAAATTAAAAAAATCTTAGAGATAAATGAAAAGACAGACACAGCATATCAGAATCTAGGGGACACATTGAAAGCAGTTCTAAGAGGAAAATTCATTGCTTGGAGTACTTTCCTTAAAAAAAGAAAAAAAACAACAAATAAATGATCTCACAGTTCATCTCAAAATTCTAGAAAAACATGAGAAAACAACAGAAAAGAAGTAGAAGGCAAGAAATAATTAAAACCAGAGCTGAAATTAATAAAGTCGAAACAAAAGAAACAATTGAAAAAATTGACAAAACTTAATGTTGGTTCTTTGAAAAAATAAATAAAATCGACAGACCCTTAGCCATGTTAAGGAAGAGAAGAAGAGAGAGAACTCAAATTACTAGCATATGGGATGAAAATGGCAATATCATAACAGACACTTCAGAAATACAGATGATAATCAGAAATTATTTTGAATCCTTATACTCCAATAAATTAGAAGATAGTGAAGGCATCAATAAATTTCTTAAGTCATATGATCTGCCCAGATTGAGTCAGGGGGATATAGATAACCTAAACAGACCAATATCAATGGAGGAAATAGAAGAAATCATCCAAAGACTACCAACTAAGAAAAGCCCAGGATTGGATATATATACAGCAGAGTTTTACAAAACCTTTAAAGAGGAACTAATACCAATAGTTTTCAAGATATTTCAGGAAATAGAAAAAGAGGGACAACTTCCAATTTTATTCTAGGAGGCCAATATTACCCTGATTCCTAAACCAGACAAAGACACTTCAAAGAAACAAAACTACAGACCAATATCTCTAATGAACCTAGATGCAAAAATCCTCAATAAAATTCTGGCAAATCAGACACAAAAACGTATTAAAAAATTGTGCAACATGATCAAGTAGGATTCATCCCTGGGATGCAAGGCTGGTTCAATATATGGAAATCAATAATTGTTATTCACCACTTCAATAGACTTAAAAATAAGAACCATATGATCATCCCGATATATGCAGAAAAAAACATTCGACAAAGTACAGCAACCCATTCTGTTCAAAACTCTAGAAAAACTAGGGATAACAGGAACCTACCTCAATACTGTAAAAGCAATCTATGCTAAGCCTCAGGCTAGCATCATTCTGAATGGAGAAAAATTGAAGGCATTCCCTCTAAAATCTTGAAAAAGACAGGGATGCCCTCTCTCACCATTTCTGTTCAACATAGTTCTGGAAACACTGGCTAGAGCAATTAGACAGACAAAAGAAATTAAAGGCATAAAAATAGGAAAAGAAAAACTTAAATTATCACTATTTGCAGATGACATGATTCTATACCTAGCAGACCCAAAAGGGTCTACAAAGAAACTATTAGAGATAATAAATGAATTCACCAAAGTGGCAGGATGTAAAATCAACATGCAAAAATCAAAGGCATTCCTGTACATCAGCGAAAAATTGTCTGAAATGGAAATGAGGACAACCACTCCATTTACAATATCCTCAGAAAAAATAAAATACTTGGGAATCAACCTAACAAAAGAGGTGAAAAACTTATACAATGAAAACTACAGAACCCTAAAGAGAGAAATAGAAGAAGATTTTAGAAGATGGAAAAATATACCTTGTTCATGGATAGGCAGAACTAACATCATCAAAATGGCGATATTACCAAAAGTTCTCTATAGGTTTAATGCAATGCCAATCAAAATCCCAACAGCATTTCATGTAGAAATAGAGAAAGCAATCATGAAATTCATATTGAAAAATAAAAGACCCAGAATAGCAAAAACAATGCTAAGTAGAAAGTGTGAATCAGGCGGTATAGCGATACCACACATCAAACTATACTACAGAGCAATAGTAACACAAAGAGCATGATACAGGTACCAAAACAGGCGGGTGGACCAATGGTACAGAATAGAGGACACAGAAACCAATCCAAAAAACTACATACTATCTTATATTTGATAAAGGGGCTAAAAGCATGCAATGGAGGAAGGATAGCATCTTCAACAAATGGTGCTGGGAAAACTGGAAATTCATATGAAAAAAAAAAATGAAACTGAATCCCTTCCTCTCGCCATGCAAAAAAGTTAACAAAAAATGGATCAAGGAGCTTGATATCAAATCAGAGACACGGCGTCTGATAGAAGAAAATGTTGGCTACGATCTACATACTGTGGGGTCGGGCTCTAAATTCCTCAATAGGACACCCATAGCACAAGAGTTAATAACAAGAATAAAGAAATGGGACTTAATCAAACAATTTTTTTTTTCTCAGCAAAAGAAAGAATAAGAGAGGTAAATAGGGAGCCTGCATTCTGGGAACAAATCATTACTCTTCACCCTTCAGATAGAGCCCTAATATCCAGAGTATACAAAGAACTCAAAAAATTAGACAATAAGATAACAAATAACCCAATCAACAAATGGCCCAAGGACCTGAACAGACACTTTGTAGAGGAGGACATACAATCAATCAACAAGTACATGAAAAAATGCTCACCATCTCTAGCAGTCAGAGAAATGCAAATCAAAACCATCATAAGATACCATCTCACTCCAGTAAGATTGGCAGCCATTATGAAGTTAAACATCAACAAGTGCTGGCGGGGATGTGTGTAAATGGGTACACATGTACATTTCTGGTGGGGCTGCAAATTGGTGCAGCCAATTTTGAAAGCGGTATGGAGATTTCATGGAAAGCTTGAAATGGAACCCACCACTTGACCCAGCTACTACTCTTCTTGGTCTATTTCATAAAGACCTAAAAAGAGCATGGTACATGGACACTGCTACATTGATGTTCATAGCAGCACAATTCACAATAGCAAGAGTGTGGAACCAACCTATATGCCCTTCAATAGACGAATAGTTAAAAAATGTGGCATTAATACACAATGGAGTTTTACTCTGCATTAAAAAATGACAAAATCATAGAATTTGAAGGGAAATGAATGGCATTAGAGAAGATTATGCTAAGTGAAGGTAGCCAATCCCTAAAAAACAAATGCCAAATGTCTTCTTTGATATAAGGAGAGTAACTAAGAACAGAGTAGGGATGAAGAGCATGAGAAGAAGATTAACATTAAACAGGGATGAGAGGTAGGAGGGAAAGGGAGAGAGAAGAGAAATTGCATGGAAATGGAAGAAAACCCTCAGGGTTATACAAAATTACGGACAAGAGGAAGTGAGGGGAAAGGGAAAAATACAAGGGGGAAAAATAAATTACAGTAGAGGGGGTAGAGAGAGAAGATGGGAGGGGAGGGGAGAGGAGGGGGGATAGCAGAGGATAGGAAAGGCAGCAAAATACAACAGACACTAGTATGGCAATATGTAAATCAATGGATGTGTAACTGATATGATTTTGCAAACTGTATACAGGATAAAAATGGGAGTTCATAACCCACTTGAATCAAAGTGTGAAATATGATATATCAAGAACTATATAATGTTTTGAACAATAAACAACAAAAGTTAAAAAAAAACACATGGAGAACTATTTCAACAAAAAATTGACTAGATTTATAACTCCAATTCTACATAATGCAAAAGGCAAGTCCAATTATACACCATGCCTCCTCTGAAATGCTTGTATGTCTATTCATTTTGGGTTATTTTTCTCCATTATATTAGGATTAGGAATCAGAATATAGAGTCTAGTAGGGTATGGGTTAGTGTCAGTGATTCAGTATTTCGAATGAAAATTAGGAAAATGAATCCAATGTTTATGCAAATATGTGTTAAAAATAATCATCCCACTCTCATCAAGAACAATGCCTTGACATTACCTTCGCCCCAAGTTAGACACAATTAGAGGAGAAGAGTTAGAAAATCTATGAATACTTATCTGGAATGGAATATGCTCAGGAGTTCACAACTTTGGCGGTGGTAGAAGAGTTTCCAAAAGTAAGGGACAGGGTAAACACTTCACAAACATGGTGCTCTGCTGACCGAAAGACTTATGAGAAACTGCCTCTGAGTTTGGGCACTGGAAATATATGTTGTAGTCAGGAGCTTTAGCTTCCTTTGAAGTGAGACCATCAAAGCTGGGTCTGCATCTATGTAACCTGGAGCACATGTTTTCTTATTCTTTAATGAACAAGAGGCAGTAGTGCAGAATTCTCTTTTTGTAGGTAAACTGTGGCCAATGGGGGCTAAGTGTCTTCCTGTGTGGACTCTGAAGCCATGTGGTCATCGTCCATTTTTCATGGTCTTTCTAGCTGCTGCAATGGGAGTTTGGTGTTTGCTTCACGAAATACAAGTAGTTCAACTGGGACACAGTACTGGAGGGAGTTCTGTCATGTGTGGTGGGTCAGGGTCTGCCACGAGAATGCACCAACCAGTCTTCTATCTAACATAGACTTCCCCCTTGTCCCTAGCAACTTGATTCTGAACATTGCACTGAAACCCTCCATATAACAAGATGCCTTTACATACAAGGGTCTGCTGCCTGCACCATGTCAGTCATAAGCCATTTGGAAGCCAATGGCCGATCCACATGACACCAACACAGATGTTTAATCACACACCTGCCCACCACTGTTCTAGGCCCACTACTCAGCAAATTCCAACTTACTGGCATCTCTGTTCTACACCATTTTCATGAAACCCAGTGATTCAAGGCACTGTCTGGTACACTCATGATCAGCAACAGGACATCCAAAGGTTCTCCAGTGCCACCTGGTCATGGAAATTTCAAAAATTTCATGGTATTTATCTAATCATTTTTCAAGTATCAAGTTGGATGCACTGGTTTTTCAATTCATTCAGGAACCATTAAATGGTGAGGATGAAAGCTCTGGAGAACTCTAAAAGGCAACGCTTCCCAACGAGTGGCCAAAATGTCACATGAAGCCAGACCCATTGATGTCTACTCAATGTGAGTTCCATATGTGTTTTGACTCTTTACTATGGTTGCCAAGTCTTTCAGAATAAAATCGTGTTATATCCTGGTGGAGATTCCCAGTGAACTGTGGAAAGACACCCTGAGACTAGATCTCAGTTTCCAAGGGCGACTCTCATGCGTGGCCTCCTAAAATCCCACCACAATTCATGGCAATACTTCCCTGAAGTCAGTTCCAGAACTCAGTCTCTAAGGGGAATCACACCAGAGTTCAGGTCCAGGTGTACCCAGTCATCTCTTCCAACCAACACACAAATGACCACAATTAAAACCAAAACACTGCCACATGGCCCTCATCATCTTCCATATAGACACTCATCGTAAACTCTGGATGGAGTTGTCCATGAGGGGCGAAGCCCAAGCAGTTTCCAAAATAAACTCCCTTGCCCCTCATTTGCCTAAAGTCAGGGTGACCTGAACACCCTTCCTGTTAACCAGGAGTGATCAAATAGGCCTGCCGTTAATACTGTTCTGATTCTCCAATTTAATCCTACTGATTGTCAGGTATAAATTCTTTATGTGATTTGGAGGCAATGGAAAACCCAAGCACACATGGGATCTTTCTTTAGATCTATCACGTTCTGAGAATCAAAGCCCCAACCTCACACAGGGCCAAGAGGCTGATTCAGACACATCTCTTTCCAAAGCAATTAAGCAAAGATCCACAGGTGATGCCCATTCATTTCCATTTGAAATATGTTTTCTTCAGGCTTCAGAAAGGGGTGGCCTGAGGCAAATACCTTCCTGACATTCAGGGCAACATAACCATAGGTAAGCAAATGGTCCAAAGCAAGGTTTTTCCACTGAGACTTTACTGGTTACACTGATATCTGAGTTTTCTGAGATGTTCCCATTCCCTTCAGCTATCCTTTAAATGGCCATTTCACAGATTTTGGAGGTGGTACATATCTTGGCCACAAAACCATGAGCCTATTCTGGAGAGAGGCCAGAAATCAAGATGTGAACAGGACCTTAGGAAGATAGTAGGTGTTGCCCACCCATAAGGCAAGCCACAGTACATTTATAAAGTGCGCAGGATGAATGCTGGGAAGCTTCCAACTAGACAGGAAACCTCCATTGATGCATTCTCTTTTCTAAAGACTACAACCACGAACACAGTGGATACACAGACATAAAAACACTCGCCTTGCCAAACGACTTCCTAGAAACAGTCAACTCCAAAATATACAAACCACCATTCCTACCTATTTTCAGAACATGAGACAAAACCACAAACTCACATCCACATCCACAAAAGCACCTCCTTCCCCCAAGTAGGTCTGTGACTATCTGGAGTGTCCTCTGACTGGTGGGCCATACTATGTTCCCCCAAAATGGCCTGGCCTGTCTCAGATCTGTTCTTCTTGGCCAACTCTACGAAGTTGTCAGCAGGCAGCATTGAGCCACTACCTGCTATCTCGGGAAAGGCCCCTTTTCTGAGCTCTACTGGCATTTGGCCATCCTCATATCATTAGGTACCAAGAAAGACTGACTCTGTCCTTGGTAAATCCAAACAAGTTCGACCACTGGGACTGGGACTGGGACTGGCTCTGGGTGCCTGGCTTCTTGGATCCCAATTTCAGAGAGTTCCATCACCAACGAAGTTAGGTAGGTCATCTCCTTCAGGAACTGAATGAAATCACTGCCTTGGCGACCACTTTGTCCTAACAGTTGCTTTCATGGGTCTCATGAGATGGAGGCTGCCCCTACTTCCTGTGACACTTTGACAAGTCTGAATGGTATATCAACAATGGCCACCCGGGAGCACCTCTCCACGCAGGTCTGGTTTGGTCCATCTTCTCTACATTAAGAAGAGAGAGGCTGATTCATACACATCCTTTCGTTATCACAAGGTGTTTGCCATGGAAGATGGCTTTTGCTCTCTCAGGTCCTTCATAGCTGCCTACATCTTCTCCAGGGATCATTTCTGCATGGAAATTTGAGGTTCTCAGCAGGTGTAAGATCCCCTACATTCCTGTTTTGTAAGATGAAATCTGTCCCTGCTCTTTGGTAATGTTAGATTGAGGCAACAGTGTATGGTTAGGGATAATAACAGGATCGATTTGGTTTCAGAATCATTCTGCGGGATGAATAATGGTATTGGGAACCTGCAATATTTATAGGAATACAGAGGTGAAATATAAGTATGTAAACAGAAATCTAGGTTAGATTTGAAGCTCAGAAGTGCTTTGGGCAATTGATTGTGATACATAGCTTTAAATTACGTTCTGCACACATGTCTCAGATAAGTCGATATACAATGCCATAGGACTTGTACCTTGGATGATTGAATGTAGAGGAGAACATCCACTCAAACAGGAATAATCAATAGGATCAGGAAGATAGTCGGTAGATTTCGGAACAAGGGTGAATTTAGTATTTGTACCAAAAGTTCTTTAGCAATTGGGTTTTGGTTAGAGAGTGAATATCAATGTCAGCACATGTGAAGGGTCAGTCACAATGATGAACTGGGGAAAATATGTAGGAAAGCCGATATCAATAGAGACATTATGAAATCAGGCAAAGTATTGGGTGAGTTATAGTATTAGACATTTTCAACAGTTTTGAGGTTGAATATATTAGGAAGAAACAAATATATAGTCGCCGATAGGATTGACATTTGAGAGCGTTATGCAAGCTGGACATAGATGTTTTTAGTAATCCATGTTCAGTGTCCATTTAGGCTTTGGTACAATCACACGTGTGAATTTTGCATTTTGCGTCCAGAATATTACTGTGATAACATGCATATTTAGATCAGGTGACATGAGTATTTCTTCCTCTATTACTGGGAGCAATATTTTGAAAACGTATAAATTAGTATTGGGGGTACAAAGAGGTGTACCCTGTGTCTATGAATATAGAGATAATGCATGAATAGACCATACTGTGAATAAATAATATAACTGGTTCCACTTTAAATTATGGATTGAATTGATATCAGAAAATATATAAGAAATCTTATATTGATATACAATCATTCATTCCAAACAGTTATACATCTAATTGTGAAATTATAGTTATGGTTTATCATGAAGGGTGTGTGAGTTTTGCTTCAACAATTATAAAGAAAATCGGAAATAATATGTTTGGAAAGAAGTCTCACGAATAGACCAGTTAAGAAACCTGGAGTAATACATGTGTTCTGAAGCAGGAAGTGATTGAAAGTGAAACAAATGCCTATAAATTTGCTAACTTGTGCAAGAAATATATGCCCTCTGATGTGCATAAACTGAAGAAATAGTAATGTACCAGTGTTGAATAAAAATGAACATCAAAATACAAATCATGTTCCATAAGAGTCTACTTGCATTGCTGTTAAACTGGGGCAGTTACTGTAGAAATATTAGGATAATGCCGCAGTCTTGCTGGGCACAATCAGGAGGCACTTGTCAAAAGAAACTAACTTTATTTTTAAAACCACACACGCCAAACAAAACAGCCTCTCAGGAAAAACCCTCAGAGCGCCAACTGCCACCACTGGCTTCCCAAAAGCCTCTTCCTCCCACACAAGCCTCTCTCCACCTCCCACAATCCTCCTGCTCTTGAGGCCGATTGGCTGGGTCATGTGGTCAAAGCCAAATAAGTCCCCTAATGAGCAACTCCGTGGTCTGAAAGGGCAGGGAAACAGGCCAATGAGCATCACCGCAGAGGAGCCAATCAGCTAGGTGTTGCTGGAGCCGCTGTGATCCAATCATCAGCTGACAGTCTAAAAGGGCGGGAAACATCTCAATGAGCATCTCCATTGAGCATCACCGCAGAGGAGCCAATCAGCTAGATGTTGCTGTGAGCCAATCATCAGCCAGCAGGTGGAAGTTTGCTGGCTTCTGGAATTTTGCTGGGGCCCCTTCGGATGTTGCTCTCAACATCTCCCCCTCTCTGTTTAAACAACACACATGTGGCTTAGGGACAGTGCCTGCCTTAGGTTGTCCAATAGTACATATGGTCCTTACCCATTAAGTTGGTACCATTGCAATTGGATCTTACCCATCACTGACTACCGGTCCAGTATACAGCAACACCTGTGGAGAGGTCTTTGTACCACCGGGGGGTGGTGAGGTTCTTTGCCTCACCTCTAATGGCCCCCAAACATTAGCTGGACGATAATGACACACAGAAGAGAGGAATATACACCAAGCCAATTGACGGCTCCTTTTGGAAAAATTGTACCACCGATGACATCATCAGCAAATATACCCGAACACTACCACAAGTTGCTGCACAAACAGATAGTTTACAATGCATACAGGTGAGTTCTCAATGTGTCTAGGCAAGTTCTGCAAGCATTTCAGTGATGGCTATTGCAGAAGCTGTAGATTGGTTTTATCTTTGATTTCACCAGCACTGGGATGAAGATAGGAATTCTGGCAATAATGGCTAAAGAAAAATTATGTAACATTCCAGAAGGCACTGAAAGAAAACAATTTTCTTAACTATTTACATTGGCTTGAAGATAATTATTAAATATAATGAAAAGGAAAGGTGAAAGAAAGGAAACAGATCTGTTAACCTCCTTTTTTTTCACATTTTAAAACAAACCTCAACAGCTCTTTACCCAATTTAAATTAAACCATTTAAATAATGTGAATAAAAAAATATTTGGATCCATTTTTTTTATGAGCGCTCATCATATATCATATATGGACATACGAACATTCAAACATATAACACAAAACACAAGTGTGCACACATAATATAATACATACAACACATAACCTAATAGTAAAGGCCTTATAACTTTTTACACGTGAAATCTCCATTGCAATGTTCAAAAACTCTTTTGTCAAAAAATAGAACTGATCAGCAAAACATTAATCTAGGTCTGTATGAGCTCAAAAAACAAAATAGAATGTGGGAAAGGGCAATAATAAAATAGATAATGAAAAAAGCATCCTGGTTCTATCTCAGATGTAAGGATAGCCAAACTGGAATTTTGGATATCAGCTGATATGCACTTGAGTCAAATCATCTTCTTTTTGGATGTGCCCTGATATGTCTTATAAAGAATGGATCTTTTCTGTCCCAGATTAGACTTTGTATATTGGAAAGCAAAGATTAAACAGTACAGAAAGGAGAAATCTTACCAGCATCTTCAAGGGATACTATAGCATTAACTATATACTGACTATCGGAAAATAAATTAAATACAGAATATTTAAATATCTCAAAAGCTTGTAATACTGCATTAAGCTCTACCTTTTGAACTTATTGTTTGGGTACTAAAAATGTATAAGTTTTATCAGGTATAACTATATCTGCTGTACCATTATTTGATACATCAGTGAATATATTTGGAGCATTCATGATAAGTGTTTTTCTTCTCAATTTTGGAAAAATTACAGGATGCGATGACCAAAAAGACAATAAAGGGTTAGATGGTAAGTGGTTATCAAATGAAACATTAGATTGGACCATGATTATTGCCCAAGTATTTAACTCATTAGCTAACTCATCAATTTGATTCAGAGTATATGGAGTAAAAATTTTATTGGAAGAAATTCCAAACACTCCCTTTGCTGCTTTAATTCCTTCGAGTATTAATTATCTTAAAGCCTCAGGATACCTAGTAAGAATAGTGTTAGGAGAATAAGATAAATGTATCCATAATAATGGACCTTCTTGCCAAAATACTCCTGTAGGAATATTTTTTGTTGGTAGTACAATAAATAATAAAGGCAAACTTATATCAATTCTATCCAAATGCATATTTTCCATATATGTTTCATTGATTTTCAATGCCTTTCTTACTTCAGGTGTTAACATGCGGGGTGAATTTTTATCTGATAGACCTTTTAGGATATCAAATAAAGGTCCCAACTCTCCTGTTGGTATACCTAGATAAGGCCTTATCCAATTTATGTCTCCTAATAACTTTTGAAAGTCGTTATGTGATTTGAGTTGATCTACTCGTATTTGAATTTTTGGTGGACTGACCATGGTTGAGGATAATAGAACTCATAAAAAATTAATTGGAAAATTTAATTCTACTTTATCTATTGCTATCTCTAGATTATAATTTTTAATAAGTTTGTAAGTGTGGCATAACTTTCTAGCAGTGTTTTTAGCTTTGTGTGCTAATAATACATCATCCATATAGTGAAATATTTGTAGTTCAGGATTTTGATTTCTAAGTGGCTGGATTACTTTGTTAACATAAATTTGACACATAGTTGGGCTGTTAGCCATCCCTTGAGGGAGTACTTTCCATTCATATCTCTGATCAGGACCTTCATGATTCAGTGCAGGGATAGTAAAAGCAAAACCTGGACTATCCTCAGGATGAATTATAATTGAAAAAAAAAACAATCTTTAATATCTATAACTAAAACATACCAGGTTATTGGCAAAGCAAACAATTGAGGAATCCCTGATTGAGCAGGTCCCATAATAACCATCTCATTATTAATGGCTCTAAAATCTTGCAATAGTCTCCATTTACCAGATTTCTTTTTGATGACATGAATGGGAGTATTTTGGGGATATACAGTCCATTGTATATGTCCTTTTGCTAATTGTTGTTTTACCAGGTCATGGACTGCTTGTATCTTTTCTTTAGTCAGGGGCCACTGAGGAACCCATACTGTCTTTCTGATTTCCAGGTAATTTTTATTGTCTCAGTGGCCCTTTCTGAAAATCCAACCCATGTCTGTCTGTTCCTTGATCTATTTGTATTGGTGCTGCTATGCCTTGTTCTTGTTTTTTCTAATCTTTTTCCTTTCCTAAAACCTTGTCTAGTCATAATAGTGGCTGCATTTTGGTTGATGTTATTTGTTAATGTCAAACCTAATTGATCTAAGACATCTCGTCCCCATAAATTTATGGGAAGATGATCCAATACATATGGCTGTATAGTTCCTTCACATCCTTCAGGATCCTTCCTATCTAATACCATTGCACTTCTATGGGGATTAGTCGCCACTCATAGGCCTCAAAGCGTTTGAGTGGCTTGTTGTAATGGCCAATGTTTTTGCCATTCTTGACGAGAGATGATGCTAATGTCTGCACCTGTATCCAGTAGCCCATTAAATTCATGCCCTTGAATATTTAGTTTTATCATGGGGCGAGAATCTAAATTTAAAGAAAGCATAGCCAAATCTACACCTGTGGAGCCTAATCCCTTGGAACATCTTTCTACAGTATGACTGGAAAATTTATCATGTAGGCTGGGTATTATTAGTAACTGTGCTATTCTATCTCCTTGTGAAATTACTGATATGTCCTTTGGAGAACTGGCTATAATTTTTATTTCACCTTCATAATCGGGATCAATCACCCCAGGACTTATGATAAGTTCTTTTAGAGTAGAAGAGCTGCATCCCAATAATAAGCCTATGGTTCCTTTGGGAAGAGGTCCTTTTACCCCTGTGGGAATGATTTGAACTCCCATCTCTGGAGTTAGTACTGATCTGGCAGAGGCGCAGATGTCCAACACTGTGCTCCCTCTGGTTTGTCTGATGAGGGATCTGATGGACAATGTGTCCTGGGCACTACCCTGATGGGGTTGCTGGGTTCCTCCAGTGCTCTATATATTTGTGGTTTGGGGCCCCGGAGCATTGGAACCCCCTGTCCATTTTTTTGGCAATTGAGCCCAATGCCTTTCTCCATGATATCGTGGATAAACACCTCATCCTTGTTCATTTTTTGATAATTGAGTACCCTCTATGGTGGTTTGAGAACAGCACTCATTAGCCCAATGTCTCCTTCTATGGCATTGTGGCCAAATACCTGGTATTCTACTCCTTTGATACCTAATTTTGTTAAACCCTCCTCCTATGGGCGAATTCCTTTTAAAATGTCCTGTTTCTTCACATTGGTAGCATGTTCTTGGTCTGGCATCTAAAGCCTGTTTTACTGTAGCTGCCACAATTTGCCCTTGTTCATTAATGTATCTGGCAACTAAAGCCTGTTTTACTGCAGCTGCCATGACTTGCTCTTGTTCATTAATGTCTCTACATAATTAAAGAAATGTGTTTAAATCTTCATGTTTCCATGGTCTAATGATATATCTGCAACAACGATTCGCTTGCTCATAAGCCAGTTGTTTTAGTAATGGCATTGCTTGTTCTGTATTCCCAAAAACTCTGATAGCTCTTTGAATAAGCCTATCTACAAATTCAGCATAAGGTTCATTAGCTCCTTGTATTACCTTAGATAATTGACCTTGTAAACCTCCATGTTCTTGTAAAGTCTTCCATGCCTTAATTGCATCTACACCAATTTGTGCACATACACCATGATCATATGCAATTTGTTGCTGCTGATCTTCATAAGGTCCCTTTCCTAACAACACATCTAGATTTCTCTGAGGATAACCAGCTCCTGCATTTCGCCTAGCTCTCTCCTTGCAACATTCCTCATTGGCAACCTTCCATAACATGCATTGTCCTCCATTTAGCACAACATTACAGATATTAGCCCAATCCGCTGACTTCATGTTCAAGTTGTTAATGGATTCGACCATGATGACAGTGAAGGGTGCTTGAGGACGATAGGTTGTTACAGCCTCTTTTAGCTGCTTCACTGTTTTGAAATTTAAAGCATGGTAAACACGCTGCCCTCCTCCCTCAAATACAGGGCATGTTAATATTTGAGATCTTGTCTCAGGATCCTAACTATCAACTGTGGGAGTTGGGGGACTCCCAGCATAAGAACGTGGCCTTGTTAGTTGGACACTTATGTCATCTGGTGATAGAAAGGTGTTAGTAGCAGTCTCCTGTTGTAAATTTCCCCTGACGGTTTTTACTGTTTTACACTTTCTTTCTCTGTCTAACTAGCTTTAGAGGCCTTCTATTTTACTTGAATTTTTTCCTCTGTCTGACTAGTTCGAGAGACGTTCTCTTTTACTTGAATAGTTTCCTCAATCTGACTAGCTCGAGAGACCTATTCTTTTACTTGAATTTTTTCCTCTGTCTGACTAACTTGAGACACCTTCTGTTTTACTTGAATCAATATGTCTTCTCCTTCCTCTACCATTGACTGAACTGAAGGCTTTGGACTAAGCAAACAAGATATGAATGTCCACAATGGCAATGTGCCAACTGGCAAAGTCCCTGGGCTTTTCTTTTCTATTCTTTTTAAATCTGCACCATGATGGTTCCATTGTGATATATTTAACAACTCCTCCTTAAAAAGCCATGGTCTACATTTTTGTATTGTATCAACAAGTGCCGTGACTGCTCTTGATTTTACTGGGATGCCTCCTTCCTCTAACAATTTACTTAACACTTTTTTGGTTTGTTTTTTACTAATTTTTGATCCCATATTTCTACTATAATACAAACCAGCAAGATAACACCAAACAAAAAAGAGATAGAATGAAATAAAAATGGAACAACAAAAAATTATTATAGCCTTTCTTCCTATCTGTTCCTCAGACACAAATAGTTTTTCCTCAGATGTGAGCAGTTTTTCTTCCATCTCACTCATCTCCAGGGACAGGCAACTTAAAACAAAAGAGGAATCATAAAATGGCTACCCATCCTCTCGCCCTGCCCTCATGAGCGAGCAGTTTACCTTATCAGTTACCCTCAGTCGCTCCCCATGTGAGCCACCAAATGCCACAGTCTGGCTGGGCACAATCAGGATCCACTTGTCAAAAGAAACTAACTTTATTTTTAGAACCACACACGCCAAGCAAAACAGCCTCTCAGGAATAATCCTCAGAACCCCAACTCCCAACACCAGCTTCCCAAAAGCCTCTCCCTCCCACACAAGCCTCTATCCACTTCTCACAATCCTCCTGCTCTTGAGGCAGATTGGCTGGGTCACGTGGGCAGAGCCAAAAAAGTCCCCCAATGAGCAGCTCCATGGTCTGAATGGGCAGGGAAACAGCCCAATGAGCATCACCGCAGAGGAGCCAATCAGCTAGATGTTGCTGGGGCTTCTGTGAGCCAATCATAAGCTGGAAGTCTGAAAGGCGGGGAAACATCTCAATGAGCATCTCCAATGAGCATCACCACAGAGGAGACAATCAGCTAGAAGTTGCTGGGGCTGCTGTGAGCCAATCATCAGCTGGCAGCTGAAAGTTTGCTGGCAGCTGGAAGTTTGCTGTGGCCCCTTCGGCTGTGACTATCAATAGGATATGTATGCACCATTCACTGAAGTTAGTTTTCAGTAGTAGAAAACAAATATGAATTTCAGGTGGATGAATATTTCTGAAAATAATCTTGTGAAAAGTTGATTATAAATCCACATACTTGAACATGAATGAATTTAGGGAGTGTAAATAAGACACATATATTTCATATTTTGAAAAATCTGGAGAGTGTGTGTGTGTGTACACACACACACACACACAAATTTTAAAATGTAGCAACATATATGCCAATCGAAATTCACCATGAAATATACATCATTCACAGATCTAAAAATATTCAATTTTCTTAACAGGGATTTATGTATAATGTTGTTCTCCTAGGAAGCTCACCCATAGGTTCAATTTTCAGTTCCAACAGCATCTAGGAGGAGTGATCTCTTCTCAAAATTTGTATCTGCCAAATCAGCTACCTCACAAAAATATACACGTGATAAAAGGTAGGGTTCTTTATGTGCATATAAAATAGATGTGGTGAATAGGATACAGAGAAAGGGAGACAGGAATTCACATATTTGTTAACTTTAAAAACACATGGAGGACTATTTTAATTAAAAATTGACTAGAATTATAACACCTACCCTTTATCATGCAAAAGGCAAGTCCAAATATATACCATGCCTTCTCTGAACAGCTTCTATTTCTTTTCTGTTAGGATTCTTTTTCTCCATCATATTAGGATTAGTAGTCAGATTCTAGTACAGTATGGGTTAGTGTCAGGGATTCAGTATTTCAAATGGAAAATAGGAAAATGAATCCAATGTGTATGCAAACATATGCTAAACAAAAATCTTTCCACTCTCATCCAGAAAAATGCCTTGACATTACCTTCACCCCAAGTAAGACTCAATTAGAGGAGAAGAATTAGAAAATCTGTTAATACATATCTGGAATGGAAAATGCTTAGGAATTCACAACCTTGAAGGTGGTAGAGGAGTTTCCAAAAGTAAGGGAAAGGGTAAACACTCCAGAAACATGGAGTTCTGCTGGCCTAAAGACTTCTTGAGAAACTGCCTCTGAGGTTAAGCACTTGAAATATACATTGTTGTCAGAAGATTTAGCTTTCTTTGTAGTGACACCATCAAAGCTGGGTCTTCGTCTATGTGACCTGGAGGATGTTGTTTCTTATTTTCCTAATGAACATGTGGCAGCAGTTCTGAATTCTCTCTTTGTAGGTAAACTGTGGCAACTTGGGGCTAAGTGTCTCCCTGTTTGGACTGTGAACCCAGTTGGTCATCCTCCAGTTTTCGTGGTGTTTCTTGCTGCTGCACTTGGAGTTTGGTATTTGCTTCTTGAAATACAAGGATTTCAACTGGGGCACAGTGCTGGAGGGATTTCTTTCACATGTGGTGTGTAAGGGTCTGCAGAAAAATGCACCAACCAGGCTTCTATCGCACATGCTTGCCCCCTTGACCATAGCAACTTGATTCTGAACATTGCCCTGAAAAATCTCCATATAACAAGATGCCTTTACATATAAGGGTCTGCTGGCTGCAGCATGTCAGTCACAAGCCATTTGGAAGCCAATGGCAGATACACATTGCCCCAACACAGATGTTTTATGACACACCTGCACACCACTGCTCTAGGCCCCTACTCAGCAGTCTCCAAATTACTGGCATCTCTGTTCTACACCATTCTCATGAAACCAAGTCAATCAAGGCACTGTCTTGTACAATCATGATCAACAGCAGAAGATCCAAAGTTACTCCAGTGCCATCTGGTCATGGGAATTTCAAAAATGTCATGGTACTTATCTAGCCATTTTTCAAGGATGAAGTTGGAGGCACTGTGGGTTTAAATTCATTCAGGAAGCATTAAATGTTGAGGAAGTTTATTTCAATGAAAGTTCTGGAGAACTCTCAGAGGAAAGTCTTCCCAAAGAGTGACCAAAAAGTCACATGAAGCCAGGCCCATTGAGGTCTACAATCTGAGGTCCATGTGTGTTTTGACTCTCAACTATGGCTGCCAAGTCTTTCAGAATGAAATCATGTGATATCCTGGCTGAGATTCCCAGTGTTCTGTGGAAAGCCACCCTGGTCCAAGATCTCAGTTTCCAAGAGCGACTCTCATGCATGGCCTCCTAAAATACCAACACAATTCATGGCAATACTTCTCTGACGTCAGTTCTAGACCTCAGTCTCTAAGGGTATCACACCAGAGTTCAAGCCCAGGTGGACCCAGTCATCACTTCCAACCACCACACAAATAACCACAATTAAAACCAAAACACTCCCACAAGGCCCTCATCCTCTTCCATATAGACACTAATCATAACCTCTTGATGGAGTTTTCCATGAGGGGCGCAGCCCAAGACAGTGTTCAAAAGAGCTCCCTTGCCACTTATTTTCCTAAAGTCAGCGTGGCCTGGACACCCATCCTGTGAACCAGGAGTGATCAAATAGGCCTGCTGTTAATACTGCTCTGCTTCTACATTTTGAGGCCTACTGACTCATAGTGATAGATTCTTTATGTGATTTGAAGTCATGAGAAATCTCAAGCACCTATGGGCTAGCCTCTGCAGGGCTTTGAAGAAGTCATTTGACACAACGGATCACTATTCTCACTTGATGGATATCAGGAACCTGACAGAGGTAGGCTAGAGACTTCATCCATAATGACTGATTTTTTACCATTTTTGTTTTGGATACACACATGGAATCTTTCTTTAGATCCATGAGGTGCTGAGAATCTAAGCCACAGCCTCACACAGGGCCAAGAGGCTGAACCAGGCACATCCTTATCCTAAGCAAATAAACAAAGAGCGACAGGTGATGTGCATGCATTTCCATTTGAAAACAGTTTTCTTCAGTCTTCCCAAATGGGTGGACTGAGGCAAAGACCTCCTGACATTCAGGTCAACAGAACAATATGTAAGCAAAAGGCCAAAAGAAGGGTTTTTCCACGGAGACATTACTGGTCACACTGATATCTGTGTTTTCTGAGATGCTCCCATTTCCTTCAGCTATCCAGTACATGGCCATGTCACAGAGCTTGGAGGGGTACATATCTTGGACACAAATTCATGAGACTATTTTGGAGAGTGGCCAGAATTCAGGAAGAAAACATGAACTTAGGAATTTAGTAGGTGTTGCACATCTATAAGACAAGCCACAGTCCATTAATAAATTGGGCAGGATGAATGCTGGGAAGCTTCCTAATAGACAGGACACATCCTTGATGCATTCTCTTTTCTAATGTCTTCAACCATGGACACAGTGGAATACATAGATAAAGAAACACTCACCTTGTCAAACGACCTACTATAAAGAGTCCACTCCAAACCAAAAAAAACCGCCTTTTCCACCTATTCTCAGAAGATGAGACAGAACCAAAAACTCACACCCACACCCACAAAGGCACCTCCTTTCCCCAAGTAGGTCTGTGACTATAGAGTGTGTCCTCTGAATGGTGGGCCATACTATGTTACCCCAAAATGGCCTGTCTTGTCTCAGATCTGTTTTCTTTGGCCAACTCTGTGAAGTTGTGAGGATCCATTGGTGAGCCACTTTCTGCTTTCTCCGGAAGGGCCCCTCTTCAGAGCTTTTCTGGCATTTGGCCATCCTCACTTCAGTAGCTACCAAGAAAGACTGACTCTGTCCTTGGTAAACCAAAACAAGTGAGACCACTGGGACTGGTACTGGGACTGGCTCTGTGTGCCTGGTTTCCTGGATCCCAAGTTCAGAGATTCCATCACCAAGAAAGTGAGGTAGGTCACTTCCTTCAGGAACTGAATGAGGTCACAGCCTTGGCAACCACTTTGTCCTAACAGATGCTTCCAAGGGTCCCATGAGATGGAGGCTGCACCTACTTCCTCTGACATTTTCATAAGTTAGAATGGTATATCACCCATAGGTACTGGGGAACAGCTCTCCACAGAGGCTTGGTTTGGTCCATCTTCTCTACATTAAGAAGAGAGATTCTGATTAAGACACAACCCTTTATCCTGGCCATGTTTTTTGCCATGGAAGATGACTTTTGCCCTCTCAGGTCGTTCATAGCATCCTACATATTCTCCAGGGATTATTTCTACATGGACCTTTGAGGTTCTCAGCAGGTGGAAGATCCATACATTCCTGTATTGTAATACCAACTCTGTCTCTGCTCTTCTGTAAAGTTAGATTGAGGAAAAGTGTATGGTTAGGATTAATAACATGTTCAATATGGGTTAGGAATCATTCTGCGTGATGAACAATGTTATTGGAAACCTGCGATATTTACATGAAAATATAGGTGAAATATAAGTATGGAAATATAAATCTAGGTAAGATTTGAATCCCAGAAGGGAATTTGGCCCTTGAGTGGGATACTTAGCTTTGAATTATGTTCTGCACATATGTCTCAGATAAATCTATATGCAATGGCATAGATCCTTGTACCTTCGATGATTGAATGTAGAAGAGAGCATCCAGTTAAAAAAGGATTTTTGCTAGGATTAGGAATATAGTCGGTAGGATTACGAAGAAGATTGAGTATAGAATTTGGACCAAAAGTTCTTTAGCAATAGGGTTTCTGGTAGAGATTGAATATAAATGTCAGCACATGTG
This sequence comes from Callospermophilus lateralis, assembly GCF_048772815.1. Taxonomy (NCBI): domain Eukaryota; kingdom Metazoa; phylum Chordata; class Mammalia; order Rodentia; family Sciuridae; genus Callospermophilus; species Callospermophilus lateralis. The sequence goes on along the minus strand of NC_135320.1, from coordinate 1,581,829 downwards.
AAGAGTCAGTCACAATGATGAAATGGGGAAAAAAGTAGGAAAGCAGATGTGAATAGAGATTAGGAAATCAGGCAAATTATAAAATGAGTGAGAGGTTTAGACAGTTTCAACAGGGTGAGATTGAAAATGTAGTCTTAGGAAGAAACACATATGTAATCACCAATAGGATTGACATTTGAGAGCATTAGGCAACCTGGACATGGATGTTTTTAGTAATCCATGTTCACTTTCCATTTAGGCTTTGGGACAGTCATAAGTGTGACCTTTGCATTTTGTGTCCAGAATATTACTGAGATAAAATGTATATGTAGATCAGTTGACATGCATATTTTTTCCACCATTTCTGGGAGCAATATTTTGAAGATATACAAATTATTATTGGGAGTACACAGAGGTGTACCATGTGTCTATCAATATATAGACAATGCATGAATAGACCATACTGTGAATAAATGATATAACTGGTTTCACTTTGAATAATGGATTGAATTGATATCTGAAAGTATACAAGAAATCATATATTGATGTACAATCATTCATTTAAACCAGTTTTACATCTAATGGTAATATTAGTGTTATGTTTTATCATGACAGGTGTGTCAGTTTTGCTTCAAAAGTGATAATGGAAATCAAAAATAATGTGTTTGGAAAGAAGTGTCATAAAAAGAGAAGTCAAGAAACATGAAGGAATACATCTGTTCTGAAGAAAGAAGTGATTGAAAGCAAAACAAATGTGTATATATTTGCTAAATTGTGGATGAAATATACATCCTATGATGTGCATTAACTGGAGAAATAGTAATGTACCAGTGTTGAATAAAAATGAACGTCAAAATACACATTATATCACATAGGAATCTTCTTGCATTGATGTTAAACTGGGTCAGTTGCTGTATAAATATTAGAATTTTATTTTGGTGTTATAATACAATTTATTGTAGCACTAGCATGCCACAGAATGTAGAGGAAAGAGCAATGGATTTTTAGTTATAGCACTAATAATCTAGCATTTAATGATTATTTTGGGGAGTCTAGAAATTACATAAGGCTATGCAACATAATTTTTTGTATTTAACATTCATAAAATCTTGGAATTTTGGTAATATTTCTCCTTTTTTATTTTTTCAGTTGTTGATAGACCTTCATTTTATTTATTCGTATGTGGTGCTGAGAATATAACCCACTGCCTCACACATGCTAGACAAGCATGTTAACACTGAGCCACAAACCCAGCCCTTCCACTTTTATCTTTTCATCAAACACTCCTCTCCCTCTTCTTTACTCACTTTCTTCCTCATTTTCCCCCTTCTCTCTCTTCCGTTTTCATTTTCCCTCCATAAGTATTTTTCTCTCATAGCATTACAAACAGTACTATGCTATAAAATTTACATTTAAAACTGTTTTTTATAGTCATTCTTTTTTCTTGAGAAAATTTAAAAATTATAACCACCTGATAAATATATTACAATACATTTATTATGCATATGTATCTATATTCATGCATATGTGTTACATATATTATATATATACATATATATTTAAAAGTACTTTGATTAGCCTGTTAGAAATAATATAGACCAAGTCTTTCTTAATTCTCAAGTCTTCCAGAATTAACATCTTACAGTGAAAATCAAATAAACATATTTAAGTAAACAGGTATCATTCTTATTTATCAATACTGATAATTTAAGGTTTTTATATCACATTTAGCTGTAATATGGCATATTAACTCTTTTGAATTAGAGAAATTTTTTTTTGAACAACCTATTATTTAAGGACCATATGCACTGACATTTTAAATGGCTATCTTGTGATTTCACTTTCTTTCAATTGCGTATTAATTGCCAAATACTTATTTTAGTAATTTTCATATTCATAATTGATATAAAGTCAATTGTATAATTCTTTTTGTAAGTAGTTACTAATTACAGTAGGGACAGTATTAATAATTCTAAATCTTTATAAAAATGGTTCAAAAATATTTTCATGCAAAATTATGTATAATTGCATGCTCTAAATGTTTGATTGTTGATACATATAATAAAGAGCTTTTGATGAGTCTCTTCCCCAGTAAAACATAAAATGCAAAGATATAGTTGGGTATGTATGTCCAAACAAAGATAAGGAAAAAGACACATTATCATCTAGAAACTATTAAATAAAAGATGAAAAGAACAATCCAACACATTGTACCAACTTGTCAAATGAGGTAGTATTCTGGAAGAATAGCCTAAGTCTAGAACTGGTCCATGTCAAAATATTCACAAAAAAATAAAATATGAAAAATGTAGGAAATGCTATGAGTTTTTCATGAAGGTAAGTGAAATATCCTTTAATCTCAATTATGTGCATTTTTAAAAGCCAGTTTTCTGGTAAAATAAATTTGTGATAGTTACAACTACACAAAACAAAGTTTCTGCTTAGCAAAATGAATGCATCTCAACTCTTTTTTAGCTGATTTCTTCCCACTCAATTTTAAACCTTTATTTATTTATTTTTCATTGGTTGTTCAAAACATTACAAAGCTCATCATATATCATCTTTCATACATTTGACTCAATTGGGTTATGAACTCCCAATTTTCCCCAAATACGAGTTGCAGAATCACATCGGTTACACATTCACATTTTTATATAATGTCATATTAGTGACTGTTGTATTCTGCTACATTTCCTATCCCCTACTATCCCCTACTATCCCCCCTCCCATCCCCTTCCATCTTGTTTCTCTACCTCATCTGCTGTTGTTCACTTCTCTCCCTTGCCCCCCCCTTTCCCCAATTTTCCCTACCCCATTGTTTGAAGATGCTATCCTACTTCCATTGCATGCTTTTAGCCCCTTTTTCAAATATAAGAAAGTTGTAATTTTGAGGATTGGTTTCTGTGTCCTCTATTCTGTACCATTGGTCCACCTGCCTATTTTGTTACCAGTACCACGCTGTTTTTGTTACTATTGCTTTTAGTACAGTTTGAACTCTGGTATCACTATACCTCCAGATTCATATGTTCTGCTTAGAGTTGCTTTTGCTATTCTGGGTCTTTTGTTTTTCCATCTTCTAAGATCTTCTTCTCTCTCTCTCTTTAGGGTTCTGTAGTTTTCAGTATATAAAACTTTCTCCTCTTTTATTAGGTTGATTCCCAAGTATCTTATTTTATTTGAGGATATTGTGAATGGAGTGGTTTTCCTCATTTTCATTTCAGAAGTTGTGTTGCTGACATACAGGAATGCCTTTCATTTATGCGTGTTGATTTTATATTCTGCCACTTTGCTGAATTCATTTATTAACTCTAGCCGTTTCATTGTAGACCCTTTGGGGTCTGTTAAATATATTATCATGACATCTGCAAATAGCGATAATTTAAATACTTCTTTTCCTATTTTTATGCCTTTAATTTCTTTTGTCTGTCTAATTGTTCTGGCTAGTATTTCAAGAACTAAATTGAATAGAAGTGGTGATAGAGGGCATCCCTGTCTTGTTCCAGATTTTAGAGGGAATGCCTTCAGTTTTTCCACATTTAGGATGATGCTAGCCTGAGGTTTAGCATATATAGCTTTTACAATGTTGAGGTAAGTTCCTGTTATCCCTAGTTTTTCTAGTGTTTTGAACATAAAGTGATGCTGAACTTTGTCAAATGCTTTTTCTGCATATATTGAGATGATCATATGGTTCTTGTCTTTATGTCTATTGATGTGGTGAATGGCATTTATTGATTTCCATATATTGAACAAGCCTTGCATCCCAGGGATGAATCTTACTTGATCATGGTGCACAATTTTTTTGATATGCTTTTGTATTCGATTTGCCAGGATTTTATTGAGAAGTTTTGCATCGAAGTTCATTAGAGATATTGGTCTGTATTTTTCTTTCTTTGAAGTGTCTTTGTCTGGTTTCGGGATCAGGGTGATTTATCCTCATAGAATAAATTTAGAAAAGCTCCTTCTTTTGGTTTTTCTTGAAATAGCTTGAAAAATATTGGTATTAATTCTTCTTTAAAGGTTTTGTAGACCTCCGCTGTATACCCATCCGGTCCAGGGCTTCTTTTTGTTGGTAGTTTTTGATGGCTTCTTTCATTTCTTCCTTTGTTATTGGTCTGTTTAAATTGTGTGTGTCTTCCTGACTCAATCTGGGCAGATCTTATGACTTAAAAAATTCATCGATATCTTCACTATCTTCTATTTTATTAGAATATAGTGTTTCAAAATACTTTCTAATTATCTTCTGTATTTCTGCAGTGTCTGTTGTGATATTGCCTGTTTCATCCCGTATGTTATTAATTTGAGTTCTCTCTCTTCTTCTCTTCATTAGCATGGCTGTGGGCCTGTCAATCTTATTTATTTTTTCCAAGAACCAACTTTTAGTTTTATCAAATTTTTTAATTTTTTTGTTTCAATTTTGTTGATTTCTGCTCTAAATTTAATTATTTCTTGTCTTCTACTACATTTGCTGTTGTTTTGCTCTTCCTTTTCTAGGTTTTTGAGGTGTAGTGTGAGTTCATTTATTTGTTGATTTTTTTCTTTTGAGGAAAGAACTCCAAGAAATGAACTTCCCTCTTAAAACTGCTTTCATTGTGTCCCATCGATTCTGGTATGTTGTGTCTGTATTGTCATTTGTCTCTAAGAATTTTTTTTATCTCCTCCATTATGTCTTCTGTAACCCATTGATCATTCAGTAGCATGTTGTTCATTTTCCATGTGATGTAGGATTTGTCCTTCCTTCTTTCGTCATTGATTTCCAGTTTCATTCCATTATTATCAGATATAGTGCATGGTATAATCTCCATGATTTTATATTTACTAAGAATTGCCCTATGGCATAATATATGATCTATCTTTGAGTAGGATCCATGTGAAACTGAGAAGAACGTGTATCCACTTGATTATGGCTGATATATTCTATATATGTAGTTTATGTCTAGGTTACAGATTGTGCTATTGAGTTTGATAGTTTCTTTATTCAGTTCTTGTTTAGAGAATCTGTCTAATGCCAAGAGTGGTGTGTTGAAGTCACCCATAATTATTGTGTTGTAGTCTATTTGACTATTGAACTTGAGGAGAGTTTGTTTTATGAACATTGCAGCTCCATTGCTTGGTGCATACAAATTCATAATTGTTATGTCTTGTTGGTGGATGGTTTCTTTTAACAGAATATAGTGTCCTTCTTTATCCCTTTTGATTAACTTAGGTTTGAAATTGATTTTATTCCACATGAGTATGGCCAGTCCTTCTTGCTTCTGAGGGCCATGTGAGTGGTATGATTTTTCCCAACCTTTTACCTTCAACCTGTGTATGTCTGTGTATTCTTGGTTGGAATCCATTATTTTTCAGCATTTGTAATACATTGTTCTAGGATCTTCTCGCTTTCAAAGTCTGTGATGAAAAATCAGTCATTAACCTAATTGGTTTTCCCCTGAATGTAATCTGCCTCCTTTCTCTTATAGTGTTTAATATTCTCTCCTTGTTCTGTATGTTGGCTATCTTCATAATTATATGTCTTGGAGTTGGTCTATTATGGTTTTGAATGTTTGGGGTCCTGTAGGCTTCCAGGATTTGACAATCCGATCCATCTTTCGTCTCTGGGATGTTTTCTAGAATTTTTTTATTTAATATGTTCTCCATTCCTTTGGTTTGAATCTCTATGCCTTCTTCTATCCCGATGACTCTCATTTTTTATGACATCCAATATCTCTCGAATAGATTGCTAGTGGGATTTAAGCCTCTTTTCTGTGTTGATTATATTCTTTTCAAGTTGATAAACTTTGTCTTCATTATCTGATATTCTGACTTCTACTTGATCTAGTCTATTTGTAATATTCTCGTTTGAGTTTTTAATTTGGTTAATACTTTTCTGCATTTCTAGTATTACTGTTTGATTTCTTTTAAGATCTCTATCTCCTGGTAAAGCTCGTTGTTTGCCATTTGAGTTTGTTTGTTTAATTCACTTTCAAAATATACTTTTATTTCTTGGACTTGCTGCCTCATGTCTTCTCTAATATTCCTTTTCATCTGAATTAGGTATGCCTTAAGTTCTTTCCCTATCCCTGTTTCTGATGCTTCTAGATCCTCCTGTAGAATTAAGTTGTCCTGCATTGTTTGTACTCCTTCCTTTCCCTTGTTTTTTCATGATGTTCACGTTACTTTCCAGCTCTATTTGATTGCTGTGTTTCTGCTTTATTCTATAGATTTGTTTTGGTGTTGTGTATCTCTGTTGTCTCTCCTTTGTGTTGGTAGACTATGCCTGGTAAAGTGGATTCCACTTGTAGGGAATTCCGAAGGCCGAGCTCCAGTGACGTCACCCCTCTGCTTTGGCGGGCCCAGGCTCCTTGCCGAAATGTTCAAATACGGGGATGGAACTGGACTGTCTCCAGTTGGTTTCAGCTCTAGGTCACTGGCGGGTGGGCAATCACTAGCCACCCAGTGGCGCAGTTGGTCTCCTGCACGCCGGTGTTCTCCAGACGCCCAGTCACCCGGACAGCAGGTGGACTGTCACCTGCGCTTCTGCGTTCTTCAGCTTCCCAGTCACAAGGGCCTGGCCTCTAGTCCCCTGGTTTCTCCTGCTAGTCCTGGTTTCTCCTGCTAGACTAGATTTCCCCTGAGTGATGCTTCTCTGCAGTTCAATCTGTATTCTGGGCCTGTCATTTGTTGGGTGTGGAGGATGTCTATTGGGAACCCATACACTCTATTGTTTTGAGGATCAGTCAGACCAGATCTCCGGTTGCACATTTGGCTCGTTTTTCAGACCCAATTACCGGATCTCAGTGCTAAAAATCTTTCTTATAGGTTTCGGTGCACCCCCATTTTGCCGTAAGTTCTTAACAAGATAGTTTTTTGTGGTTCTAACTCGTTATTCACCTGTGCAGTGGCGCGTTACACTGGGTGTGATGCACTCTATTCGTGGCCATCTTGCAATGATGAAATATTATGATTAGTATGCAGCATTTACTGAAGTTAGTTTTCAGTATTAGAAAACAAATATGTATTTCTGGTGAATGAATAATCTGAATTTCTGAGAATAATCTTGTGAAAAGTGGATTATAAATCCACATACATGAATATGAATGATTTTAGGGAGTGTATAATAAGACACATATATTTCATATTTTGAAAAATCTAGAGAATGATATATATATATATATATATATATATATATATATATACACATACACACAGAAACACACATTAAAAAGTACAGACATTAAAAAGTAGCAATATATATGCCAATCGAAATTCAAAATGAAATATATATCTTTCACATATCCAAAAAAATACATTTTACTGAAAATGGATTTATGTATAATGTTGTTCAACTTGGAGGCTCACCCATAGGTTGAAATTTCAGTTCCAAAAGGGTTTAGGAGGAGTGATCTCTTCTCACAATTTGTATCTGCCAAGTCAGCCACCTCAGAAGAAAGTTTGTGTGATACCATGTAGTATTCTATATGAGCATATAAAAATACATGTGCTGAATAGGCGACAGAGAAAGGGGACAGGAATTCACATATTTGTTAACGTTAAAAACACATGGAGAAATATTTCAATAAACATTGACTATATTTATAACTCCAACCCCATATAATGCAAAAGGGAAGTCCAAGAATACACCATGCCTTCTCTGAACTGTTTGTATTTCCATTCTGTTAGGGTTACTATTCTCCATCATATTAGGATTAGTAGTCAGAGTCTAGTAGGTTATGGATTAGTGTCAGAGATTCAGTATTTCGAATAGAAAATAGGAAAATAAACCCATTGTGTTTGCAAATATGTGCGATAAAAAATCTTCCCACTCTCATTCAGAACAATGCCTTGACATTACCTTCTCCCCTAATAAGACACAATTAGAGGAGAAGAGTTAGAAAATCTGTGAATACATATCTGGAATGGAATATTCTAGGTTTTCACAAGCTTGGAGGTGGTAGAGGAGTTTCCAAAATTAAGGGACAGGGTAAACACTCCACAAACATGGAGCTCTGCAGGCCTAAAGACTTCTTGAGAAACTGCCTCTGAGTTTGGGCACTTAAAATGTATGTTGTGGTCCGAAGCTTTAGCTTCCTCTATAGTGAGAGCATCAAAACTGGTCTGCATCTATGTGACCTGGGGGACATGGTATCTTATTTTCCAATGAACATGAGGCAGCAGTGCTGAATTCTCACTTTGTAGGTAAACTGTGGCAACTGGAGGCTAAGGGTCTCTCTGTGTGGACTGTGAAGCTAATTGATCATGCTCTACTTTTCCTAGTAGAGCACTGGGAGTTTGGTATTTGCTTCACAAATACAAGGAGTTCAACTTGGTCAGAGTGCTGGAGGGAGTTCTGTCACGTGTGGTCGGTTAGGGTCTGCAGAAGAATGAAACAACCAGGCTTCTTTCTCACATAGTTTGCACCCTTGACCATATCAACCTGATTCTGATCATTACCCTGAAAGCTCTCCAAATAAAAAGATGCCTTTACAAATAAGGGTCTGCTGGCTGCACCATGTCAGTCATAAGCCATTTGGAAGCAAATGGGATAATCACATGGACCCACCACAGATGTTTTATCACACACGTGGCCACCACTGCTCTAGGCCCACTACTCAGCAGGATCCAACTTACTAGCATCTCTGTTCTACATTATTTTTATAAATTCCAGTCAATCAAGGCACTCTCTGGTATACTCATGATCAGCAACAGGACATCCAAAGATTCTCCAGTGCCACCTGGTCATGGGAATTTCAAAAATTTCAAGGCATTTATCTAGCCATTTTTCAAGGATGTAGTTGGGAGGCACTGTGGCTTTCAAGAACCATTAAATGTTGAGGAAGCTCATTTCAGTGAAACTCTGGAGAACTCTCATAGGCAACGCTTCCCAAAGAGTGGCCAAAAGGTTACATGAAGCCAGGCCTATTGAGGTCTACAATGTGAGTTCCATGTGTGTTTTGACTCTCAAGTATGGCTGCCAAGTCTTTAAGAATAAAATCATGGGATAATTTGGCTGAGATTCCCAGTGCTCTGTAGAAAGCCACCCTGGACCTTGATCTAAGTTTATAAGGGCAACTCTCATGCATGGCTTCCTAAAATCCCAACTCGATTCATGGCAATACTTCTCTGAGGTCACTTCCAGAACTCAGTCTCTAAGGGGATTCACACCAGAGTTCAAACCCATGTGGACCCAGTCATCTCTTCCAACTGCCACACAAATGACCACAATTAAAACCAAAATAGTCCCACATGGCTCTCATCTTCTTCCATATAGACACTCATCATAACCTCTAGCTGGAGGTTTCTTTGAGGAGCGCAGGACAAGACAGTGTCCAAAATATGCACTCTTGCTCGTCATTTCCATAAAGTCAGAGTGGCCTGGACACCCCTCCTGTGAACCAGAAGTGATCAAAAAGGCCTACCATTAATACTGCTCAGCTTCTCCAATTTGAGGCTTACTGACTGTGGGGTTTAGATTCTTTATGTGCATTGAGGTCATGAGAAAACCCAAGCACCTATTGGCTAGCCTCCGCAGGGCTTTGAAGAAGTCATTTGACCCAAAGGATTCCTACTCTCACTTGATGGAGGTCAGGAACCTTACAGAGGAAGGCAAGAGATTTTATCCACAATGACTGCTCTTTTGGCCATTTTGGTTTTGGATGCACACTTGGCATCTTTCTTTAGATCCATCAGGTGCTGAGAATGCAAGCCACAGCCTCACACATAGCCAACAGACTGGCTCAGACACATCCCGTTCAAAAGCAATTACTCAAAGAGAGACAGGTGATGCTCATTCATTTCCATTAGAAAACTGTTTTATTCAGGTTTCGCAAAGTGGTGCCTTAGGCAAAGACCTTCCTGACATTCAGTGCTACAGAACAATAGGTAAGCAAAGGCCCAAAGCAGGGATTCTCCATTGAGACTTTCATGATCACACAGATATCTGAGTTTTCTGAGATTCTCGTCATTCCCTTCAGCTATCCAGTACACGGCCATGTCACAGAGCTTGGAGGTGCTACATATCTTGGTCACAAAACCATGAGTCTATTCTGGAGAGTGGCCAGAATTCAGGAAGAAAACAGAAACTTAGGAAGACAGCAGGTCTTGCCCATCAATAAGGCAAGCCTCCGTCCTTTCATAAATTGGGCAGGATGAATGTGGGGAAGCTTTCTCCTAGACAGGACACATCCATTGATGCATTTTCTTTTGTAATGTCTACAACCATGGACACAGGTGGATACACAGACATAGAAACACTTGCTTTGTCAAATGACTTACTAGAAACAGTCCACTCTACACCAAAGAAACCGCCTTTCCTACCTATTCTCAGAGCATGAGACAAAACCACATACACACACTCATTCCCACAAAGGCACCTTTTTCCCCCAAGAGGGTCTGTGACTATCAAGAGTGTCCTCTGCCTTGTGGGCCATACTATGTTCCCCCGAAAAGGCTTCTCTATTCTCAAATCTGGACTCCTTGGCCCACTCTGTGAAGTTGTCAGGAGCCAGCGGTGAGCCAATACCTGCTTTCTCAGGAAAGACTCCAATTCAGATCTTTCCTGGCATTTGGCCATCCTCACAACTGTAGATACCAAGAAAGATTGACTCTCTCCTTGATAAATCCAAACAAGTGAGACCTCTGTGACTGTTATTGGGCCTGAATCTGGGTGCCTGTTTTCAGGGATCCCAAGTTCAGAGAGTTCCATTACCAAGAAAGTGAGGTAGGTCACTTCCTTCATGAAGTGAATGAGCTCACAGCCTTGGCAACCACTTTGTCCTAACAGTTGCTTCCAAGGGTCCCATGAGATGGAGGCTGCCCCTACTTCCTGTGACACTTTCACAAGTTAGAATGATATATCAACCATTGGTACCGGGGAAAAGATCTCCACACAGGCCTGGTTTGATCCATTTGCTCTATATTAAAAAGAGAGAGGCTTATTCAGACACATCCCTTTATACTGACCAGGTTGTTTGCCATGGAAGCTGACTTTTGCTCTCTCAGGTCCTTCATAGCAGTCTACATCTTCTTTGGGGATCATTTCTGCATGGATCTTTGATATTCTCAGCAGGTGGAAGATCCCATACATTCCTCTTTTGTAAGGCCAACTCTGTCCCTGCACTGATCTAAAGTTAGATTGAGGGAACAGTGTATGGTTAGGGTTAATAATATGTTCAATTTTGGTTAGTAATCATTCTGCTGGATGAATAATGGTATTGGAAACCTGTGATATTTACAAGAATATATAGGTGAAATATAAGTATGGAAACAGAAATCTTGGGAAAATTTGAAGCCAAGTAGGGCATTGGGCCCTTGAGTGGGATACTTAGCTTCGAATTATATTCTGCACAGATGTCTCAGATAAGTCAATATACAATGAAATTGGATCTTGTACCTCGGATGATTGAATAACAAACAGAACATCTAGTCAAAAAGGGATAGTCCGTAGGATTACCAAGATAGTCAGCATGTTTATAAAGAAGAGTGAGTATAGGATTTGGACCAAAAGTTCTTTACAATTAGGGTTTCGGGTAGAGAGTGAATGTAAATGTCAGCACATGTGAAGAGTCAGTCACAATGATGAACAGGGGAAAATATGTAGGAAAGCAGACATAAATAGAGACATTAGGAAATCAGCAAAAGTATAAAGTGTGTAATTGGTTTAGACATTTTCAACAGGGTTGAGTTTGAATATATAATCTTAGGAAGAAACAAATATATTGTCACAAATAGGACTGAATTCGAGAGCATTAGGTAACCAGGACTTGGATGTTTTTTTGTAATCCATGTTCACTTTCCATTTAGGCTTTTTTAAAATCATAAGTGTGACCATTGCATTTTGTGTCCAGAATATTATTGTGATAAAATGTATGTGTAGATCAGGTGACATGAATATTTCCTCCACCGTTTCTGGAGCAATGTTTTGTAGACGTATAATTTAGTATTTGGGGTAAAAATAGGTGTACCCTGTGTCTATGAAAAAGCAGATTATGCATGAATAGACCATACTGTGTATAAATAATATAACTGGTTCCACTTTAAATAATGGATTGAATTGATATCTGAAAATATAAAAGAAATCTCATATTGATATGCAATCATTCATTCCAACCACTTATACATCTAATGGTAATATTAGGGTTATATTTTATCCTGAAAAGTGTGTGAGTTTTGCTTCAAAAGTGATTATGGAAATCAAAAATAATGTGTTTGGAAAGAAGTCTCATGAAAAGAATAGTCAAGAAACCTGGAGGAATTCATGTGTTCTGAAGCAGGAAGTGATTGAACGTGAAACACATGCATATGAATTTGCGAACTTTTGAATGAAATATATACAGTATGATGTGCATAAACTGCAGAAATAGTAATGTAGCAGTGTTGAATAAAAATGAACATCAAAATACACATCATGTCCCCTAGAAATCTACTTGAATTGATATTAATCTGGGTCAGTTACTGTAGAAATATTAGGATTTTTATGCACCATTTACTGAAGTTAGTTTTCAGTACTAGGAAACAAATATGTATTTCAGGTGGATGAATATTTCTGAGAATAATCTTGTGGAAACTTGATTTTAAATCCATATAAATCGCAAAACATTATAAACAAAAAACACACACAGACATTAAAATGTAGCATAGTATATGCCAGTTGAAATTCATCTTGAAATATATATCATCCACTGATCCAAAACTATTTGTTTAATTAACTTGGATTTATGAATAATGTTGTTCAACTAGGAAGCTCCCCCATAGTTTGAATTTTCTGTTCCAACAGTGTTTAGGAGGAGTGATCTCCTAAATGTGTATGCAAATATGTGCTACACAAAAATCTTTCCACTCTCATCCAGAACAATGGCTTGATATTACCTTCGCCCCAAGAAAGACACAATTGGAATAGAAGAGTTAGAAAATCTGTGAATACATATCTGGAATGTAAAATGCTCGGGAGTTCACAACATTGGAGTTTATAGAGGAGTTTCCAAAAGTAAGGGAGAGGCTTCATAGACCCAACCTGATTTTTTATTAAAATTGGGAACCATCTTGCCACAAAGCCGTGAAAAGATAATTTTGGCTTTACTCTAAATTACTGCAAATTCTGAACCTGCTTGGAATGCCTGCCCGTGCCTTGAACTCATCCACACCTGGCTCTCTGACCAGATAACAGTACTTTCTGAAACTTTAGTGATATCTCATAAATATTGGCCTTCCCTGGCCAGACAACGACCCTCTCTGAGGCTCTAATGGTCCTCATTATTTCTGATATTGGGGCCAGCAAAAAAAAAAAATGTAAACTACCATTATTTTGATGCTTTCAAAGTTTTGTTATCTGTAACCACCCGTTTGTGTAACTTTCTGGGCTATATAGCTGGGCTGTAGGAAAGGTGGGGTTGCTGTCTTGTTCCCGCCATTTTTGGAAGGAGAGGCAGCCCAGCCTGTTGAAATAATAAGCTTGCCTTAATTTGATTTTAATTGGAGTCAGTGGTCTTTTCTTGCATCCTAGTCCAAAATTTTGGAGCTCCCCAGCGAGATGACTCTGCCCGAGCAGATCACAAAACCAGACTGCTGAAAATTCTGAAGCTGGCCTTCCCTCCAGGGCACTGGGCTGGAGAACCACTCTAGGGGGTGCACAACTTGAGATGTTCCAAGGCCTTGGAGTGAGCCGTCAGTCTGGGGAGCACTGCAGTGAACCACCACACTAAAACTATTATCAAGCCCCTGGTGGAGGAGGCCTCCATAGGTAAGTGGCGCCTTTATAACATCTGATATCTGGTTAAGGGAGATCTTTTCTGATGACAGAGAGGTGGCCTGGGGAGGCTCACATACACTCCTGTCCAGGACAGTAATGAGAATCATGCTGTCCTCTGTTCTGTTCTGTAGGGAATTCCTCTGGAAGGGTAGAGAGGTGCCGATGGGCACACACATGCTCCTACCCTGGAGCTTTAGCAAGGTTTTTCATTGCTCCTCTGTTTTTCTGTTTCGGCACCAGGATTCTGTTTTTCTGCGTTTTGTTCTGTGGTCTATATGTTTCTTGTTGTTTGTTTTTGTGCGTTTTTTTGTTTGATTTCTGAGGTAAAATTTTAAGGATATTGGACGTGAAAAAGGGTAACAAAGCACGTAAGCCTGACACCCTTTGGACTGTGTTTTAAGGAACTGTGATGAACTTTACCCACCTTTGTTAAGCAGGAAGAAAGAAGCCCCTAGCTGGCTGCCTGGAGCACACCCACTGCACAGGGCATTGCCTGCTGGGGAACGAAGAACTGAGTATATCCCAGGTTAACAAGTGAAACTCTTTAAAATCCCTTGTCCCTCCAAATCATGAGAGTCACAACCTTTTGGCAGAGTCCCCTTGTTTTTCCTTTGTTAGCAAAGCAATAAACCTCCATTTTCTTTTTCTCAAAACCCTGTCCTCATTATTAAATTGGCATTAATTTGCTTCAGGGTCAGAAACCGAACTTTAAGTTACAAATTTTGATACCCGCCCCCGTCCCAGAACTTTTTGAGAGCTGACAACTGAAATGTTAGGAGATGGAGCATGCTTGGAGTGGACTCGAAACAGAAGAGCTAATCCTGTAAGTAAAAGGAGCGACTGAGGGACCCCAGCAACTGCCAAAGCCCTGTAGCTTCATGGAATTCCCTCCTTCCTTCCCTGCACTGTAAGCATTATGCCACCTCTGTCTTCTTTTAAAAGAGAAAAATAAAAAGGGGACACAAAATGCAGTAAAGTCACCATGGAGACCCTTGATTTTACATTTCAGGTAGCTTCTCTGTGAAAACATCTGGTCCCCTTGTGGGGACATCTGTGGTGCCACTGGTGTAGGAGATTTTTCTCTTATCTGCTCTGTTTTAAAGGCTTCTGTCTGTCAGCCATATTCTGGAGTTCCTTTCTGTCTGTCTTGTGCCTTTGTTTCTGGCCCTTTAAGACATGTGCAATAATGTGTTTATATTATAAATTGTTTCTTGAGAATGATCTTAGCTGAATGTGTGTCTAAATGATGATGTTTTATTGTAACAATCTGGTATCTGAATGCGTTTTTTGAAGCATTGCACAATCTTGCAGTTAAAAGTCGGGTTTACGTAATTGTTTAGTTTATGATTTCAGATAATTCATGCCAGAGAACATAAATACTTTGGATGGAAAACTAAAGAACTCTACTTCCAAGTTGGCAAGTAACTTCCCAATCATGCAGTCTTTTTTTCTCCAATTTTGAATTGGTTAGCCTGGGAAAATGTCACTGTGTTTACCAGTGCATTAATTTGGACAAGGATAGTAAATCATAGTATGGTATCTGTTGACAAAACAAGATGTAAAGATATAAAATTTTGTGAATTGTATCTTAAACTTGTATCATAATTTTCAACATCCTAACCAGAAAATTATGGTTAAAATGCCTTAGGCCTGAGGTGTCTGCTCAGAATAGCAGTTTTTTCCTGCTCCTTCCAGACCTCAGCCAGGACTTCTGTTGAAATGCAAATGAAAGTATCTTGAAAGCTCAGTAGGAGACTGATCTGAGGCCTAAGGAAAAAAAAATGGTAAATTGTATGTTATTTACTAATTACCGGCCAGTCATTTTTTCTAGGACTCATAATTTTTTCTTAGATTCTTTTTTTTTGAGTTCATGATTTTAATCCTATAGACCTAGGTTAATGTTTTTCTGATCAGTTTTATCTTTGACCAACTGTGGAGTTTTAAAAACATTGCAATGGTGATTTCACGTGTGAAAAGCTACAAGGCCTTCACTATTATTAGGTGTGCACACTTTTGTTATGTGTTGTATGTCTATATATATATATATATATATATATATATATATATATATATATATAATATGTCCGTATATCATTCATATGATACACAAATTAACATATATATGGAGCACTCATATAAAAAAGCGCTCATAAAAACAAATTTTAAAAAGTGGACCACAGATCTTTAATTCACGTGGTTTAAATGTTTCAATTTAGATTGGATAAACAGATAAATATAAATGTCTTCAAATTTATGCCTATAAGTTTTTCTAGGTGTTCAAAAATCTAATAAAATATTATTGTCTACCAAAGGTCTATATGGCTTTGTTCTAGGACTTTTCCTTCAACCAAAAAATGGTTTACACTGTTCAATACATTTGTCTAATATTTTGATTAAAAAGTAAAGTAAATTTGATTTGGATTTACTCATTCATGAGTGCTTTTGTTTGATATCTGATTGATATACTAAGGTCTATCAATTTTTAGTACAAAGTCTGTATAAAATGTTTACAATCTTATACAGACTTTCTACTAAAGTCTGTGTAAGATTGTAAAAATTAGTCATGTGTTAAAGAGAAAAAATTTCTTAAAACATAAGTTTACTCATAACATTGTGTTTATTAAGTTTTATTTTTTCCAGAGCAAGCAACCATAAAAATTAAACAACTGTTTAAAACAGAACTGTTATTTTAGAGCACTGTACTGCCATTTCTTTAAAAGCTAAACTTGGTTAATGTAGAAACATCAATGTAACTGTGATGCTATTAATGTGCTCATATCTTCCAGTTATACAACTCTATAAGGTAGAAACTTTAAAAGAGCATTATATCAAGCTGTTTTTCTGAAGTTGTATGGTAAATAAAATATATATTGAGGATTTATTTACCTATTATCAATAAGATATGTAAAGTTTTCTCTTACACTTTACATTGTGGAACAATTTAAATGTATTTTTAAATTAATGAGAGCCTAATCTATTTGAATGTTAAAAACATTCAGCCATTCTTTAATTCATGTTTTAAAAGTGATATTATATGGTGTTAGCTAATGTTCATGTGACCTCAAACAATTTATGTAAACTTTGTAAAAGGATATTTAAAAAATATAGATCAGCTTTAGAACTAAAACACTTAAGATTTATAAAGAGCCCTGTCTTACCTGAGATAAGGCTCTGTGTCCCATCTTACTACATGTGAGAATGACTGCGAAAGCAGTAGGTCAGATTTTATTTCATTTAAAGTTATGTTCAAAAGTTTTGTTTTTTCTTTTTTTTTTCTCTCAAGTTTACTAGGATCTCAAACAGGGAATATAAAGTATAACTCACCCAAAAAATTCAGGGTAGCATTACATTAACTAAGTATTTTTACTCTTGTTAAAAGATTTTGTTTTTTAATTTGCTTATAAGTGATCTAAAGATTCCCTGTTGGTGTTTTACAGATTAAATTAACCCATGTTGCTTTAAGAACACAGCATGGGTTAATTTAAGATAATAAGTCATCACCTACAAGACAGACAGAATAATACAGACCCCAATTAATAAAAAGATAAATAATTATTAAGTTATAGGCATTAAAACCCAGTACTCTTAATATAAGGCTGTTAAAATTTATTTCCTGGATGTTTTAGATTAGGATTTAAAAATTAAAGTTAAATTAAAAGGGCCAAGAAAACCAGTATTTGCCTCTTGCCTTCTGAGTCAGTCTGAATCCAGGAAACAGGGGACTTCTCTAAGAGCTTTGCAACTCTGGGCCACAAAACCTCCCCATCAGGGAGATTAATGAGATCATTGCAGAACAGAAAGCATATCAGTGCATTTGCTACTAAGAGGAGAGTCATCAGAGAAGGAAGACTTCCCTGATGCTTCGAGGGAAGCCACATATTCAAGCAAGACCTGGACCCACCTAGCGCAAATGGCACTAGCAGAACTGAGAAGCTGCTCTCATGTTTCCCCAGGAATGACTCCCATGAAAGTTCAGCTGACTGTTAACAATAGAGAGAAACAAAAGTCAGTTTGACTGCTTCATCTCAAACACTTAGCAAAGACAGTTGAAAGCAAAATACAGCCATTCCTGGTCATTTAAATAATAATAATAATAATAATAATAATAATAATAATAATAATAATAATAATATTTTAATGTATACAATTTATATTAGCCTCCCAAAATAAGTAAGACTGGAGGGTACAAAGAAGGATTCTCAGACAGGAATGCCTGATAACTATAAAAAGAGGCTATCAAGAGGAGCTGCCAGAGGCAGAAGTTTTTAGTTTAAGGCCTACAGATATTTCTAACCTACACAGGTAGATTTGGTGTTTGCTAGTACGATTATCCAGCCCTGAGTAACAGAATTAAAGATTTCTCTATTAGACACAGAGGTCATACTAGTAAAAGGATTTTGCAAGATCAGATGACATTAAATTATTAAACTGTATCTTATGGGTGGGACAGCTGTAACACTAAAATTTAAATATTAAGTTGACAGTCCTGATAACTGGGGATATTAAAGACTGGTGAGGAAACTTCTGTACAGTGACATGTTCTAGCTGCTGCATCATTTATTCAGTACTCATGCATTTTGTTTCTCTCATAGAAGAACCCATCCCCAGATGACTTTACAACCTGTTCTTCCCCAATCAGACTTCAAAACCAACTGACATCTAAAAGGCAATTCATATCCCTCAACTGACTTCAAAAAGGCAACTCATGTCCCTCATGCCGTGCCCCCTCACGTCACCCTCTCTCAGCTCAGAAGACGCCAAAATGAGAGACGCCTCTCTACTTACAACAATGGAGGCAAAAATAAATAGACTATCAATATAAGTAATTAATTAAGTCAGGTAATATCAGGGATACCAGTTTTCGGTGAGTTCTAAAAATTTCGAGACTGTTACCTGAGGGATTAAAATTTCCTCAGTCCTCTTCCCCTACCCTATCAAACATTTGAAAGGGACACATAAGAAAAGGGGGAAATGATAGACCCAACCTTATCTTTTATTAAAATTGGGAGCCATCTTGCAACAAAGCCATGAAAAGATCATTTTGGTTTTACTCTAAATTACTGCAAATTCTGAACCTGCTTGGAATGCCTGCCCATGCCTTGAACTCATCCATGCATGGCTCTATGACTAGGTAGCAGCCCTCTCTGAAACTTTAGTCACACCTCATTAATATTGGCCTTCCGTGGCCAGACAATGATCCTCTCTGAGGCTCTAATGGTCCACATAAATTTTGAAGTTGGGGCTAGCAAAAAAAAAAAATGTAAACTACCATTAGTGTGATACTTGTCAGAGTTCTGTTATCTGTAACCCCCCTTTTATGTAACTTTCTGGGCTATAAAGCTGGGCTGTAAGAAAGGTGGGGTTGCTCTCTTGTTTGTGCCATTTTGGGAGGGAGAGGCAGCCCAGCCAATGGAAATAATGAGCTTGATTTAATTTGATTTTAATTGGAGTCAGTGTTCTTTTCTTACATTCAAGTCTAACATTTAAACACTCCACAAACATAGATCTCTGCCGACCTAAAGACTTATTGAGAAACTGCCTCTGAGGTTGGGCACTTGAAGCATATGTTGTTGTCAGGAGCTTTAGCTTCTTTTCTGGGTCTGCATCTATGTGACTGGAGAGCATGGTTTCTTATTTTCCAATGAACATGAGGCAGCAGTGCTGAATTCTCTCTTTGTAGGTAAACTGTGGCCACTGGGGGCTAAGTGTCTCCCCGTGTGGACTGTGAAGCCATTTGGTCATCCTTAGTTTTTGTGGTGTTTCTTGGTGCTGAACTGGGAGGTTGGTATTTGCATCACGATATACAAGGAGTTCAAGTGGGACACAGTGCTTGAGGGAGTTCTGTCACGTGTGGTGGGTCATGGTCTGCAGGAGAATTCACCAACCAGGCTTCTATCCCACATAGCTTTCCCCTTGAACATAGCAACCTGATTCTAAACATTGCCTTGAAACCTCTCCATATAACAAGATGCCTTTATATATAAGGGTCTGCTGGCTGAACCATGTCAGCCACAAGACATTTGGAAGTGAATTGGACAACCCCACCTCAGATATTTCATCACACACCTGCACACCACAGGTCTGGGCCCACTACTCAGCAGTCTCAACTTACTGGCATCTTTGTTCTTCTCCATTTTCATGAAACCCAATCAATCAAGGCACTGTCTTATACCCTCATGATCAGCAACAGAAGATATAAATGTTCTCCAGTGCCACCTGGTCATGGGAGTTTCAAATTTTTCAGGGTATTTATCTAGCCACTTTTCAAGGATGAAGTTGGAGGCACTGTGGGTTTCAATTCATTCAGGAACCAATAAAAGTTGAGGAACTTAATTTCAATGAATGCTCTGGAGAACTCCAAAGCCAAGGCTTCCCAAAGAGTAGCCAAAAGGTCACATGAAGCCAATTCCATTGAGGTCTACAATGTGAGGTCCCTGTGTGTTTTGACTCTCAACTATGGCTGCCAAATCTTTCAGAATGAAATCATGTGATATCCTGGCTGAGATTCCCAGTACTCAATGGAAAGCCACCCTAGGCCTTGACCTCAGTTTCCAAGGGCGACTCTCATGTGTGGGCTCCTAAAATCCCAACACAATTCATGGCAATACTTCTCTGAGTCAGTTCCAGAACTCAGTCTCTAAGGGGAATCACACCAAGTTCAAGCCTTGGTGGACCCAGTCATTTCTTCCAACCACCACACAAATGAACACAATTAAAAACAAAACACTCCCACATGGCCCTCACCTTCTTCCATATAGACACTCATCATTACCTCTAGCTGGAGGTTTCCATGAGGGGCACAGCACAAGACAGTGTCCAAAATAAGCTCCCTTGCCCCTCATTTACCAAAAGTCAGGGTGGCCTGGACACCCTTCCTGTGAACCAGGAGTGAGCAAATAATCCTGGCCATAGTACTTCACTGCTTCTCCAATTTGAGGCCTACTCATTGTCAGGTATAGATTCTTTATGTGATTTGGAGTCATGAGAAAACCAAAGCACATATGGGCTAGCCTTTCCAGGGCTTTGAAGAACTCATTTGACCCAAATAATCACTATTCTCACTTGATGGAGGCCAGGAACCTATCAGAGTAAGGCAAGAGACTTCATACACAATGACTAATATTTTTGCCTTTTTAGTTTTGGATGCACACATGTGATCTTTCTTTAGACCCATCAGGTGCTGAGAATCTAAGCCACTGCCTCACACAGTGCCAAGAGGCTGATTCAGAAACATCCCTTTCCAAATCAATTAAGCAAAGAGCCACAGGTGATGCCCATTCATGTCCATTTGAAAACTTTTTTCTTCAGTCTTCCCAAAGGGGTGGCCTGAGGCAAAGACATCCTGATATTCAGGGCAACAGAACAAAAGGTAAGCAAAAGGCCCAAAGCAGGATATCTCCACTGAGACTTTCTAGGTCACACTGATATATGAGTTCTCTGAGACGCTGGCCATTCCCTTCAGGGACCCAGTACATGGCCATGTCACGGAGCTTGGAGGTGGTACATATCTTGGACACAATAACAAGAGCCTATTCTGGACAGTGGCCAGAATTCAGGAAGAAAACAGAGACTTAGGAAGATAGTAGGTGTTGCCCATCCATATGCCAAGCCACACTCCATTCATAAATTGTGCAGGATGAATGCTGGGAAGCTTTCTACTAGAGAGCACACATCCATTGATGCACTCTCTTTTCTAAAGTATAAAACCATGGACACAGTGGAATACACAGACATAGAAACACTCACCTTGTCGAAGGAATTACTAGAAACAGTCCACTCCAAACCAAACAATCTTCCTTTTCTACCTATTCTCAGAACAGAGACAAAACCACACACCCACACTCACAAAGGCACCTCCTTCCCCCAAGTAGGTCTGTGACTATGCAGAGTGTCTTCTAACTGGTGGGCCATACTATGTTCCCTGGTAATGGTCTGTCCTGTCTCAGATCTGGTCTCCATGGCCAACTCTGTGCAGCAGTAAGGAGCCAGCGGTGAGCCACTACCTGCTTTGTCAGGATAGGCCCCTCTTCAGATCTTTCCTGGTATTTGGCCACCCTCACATCAGTCGCTACCAAGAAGACTGACTCTGTCCTTGATACCAAACAAATGAAACCACTGGGACTGGGACTGGGACTGACTCTGGGTGCCTGGCTACCTGGATCCCAAGTTCACAGAGTTCTATCAACAAGGAAGTGAGGTAGGTCACTTCCTTTAAGAAATGAATGAGGTCACTGCCTTGGCAACCACTTTGTCCTAACAGTTGCTTCCAAGGGTCCCAAGAAATGGAGGCTGCCCCTACTTCCTTTGACAGTTTCACAAGTTAGAATTGTATATCAACCTTAGGCACCCAGGAACAGCTCTCCACACAAGCCTGGTTTGGTCAATCTTCTCTATATTAAGAAGAGAGAGGCTGATTCCAACACCATCCTTCATACTGACCACGTAGTTTGCCATGGAAGATGACTTTTGCTCTCTCAGGTCCTACATTGCTGCCTACATCTTCTCCAGGGATGATTTCGGAATGGACCTTTGAAGTTCTCAAGAGGTGGAGGATCCCCTACATTTCTGTATTGTAAGAACAAATCTGTCCCTGCTCTTCTGTAAAGTTATATTGAGTGAACAGTGTATTGTTAGGGTTAATATCATGTTCGATTTGGGTTAGGAATCATTCTGCTGGATGAATAATGATATTGGGAGCCTGCGAGATTTATAAGAATATAGAGGTTAAATTTTTGTATGAAAACATAAATTAAAGTAAGATTTGAATCCCAGAAGGGCATTGGGACCTTGATTGGGATATTTAGCTTTGAATTACTATCTGCAAAGATGCCTCATATAAATCAATATACAATGGGAGAGGAACTTGAAAGTTGGATGATTGAATGCAGAACAGAACATCCAGTCAAAAGGGAGAGTCAGTAGGATTAGGAAGATAGTCGTTAGGTTTAGCAAGTAGAGTTAGTATAGGATATTTAACAAAATTTCTTTATCAATATTATTTCGGGTCGAGAGTGAATGTAAATGTCAGCACATATGTAGAGTAAGACACAATGATGAACTGGGGAAAATATTTAGAAAAGCAGATATCAATAAAGACATTAGAAAATCAGGCAAAGTATAAAGTGAGTGATAGGATTAGACATTTTTAACAGGGTTGAGATTGAATATATAATCATAGGAAGAAACAAATATGTAGTCACCAATAGGATTGACATTTGAGAGCATTAGGCAACTTGCACATTGATGTTGTTAGTAATCCATGTTCACTTTCAATTTAGGCTTTGGTACAATCCTAAGTGGGACCTTTGCATTTTGTTTCCAGTATATTACTGTGATAAAATGTATATGTAGATAAGGTGACATGATTATTTCTTCCACCATTTCTGGGAGCAATATTTTGAAGATGTATAAATTAGTATTGGGGGAACAAAGAGGTGTACCCTGTTTCTATGAATATAGAGATAATGCATGAATAGACATTACTGTGAATAAATAATATAACTGGTTCCACTTTAAATAATGAAATGAATTGATATCTGAAAATATATAAGAAATCTTATATTGATATAGAATCATTGATTCCAACCACTTATACACCTAATGTTAATATTAGGGTTATGGTTTATCATGAAGTTTGTTTGAGTTTTGCTTCAAAAGTGATTATGGAAATCGAAAATAATGTGTTTGGAAAGAAGTCTCATGAAAAGACCAGTCAAGGATCACCGAGGAATTCATGAGTTCTGACGCAGGAAGTGATTGAAATTGAAAAAAAATGCGATAAATTTGCTAACTTGTGAATGAAATATATATCCAATGATGTGAATAAACTGAAGAAATTGTAATGTACCAGTGTTGAATAAAAATGAACATCAAAATACACATCTTGTCCCATAGAAATCTACTTGCATTGATGTTAAACTGGGACAGTTACTGTAGAAATATTATGATGCGTGTGCACGATTCACAGAAGTTATTTTTCTGTTTTTTCAAATTTTTATTGTTGGTTGTTCAAAACATTACCTAGTTCTTGATATATCATATTTCACAATTTGATTCAAGTGGGTTATGAATTCCCATTTTTACCCCGTATACACATTGCAGAATCACATCAGCTACACATCCATTTATTTACATATTGCCATACTAGTGTCTGTTGTATTCTGCTGCCTTTCCTAACTTCTAGTATCCCCCCTCCCCTCCCTTCCCCTCCCATCTTCTCTCTCCATCCCTCTACTGTAATTCATTTCTCCCCCTTGTATTATTTTTCCCTTTGCCCTAACTTCCTCTTCCTGAGGGTCTCCTTCAAAATTCATGAAATTTCCATTCGCTCTTCCTTTCCCTCCCACGTCTCATCCATATTTAATGTTAATCTTCTCATGCTCTTCATCCCTACTGTATTTGTAGTTACTCTCCTTATATCAAAGAAGACATTTGGCATTTGTTATTTAGGGATTGGCTAGCTTCACTTAGCATAATCTGCTCTAATGCCATGCATTTTCCTGCCATTTCTTTGATTTTTGTCATTTTTTAATGCAGAGTAATACTCCATTATGTACAAATGCCACATTTTTATGCATTCATCTTTTGAAGGGCATCTAGGTTGGTTTCACAGTCTTGCTATTGTGAATTGTGCTGCTATGAACATCGATGTAGCAGTATCCCTGTAGCATGCTCATTTTAGGTGTTTGGGGAATAGACCAAGAAGGGGATTAGCTGGGTCAAATGGGGGTTCCATTCCCAGCTTTCCACGAAATCTCCATACTGCTTTCCAAATTGGCTTCACCAATTTGCAGTCCCACTAGCAATGTACAAGTGTACCATTTTCCCCACATCCTCGCCAGCACTTGTTGTTGTTTGACTTCATAATGGCTGCCAATCTTACTGGAGTGAGATGGTATCATAGGGTGGTATTGATTTGCATTTCTCTGACTGCTAGAGATGGTGAGCATTTTTTTATGTACTTGTTGATCGATTGTATGTCCTCCTATGAGAAGTGTCTGTTCAGGTCCTTGGCCCATTGGTTGATTGGGTTATGTGTTATCTTATTCTCTAATTTTTTTGAATTCTTTGTATACTCTGGATATTAGGGCTCTATCTTAAGTGTGAGGAGTAAAGATTAGTGCCCAGGATGTAGGCTCCCTCTTTACATCTTTTATCGTTTCTTTTGCTGAGAAAAAACTTTTTAGTTTGAGTAAGTTCCATTTGTTGATTCTTGTTATTAACTCTTGTGCTATGGGTGTCCTATTGAGTTATTTGGAGACAGACCCCACAGTATGTAGATCATAGCCAACTTTTTATTCTATCAGATTACCTGTCTCTGACTTGATATCTAGCTCCTTGATGCATTTTGAGTTAACTTTTGTGCATGGCGAGAGAAAGGGATTCAGAGTCATTTTGTTGCATATGAATTTCCAGTTTTCCCAGCACCATTTGTTGAAGATGCTATCCTTCCTCCATTGCATTCTTTTAGCCTCTTTATAAAATATAAGATAGTTGTAGTTTTGTGGATTGGTTTCTGTGTCCTCTATTCTGTACCATTGGCCCACCCACCTGTTTTGGTACCAGTACCATGCTGTTTTTGTTACTATTTCTCTGTAGTATAGTTTGAAGTCTGGTATCGCTATACCACCTGATTCACACTTCCTGTTTAGCATTGTTTTTGCTATTCTGGGTCTTTTATTTTTCCATATGAATTTCATGATTGCTTTCTCTATTTCTACAAGAAATGCCATTGGGATTTTGATTGGCATTGCATTAAACCTTTAGAGAACTTTTGGTAATATCACCATTTTGATGATGTTAGTTCTGCCTATCCATGAACAGGGTATATTTTTCCATCTTTTAAGATCTTCTATTTCTCTCTTTAAGGTTCTGTAGTTTTTTTTTGTATAAGTCTTTCACTTCTTTTGTTAAGTTGATTCCCATGTATTTTATTTTTTATGAGGATATTGTGAATGGAGTGGTTGTCCTCATTTCCATTTCAGAGGATTTGTCACTGATATACAGGAATGCCTTTGATTTATGCATGTTGATTTTATATCCTGCCACTTTGCTGAATTCATTTATTAGCTCTAATAAATTCTTTGTAGACCCTTTGGGTCTGCTAGGTATAGAATCATGTCTCCTGCAAATAGTGATAATTTAAGTTCTTCTTTTCCTATTTTTATGCCTTTAATTTCTTTCGTCTAATTGCTCTGGCCAGTGTTTCCAGAACTATGTTGAACAGAAGTGGTGAGAGAGTGCATCCCTGTCTTCTTCCAGATTTTAGAGGGAATGCCTTCAATTTTTCTCCATTCAGAATGACGCTATCCTGAGGCTTAGAATAGATTGCTTTTACAATATTGACGGATGTTCCTGTTATCCCTAGTTTTTCTAGAGTTTTGAACATAAAGGGATGCTGTACTTTGTCGAATGCTTTTTCCGCATCTATTGAGATGATCATATGGTTCTTATTTTTAAGTCTACTGATGTGATGAATAACATTTATTGATTTCTGTACATTGAACCAGTCTTGCATCCCAGGGATGAATCCTACTTGTTCATGGTGCACAATTTTCTTGATATATTTTTGTAACCAATTTATCAAAATTTTATTGAGGATTTTTGCATTTTTCCTAAAATAGCTTGAAAAGTATTGGTATTAATTCCTATTTAAAGGTTTTGTAAAACTCTTCTCTATATCCATCTGTTCTTGGGCTTTTCTTAGTTGGTAGTCTTTTGATGGTTTATTCTAGTTCCTCAATTGATATTGGTCTCTTTAGGTTTTCTATATCCTCCTGACTCAATCTGGGCAGATCATATGACTTAAGAAATGTATCGATGCTTTCACTATTTTCTATTTTATTGGAGTATAAGAATTCAAAAAAATGTATGATTATCTTCTGTATTTCTGAAGTGTCTCTTGTGATATTGCATTTTTCATCCCGTATGCTAGTAATTTGAGTTCTCTCTCTTCTTCTCTTTATAAGCATGTCTAAGGGTCGGTCAATTTTATTTATTTTTTCGAAGAACCAACTTTTAGTTTTGTCAATTTTTTCAATTGGTTCTTTTGTTTCGATTTTTTTAATTTCAGCTCTGATTTGAATTATTTCTTGCCTTCTACTTCTTTTGCTGTTGTTTTGCTCTTCTTTTTCTAGGATTTTGAGATGAATTATGAGATCATTTATTTGTTTTGTTTTTTTAAAGAAATGAACTCCAAGCAATGAATTTTCCTCTTAGAACAGCTAACAATGTGTGCCATAGATTCCAATATGTTGTGACTGTGTTTTCATTTATCTCTAAGATTTTTTTAATTTCCTTTTTGATGTCTTCTATAACCCATTGATCATTCAGTTACCTATTGTTCATTCTCCAAGTGATGAATGATTTTTCCTTCTTTCTTTTATCGTTGATTTTTAGTTTCATTCCATTATGATCAGATAAGATGCATGGTATTATCTCTACTCCTTTATATTGTCTAAGAGTTGCCCTGTGACATAAAATATGATCTATTTTTTGAGAAGGATCCATGTGGTTCTGAGAAAAAAGTGTAACTGCTTGATGTTGGGTGGTATAATCTATATATGTCAATTAAGTCTAGGTTATTAATTGTGTTATTGAGCTCTAGAGTTTCTTTATTCAACTTTTGTTTGGAAGATCTGTCCAGTGGTGTGAGAGGTGTGTTGAAGTCTCCCATGATTATTGTATGGTGGTCTATTAGACTCTTGAAATTGAAAAGACTTTTTTTGATGAACATAACTGCACCATTGTTTGGGGCATATATATTTATGATTGTTATGTCTTGTTGGTGTATCGTTCCCTTGTGCAGTATGTAGTGTCCCTCTTTATCCCTTTTGATTAACTTTGGCTTGAAATCTGTTTTATTTTATATGAGAATGAACACTCCTGCTTGTTTCCGAAGTCCATATGAGTGATATGATTTTTCCAACCTTTCACCATCAGTCTATGTATGTCTTTTCCTATCAAATGAGCATATTGTTGGTTCTTTTTTTGTGATCCATTCTACTAGCCTGTGTCTTTTAATTGGTGAGTTTAAGCCATTAACATTTAGGGTTATTATTCAGATATGTGTTGTTCTTACAGCCATATTTGTTTATTTATGTTACTAAATATGGTTCGTTTTCCTCATTGATTATTTCCTCCTCTTTACTGTCCTACCTCCTACTGTTGGTTTTCATTGATATTTTCCATTTCCTCTTCCTGTAATGTTTTTCTGAGGATGCTTAGAAGAGATGGTTTTCTAGCTTCAAATTCTTTTAACTTTTTTTTTATCGTGGAAGTTTTTAATTTCATCTTCCATCCTGAAGCTTAATTTTCCTGGATACATGCTTCCTGATTGGAATTTCTTTTCAGTGTTTGAAATATGTTGTTCCAGGATCTCCTAGCTTTCAGAGTCTGTGTTGAATGATCAGCTGTTATCCTGATTGGTTTTCCCCTTAAGTGTATTCTACTTCCTTTCTCTTGTAGCTTTTAAAATTCTCTCCTTATTCTATATGTTGGGCATCTTCATTATAATGTGTCTAGGTGTGGATCTCTTATGATTTTGCACATTTGGCGTTCTGTTGGCTTCTAGGATTTAGGATTTTGTCTCATTCTTCAAGTCTGGGAAGTTTTCTCATATTATTTCATTGAATAGATTGCTCATTCCTTTGGTTTGGACCTCTATACCTTCCTGTATCCCAATGACTTTTAAGTTTGGTGTCTTTATGTTATCCCATATTGCTTGGATGTTCTGCTCATGGATTCTTAACAGTCTTGCTGAGCTGTCTATGTTCTTTACGAGTTGAAATACTTTGTCTTCATTGTCTGATGTTCTATCTTCTAAGTATTCTACTCTGCTGGTAGTATTCTCAATTGAGTTTTTAAGTTGGCTCATTGCTTCCTGCATTTCTAGGATTTCTGTTTGTTTGTTTATTTTAACCTCTATCTCCCTGTATAGTTGATCTTTTGCTACTTGGATTTTTTATGTAATTCATTGTCGAAGTGATTATTCATTGTCTGATTTTGCTGTCTAATGTCTTCCTTGAGACTCCAGAACATCTGAAGCATGTATATCCTGAATTCTTTATCTGACATTCCATCTGCTGCAGCTATTACCTCTCCTAAAGTTGAGTTGACCTGCATTGCTTGTGGTCCTTTCTTTCCTTGTCTTTTTATACTGCTCACGTTACTTTCTACTTGGTGAAACTTTTGGCTTTTAAAAATTTTCCCCCTATATATTTATATTGCTCTTGTATAGTGGAAAAGTCTCCATTGCAGGGGCGGTCAGCAGCTGTTCTGCTCCTCCAATTGGGGTTATCTGTCTACCATGCTGACCGGCCACTGGGCTTGTTGTGCCGGTCAGTCGCAGGTCTGCCTACCTTGCAGCCGTGGGTGGCAGCTGTGCTCTCCTCCTCCTCCAATTGGTGAGACGTATTTACCATACCCTCGAACCCCTGGGCTTCTTCTGCCAGTCTCTTGCAAGTCTGCCTACCTTGCAGTCATGGTCTGCGGCTCTTCTCTGCACTTACTAAAATTGGGGTGACGTGTCTACCACACCAGCGGGTCAATCTGCCTGTCCTGGGCGCGTGTGGCAGCTCTGCTCTTCCCCTACTCCAATTGGGGTGATTTGACTACCATGCCTGTGGGCTCCTGAGCCTGTTCCGGACGTGGGCGGAAGCTCTTCTCTGCCCCTATTCCAATTGGGATGACGTGTCTACCATGCTGGCAGGTGGTTGGCCCTATTCCCTCAGTCGGTCGCAGGTCTGCCTACCTTGCGGGCACGTGCGGCGGCTCTGCTCTGCCCCTACTTCAAATGGGGTGATGTGTCTGCCGTGCCAGCAGGCCACTGGGCCTGTTCTGCTGGTTGGTCCCAGGTCTGCCTACCTTGCAAGCACGGGTGGTGGAGCTGCTCTGGCTCTTTTCCAATTCATGTGACGTGGTTACCACACCTGCGGACCACTGGGCCTCTTCTGCAGGTCGGTCGCAGTTCTGCCTACCTTGCGGGCTCGGGAGGCAGATCTGCTCTGCCCCTACTCCAATTGGGGTGATGTGACTACCATGCCAGCGGGTCGTTGGGCTTATGCCAGATGCGGGCGGTGGCTCTGATCGGGCCCTACTCTAATTGGGGTGACGTGACTACAACGCCTGCGGTTCGCTTGTCCTGTTCTGGGCACAGGCGGCAGTTCTGCTCTGCCCTTAGACCAATTGGGGTGATGTGACTACCACGCCGGTGGGTCGCTGGGCCTGTTCAGGGCACGGCCGGCGGCTTTGCTCTGGCCTTCTGGCTTGATGACAAAGTGAGAGAGACTCGGGTGTTTGTGACTCACTTTCTTTACTGGGAGACCAACTGTTTCTGTTGCCGCTGGTATCGATGAAGTTACCTCCCCCACTGCTTTCTGACATCAGATCTCTGCCATGTTGGTATCCCATGTGAATGGCAGCATTTCATTCCCTTTGCCGGGTTACCAAAGCAACGGGTGAGTCCTGACCGGCCCTCACAAGCCCTGTCTCAATCCTGTTGCCACTGCTTATAAAGGCTCGGTTGATATTTAACTCCACAGTATTCAGCAGGACCCAGACTGAGAAGCAGATTCTGCAGGTTCTTTAGCCCTGGGCCAGAGCAGTTCCGGGACCCAGAAATCAGCCGCTCCGGGTTAGGTGTATGTTCTGATAGGAGCAGGCTCCAAGAAGTAATTTCCTTGGGTTCTTTAGCACTGAGCCTTAGTAATTTGTCTGCAAGATGCAGGTGAATGGTAGCCAGAAATTACCTATTCTATATCTGAATGAGCTGTGATCAGTCGAAAACAGGGATGGTGATGTCAGCTCTCCAAGATGGTGGCCGCTTGCTTCCTCTGTGGTCTGACGGGTGTGAAGAACTGAATTGGACAGCTTCTTTCCCCCGTCTCAAACCCAGAATTCAGCACTGAGCACAGTGACTGCACAGCTGGCAGGAGCCCCCAGAATCCACAGCACTGTATATTTGTGTTGCTATCTCGTCGTTTCCCAGCGGGCACCGCAGACTCTAGCCATGGGGCAATTTGCTGAATAAGCAGCGTGACCCTCCGTGCAGAAAAATCGCTCGCATTTGAGCGACCGTAGCTGGTCCTCGTACGATAGAAATCCTTCCTCTAGGTTCTGGAGGACCCCAATTTTGCTGGAAATTCCTAACAAGATAGATTTTAACCGTTCTAACTCATCATTCTTCCACAAAGTGATGCAGTACACAGGGGTGATGAACTCCCTTCGCCGCCATCATATGATCCCCTGAAGTTAGTTTTCTGTACTAGGAAACAAATAGGTATTTCAGGTGGATGAATATTTCTGAGAATAATCTTGTGAAAATTGGATTATAAATCCACATACATGAATATGAATGAATTTATTGAGTGTATAATAAGACACATATATTTCATATTTTGAAAAATCAGGAGAGTGAGTATATATATATATATATATATATATATATATATATATATATATTTACACACACACACACACACACACACACACACACACAGACATTAAAAATTAGCATTATGTAGGCCAATCAAATTCACCATGAAATAAATATCATCCACAGATCCAAAAATATTCCTTTTACTGAACATGGATTTATTTTGTTCAACTAGGAAGCTCACGCATAAGTTGAATTTTCAGTTCCCACGGAGTTTAGGAGGAGTGATCTCTTCTAACAATTTGTATCTGCCAAATCAGGTACCTCACAAATATGTACGTGTGATACCATGTAGGATTCTATATGTGCATATAAAAATACATGTGCTGAATAGGCTACAGAGAAAGGGAGACAGGAATTCACTTTTTTGTTAACTTTAAAAACACATTGAGAACCATTTCAATTAAAAAATGACTAAATTTATAACACCAACACTTTATCATGCAAAAGGCAAGTCCAAATATACACCATGCCTCCTCTGAACTGCTTGTATTTCTATTCTGTTTCGGTTATTTTTCTCCATTATATTAGGATTAGTAGTCAGAGATTAGTAGGGTATGGGTTATTATCAGGGATTAAGTATTTTGTATAGAAAATAGGAAAATGAATTAAATGTGTATGCAAATATGTGCTACACAAAAATCTTCCAACTCTCATCCACAACAATGCCTTGATATTACTTCGTGCAAAGTAAGACACAATTAAAGGAGAAGAGTTAGAAAATCTGTGAATACATATCTGGAATGGAAAATGCTCAGGAGTTCACAAACTTGGAGATGGTAGAGGAGTTTCCAAAAGTAAGGTACACGGTAAACACTCCACAAACATGGAGCTCTGCTGGCCTAAAGACTTTGGGAAACTGCCTCTGCACTTGAAATATATTTTGTTTTCAGGGGATTTTGCTTCGTTTCTAGTAAGACCATCAAAGGTGGGTCTTCATCTATGTGACCTGGATGACATGGTTTCTTATTTCCCAATGAACATGAGGCAGCAGTGTGAAAATT
Source organism: Callospermophilus lateralis (assembly GCF_048772815.1). NCBI lineage: Eukaryota > Metazoa > Chordata > Mammalia > Rodentia > Sciuridae > Callospermophilus > Callospermophilus lateralis. Next base: position 1,549,689 of record NC_135320.1, on the reverse strand, counting down.
TCTCTTTGTAGGTAAACTGTGGCCACTGGGGGCTAAGTGTCTCCTCGTGTGGACTGTAAAGCCATTTGGTACTAATCCACTTTTCGTGGTGTTTCTTTATGCTGCACTGGGAGTTTGGTATTTGCTTCATAAAATACAAGGAGTTCCACAGGAACAAAGTGCTGGAGGGAGTTCTGTCACTTGTGGTGGGTAAGGGTCTGCAGGAGAATGCACCAACCAGGCTTCTAACCCACAGAGCTTGCACCATTCACCATAGCAACCTGATTATGAACATTGCCCTGAAACCTCTCCGTATAACAAGATGCTTTTAAATACAAGGATCTGCTGGATGCAAAATGTCAGTCACAAGTTATTTGAAAGCCAATGGCAGATAAACATGGCTTCACCACAGATGTTTTATCTCACACCTGCCCACCACTGCTGTAGGCCAACTACTCAGCAGGCTCCAACTTACTGGAATCTCTCTTCTACACCATTTTCATGAAACCAAGAAAGTCAAGGCACTGTCTGGAATACTCATGATCAGCAACAGGAATCCAATGTTTCTCCAGTGCCACCTAGTCATGGGAATTTCAAAAATTTCATGGTATTTATCCAGCCATTTTTCAAGGATGAAGTTGGAGGCACTGTGCGTTTCAAATCATTCAGGAACCATTAAATGGAGAGGAAGCTCATTTCAGTGAATGATCTGGAGAACTATCACAGGCAAGTCTTCCCAAAGAGTGGCCAAAAGGTCACATGAGGCCAGGCCAATTGAGGTCTACAATGTGAGGTCCATGTGTGTTTTGACTCTCAACAATGGTTGCCAAGTCTTTCAGAATAAAATCATGTGATATCCTGGCTGAGATTCCCTGTGCTCTGTGGAAAGCCACCGTGGGCCTAGATCTTAGTTTCCAAGGGTGACTCTCATGCGTGGCCTCCTAAAATCCCAACACAATTCAGGGCAATACTTCTCTGAGGTCAGTTCCGGAACTCAGTCTCTAAGGGGAATCACACCAGAGTTCAAGCCCAGTTGGAACCAGAAATCTCTTCCAACCGCCACACAAATGACCACAATTAAAATCAAAACACTCCTACATGGCCCTCATCTTCTTCCATATAGACACTAATAATAACCTCTGGCTGGAGGTTTCCATGAGGGGCACAGTCCAACACAGTGTCTAAAATAAGCACCCTTGCACCTCATTTTTCACAAATCAGGGTTGCCTGGAAACCCTTTCTTTTAACCGGGAATGATCAAATACCCTGTCATTAATATTGCTCCACTTCTTTAATTTGAAGACTACTGACTATGGGATTTAGATTCTTTATGTGAACTGGAGTCCTGAGAAATTCCAAGCACCTATGTGCTAGCCTTTGCAGGGTTTTGAAGAACTCATTTGATGCAAAGGATCCCTATTCTCACTTGATGGAGGTCAGGAACCTTAAAGAGGATGTCGAGAAACATCATCCACAATGAATGCTTTTTGGAAATTTTGAATTTGGGTGCACACATGGAATCTTTCATCAGGTGCTGAGAATCTAAGCCACAGTCTCACACAGGGCCAAAAAGCTGATTCATACACATCCCTTTCCAAAGCAATTAAGCAAAGAGCCACAGGTGATGCCCATTTATTTCCATTTGAAACCTGCTTTCTTCAGGCTTCACAAGGGGTGGCCTGAGGCAAAGACCTTCCTGACATTCAGGACAGTAGAAGAATAGGTAAGCAAATGGCCCAAACACTGTTTCTCCACTGAGAATTTCCTGGTCACACTGATATCTGAGTATTCGGAGATGCTAGAAATTCCCATCAGCTATCCAGTACATGGCCATGTCACAGAGCTTGGAGGTGGTACATTATTTGGACACAAAATCATGAGCCTATTCTGGAGAGTGGCCATAACTCAGGAAGAAAACAGGAACTTAGGAAGATAGTAGGTGTTGCCCATTGATAAGGGAAGTCACAGTCCATTAATCAATTGGGCTGGATGAATGATGGGAAGCTTGCTACTAGACAGGACACATCTATTGATGCATTCTCATTTCTAATGTCTACAACCATGGACACAGTGGGATACACAGACAGAGAAACAATCGCCTTGTCATACTACTTACTAGAAATAATTCATTTCAAACCAAACAAACCGCCTTTCCTACCTATTCTCAAAACATCAGACAAAACCACAAACCCACACCCACTCCCACAAAGTCACCTCCTTCCCCCAAAAAGGTCTGTGACTATCCCGAGTGTCCTCTGACTGGTGGGCCAGACCTTTTTCCCCCGAAATAGCCTGTCGTGTCTCAGATCTGGTTTCCTTGGTCAACATTGTTAAGTTGTCAGGAGCCAATGGTGAGCCACTTACCTGCTTTCTCAAGAAAGGCCATTCTTCAGAGCTTTCCTGGCATTTGGCCATCCTCACATCAGCAGGTACCAAGAAAGACTTACTCTGTCTTTGGTAAATCCAAACATTTGAGAGCACTAGGACTGTGTCTGGGACAGGATTTCAGTGCCTTGCCTCCTGGATCCCAAGTTCAGAGAGTTCCATCACCAAGGATGTGAGGTGAGGTCACTTCCTTCAGGAACTGAATGAGGTGACTGCCTTGGCAACCTCGTTGTCCTAACAGTTGCTTCCAAGGGTCCCAGGAAATGGAGGCTGCCCCTAATTCCTGTGACACTTTCACATGTTAGAATGGTATATCAACCATAGGCACCCAGGAACAGCTCTCCACACAGGCCTGGTTTGGTCCTTCTTCTCTACATTAAGAAGAGAGTGGCTGATTCAGACACATCCCTTCATCCTGACCAGGTTTTTTGCAATGGAAGATGACTTTTGCTCTCTAAGTTCTTTCATAGCTGCCTACAACTTCTCCAGGTATATTTTCTGCATGGACCGTTGATGTTCTCAGCAGTTGGAATATCCCTTACATTCCTGTATTGTAAGACCAACTCTGTCCCTGCTCTTCTGTAAAGTTAGATTGAGGGAACAGTGTATGTTTAGTGTTAATAACAGGTTCGATGTGGTTTAGGAATCATTCTGCTACATGAATAATGGTATTGGGAACCTGTGATATTTACAAGAATATATAGGTGAAATATAAGTATAAAAACACAAATCTAGGTAAGATTTGAAGCCCAGAAAGGCATTGGGCCCTTGATTGTGATACTTAGCTTTGATTTATTTTGTACACAGATGTCTCAGATAAATCAATATACAATTACATAGGACCTTGTACCTTGAATGATTGATTGTCAAAGATAACTTCCAGTCAAAAAGCGACAGCCGATAGGATTAGGAAGATATTTGGTAGGATTAGAAAGGAGAGTGAGTATAGGATTTGGACCAAAATTTCTTTAGCTCTAGGGTTTCAGGTAGAGTGAATGTAAATGTCAGCACATGTGAAGAGTCAGTCACAATGATGAACTCTGGAAAATATGTAGGAAAGCACATATCAATAGAGGCATTAGAAATTCTGGCAAATTATAGTCAGTAGTGAAAGGTTAATAAAATTAGTACTTGTCACTTCCTGTTTTTCTGTATGCTTAACAAAACACTGTTGAAATCTCGAGAACTGTTTGCTAATCTTATTCCCAGAATGTGCTGTGCCCAACTGCCAAACTGCAGAATGTACTCCCTCAACCAGTTGCATGCAAACCGCTCACTTGCCCGGACCCATCAATAAACTCCCCCCCCTGCCCTCTCCAAGGAAACTATATAAGCTCTGCTTGAGCTGTTCTCAGGGCTCTCTGCTCTATTCAAGTGAGCTCTGAGCCCCAGCATGCTGGGCACCCAATAAACCCTTTGCTTTGTCATCAGACAGTCTCTTGGTGGTCTCTTTCCCTTATTGTCACTGGACCTTTACATATGGAGGTTCCACCGAGATCCAGCAGCGGCAGACGAGAGACCCCAACAGACTCCTCTCGGGATAAGAAAGGCGCCTCTTTCTGGTTTCAGGTTTCAGGTCAGGGCTTGGCAAAACGGATGTCGATGAAGAGTGTGCACTCTCTCTGACGGTGGCTGACAGTCATGTCACAGAGCCACAGGCCACGTCCCTGGGGGACGGCAAAGAGGACTTGGGAAATCGAGGAACAATAGTCTCCACGACTCAGTGATATTTTGTTTCAGATTCGGTATTGACAGCCCATCGGGTATTTCCTACTACTCAGTCCTGATCTCAGTGTTGGACGTCCATATCCTTTCTTTATTGTCTTGTCTTGTCTGTGTCATGTGTTGTTGCTTTTACTGTTTGTGTATCTATCATTATGGGACAGAGCACTTGAATGCCTGTGTCCCTGACCCTTGATCACTGCACCAGAGTTCGCATAAGGGCTCAGAATCTTACTTTTTCAGTAAAATGCTGGACATGGCAGACTCTTTGTTCCTCAGAATGGCTCACCATTGAATTTGGATTGCCCCTGGTAGGATCTTTCTACTTCCCACTAATATAAAAGTCAGAGATATTGTCTTTCAGCCAGGGCCACATAGATACCTGTGAAGATGGCCACTGCCTATCAACCCGAGGACGAGGGGAATCAACATCGATATCAAGAAAGAGACTTTGTCTACATAAGAAGACATCAGGTATCATCCCTGTAACCCCACTGGAAAGGACCATAGCAGGTGCTATTTATTACACCTACAGAAGTAAAGGTAGACAGAATCACTTCCTGGATCCATACCTCTCATCTCAAGCCTGCACCCTCTCCAGACTCTGGCTGGAAACTGGAAAAGCCTGGTAACCCTTTCAAATTGTGTATTCGCCATGTGGAAAAGGCTATAGACTCTCCCCTTGACCACCAGTAGTCCTAAACCTGATCATCCCGTTCAGCAGCAATGGCTGATCACAAATACTACTGGACAAGAAGTATTGTGTATCTCGCATACAGCCCACTTAGGAACCTGGTGGCCATCTCTTCACCCAGACATTTGTCAGCTGGCTATAGGTCTTTCCTATTGGGATATCCCTGATGAAGAGGATCCCACTAAAATTCCATTAAATCCCTTCCATACCATAGATAATGGAAACAAATGTTATGGATGTAGGGACACGCGAGCCAGATGCAGGTGGGCTAGCCTAGATAACTATGTTTGCCCGGCGGACTATCAAAGACACAAACAGTCATGACTGTGTGGGGGGAAAGCCGACTTCTTCTGTAAGTCATGGGGATGTGAGCATACAGGGACTGCCTGATTGAACCCAAACTCCTCATCAAATTCTGTACACAGAATTAGCCATATTACCAATTAGACAACAAAAACCGATGGCCCCCAGAGGGGTCTCTAGATCCTCAAATTCTGCCTGACCTTTTTAACTTCTACAAGTGCTGAAAAGGGTGAAAGGAGATTCCCCTACGTGTAGGCCTTTTCCCTCCTTTGCTCACATCCTGAACAATGCTTCTCCGATCGATCCTCACCTGCAGCCTTCTGCTCCAGACTCTCTGCTGTTATTCCCACATCAGCAACCTGATTTCTCCCCTCCAATTACTAGACAAAAGGCAGAAAATCTGCCAGTTCTCAGACCATTGCCCCCTTGCTGAGGGAGCAGGTACTGAACTACCCCACAATTCCCTCACTCCTCTCTTCTCCTGTCAGTGCCTGCACCGGGTCCCACCAGGTCCTCTTACCAGCTAACCCAAAGCTCAAACCAGCTGAGGGGAGCCCTCTGACCCCTATCCAAGATGTAATGAAAATGGCCTTTAAAATTGCTTTGTCATAACTGAAAACAGGTTATGAAGAATTTAAAGTCCCTCACAGGCTTTTTGGGATACTAACTCCCATCTTCCCCTCTGCTCTACCTGTACTACTGCTCAAGATTTGTTGCTAGGAAATCCCAAACCCCTTTCCCATTATTGTTTTACATCTCTGCTACCTCATTCTCAGATACACGGAGCTGCTCACAGCCACGCGTTCCCCGTCTTCGCCCTCTGTACCAGGCCCACAGAAAAGTCTTAACTGACCTTCTCCAGAAATCTTCACCATGGCTGACTTTAGGACTTTCAGCAAAAGAGTCCCTATAAATGAGTTCAATGTAGGTAAACTTCCTCTTATCAACAGGGTTGTGTTTCAATATATAATCTTAGGAGGAAACAAATATGTAATCACCAATTAGATTGACACTTGAGAGCATTAGGCAACCTGTACAGGGATGTTTTTAGTAATCCAGGGTCAATTTCTATTTATCCTTTGGTACAATCATAAGTGTGACTTTTGCATTTTGTGTTCAGAATATTACTGTGATAAAATGTATATGTAGATCAGGTGACATGAGTATTTCTTCCACCATTTCTGGGAGCAATATTTTGAAGACGTATAAATTAGTATTGGGGGTACAAAGAGGTGTACACTGTGTCTATGAATATAGAAGTAATGCATGAATTAACAATACAGTGAATAAATAATTTAACTGATTCCACTTTAAATAATGGATTGATAGAATTGATATCTGAAAATATATAAGAAATCTTATATTGATATAGAATCATTCATTACAACGAGTTATAAATCTAGTGGTAATATTAGGGTTATATTTTATCATGAAAGATGTGTGAGTTCTCCTTCAAAAGTGAGTATGGAAATGGAAAATAATGTGTTTGGAAAGAAGTCTCATGAAAGACCAGTCAAGAAACATAGAGGAATGCATGTGTTCTGAAGTAGGAAGTGATTGAAAGTGACACAAATGCAAATAATTTTGCTAACTTGTGGATGAAATACATATCCTATGATTTGCATAAACTGAAGAAATAGTAAAGTACCAGTGTTTAATAAAAATGAACGTCAAAATATACATGTCCTATAGTAATCTACTTGGATTGTTGTTAAACTGCGTTAGTTACTGTAGAATATTAGGATTTGTATGCACCATTCACTGATGTTAGTTGTCTGTACTGGAAAACAAATATGTATTTCAGGTGGATGAATATTTCTGAGAATAATCTTGTGAAAAGTTGATTATAAATCCACATACATAAATATGAATGAATTAAATCTGTGTAAAAGAAGACACATGTATTTCGTATTTTGAAAAATCTGGAGAGTGTGTGTGTGTGTATATATATACACACACACACACACACACACACACATACACACATAGACACACAGAGATATTAAAAAGTAGCAATATATATGCCAATCGAAATTCATGTTGAAATACATATCATCCACAGATCCAAAAATATTTAATTTACTGAACATGGATTTGTGTATAATGTTGTTCAACTAGGAAGCTGCCCCATAGGTTAAATTTTCAGTTCCAACAGCATTTAGGAGCAGTGATCTTTTCTCAAAATTTGTATCTGCCAAGTCAGCCACATCACAAGAATGTACATGTGATACCAGCTAGGATTCTATATGTGAATATAAAAATACATGTGCTGAATAGGCTACAGAAAAACGGAGACAGGAATTCACATATTTGTTAAATGTAAAAACACATGGAGATCTATGTCAACTAAAAATTGACTAGATTTATAACTCCTACCCTATATAATGCAAAAGGCAAATCCAACTATACACCATGCCTCCTCTGAACTGCTTGGATTTCTATTATGTTTGGGTTATTGTTCTCCGTCATATTAGGATTAGTAGTCAGAGTCTAGTAGGGAATGGGTAAGTGTCAGGGATTCAGTATTTCAAATGGAAAATTGGAAAATGAATCCAATGTGTATGCAAATATGTGCTACAAAAAAATCGTCCAACTCTCATCCACAACAATGCCTTGACATTACCTTCACCCAAATTAAGACACAATTAGAGGAGAAGAGTTAGAAAATCTGTGAATATATATCTGTACTGGAATATGCTCAGGAGTTCACAACTTTGGAGGTGGTAGAGCAGTTTCCAAAAGTAAGGGACAGGGTAAACACTCCACAAACATGGAGCTCTGTTGGCCTAAAGACTTCTTGAGAAACTTCCTCTGAGTTTGAGCACTTGAAATATATGTTGTTGTCAGGAGCTTTAGCTTGCTTTGTAGTGAGACCATCAAAGCTGGGTCTGCATCTATATGACATAAAGACTTGGTTTCTTATTTTCTAATGAAACTGAGGCAGCAGTGCTGATTTCTCTCTCTGTATGTAAACTGTGGCCACTGGGGGCTAAGTGTCGCCCCATGTGTTTGGTTAGGGTTAATAACAGGTTCGATTTGGATTAGGAATCATTCTGAGCGATGAATAATGGTATTGGGAAAGTGCGATATTTACAAGAATATATAGGTGAAATATAAGTATGAAAACAGAAATCTAGGTAAGATTTGAAGCCCAGAAGGGCATTGGGCCCTTGTTTTGGATACTTAGCTTTGACTTACGTTCAGCACGGATGTCTTAAATAAATCCATATACAATGTCATAGGAACTTTTACCTTGGATGATTGAATGTCATGAGAATATCCAGTCAAAAAGCTATAGTAGGTAGGATTAGGAAGCGTGTCAGTAGGTTTAGAAAGAATAGTGATTATAGGTTTTGGAGGAAATGTTTTTAGCAATAGGGTTTCTGTTAGAGAGTGAATTTAAATGTCAGCACATGTGAAGAGTCAGTCACAATGATAAACTGGGAAAATATTTAGGAAAGCAGATATCAATATACACATTAGGAAATCAGGCAAAGTATAAAGTGAGTGATAGAATTAGACATTTTCAACAGGCTTGAGGTTGAATATATAATCTTAGGAGGAAACAAATATATAGTCACCAATAGGATAGACATTTGAGAGCGGTAGCAACCTGGACAGGAATGTTTTTAGTAATCCATGCTCGCTTTTCATTTAGGCTTTGGTACAATCATAAGTGTGACCTTTGCATTTTGTTTCCAGAATATTACTGTGATAACATGTATATGTAGATCAGGTGACATGAGTATTTATACCACCATTTCTGGGAGCAATATTGTGAAGACGTATAAGTTAGTACTGGGGGTACAAATAGGTGTACCCTGTGTCTATGAATATAGAGATAATGCATGAATAGACCATACTGTGAATAAATAGTATAACTGGTTCCAAATTTAAATAATGGATTGAACTGATATCTGAAAATATACAGGAAATCCTATATTGATATATATACATTCATTAAAACCAAATATACATCTAATGGTAATATTAGGCTTATGGTTCATCATGAATGATGTGAGAGTTTTGCTTCAAAAGTGATTAGGGAAATCCAAAATAATGTGTTTGGAAAGAAATCTCATGAAAAGACCAGTCAAGAAACATGGAGTTATACATGTGTTCTGAAGCAGGAAGTGATTGAAACTGAAAAAATGCCTATAAATTTTCGAATTTGTGGATGAAATATAGATCCTATGATGTGCATAAACTGAAGAAATCGCAATGTACCAGTGTGGAATAAAAATGAATTTCAAAATACACATCATGTCCCATAGGAATCTATTTGTGTTGATGTTAAACTGGGTAAGTTCCTGTAGAAATACAAGAATTTGTATGCACCATTCACTGAAGATAGTTCTCATTACTAGGAAACAATTATGTATTTAAGGTGTGTGAATATTCCTGAGAATAATCTCGTGAAAAGTTGATTAAAAATACACATACATGAATATGAATTAATTTAGGGAGTGTATAATAAGACAAATATTTTATATTTTGAAAAATCAGGAGAGTATGTATACACACACAGACAAACACACACACACAGACTTTAAAAAGTAAAAATATATATGCCAATCGAAATTCACCATGAAATATATATCATTCACAGATCAGAAATATTTATTTTACTGAACATGGATTTTTGTGTAAAGTTGTTCAACTAGGAAGCTCACCCATTGGTTGAATTTTCAGTTCCAGCAGCGTTTAGGAAGAGTGAACTTTTCTAACAATTTGTATCTGCCAAGTGAGCCATCTCACAGGAATGTACATGTGATTCCAGGTAGGATTCTATATGTGCATATAAAATTACATGTGCTGAATAGGCTGCAGAGAAAGGGAGTCAGGTATTCAAACATTTGTTAACTTTTGAAATACATGGAGAACTATTTCAACAGAAAATTGACTAGATTTATAACTCCTACTCTATAAAATGCAAAAGGCAAGTCCAACTATACAACATGCCTCCTCTAAACTGCTTATATTTCTATTCTGTTTCGGTTTTTATTCTCCATAATATTAGGATTAGTTGTCAGAGTCTAATGTATTGTTTAGTGTCAGGGATACAGTATTTCGAATGAAAATTTGGAAAATGAATCCAATGTGTATATAAATATATGCTACACAAAAATCTTCCCACTCTCATCCAGAAAAATGCCTTGACATTACCTTCGCCCCAAGTAAGACACAATTAGAGGAGAAGAATTAGAAAATCTGTGAATACATATATTCAATGGAAAATGCTCAGGAGTTCACAATCTTGGAGGTGGTAGAAGAGTTTTCAAAATAAGGGACAGGGTAAACACTCCACAAACATGGAGCTCCGCTGGCCTAAAAACTTCTTGAGAAACTGCCTCTGAGTTCGGGCACTTGAAATATATGTTGTTTTCAGGAGCTTTAGCTTCTTTCTAGTGAGACCATCAAAGCTGGGTCTGCATCTATGTGACCTGGAGGACATGGCATCTTATTTTCCAATGAACATGAGGCAGCAGTGCTGGTTTCTCTCTTTGCAGGTAAACTGTGGCCACTGGGGGCTAAGTGTCTCCCCGTGTGGACTGTGAAGCAATTTGGTCATGATCCAGTTTTCGTGGTGTTTCTTGCTGCTGCACTGGGAGTTTGGTATTTGCTTCATGAAATACAAGGAGTTCAACTGGGACACAGTGCTGGAAGAAGTTCTGTCACGTGTCGTGGGTCAGTGTCTGCAGGAGAATGCACCAACCAGGCTTCTATCCACATAGCTTTCCCCCTTGACCATAGCAACCTGATTCTGAACATTGCCCTGAAACCTCTGCATATAATAAGATGTCTTTATATAGAAGGGTCTGCTGGCTGCACCATGTCAGTCACAAGGCATTTGGAATCCAATGGTAGATTCTCATGGCCGTACCACTGATGTTTTATCACACACCTGCCCACCACTGCTCTAGGATCACTACTCAACAGACTCCAACTTAGTGGCATCTGTGTTCTACACCATGTTCAGGAAAACCAGTCAATCAAGGCACTGTCTGCTATACTCATGATCAGCAACAGGACATCCAAAGGTTCTCCAGTGCCACCTGGTAATGGTAATTTTAAAAATTTCATGATATTTATGTAACCATTCTGAAAGATGAAGTTGGAGGCATTGTGGGATTCAATTGTTCAGAAACCATTAAATGGTGAGGAAGCTCTTTTCAATGAAAGCTCTGGAGAACTCTCACAGGCAAAGCTTCCCAAATAGTTGTCAAAAGGTCACTTGAAGCCATGCCCAATGAGGTCTACAATGTGAGGTCCATGTGTGTTTTGACTCTCAATTGTGGCTGCCAAGTCTTTCAGAATAAAATCATGTGATTCTCTGACTGAGATTCCCAGTGAACTGTGGAAAGCCACCCTGGGACTAGATCTCAGTTTCCAACGGCGACTCTCATGCCTGGCCTCCTAAAATCTTAACACAATTCATGGCAATACTTCTCTGAGGTCAGTTCAAGAACTGAGCCTTTATGGGGAATCACACCAGAATTCAACCCAGGTCGAACCAGTCATCTATCACAATTAAAACCTAAACACTCCCACATGACCCTTATCTTCTTCCATATAGACACTCATCATAACCTCTGGCAGGAGGTTTCCATGAGGGGTGCAGCACCAAGACAATGTCCAAAATAAGCTGCCTTGCCCCTCATTTGCCTAAAGTCATGTTGGCCTGGACAGCCTTCCTATGAACCAGGAGTGATCAAATAGGCCTGCCATTAGTACTGCTCCGCTTCTAAAATTTGAGGCCTACTGACTGTGGGGTTTAGATTCTTTTAGGGAATTGGAGGCATGATAAAACACAAGCAGTATGGGCAAGCCACGGCAGAGCTTTGAAGAAACCATTTGACCCAAAGGATCCCTATTCTTCCTTGATGGAAGTCAAAACCCTAACAGAGGAAGGCAAGAGAGTTCATCCAAAATGATTGCTCTTTTTGCCATTTTGGTTTTGGATGCACATATGGGATTTTAATTTAGATCCATCAGGTGCTTAGAATCTAAGCCACAGCCTCACACAGGGCCAAGAGTCTGATTCAGACACATCCCTTTCCAAAGCAATTAAGCAAAGAGCCACAAGAGATGCACATTTATTTCCATTTGAAGACTCTTTTGTTCAGGCTTCCAAAAGTGTTGGCCTGAGGCAAACACCTTCCTGACATTCAGGACAACAGAACAATATGTAAGCATAAGGCCCAAAGCAGGGTTTCTCCACTGAGATATTCCTGGTCACACTGCTATCTGAGTTTTCTGAGATGCTCGCTATTCCCTTCAGCTATCCAGTACATGGCAATGTCACAGACCTTGGAGGTGGTACATATCTTTGATACAAAACCATGAGCCTATTCTTGAGAGTGACCAGAATTGAGGAAGAAATCAGGAACTTAGGAAGATTGCAGGTGTTGCCCATGGATAAGGCAAGCAGCACTCCATCATAAATTGGGCAGGACGAATCCTGGGAAGCTTTCTACTAGACAGGACACATCCATTGATGCATTCTCTTTTCTAATGTCTACAACCACTAACACAGTGGGATACACAGACATAGAAACACTCACATTGTCAAAGGACTTAGAAGAATCAGTTCATTCCAAACAAAACAAACCGCCTTTTCTACGTATTCTGAGAAAATGACACAAAACCCACCCAAACCCACAAATTCAACTCATTCCCCAAAGTAGGTCTGTGACTATCCGGAGTGTCCTCTGACTTGTGGACCATACTGTGTTCCCCCAAAATGGCCTGTCCTGCCTCAGATTTTGTCGCCTTGGCCAACTCTGTGAAGTTGTCAGGAGCCAGCGTTGAGGGACTACCTGCTTTCTCAGGAAAGGCCCCTCTTCAGAGCACTCCTGGCATTTGGTCATCCTCACATCAGTAGGTACCAAGAATGACAAACTCTGTCCTTGGTAAATCCAACAAGTGAGCCCACTGGAACTGTGACTGGGAATGGCTCTGGGTGCCTGGCTTCTTGGATCACAAGTTCAGAGAGTTCCATAACCAAGGAAGTTAGGAAGGTCATTCCTTCGGGAACTGAATGAGGTCGCTGCCTTGACAACCACTTTGTAATAACAGTTGAGATGGAGGCTGCCCCTAATTCCTGAGACACTTTCACAAGTTAGAAGGGTATACCAACCATTGGCACCTGGGAACAGCTCTCCACACAGGCCTGGTTTGGTCCATCTCCTCTACGTTAAGGAGAGAGAGTCTGATTCAGACTCAACCCTTCATCCTGACCAGGTTGTTTGCCATGGAAGATGACTTTTGCTCTCTCCAGTCATTCATAGCTTCCTACATGTTCTCCAGGGATCATTTCTGCATTGACCTTTGAGGTTTTCAGCAGGTCGAAGATCCCCTACATTCCTGTATTGTAAGAACAAATCTGTCTCTGCTCTTCTGAATACTTAGATTGATGGAACAGTGTATGGTTAGGGTTATTAACATGTTCAATTAAAACCAAAACACTCCCACATGGCCCTCATATTCTTTCATATAGACACTCATCAGTACCTCTGGCTAGAGGTTTCCATAAGGGTTGCAGCCCAAGAGAGTGTCCAAAATAAGCTCCCTTGCCCCTCATTTGCCTAATGTCAGGGTTTTCTGGACACCCTTCCTGTGAACCAGGATTGATCAAATAGGCCTGCAATTAATAATGCTCTGTTTCTCCATTTTGAGGCCTACTGACTGTGAGAAATAGATTCGTTATGTGATTTGGAGTCATGTGAAACCCAGGCACCTCGTCCGGTCTTTGAAGAACTCATTTGACCCAAAAAATCCCTATTCTTACATGATGGAGGTCAGGAACCTAATACAGGAAGCAAGAGACTTCATCCACAATTACTGATCTTTTTGCCATTTTGGTTTTGGATGCACACATGGGATCTTTCTTTAGATCCATCAGGTGCTGAAAATCTAAGCCACAGACTCACACAGAGCCAAGAGGATGATTCAGACACATCCCTTTCTAAAGCAATTCAGCAAAGAGCCACAGGTGATGCTCATTCATTTCCATTTGAAAGCAGTTTTCTTCAGGCTTCACAAACTGGTGGTCTGAGGCAAAGACCTTCCTGACATTCAGGTCAACAGAACAGTAGGTAAGCAAAAGGCACAAAGCATCATTTCTCTACAGAGACTTTACTGGTCACACAGATATCTGAGTTTTCTGAGATGCTCCCCATTCCCTTCAGCTATCCAGTACATGGCCATGTCACAGAGCACAGAGGTGGTACATATTTTGGACAAAAAAATATGAGCCTATTCTGGAAAGTGGCCAGAATTCAGGAAGAAAACAGGAACTAAGGAAAATAGTAGGTGTTGCCCATCGATAAGGCAAGCCACAGTCCATTCATAAATTGGGCAGGATGTGTGCTGGGATGCTTTCTTCTTGTCTGGACACATGCATTGATGCATTCACTTTTCTAATATCTACAACCACGGACAAAGTGGGATACACAGACATAGAAACACTCACCATGTCAAATGACTTATTAAAAACAGTCCACTCCAAACCAAACAAACTGCCTTTCCTACCTATTCTCAGAACATGAGCCAAAACCACAAATTCACATCCACACCCACAAAGGCACATCCTTTACCCAAGTAGGTCTGTGACTATCAAGAGTGTCCTCAGACTGATGGGCCATACTATGTTTCCCCAAAATGGCCTGTCTGTCTTAGATCTGGTCTCCTTTACCAACTCTGTAAATTTGTCAGGAGCCATCAGTGAGTCACTACCTGCTTTCTCAGGAAAGGCCCCTCTTCAGAGCTTTCCTGGCATTTAATCATCCACACATCAGTATGTACCAAGAAAGACTGACTCTGTCCTTGGTAAATCCAAACAAGTGAACCCACTGGGAAAGGGACTGGGACTGGCTCTGGCTACCTGGCTTCCTGGGTCCCAAGTTCAGAGAGTTCCATCACCAAGGAAGTGTGGTAGGTCACTTCCTTCAGGAACTGAATGAGGTCACTGCCTTGGCAACCACTTTGTCTTAACATTTGCTTCCAAGGGTTCCATGAGAGAGGCTGCCTCTACTTCCTGTGTCACATTCACAAGTTAGAATGGTATACCAACCATAGGCACCTGGGAACAGTCAGAGTCTAGTAGGGTATGGGTTAGTGTCAGAGATTCAGTATTTCAAATATAAAATAGGAAAATGAATCTAATGTGTATACAAATATTTGCTAGACAAAAATCTTCCCACTGTCCTCCAGAACAATGCCTTGATATTTCCTTCGCCCCAAGTAAGACACAATTAGTGGAGAAGAGTTTGAAAATCTGTGAATATATATCTGGAAAGGAAAATGCTAAGAAGTTCACAACCTTGGAGGTGGTAGAGGAATTTTCAAAAGTAAATGACAGGGTAAACATTCCACAAATATGGAGCTCTGGTGGCCTAAGAATTTTTGAGATACTGCCTCTTAGCTTGGGACCTTGAAATATTTGTTGTTGTCAGAAGATTTAGCTTCCTTTGTAGTGAGACCATCAAAACTGGGTCAGCATCTATGTTACCTGGAGGACATGGTTCCTAATTTTCTATTGAACATGAGGCAGCAGTTCTGAATTCTCTCTTTGTAGGTAAACTGAGGCCACTGAGGTCTAAGTGTCTAACCGTGTGGAGTTTAGCCATTTGGTCATACTCGAAATTTTCTGGTGTTATTTACTGCTGTACTCTGAGATTGGTATTGGTTTCACGAAGTACAAGGAGATCAACTGGGACACAGTGCTAGAGGGAGTACTCTCACGTGTGGTGGGTGAGGGTCTGCAGGAGAATGCACCAACCAAGCTTCTATCCCAAAAAGCTTGCACCCATGTCCATAGCAACCTGATTCTGAACATTGCCCTGAAACCTCTCCATATAACAAGATCCCTTTACTTGTAAGGGTCTTCTGGCTGCACCATGTCAGTCACAAGTCATTTGGAAGCCAATGGAAGATCCATGTGGCCCCACAACAGATGTTTTATCATACACCTGCCAACCACTGCTCTAGGCCTACTATTAAGCAGGCTCCAAGTTTCTGGAATCTGTGTTCTACAACATTTTCATTAAACCCAGTAAATCAGGGCACTATCTGGTATACTCATGATCAGCAACAGACATAAAAAGGTCCTCCAGTGCCACCTGTTCATAGGAATTTCAAAAATTTCATGGTATTTATCTAGCCAATTTTTAAGGATGAAGTTGGAGGCACTGTGGGTTTCAATTCATTCAGGAACCATGAAATAGTGAGGAAGCTCATTTCAATGAAATCTCGGGAGAACTCTCACAGGCAAGGCTTTCCAAAGAGTGGCCAAAAGGTCACATGAAGCCAGGCCAATTGAGGTCTACAATTGAGGTCCATGTGTGTTTTGACTCTCAACTATGGCTGCCAAGTTTTTCTGAATGAAGTCATGTGATATCCTGGCTGAGATTCCCAGTGCTCTTGGAAAGCCATCCTGGGCCTAGATCTCAGTCTCCAAGGGCAACTCTCATGTGTGGCCTCCTAAATTCCCAACACAATTCATGCCAATACTTCTCTGAGATCTGTTCCAGAACTCAGTCTCTAAGGGGAATCACACAAGAGTTCAAGCCCTGGTTGACCCAAGAATCTTTTCCAACCGTAACACAGATGACCACAATTAAACCAAAACACTCCAACATGGCCCTCATCTTCTTCCATATAGACAGTCAGAATAACCTCTGGCTGGAGGTTTCCATGAGGGACGCAGCCTAAGACAGTGTCAAAAATAAGCTCCCTTGCCCCTCATTTGCCTAAATTCAGGGTGGCTTGGAAACCTTTCCTGTGAACCAGGAGTGATCAAATAGGCCTGCCATTAATACTGCTCTACTTCTCCAATTTGAGGCCTACTCTCTGTAGGTTATAGATTCTTTATGTGAAGTGGGGTCATGAGAAAACCCAAGCACCTATGGGCTACCCTCTGAAGGGCTTTGAAGAACCCATTTGAGTGAATCGAGGAGTTGGATCAAAAGTACTTTATATATAGGGTTTTGGTTAGAGAGTGAATGTAAATGTCAGCATATGTGAAGATTCAGCAACAGTGATGAACTGGGGAAAATGTGTAGGAAAGCAGATATCAATAGAGACATTAGGAAATCAGGCAAAGTACAAAGTGAGTGATAGAATAAGACATTTTTAACAGGGTTGAGTTTGAATATACAATCTTAGGAAGAAACAAATATGTAGTCACGAATAGGAATGATATTTGAGATCATTAGTGAATCAGGACATGGATGTTGTTAGTAATAAATGCTCACTTTCAATATAGGCTTTGGTACAATCATAAGTGTGACACTTGCATTTTGTGTCAGGAATATTACTGTGATGAAATGTATATGTATATCAGGTGACTAGAGTATTTCTTCCACGATTTTTGAAAGCAATATTTTAATGACTTATAAATTAGTATTGGGGATACAAATAGGAATACCCTGGGTCTATGAATATAGAGATGATTCCTTAATAGACCAAACTGTGAATAAATAATATAACTGGATCAAACTTTAAATAATGGATTGAATTGATATCTGAAAATATACAAGAAATCTTATATTGATACACATACATTCATTCCAACCAGTTATACATCTAATGATAATATTAGCGTTACTGTTTATCATGAAGAGTGTGTGAGTTTTGCTTCATAAAGTGCTTATGGAAATCGAAAATAATGTGTCTGGAAAGAATCTCACACACACACAAAAAAAAAAACAGTCAAGAAACATGGAGGAATACATGTGTTCTGAAGTAGGAAGTGATTGAAAGTGAACCAAATGCCTATAAATTTGTGAAATTGTGAATGAAATGATATATCCTATAATGTCCATAAACTGAAGAAATAGTAATGAACCAGTGTTGAATAAAAATGAACTTCAAAAGACACATCATGTCCCATAGGTGTCTATTTGCATTGATGTTAAACTGGGTCAGTTACTGTAGAAATATTAGGATTTGTAAGCACCATTCACTGAATTTAGTTTTCAGTACTATGAAATAAATATATATTTCAGGTGGATGAATATTTCTGAGAATAACCTTGTGTAAAGTTGATTATAAATCCACATAAATACACATGAGTGAATTTAGGGAGTGTATAATAAGACACATATAATTCATATTTTGGAAAATCTTGAGAGTAGATATCTATATCTATATAGATAGATAGATGGATAGATAATTACATAGATACACACATACACAGACATTAGAATGTAGCCATACATATGCCATTCGAAATTCATCATTAAATATATATCATCCACACATCCAAAAATATTCATTTTACTGAATATTCATTTATGCATAATATTGTTCATCTAGGAAATTCACCCATAGGTTGAATTTCTAGTTCCATCAGGATTTAGAGGGAGTGATCTCTTCTCACAATTTGTATCTTCCAAAATAAACGAGCTCACAAGATTGTATGTGTGGGCTGGGGATGTGGCTTAAGTGGTAGCGCGCTCGCCTGGCATGCGTGCGGCCCGGGTTCGATTCTCAGCACCACGTACAAACAAAAATGTTGTGTCCTCCGATAACTAAAAAATAAATATTAAAAAATTCTTTCTCTCTCTCTCTCTCTCTCTCTCTCTCTCTCTCTCTCTCTCTCTCTCTTCCTCTCTCACTCTCTCTTAAAAAAAAAAAAGAATGTATGTGTGATACCAGGGAGAATTCTAAATATGCATAAAAAAATACATGTGATGAATAGGCTACAGAGAAAGGGAGACAGAAATTTACATATGTGTTAACTTTAAAAACTAATGGAGAAATATTACAATGAAAAGTTGACTAGATTTATAACACATATCCTTGATAAAGCAGAAGGCAAGTCCGAGTATACACCACGCCTCCTATGAAAGGCCTGTATCTCTGTTCTGTTAGGATTCTTTTTCTCCATCATATTAGGATTAGTAGTCAGATTCTAGTATGGTATGGGTTAATGTCATGGATTCAGTATTTCAAATGGAAAATAGGAAAATGAATCTAATGTGTATGCAAATATGTGCTACTCAAAAATCTTCCCACTCTCATCCAGAACAATGCTTTGACATTACCTTCGCCCCAAATAAGACACAATTAGTGGAGAAGAGTTAGAAAATTTGTGAATATATATGTGGAAAGAAAAATGCTCAGGAGTTCACAACCTTGTAGGAGGTAGAACAGTTTCCAAAAGTAAGGGAGAGGGTAAACACTCCACAAACATGGAGCTCTGCTGGACTAATGAGTTTTTTAGAAACTCCCTGTGAGGTTGGGCACTTGAAATATATGTTGCTGTCAGGAGCTTTAGCTTCCTTTGTAGTGAGACCATCAACGCTGTGTCTCCACCTATGTAACCTGGGTGACATGGTTCTTTATTTTCTAGTGAATATGAGGCAGCAGTGCTGAATTCTCTCTTTGTAGGTAAACTTTGGCCACTGTGGTCTAAGTATTTAACTGTGTGGTCTGTAAAGCCATTTGGTCATCCTCCACTTTTGTGGTGTTTCTTACTGCTGCACTGTGAGTTTGCTATTGACTTCATGAAATACAATGAGTTCAACTGGGACACAGGGCTGGAGGGAGTACTCTCACGTGTGGTGGGTGAGGGTCTGCAGGAAAATGCACCAATGTGGCTTCAATCATTCATAGCTTTTCAAGTTGACAATAGCAACCTGATTCTGAACATTGGCAGGAATCCTCTCAATATAAAAAGATGCTTTTACATAGAAGGGTCTGCTGGCTGTACCATGTCAGTCACAAGTCATTTGGAAGCCAGTGGCAGATCCCCGTGGCCCCACCACAGATGTTTTTTTCCCACACCTACACTCCACTGCTCTAGGCCCACTAGTCTGCAGGCTCCAAATTTGTGGCATCTCTGTTCTACACCATTTTCATGAAACCCAGTCAATCAAGGCACGATCTGGTAAAATCATGATCAGCAACAGGACATCCAAAGGTTCTCCAGTGCCACCTGGTCATGGGAATTTCAAAAAATTCATGGTATTTATCCACATATTTTTCCATAATGAAGTTGGAGGAACTGTGGGATTCAATTTATACAGGAACCATTAAATGTTGAGGAATCTCATTTCAATGAAACCTCGGGAGAACTCTCACAGGCAAGGCTTCCCAAAGAGTGGCCAAAAGGTCACATGAAGCCAGGTGCAATGAGGTCTACAATGTGAGGTCCATGTGTGTGTTGACTCTCAACTATGGCTGCCAATCTTTCAGAATAAAATCATGTTATACCCTGGCTGAGATTCCCAGTGCTGTGTGGAAAGTCACGCTGGGCCTAGATCTCAGTTTACAATGGTGAATCTTATGCGTGGCCTCCTAAAATCCCAACACAATTCATGGCAATACTTCTCTGAGGTCAGTTCCACAACTCAGTCTCTAAGGAAAATCACAACAGTGTTCAAGTCCAGGTGGACCCAGGCATCTCTTCCAACTGCCACACAAATGACGACAACTAAAACCAAAACACTCCCACACGGCCTTCTTCATGTTTTATATAGACACTAATCAAAACCTCTAGCTGGAGGTTTCCATGAGGGGCGCAGCCCAAGACAGTGTCAGAAATAATCTCCTTTGACCCTCATTTGCCTAAAGTCAGGGTGGCCTGGACAACCTTTCTGTGAACCAGAAGTGATCAAAAAGGCCTGCTGCAAATACTGCTCCACTTCTCAAATTTGAGGCCTACTGATGGTCGGGTACAGATTCTTTGTGTTAATTGGAGTCATGGAAAAACCCAAGCACCTATTGTCTAGCCTCTGCAGGGCTTTGGAGAACTCATTTGACACAAATGATCCCTATTCTTACTTAATGGAGATCAGGAATCTTACAGAGGAAGGCGAGAGATTTCATCCACAATGACTGATCTTTTTTCTATTTTGGTTTTGAAAGCACACATGGGATAATTCTTTAGATCCATCAAGCTCTGACAATCTAAGCCACAGCCTCACAAAAGACCAAAAGGCTGATTCAGACACATCCTTTTCCAAAACAATAAAGCAAAGAGCCACAGGTGATGCCCATTCATTTCTCTTTGAAAACTGTTTTCTTCAGGCTTCAAAAAGGGGTGGCCTGAGGCAAAGACTTTCCTGACATTCATGGCAACACAACAATAGGTAATCAAAAGGCTCAAAGCAGGGTTTTTCCACTGAGATATTACTGGTCACACTGATATCTGAGTTTTCTGAGATGATCGCCATTCCCTTCAGCTATCCATTACATGACCATGTCACACAGCTTGGAGGTGGTACATATATTGGACAAAAAACCATGAGTCTATTCTGGAGAATAGCCAGAATTCAGGAAGAATCCAGGAACTTAGGAAGATAGTAGGTGTTGCCCATGGATAAGGCAAGCCGCAGTCCATTCATAAACTGAGCAGGATGAATGCTGGGAAGCTTTCCACTAGACAGGACACACCCATTGAGGCATTCTGATTTCTAAGTCTACAACCACTGAGACAGTGGGATACACAGACATAGAAACACGCACCTTGTCAAATGACTTACTAGAAACAGTCCACTCCAAACCAAACAAACCACCTTTTTTACCTATTCTCAGAACATGAGAAATTACCACAAACCCACACCCACACCCAAAAATGCACCTCCTTTCCCCAAGTAGGTCTGTGACTATCTGGAGTGTCCTCTGACTAGTAGGCCATATGATGTTCCCCAGAAATGGTCTTTTCTGTCTCAGATCTGCTCTCCTTGGTCAACTCTATGAAGTTGTCAGGAGGCATTTGTGAGTCAATTCCTGTCCTCTCTGGAAAGACTCCTCTTCAGAGCTTTCTTGGTATTTGGCCACACTTACATCAGTAGGTACCAAGAAAGACTGACTTTGTCCTTGGAAAATCCAAAGAAGTGAGCCCTCTGGGACTGTGAATGGCTCTGGGTGCCTGGATTCCTGGATCCCAAATTAAGAGAGTTCCATTACAGAGGAAATAGGTCAGGTCACTTCCTTCTGGAACTGAATGAGGTCTCTGCCTTGGCCACCACTTTGTCCTAGCAGTTGCTTCCTACAGTCTCCAGACATGGAGGCTGCCTCTACTTCCTGTGATACTTTCACAAGTTAGAATGGTATAGAAACCATAGTCACCAGGGAACAGCTCTCCACACAGGTCTGGTTTGGTCCATCTTCCCTACATTAAGAAGAGAGAGGCTGACTCAGACACATTCTTTCATCCAGACCGTGTTGTTTGCCATGGAATATGACTTTTTCTCTCTCAGGTCCTTCATAGCTGCCTACATCTTCTTCAGAGGTCATTTCTGCAAGGACTTTTGAGGTTCTCAGCAGGTGGAAGATCCCCTACCTTCATTTATTGTTAGACCAACTCTGTCCCTGCTTTCTGTAAAGTGAGATTGAGGGAACAGTGTATGGTTAGGGTTAAAAGCATGTTCGATTTGGCTTAGGAATCATTCTGCTGGATGAATAATTGTATTGGGAACCTGCGATATTTATAAGAATATAGACATAAAATATAAGTATGAAAACAGAAATCTAGAAAAGATTTGAAGCCCAGAAGGGCATTGCACCCTCAATTGGGATACTTAGCTTGAATAATGTTCTGCACCGAGGACTCAGATAAATCGATATACAATGGCATAGGACCCAAAACCTCAGATGATTGAATGTAGAAGAGAACATCCAGTCAAAAATGGATAGTCCATAGGATTATGAAGATAATCAGTATGTTTAGGAAGAATAGTGAGTCTAGTAGTTGGACCAAAAGTTGCTTAGCTATAGGATTTCAGTTAGAGAATGAATGTAAATGTCAGCACATGTGAAGAGTCAGTCACAATGATGAACTGGCGAAAATATAGGGAAGCAGATATCAATAGAGACATTATGAAATCAGGCAAAGTATATAGTGAGTGATAGGATTAGACATTTTCAACAGGGTTCAGTTTGAATACATAATATTAGGATGAAACAAATATGTAGTCACCATTAGGATTAATATGTGAGAACATTAGGCAATCTGGCCATGATACTTTTAGTATTCCATGCTCAAGTTCCATTTAGGCTTTGGTAAAACCATAAGTGTGACCTTTGCAATTTGTTTCCAGATTATTACTGTGATAAAATGTATGTGTATATCAGGTGACATTAGTATTTCTTCCACCATTATGGGGAGCAATATTTTGAAAACTTATATATTAGTACTGGAGATATAAATAGGTTTACCCTGTGTTGATGAATATAGAGATGATGCATGAATAGTCCATATTGTGAATAAATTATATAACTAGTTCCAACTTTAAATAATGGATCAAATTGATATCTGTAAATATACAGGAAATATTATATTGATATACATACATTCATTGCAACCAGTTATATATCTAATGGGAATATTAGGGTTACGGTTTATCATGAAGAGTGTGTGAGTTTTGCTTCAAACATGATTATGGAATCGAAAATAACGTGTTTTGAAAGAAGTCTAGCGAAAAGACCAGTAAAGAAACATGGAGGAATACTTGTGTTCTGCAAGGAGGAGGTGATTGAAAGTGAACCAAATGCATATATATATATGAAAACTTGTTGATGAAATGATATATCCTATGATGTCCATAACCTGAAGAAATAGTAATGTACCAGTGTTGGGTAAAAATGAATTTCAAAATACGCATGATGTCCAATAGAAATCTACTTGCATTTATGTTAAACTGGGTCAGTTACTGTAGAAATATTAGGATTTGTAAGCACCATTCACTGAATTTAGTTTTCAGTACTCGGAAACAAATATGTATTTCAGGTGGTTGGATATTTCTGAGAATAATGTTGTGAAATGTTGATTATAATGCCACACACAGGAACATGAATGAATTTAGGCAGTGTATAATAAGACACAGATATTTCATATTTTGGAAAATCTGGATATATATATATATATATATATATATATATATATATATATATAGAGAGAGAGAGAGAGAGAGAGAGAGAGAGAGAAAGAGAGAGAGAGAGAGAGAGACAAACATGCACCCACACACACACATTAAAATGTAGCAATATATATTCCAATCGAAATTCATCATTTAAAATAATTCCTCCACATATCCAAGTATATTCATTTTACTGAGCATGGAATAATGTATAATATTTTTATTAGGAAGCTCACCCATTGGTTGAATTTTCAGTTCCATCAGTATTTAGGGGGCGTGATCTCTTCTCACAATTTGTATATTTGAAAATCAGTGAGCTCACAAGAATGTACGTGTGATACTAGGTAGGATTCATTATATGCATAAATAAACTACATGTGCTGATAGGCTACAGAGAAAGGAAGACAGGAATTAACATATGTTTTAACTTTAAAAACTCATGGAGAAGTATTACAATGAAAAGTTGACTAGATTTATAACACATACCATTGATAAAGCATAAGGCATGTCCTAGTTTACACCATGCCTCCTATGAATGGCCTGTATTTCTATTCTGTTATGTTTCTTTTTCTCCATCATATTAGGATAGGTAGTGAGAGTTTAGTAGTGTATGGATTAGTGTCAGGGATTCAGTATTTCAAATAGAAAATAGGAAAATCAATCAAATGTGAATGCAAATATGTGCTAGAAAAAAATCTTCTCACTCTCCTCCAGAACAATGCGTTGACATTAGCTTCGTCCCTATTAAGACACAATTAGAGGAGAAGAATAAGAAAATCTGTGAATACATATCTGGAATGGAATATGCTCAGGAGTTCACAACCTGGTAGGAGGTACAGAAGTTTCCAAAAGTAAGGGAGAGGGTAAAGACTCCACAAACATGGAGCTCTGCCAGCCTAAATACTTCTTGAGAAACTGCCTCTGAGGTGGGGCACTTGAAATGTATGTTGTTGTCAGAAGATTTAGCTTCCTTTGTAGTGAGACCATCAAAGCTGGGTCTGCATCTATGTTACCTGGAGGATATGGTTTCTGATTTTCCAATGAACTTGAGGCAGCAGTGCTAAATTCTCTCTTTGTAGGTAAACTGTGGCAACTGGGGGCTAAGTGTCTCTCCATGTGGACTGTAAAGCCCTTTGGTCATCCTCCAATGTGTGATTCAAATTATACAGAAACCAGTAATGTTGAGGAAGCTCATTTCAATGAAAGCTCTGGAGAACACTCACAGGCAAGTCTTCCCAAAGAGTGGCCAAAAGGTCACATGAAGCCAGGCCAATTGAGGTCTACAATGTGAGGTCAATGAGTGTTTTGACTCTCAACTATGGCTGCCAAGTCTTTCAGAATAAAATCATGTAATATCCTGGCTGAGATTCCCAGTGCTCTGTGGAAAGACACCCTGGGCCTTGATCTCATTTTCCAAGGGTGACTCTCATGCGTGGCCTCCTAAAATCCCAAAACAATTCATGGCAATACTTCTCTGAGGTCAGTTCCAGAACTCAGTCTCTAAAAGGAATCACACCAGAGTTCAAACCCAGGTGGACCTAGTCATCCCTTCCAACCACCAAACAAATGACCACAATTAAAATCAAAACACTCCCACATGGCCCTCACCTTCTTCCATATTGACACTCATCAGTACCTATGCCTAGAGCTTTCCATGAGGGGAACAGCCCAAGAGAGTGTCCAAAATAAGCTTCCTTGCCCCTCATTTGCCTAAAGTCAGGGTGGCCTTGACACCCTTCCTGTGAACCAGGATTGATCAATCGGCCTGGTATTCATACTGCTCCTCTTCTGCAATTTGAGGCCTACTGACTGTGTTGTTTAGATTCTTTATGTGAAGTGGAGTCATGAGAATACCCAATCACCTATGAGATAGCCTCTTCAGGGCTTTGAAGAACTCATTAGACACAAAGGATCCCTATTCTCACTTGATAGAGGTCAGGAATATTACAGAGGAAGACGAGAGGCTTCATCCACAATGACTGATATTTTTGACATTTTGGTTTTGGATGCACACATGGGATCTTTTTTTAGATCGATCAGGTGCTGAAAATCTAAACTACAGCCTCACAAAGGGCAAGAGGCTTATTCAGACACAGCCCTTTCAAAAGCAATTAAGCAAAGAGCCAGAGGTGATGCCCATTCCTTTCCATTTGAAAACTCTTTTCTTCAATCTTCACACAGATTTGGGCTGAGGCAAAGACCTTTCTGACATTTAGGGAAACAGAACAATAGGTAATCAAAAAAACCCAAGCAGGGTTTCTCCACTGAGACTTTCCTGGTCACTCTGATATCTGAGTTTTCTGAGATGCTTGCCATTCCCTTCAGCTATCCAGTACATGGCCATGTCACCGAGGTTGGAGGTGGCACATATCTTGTACAAAAAGCATGAAACAAATGTTGAGAGTGGCCAGAATTCAGGAAATAATGGGAACTAGAAAGATAGCAGGTGTTGCCCATGGATAAGGCAAGCATCAGTCCATTCAGTAATTGGGCAGGATGAATGCTGGGAAGCTTTCTACTAAACAGGACACACAAATTGAGCCATTTTCTTTTCTAATATCTACAACCAAGGACACAGTGGGATACACAGACATAAAAACAGTCTCCTTTTCAAATGACTTACTAGAAACAGTCAACTCCAAACCAAACAAACCTTTTTTTTTGCCTATTCTCAGAACATGAGACAAAACCACAAACTGACATCCACACACACCAAGGCACCTCTTTCCCCCAAGTAGGTCTGTTACTATCCGGAGTGTCCTCTGACTAGTAGGCCATATGATGTTCCCTAGAAATGGCCAGTCCTGTCTCAGATCTGGTCTCCTTTGCCAATTCTGTGAAGTTGTCAGGAGGCAGTGGTGAGCCATTTCCTTCCCTCTCAGGAAAGGTCCACCTTCAAAGCTTTCTTGGCATTTGGCCACCCTCACATCCAGTAGGTACCAAGAAAGACTGACTGTCCTTGGTAAATCCAAACAAGTGAGAACAGTGGAACTGGGACAGGGACTGACTCTGGGTGCCTGGCTTCCTGAATCACAAAATTCAGAGAGTTACATCACCAAGGAAGTGAGGTGAGGTCACTTACTTCAGTAAATGAATGAGGTCACCGCCTTTGCCTCCACTTTGTCCTAACAGTTGCTTCCTAGGGTCTCAGGAAATGGAGGCTGCCCCTATTTCCTGTGACATTTTCACAAGTTAGAATGGTACAGAAACCATAGGCAATTGGGAAAAGCTCTCCACACAGGCCTTGTTTGATACATCTTCCCTACATTAAGAAGAGATAGGATGATTCAGACACATCCTTACATCCTGACCGGGTTGTTTGCAAAAGAAGAAGACTTTTGCTGGCTCAGGTCCTTCAGAGCTGCCTACATCTTTTCCAGGGATCATTTCTGCATGGATTTTGAGGTACTAAGCAGTTGGAAGATCTCCTAACTTCCTGTATTGTAAGACCAACTTTGTCTCTGCTCTTCTTTAAAGTGAGATTGAGTGAACAGTGTATGGTTATCGTTAATAGCATGTTTGATTTGGGTTAGGAATGATTTTGTTGGATGAATAATGATATTGGTAACCTGCGATATTTATAAGAATATAGAGGTGAAACATAAGTATGAAAACAGAAATCTAGGTAATATTTGAAGCCCAGAAGGATTTGGGCCCTTGATTGGGATGCTTAGCTTGAATTATGTTCTGCACCGAGGTCTCAGTAAAATCGATATACAATGGCATAAGACCCTGTACCTCAGATGATTGAATGTAGAAGAGAACATCCAGTCAAAAAGGGATAGTCTGTAGGATTAGGACGATAGTCAGTTGGCTTAAGAGGAAGAGTGAGTCTAGGATTTGGACCAAAAGTTCTTTAGCAATAGGGTTTCGGTTAGAGAGTGAATATAAATGAAACCGCATGTGAAGAGTCAGGCACAATGATGAACTGGGGAAAATATGTAGGAAAGCAGACATCAATAGAGACATTAGGAAATCAGGCAAAGTATAACGTGAGTGATAGGATTAGACTTTTTCAACAAGCTTGAGGTTGAATATATAATCTTAAGAAGAAACAAATATGTAGTCACCAATAAGGTTGACATTTGAGAGCATTAGGCAACCTGGACAAGGATGATTTTAGTAATCCATGTTCGATTTCCATTGATGCTTTGGTACAATCATAAGTGTGACCTTTTCATTTTGTGTCCAGAATGTTACTGTGATAATATGTACATGTATATCAGGTAATATGAGTATTTCTTCCACTATTTCTGGGAGCAATATTTTGAAAATTTATAAATTAGTACTAAGGATACTAATAGGTTTACCCTCTGTTGATGAATATAGAGATGATGCATTAATAGACCATACTGTGAATAAATTATATGACTAGTTCCAGATTTAAATAATGGATTGTATTGATATCTGAAAATATATAGGAAATCTTATATTGATATACATACATTCATTTCAACCAGTTATATATCTAATGGTAATATTAGGGTTACCGTTTATCATGAATAGTGTGTGAATTTTGCGTCAAAAATGATTATGGAATCGAAAAAAATATGTTTAGAAAGAAGTCTAGTGAAAAGACCAGTCAAGAAACATGGAGGAATATATGTGTTCCGAAGAAGAAAGTGATTGAAAGTGAACCAAATGTTTATAAATTTGTGAACTTGTGAATGAAAAGATATACCTTATGATGTCCATAAACTGAAGAAATAATAACGTACCAGGTTTCAATAAAAATGAACTTTAACAAAAACATCATATCCCATTGGAATCTACTTGCATTGATGGTAAACTGGGTCAGTTACTGTAGAAATATTAGGATTTGTTAGCACCATTCCCTGAAGTTAGTTTTCAGTACTAGGAAACAAATATGTATTTTAGTGGATGTATATTTCTGAGAATAATCTTGTGGAAAATTGGTTATAAATCCCCATACAGGAACATGAATGAATTTAGGCAGTGTATAGAAAGACACATATATTTCATATTTTGAAAATCTGGAGTCTATATATATATATAGACACACAAACACACACACACAATATAATGTAGCAATATATATGCCAGTCGAAATTCATCATGAAAAATAACTCATCCGCATATCCAAAAATATTCATTTTACTGAAGATGGATGTATGTTTAATGTTGTTCATCTAGGAAGCTCACTCATGGGTTGAATTTTCAGTTCCAACAGCATTTAGGAGGAGTGATCTCTTCTCACAATTTGTATCTGCCAAGTCAGCCTACCTCAGAAGAATGTACGTGTGAAACCAGGTAGGATTCTATTTGTGCATATAAAAATACATGTGCTTAAAAGACTACAGATAAAGAAAGGCAGGAATTCACATATTTCTTAACTTTAAAAACACATGGAGAATTATTTCAACAAATAATTGACTAGATTTATAACTCCTACCTTATATCATGCAAAAGGCAAGTACAACTATACAGCATGACTCTTCTGAACTGCTTGTATTTCTATTCTGTTTGGGTTATTTTTCTCATCATATTAGTATTAGTAGTAAGAGTCTAGTAGAGTATGGGTTAGTGTCAGGGATTCAGTATTTCGAATGAAAAATTGGAAAATGAATCCAATGTGTATGCAAATATGTGCTACAAAAAAATCTTCCCCCTCTCATCTAGAACAATGACTTGACATTACCTTTGCCCCAAGTAAGTCACAATTAGTGGAGAAGAGTTAGAAAATCTGTGAACACATATCTGGAATGGAAAAATGCTCATGATTTCACAATCTTGGAGGTGGTAGAGGAGTTTCCAAAAGTAAGTGACATGGTAAACACTCCACAGACATGGAGCTCTGGTGGCCTAAACACTTCTTGAGAAACTGCCTTTGAGGTTGGGCACTTGAAATATACGTTGTTTTCAGGAGCTTTAGCTTCCTTTATAGTGAGACCATCAAAGCTGGGTCTGCATCTATTTGACCTGGAGGACATGGTTTCTGATTTTCCAATGAACATGAGGCAGCAGTGCTGAATTTTCTCTTTGTAGGTAAACTGTTGCCACTGGGGGATAAGTTTCTCCCCGTGTGGACTGTGAAGCCATTTGGTCATTTTCCAATTTTTGTGGTGTTTCTTGCTGCTGCACTGGTAGTTTGATATTGGCTTCACGAAATACATGGAGTTCAACTGGGACACAGTGCTGGAGGGAGTTCTGTCACGTCTGGTAGGTCAGGGTCTGCAGTAGAATGTACCAACCAGGATTCTATCCCACATAGCTTGCCCCCTTGACAATAGCAACCTGATTTTAAACATTACCTTGAAACTTCTCGATATAACAAGATGCCTTTATATAAAATGGTCTGCTGGCTGCACCATGTCTGTCTCAAGCCATTTGAAAGACAATGGCAGATCCACATGGCGCTGCCACAGATATTTTATCACACACCTGGCCACCACTGCTCTAGGCCCACTATTCAGCAGGTTCCAAATTACTGGCATCTCTGTTCTACACATTTTCATGAAACCTGGTCAATCAAGGCACTGTCTGGTATACTCATGATCAGCAAAAGGACATCCAAAGGTTCTCCAGTGCCATCTAGTCATGGGAATTTCTAAACATTCATGGTATTTATCTAGCCATTTTTCACAGATGAAGTTGTTGGCACTGTGGGTTTCAATTCATTCAGGAACCATTAAATGTTGAGGAAGCTCATTTCAATAAAAGATCTGGAGAATTCTCACAGGCAAGGCTTCCCAAAGAGTGGCCAAAAGGTCACAAGAAGCCAGGCCAATTGAGGTATGCAATGTGAGGTCCATGTGTGTTTTGACTCTCAACTATGGCTGCCAAGTATTTCAGAATAAAATCATGTGATATCCTGGCTGAGATTCCCAGTACTCTTGGGAAAGCCACCCTGGGCCTAAATCTCAGTTTCCAAGGGCGACTCTCATGTGTGGCCTCCTGAAATCGCAACACAATTCATGGCAATACTTCTCTGAGGTCAGTTCCAGAACGCATTCTCCAAGGGGAATCACACCAGTGTTAAAGCCCAGTTGGACCCAGTCATCTATTCCAACTGCCACACAAATGACCACAATTAAAACCAAAACACTCCCACATGGCCCTCATCTTCTTCCACATAGACACTGCTCATTACCTCTGGCTAGAGTTTTCCATGAGGGGTGCAGCCCAAGACAGTTCCCAAAATAAGCTCCCTTGCCCCTCATTTGCCTAAATTCAGGGTGGCCTGGACACCCTTCCTGTGAACCAGGAGTGATTAAATAGGCCTGCCATTAATACTGCTCCACTTCTCCATTTTGAGGCCTTCTTACTGTGGGGTTTAGATCCTTCTTTTTTTAAAATATTTGAAATTTAATTGGAAAGTTAAAAAAATGTATTGCAGAATATTAAATTTCTTATGGAAAAGCCTTCATCTTGTTTGTGAAGGAAACCTTGATGCCTTGCCAATCTGATTATATGGAGACACTCAAAAATTTCTGTTACATACTACATGGATGAATGGCTACAGCACATAGTTTTTTCAAACTGAAAGGCAGATAACAGCAAGTAAGATAACAAATAAAAGACAATTTTATTAAAAAATAAAGTTGTAAAATGTCTCAAATATTGGAAATTAAATTCCTTTTTTTTTCTTTTTTTTGGATGTTCAAAACATTATAAAGCTCATGCTATATCATCTTTCATACATTTGACTCAATTGGGTTATGAACTCCCCTTTTTACCCCAATACAAATCGCAGAATCACATAAGTTGCACACTCACTCATTTTTACATAATGGCATATTAATGATTGTTGTATTCTGCTACCTTTCCTATCCCCTACTATCCCCCTCCCCTCTCCTCCCATCTACCCTCTCTACCTCATCTGCTGTTGTTCAATTCTCTTCCTTGTTTTCCCCCCTTTCCCCTCACAACCTCTTATATGTAATTTTGTGTAATATTTAGTGTCTCCTACCATTTCCATATGCTTTTACTTCTCTCTCCCTTTCTCTCCCCCCTCTCATCTCCGTTTAGTGTTAATGTTTTCCTCATTCTCTTCTTCCCTGTTCTGTTCTTATTTGCTCTCTTTATATCAAAGAAAACATTTGGCATTTGTTTTTGAAGGATTGGCTAGCTTCGCTTAGCATAATCTTTTCTAATGCCATCCATTTCCCTTCAAATTCTATGATTTTGTCATTTTTTAGTGCTGCATAATACTCCACTGTGTATAGATGCCCCTTTTTTATCCATTCGTCTATTGAAGGTCATCTAGGTTGGTTCCACAGTGTAGCTATTGTGAATTGTGCCGCTATGATCATTGATGTGGCACTATCCCTAAAGTGCGCTCTTTTAAGATCCTCAGGGAATAGTCCGAGAAGGGCAATAGCAGGGTCAAATGGTGGATCCATTGCCAGCTTTCCCAGGAATCTCCATACTGCTTTCCAAATTGGCCTCAACAATTTGCAGTCCCACCAGCAGTGTACAAGTGTACCCTTTTCCCCACATCCTCGCCAAAACTTATTGTTGTTTGATTTCATAATGGCTGCCAATCTTACTGAAGTGAGATGATATCTTAGGGTGGTTTTGACTTGCATTTCCCTGACTGCTAGAGGTGGTGGGCATTTTTTCATGTAATTGTTGATGGATTGTATTTCCTCCTCTGTGAAGTGTCTTTTCAGGTCCTTGGCCCATTTGTGGATTGGGTTATTTGTTATCTTATTGTTTAATTTCGTGAGTTCTTTGTGTATTCTAGATATTAGGGCTCTATCTGAAGTGTGAGGGGTAAAAATTTGTTCCCAGGATGTAGGCTCTCTATTTACCTCTCTTATTGTTTCTCTTGCTGAGAAAAAACCTTTTTAGTTTGAGTAAGTCCCATTTATTGATTCTTGTTATTAACTCTTGTGCGATGGGTGTCCTATTTAGGAATTTGGAGCCCAACCCCACGGTATGTACATTGTTGGCAACATTTTCTTCTATCAGACGCAGTGTCTCTGATTTTATATCTAGCTCCTTGATCCATTTTGAGTTAACTTTTTTGCATGGCGAGAGAAAGGGATTCAGTTTCATTTTGTTGCATGTGGATTTCCAGTTTTCCCTGCGCCATTTGTTAAAGATGCTATCCTTCCTCCATTGCATGCTTTTAGCCCCTTTATCAAATATAAGAAAGTTGTAATTTTGTTGATTGGTTTCTGTGTCCTCTATTCTGTACCATTGGTCCACCTGCCTGTTTTGGTACCAGTACCACACTGCTTTTATTACTATTGCTTTGTAGTACAGTTTGAACTCTGGTATCTCTATAATTCCGGATTCACACTTCCTGCTTAGAGTTGCTTTTGCTATTCTGGGTCATTTGTTTTTCCATTAGAATTTCATGATTGCTTTATCTTTTTCTACAAGAAATGCTGTTGGGATTTTGATTGGCATCGCTTTAAACCTGTAGAGAACTTTGGGTAATATCGCAATTTTGATGATGTTAGTTCTGCCTATCCATGAACAGGGTTCATTTTTACATCTTCTAAGATCTTCTTTTATCTCTCTTTTCAGGGTTCTGTAGTTTTCGTTATATAAATCTTTCACCTCTTTTGTTAGGTTGATTCCCAAATATCTTATTTTATTTGAGTATATTGTGAATGGAGTGGTCCCTCATTTCCATTTCAGAAGTTTTGTTGCTGATATACAGCAATGACTTTGATTTATGCGTGTTGATTTTATATCCTGCCACTTTGCTGAATTCATTTATTAACTCTAGCCGTTTCTTTGTAGACCCTTTTGGGTCTGTTAAATATATTATCATGTCATCTGCAAATAGCGATAATTTAAATTCTTCTTTTCCTATTTTTATGCCATAAATTTCTTGTGTCTGTCTAATTGCTCTGGCTAGTATTTCAAGAACTAAATTGAATAAAAATGGTGATAGAGGGCATCCCTATCTTGTTCCAGATTTTAGAGGGAATGCCTTCAGTTTTTCTCCATTTAGGATGATGGTAGCCTGAGTTTTAGCTTTTACAATGTTGAGGTAAGTTTCTGATATCCCTTGTTTTTCTAGTGTTTTGAGCATAAAGGGATGCTGAACTTTGTCAAATGCTTTTTCTGCATCTATCGAGTGATCATATGGTTCTTGTCTTTAAATCTATTGATGTGGTGAATGGCATTTATTGATTTCCGTATATTGAACTATTTTTGCATCCCAGGGATGAATCCTACTTGATCATGTTGCACAATTTTTTTTGATATGCTTTTGTATTCGATTTGCCAGGATTTTATTGAGAAGTTTTGCATCGAAGTTCATTAGAGATATTGGTCTGTAGTTTTCTTTCTTTAAAGTGTCTTTGTCTGGTTTCGGGGTCAGGGTGATGTTGGCCTCATAGAATGAATTTGGAAGAGCTCTTTCTTTTTGTATTTCTTCAAATAGCATGAAAAATATTGGTATTAATTCTTCTTTGAAGGTTTTGTGGAACTCTGCTGTATACCCATCTGGTCCAGGGCTTTTTTGGTTGGTAGTCCTTTGATGGCTTCTTCTATTTCTTCCTTTGTTATTGGTCTCTTTAAATTGTGTGTGTCTTCCTGACTCAATCTGGGCAGATCGTATGACTCAAGAAATTTATCGATATCTTCACTATCTTCTATTTTATTGGAATATAGTGTTTCTAAATACTTTCTAATTATCTTCTGTATTTCTGTAGTGTCTGTTGTGATATTGCCTTTTTCATCCCGTATGTTAGTAATTTGAGTTCTCTCTCTTCTTCTCTTCATTAGCATGGCTAAGGGCCTGTCGATCTTATTTATTTTTTCAAAGAACCAACTTTTAGTTTTATCAATTTTTTCAATTTTTTTGTTTCAATTTTGTTGATTTCTGCTCTAAATTTAATTATTTCTTGTCTTCTACTACATTTGCTGTTGTTTTGCTCTTCCTTTTCTAGGTTTTTGAGGTGTAGTGTGAGTTCATTTATTTGTTGGTTTTTCTTTTTTTGAGGAAAGAACTCCAAGAAATGAATTTCCCTCTTAAAACTGCTTTCACTGTGTCCCATAGATTCTGGTACATTGTGTCTGTATTGTCATTTGTCTCCAATATTTTTTTTAACTCCTCCTTTATGTCTTCTGTCACCCATTGATCATTCAGTAACATGTTGTTCATTTTCCATGTGATGTAGGATTTTTTCTTCCTTCTTTTATCATTGATTTCCAGTTTCATTCCATTGTGATCAGATATGGTGCATGGTATTATTTCCATACCTTTATATTTACTAAGAATTGCCCTATGGCATAATATATCTTTGAGTAGGATCCATGTGCTGCTACGGAGAAGAACGTGTATCCACTTGATGATGGTTGATGTATTCTATATATGTCGGTTAATTCTAGGTTATTGATTGTGCTTTTGAGTTCTATAGTTTCTTTATTCAGTTTCTGTCTAGAGGATCTGTCTAATGCCGAGAGTGGTGTGTTGAAGTCACCCATAATTATTGTGTTGTAGTCTATTTGACTCTTGAACTTGAGGAGAGTTTGTTTTATGAACGTTTCAGCTCCATTGCTTGGTGCACACAAATTGATAATTGTTATGTCTTGTTGGTGGATGGTTCCTTTTAACAGAATATAGTGTCCTTCTTTATCCCTTTTGATTAACTTAGGTTTGAAGTTGATTTTATTCCATATGAGTATGGCCACTCCTTCTTGCTTCTGAGGGCCATGTGAGTGGTATGATTTTTCCCAACCTTTTACCTTCACCCTGTGTATGTCTTTTCCTATCATATGAGTCTCCTGAAGGCAACATATTGTTGGATTTGTTTTTTTGATCCACGTTACTAGCCCATGTATCTTGATTGGTGAGTTTAGGCCATTAACATTTAAGGTTACAATTGAAATATGATTTGTACTTACAGTCATGTTTATTTATTTATTATATTTTAGTTTGGCTAGTTTTTACTTTTATGGTTATTTTCCTGCCCCTTTACTGAGGTACCTCCCACTGTTAGTTCTGAGCACTATTTTTCAATTCTTCTTCTTGTAGTATTTTGCTCAAAATGCTTTGCAGTGCTGGTTTTCTGGCTGTGAATTCTTTTAGCTTTTGTTTCTTGTGAAAGACTTTAATTTCATTTTCAAATCTGAAGCTTAATTGCTGGATACAGTATTCTTGGTTGGAATCCATTATTTTTCAGCCTTTGAAATACATTGTTCTAGGATCTTCTCGCTTTCAATGTCTGTGATGAAAAATCAGTCGTTAACCTAATTGGTTTACCCCTCAATGTAATCTGCCTCCTTTCCCTTATAGCGCTTAATATTCTCTCCTTGTTCTGTATGTTGGCTATCTTCATAATTATATGTCTTGGAGTTGGTCTATTATGGTTTTGAATGTTTGGGATCCTTTAGGCTTCCAGGATTTGGCAATCCAATCCATCTTTCATCTCTGGGATGTTGTCTAGAATTGCCACTGATGTGAGGGGAATTGAAAGTTAGGTGTCTCTAGTTTTACCCGCTTCTTTATGCAGGCATGCTCTGATAATCCCTCTCCCAGAAAGCCTAGGAGAGATTTTATGTGAATTCCCCGCTGTATGAGAGATGAGCTGAGTAACATACACCTGTTTTATTGTTGCAATCTGTTGGAGAGTGGCGGTGGTTACTTCAGCTCTTCAAGATGGTGGCCGCTGGTTTTCTTGGTGGAGTTTCCTTTGTGGGGGATAGAACTTTACCACTTCCTTCCCCGTCTGAAATCCTGCACTCAGCCCGGGGCTCAGTGGGGGCTCTACAGGCATGATTCCACAGAATTCGGAGCAACATTTCTCCCTACTTGCAGGTCGCTTCTCAGTGGTGCCCCGCCATCTGTAACAGCGGGCCTGGCTGCACGATTCAATCAGCCCGGTTCTCCGGTCACACAGTTGGCTATTAGGAACCCCGGCATTCTATTGTTTTGATTTTTCCTCTTGCCCCTCCCCCAGCGCTGGCTAGACAGGTTTCATTTTCACCACTGATGGGAGGGGGAGTTAAAGGTCAGTTGCCTCTAGTTTTCCCCCATTTTTATTCAGGCTCGCTCTCATCATCTCTCCCCCGGAAAGCCTATAAGAGATTTTAAGTGAAATCCACGATGTATGGGAGATGAGCTGAGTAACACACACCTGTTTGATTGTTGCAATCTGTAGGAGAGTGGCTGTGGTTACTTCAGCTCTCCAAGATGGTGGCCTTTGGTTTCCTTGGAGGAGTTTCCATTTTGGGAATTATAACTGTACCGCTTTCTGCCCCGTCTGAAATCCTTAACTCAGCTAAGGCCTCAGTGGGTGCTCTACCAGCAGGATTCCACGGAATCCGCATCAACGTTTCTCCCTGCTTATTGGTCGCATCTCGGTGGTGCCGCGCCATCTGTAGCCACTGGGTGAGCCGTGCAGATCAGTCAGATCGGATATTGGATCCCACAGTTGGCTCGTGTTTGAGACTCAATTACCGAAACATGGTGCTAGAAATCCTTCTTATAGGTTTTGGTGCACCCCCATTTTGCTGTAATTTTTTAACAAGATAGTTTTTTGTCATTCTAACTCGTTATTCACGGGTGCAGTGGTGCGGTACACTGGGTGTGATGCACTCTATTCACAGCCATCTTGCATTGACGAAATATTATGATTTGTATGCACCAATTAATGAAGTTTGTTTTCAGTATTAGAAAACAAATATGAATTTCAGGTGGATGAATATTTCTGAGAATAATCTTGTGAAAAGTTGATTATAAATCCACATACATGAATATGAATGATTTTAGGGAGTGTATTATAAGACACATACATTTCATATTTTGAAAAATCTGTAGAGTGTATATATATATATATATATATATATATATATATATATATACACACACACACACAAACACACACACACACAGACATTAAAAAGTAGCAATATATATGCCAATTGAAATTCATCATGAAATATATATCATCCACATATCCAAAAAAAAAATTGTTACTAAAAATGGATTTATGTATAATGTTGTTCAACTAGGAAGCTCAACCATCGGTTGAATATTCAGTTCCAACAGCGTTTAGGAGGAGTGATCTCTTCTCACAATTTGTATCTGCCAAGTCACCCACCTCAGAAGAAGGTACGTGTGATACCAGGTAGGATTCTATATGTGCATATAAAAATACATGTGCTGAATAGGCTACAGAGAGACAGGAATTCACATATTTCATAACTTCAAAACACATGGTGAACTATTTCAATAAACATTGACTATATTTATAACTTCTACTCTATAAAATGCAAAAGGGAAGTCCAACTATACACCATGCCTCCTCTGAACTGCTTGTATTTCTATTCTGTTTGGGTTACTATTCTCCATCATATTAGGGTTAGTAGTCAGAGTCTAGTAGGGAATGGGTTAGTGTCAGTGATTCAGTATTTCGAATGGAAAATAGAAAAATAAACCCAATGTGTTTTCAAATATGTGCTACACAAAAATCTTCCCACTCTCATCCAGAACAATGCCTTGATATTACCCTCGCCTGAAGTAATGCACAATTAGAGGAGAAGAGTTAGAAAATCTGTGAACGCATATCTGGAATAGAATATGCTAGGGAGTTCACAAGCTTGGAGGTGGTAGAGGAGTTTCCAAAAGTAAGGGACATGGTAAACACTCCACAAACATGGAGCTCTGCAGGCCTAAAGACTTCTTGAGAAACTTTCTCTAAATTTGGGCATTTGAAATATATGTTTTTGTCAGGAGCCTTAGCTTCCTATGTAGTGAGAGCATCAATACTGGGTCTGCATGTATGTGACCTGGAGGACATGGTATCTTATTTTTCAATGAACATGAGGCAGCAGTGCTGAATTCTCACTTTGAAGGTAAACTGTGGCAACTGGGGTCTAAGTGTCTCTCCGTGTTGAACGTGAAGCCATTTGGTCATCCTCTAGTTTTCCTGGTGTGTCTTGCTGCTGCACTGGGAGTTTGATATTTGCTTCACGAAATACAAGGAGTTCAACTGGGACATAGTGCTGGAGGGAGTTCTGTAACATGCGGTGGGTCAGGATCTGTAGGAGAATGCGCGAATGAGACTTCTATCCAACATAGCTTGCCCCCTTAACCATAGAAACCTGATTCTGAACATTGCCCTGAAACCTCTCCATATAACAAGATGCCTTAACATATAAGGGTCTGCTGGCTGAGCCATGTCAGTCACAAGCCATTTGGAAGCCAATGGCAGATTCACATGGCCCCAGCACAGATGTTTTATCACACACCTGCCCACCACTAAGCAGGCTCCATCTTACTGGCATCTCTGTTCTACATCATTTTCATGAAACCCAGTCAATCACGCATTTTCTGGTATACTCATGATCAGCAA
Source organism: Callospermophilus lateralis (assembly GCF_048772815.1). NCBI lineage: Eukaryota > Metazoa > Chordata > Mammalia > Rodentia > Sciuridae > Callospermophilus > Callospermophilus lateralis. The sequence goes on along the minus strand of NC_135320.1, from coordinate 1,510,450 downwards.
ACGGACATCAAAAAGTTCTCCAGTGCCACCTGGTCATGAAAATTTTAAAAATCCCATGGTATTTATCTAGCCATTTTTCCAGGATGAAGTTGGAGCACTATGATTTTCAATTCATTCAGGAACCATTAAATGTTGAGGAAGCTCATTTCAATGAAAGCTCTGGAGAACACACACAGGCAAGTCTTTTAAAAAAGTGGCCAAAAGGTAATATGAAGCCAGGCCCATTGAGGTCTACAATGTGAGATCCATGTGTATTTTGATTCTCAACTATGGCTGCCAAGTCTGTCAGAATAAAATCATGTGATGTCCTGGCTGAGATTCACCATGCCTTGTGGAAAGCCTTCCTGGGCATACATCTCAATTCCAAGTGTTACTCTCATGCATGGCCTCCTAAAATCCCAACACAACTAATGGCAATACTTCTCTGAGGTCAGTTCCAGAACTCAGTCTCTAAGGAGAATCACACCAGAGTTCAAGCCCAGGTGGAGCTAGTCATCATTTTCAACTGTCCAACTAATAACCGCAATTAAAACCAAAACACTTCCACATGGCTCTCATCTTCTTCCATATAGACACTCATTATAACCTCTGGCTGGAAGTTTCCATGAGGGGCGCAGCCCAAGAAAGTGTCCAAAATATGCTCCCTTGTACCCTCATTTGCTTTAAGTCGGGGTGGCCTGAACACCTTCCTGTGAACCAGGAGTGATAAAGTAGGCCTGACATTAATACTTCTCTCTTTCTCCAATTTGAGGACTACTGACTGTGGGGTTTAGATTCTTCATGTTAATTGTAAACATGAGAAAACCCAAGCACCTTTGCGCTTCCCTCTTCAGGGCTTTGAAGAAATCATTTGACCCAAAGGATCCCTATTCTCACTTGATGGAGGTGAGGAACCTTACAGAGGAAGGCGAGAGACTTCATCCACAATGACTGCTCTTTTGGCCATTTTGGGTTTGGATGAAAACATTGGATCCATCAGGTGCTGAGAATCTAACTACAGCCTCACACAGGGCCAAGAGGCTAATTCAGACACATCCATTTCCAAAGCAAATAAGCAAAAAGCCACAGGTGATGCCCATTCATTTCCATTTGAAACTGTTTTCTTCAGGCTTCACAAAGGAGTGGCCTGAGGCAAGGACCTTCCTGAAATTCAGGGCAACAAACAATAGGTAAACAAATGGCACAAAGCAGGGTTTCTCCACTGAGACTTTCCTGGTCACACTGATATCTGAGTTTTCTGAGATGCTCGCCATTCCCTTCAGCTATCCAGCACATGGCCATATCACAGAGCTTGTAGGTGGTACATATCTTGGAAACAAAACCATGAGGCTATTCTGGAGAGTGGCCAGAATTCAGGAAGAAAACAGAAACTTCGGAAGATAACAGGTGTTGCCCTTCAAAAAGGCAAGCCGCAGTCCGATTATAATTTGGGCACGATGAATTCTGGGAAGCTTTCTACTAAACAGGACACATCCATTGATGCATTCTATTTTCTAATGTCTACAATCACGGACAGAGTGGGATACACAGATATAGAAGCACTCCCTTGTCAAACGACTTACTAGAAACAGTCAACGCCAATCCAAAGAAACTGCCTTTCCTACCTATTCTCAGAACTTGAGACAAAACCACACCCACACCCACAAAAGCACCTTTTTCCCCCAAGTAGGTCTGTGACTCTCAAGAGTGTCCTCTGAATGATGGGCCACATTATATTCCCCAAAAATGGCCTCTCCTGTCTCAAATCTGGTCTCCTTGGCCAACTCTGTGAAGTTGTCAGGAGTCATAGGTCAGCCACTACCTGCTTTCTCAGGTATGGCCCCTCTTCAGAGCTTTCCTGGCATTTGGACATCCTCACATCTGTAGGCACTAAGAAAGAGTGACTCTGTCCTTGGTAAATTGAAACAAGTGAGACCACTGGGACTTGGACTGCGACTGACTCTGGGTGCCTCTATTCCTGGATCACAAGTTCAGAGAGTTCCATCGCCAAGGAGGTGAGGTGAGGTCACTTCCTTCAGAAACTCAATGAGGTCACTGCCTTTGCAACCTCTTTGTCCTGACAGTTACGTCTAAGGGTCCCATGAGATGGAGGCTCTCCCTACCTCCTGTGACACTTTCACAAGTTAGAATGATATATCAATCATAGGCACCTGGGAACAGCTCTTCACACAGGCCTAGTTTGGTCCACCTTCTCTACATTTAGAAGATAGAGGTTCTTGGTTGATTCAGACACATCCCTTCATCCTGACCATGTTGTTTGCCATGGAATTTGACTTTTGCTCTCTCAGGTCCTTCATAGCTGCCTACATCTTCTCCAGGGATCATTTGTGCATGGACCTTTGATGTTCTCAGCAGGTGGAAGATCCCCTACATTCCTTTATTGTAAGACCAACTCTGTCCCTCCTCTTCTGTAAAGTTAGATTGAGGGAACAGTGTATGTTTAAGGTTAATATCATGTTCGATTTGGGTTAGGAATCTCTCTGCCTGATAAATAATGGTAATGGGAACCTGTGATATTTACAAGAATATATAGGTGAAATACAAGTATGCAAAGAGAAATCTAGGTAAGATTTGAAACCAGAAGGGCATTGGGCCCTTGGGTGGGATACTTAGGTTTGAATTATGTTCTGCATACGTGTCTCAGATAAATTGAAATACAATGGCTTAGGACCTTATACCTTGGATGATTGATTGTCGAAGAGTACATCGAGTCAAAAAGCGAGAGTCAGTAGGATTAGGAAGATAGTAGGTTTAGAAATAAGAGTGAATATAGGATTTGGATCAAAATTTTCTTAGCAATAGCGTCTAGGGTAGACAGTGAATGTATATGTCAGCATATGTAGTGTCAGACACAATGATGAACTGGGGAAAATATGTAGAAAAGCAGATATCAACAGAGATATTAGGAAATCAGGCAAAGTATAAAGTGAGTGATAGGATGAGACATTTTCAAAAGGGTTGAGGTTTAATATATAATCTGAGGAAGAAACAAATATGTAGTCACCAATAGGACTTACATTTGAGAGCATTAGGCAACCTGGACACTGTTGTTCTAGTAATCCATGCTCAATTTCCATTTAAGCTTTGATACAATCATGAGTGTGACCTTTGCTTTTTGTGTCCAGAATATTACTGTGATAATATATATATATATATATATATATATATATATATAGATATAGATATAGATATAGATATAGATATAGATATAGATATAGATAGATAAGGTGACATGAGTATTTCTTCCACCATTTCTGGTAGCAATATTTTGAAGAGGTATAAATTAGTATTGGGCGGACAAATAGGTGTGCACTGTGTCTAAGAATATAGAGATAATGCATTAATAGACCATACTGTGAATAAATAGCATAACTAATTCCAACTTTAAATAATGGATTGAATTGAAATGTGAAAATATACAGGAAATCTTATATTGATATACATACATTCATTCCAACCAGTTATACATCAAATGGTAATATTAATGTTATGGTTTATCTTGAAGAGTGTGTGAGTTTAGTTTCGAAATTGATTATGGAAATCGAAAATAATGTGTTTGGAAAGAAGTCTCATGAAAAGACGAGTCAAGTAACATGGAGGAATACATGTGTTCTGAAGCAGGAAGTGATTGAAAGTGAAACAAATTCCTATAAATTTCTGAACTTTTAGATGAAATATATATCCTATGATGTGCAAAAACTGAAGAAATAGTAATGTACCAGTGTTGAATTAAAATGAACGTCAAAATACAAATCATGTCCCATAGGAATCTACTTGCATTGGTGTTAAACTGGATCATTTACTGTAGGAATATTAGGATATGTAAGCACCGTTTATTGAAGTTAGTTTTCAGTACGGGAAACAAATATGTATTTCAGGTGGATGAGTATTTCTGAGAATAATCTTGTGAAAAGTTGATTACAAATTCACATACATGAACATGAATGAATTTGTGGAGTGTATAGAAGACACATATATTTCATATTTTATAAAATGTGGAGAGTGTATGTATATATATATATATATATATATATATATATATATATATATACATATATATATATACAAAAAACACAAAAAATACATTAAAAATATCAATATGTATATGCCAATCGTAATTCTTCCTGTAATATAAATCATCCACAGATGCAAAAATATTTATTTTGCTAAACATGGATTTATGTATAATATTGTTCTACTAGGGAGCTCACGCATAGTTTGAATTTTCAGTTCCAACACCGTTTAGGAGAAGTGATCTCTTTTCACAATTTGTTTCTGCCAAGTCAGCCAACTCATAAAAATGTAGGTGTGATACCAGGTAGAATTCTATATGTGCATTTAAAAAATACATGTGCTGAGGAGGCTACAGAGAAAGGGAGACAAGAATTCACATATTTGTTAACTTTAAAAACACATGAAGGACTATTTCAATTAAAAATTGAGTTGATTTATAAAACCTACCCTTTATCATGCAAAGGGAAGTCCAACTATACACCACGCCTTCTCTGAAATGCTTGTATTTTCATTCTGTTTGGGTATCTTTCTCCATCATATTAGGATTAGTAGTCAGAGTCTACTAAGGTATGAGTTCGTGTCAGGGATACAGTATTTCAAAAGGAAAATTGTAAAATGGATCAACGTGTATGCAAATGTGTGCTACAAAAAAAATTTTCCCACTCTCATTCAGAACAATGCCTTGAATTACCTTCACCATAAGTAAGACACAATTAGAGGAGAAGAGTTAGAAAATCTTTGAATACATATCTGAAATGGAAAATTCTCAGGAATTTACAAACTTGGAGATGGTAGAGGAGTTTCCAAAAGTAAGAGACAGTGTAAAAACTCCACAGACATGGAAAATTGCCTGCCTAAAGACGTCTGGAGAAACTGCCTGTAGTTTGGGCACTTGAAATACATGTTGTCAGGAGCTTTGAAATACATGTTGTTGTCAGGAGCTTTAGCTTCCTTTCTAATGAGACCATCAAAGCTGGGTCTGCATCTCTGTGATCTGGAGGACATGGTTTATTATTTTCCAATGAACATGAAGCAGCAGTGCTGCATTCTCTTTGTAGTGAGAGAATCAAAGCTGGGTTTGCATCTATGTGACCTGGAGGACATGGATTCTTATTTTACAATGAACATGAGGCAGCAGTGCTGAATTCTATCTTTGTAGGTAAACTGTGGCCACTGGGGGCTAAGTGTCTCCCCATGTGGACTGTGAAGTTATTTTATCATCCTCCACTTTTCATAGTGTTTTTTGCTGCTGCACTCGGAGTTTGGTACTTGCTTCACGAAATACTAGGAGTTCAACTGGGACACCATGCTGAAGGAAGTACTGTCACGTGTGGTGGGTCAGGGTCTGCAGGAGAATGCACCAACAGGGCTTGTATACCACATAGGTTGCCCCCTTGACCATAGCAACCTAATTCTGAACATTGCCCTGAAACCTCTCCATATAACAAGATGCCTTTACATATAAGGGTCTGCTGACTACACCATGTCAGTCACAAGCCATTTGGAAGCCAATGGCAGATCCTCATGACCCCACAACAGATGTTATATCACACACTTTTTCACCACTGCTCTAAGCCCACTACTTAGCAGGCACCAACTTAATGGCATCTCTGTTCTCCACCATTTTCATGAAACCCAGTCAATCAAGGCACTGTCTGGTACAGTCATGATCAGCAACAGGACATCCAAAGGTTCTTCAGTGCCACCTGGTCATTGGAATTTCAAAAATTTCATGGTATTTATCTAGCCAATTTTCAAGGATGAAGTTGGAGACACTGTGGGTTTCAATTCATTCAGGAATCATTCAAAGGTGAGGAAGCTCATTTCAATTAAAGTTTTGGAGAACTCGCACAGCCAAGGCCTCCCAAAGAGTGGCCAAAAGGTCACATGAATCCAGGCCCATTGAGGTCTACAATTGAGGTCCATGTGTGTTTTGACTAGCAAATATGGCTTCCAAGTCATTCAGAATAAAATTATGTGATATCCTGGCTGAGATTCCCAGTGCTCTGTGAAAAGCCACCCTGGGCCTAGATCTCTGATTCCAAGGGCGAATCTCATGCGTGGCCTCCTAAAATCCAAACACAATTCATGGCAATACTTCTTTGATGTCTGATCCAGAACTCAGTCTTTAAGGGGAATGACACCAGAGTTCAAGCCCAGGTGGATCCAGTCATCTCTTCCAACTGCCACACAAATGACCACAATTAAAACCAAAACACTCCCACATGGCCCTCATCTTCTTAAATATAGACACTCATCATAACCTCTGGCTGGAGGTTTCAATGCGGGACGCAACCCAAGAGAGTGTCCAAAATATTCTCCCTTACCCCTCATTCGCCTAAAGTCAGGGTGGCATGGACACCCTTCCTGTGAACCTAAAGTGATCCAATAGGCCTGCCGTTAATACTGCTCTGCTTCTCCAAATTGAGGCCTACTGACTCTCAGGGATACATTCTTTATGTTATTTTTAGTCATAAGAAAACACAAGCACCTCTGCAGGGCTTCGAATAACTCATTTGACCCAAAGGATCCCTATTCTCACTTGATAGAGGTCAGGAACCTAACAGGGGAAGGCAAGAGACTCTTAAACAATGAAAAATTTTGGGCCATTTTGCTTTTGATTGCACACATGGAATCTATCTTTAGATCTATCATGTGCTGAGAATCTAAGCCACAACCTCATACAGGGCCAAGAGGCTGATTCAGACACATCCCTTTCCAAAGCAATTAAGCAAAGAGCCACAGATTATGCCCATTTATTTCCATTTGAAAACTGTTTTATTCAGGCTTCACAAAGGGGTGGCCTGAGGCAAAGACCTTCCTGACATTCAGGGCAACAGAACCATAGGTAAGCAAATGAACTAAAGCAGGGTTTCTACACTGAGAGTTTACTGGTAACACTGATATCTGAGTTTACTAAGATGTTCCCATTCTCTACAGCTCTCAAGTATATGGACATGTCACAGAGCTTGGAGGTGTTACATATCTTGGACACAAAACCATGAGCCTATTCTGGAGAGTGGCCAGAATTCAGGAAGAAAATAGGAACTTAGGAATTTACTAGGTGTTGCCCATCCATAAGGCACGCCACAGTCCATTCATAAATTAGGCAGGATGAATTCTGGGAAGTTTTCTACTAGACAGGACAAATCCATTGATGCATTCTCTTTTCTAATGTTTACAACCACGGACACAGTGGGATACACAGACATAGAAACGACTTACTAGAAACAGTCCACTCCAATGAAAACAAAGAGCCTATCCTTCCTATTCTCAGAACTTGAGAGAAAACCACAAACTCACACCCAAACCCAAAAAGGCACCTCCTAAACCCAAGTAGGTCTGTGACTATCCAGAGTGTCCTCTAACTGGTGGGCCATACTATGTTCCCCTGAAATGGCCTGTCCGGTCCCAGATCTGGTCTCCTTGGCAAACTATGTGAAGTTGTCAGGAGCCGGCAGTGAACCAATAGCTGCTTTCTCAGGAAAGGTCCCTCTTCAGAGCTCTTCTGGCATTTGACCATCCTCATATTAGTAGGTACCAAGAAAGACTGACTCTGTCCTTGGTAAATCCAAACAAGTGAGACCACTGGGACTGGGACTGGGACTGGCTCTGGGTGCCTGGCTTCCTGGATCTCAAGTTCAGAGATTTCCATCACCAAGGAAGTGAGGTGAGGTCACTTACTTCAGAAAATGAATGAAGTCACTGCCTTGGCCACCACTTTGTCCTAACAGTTGCTTCCAAGGGTCCCATGAGATGGAGGCTGCTCCTACTTCCTGTGACACTTTCACAAGTTAGAATGGTATATCAACCATAGGTACCTGGGAACAGCTTTCCACACAGGCATGGTTTAATCAGTCTTCTGTACATTAGGAAAGGAGAGGATGATTCAGACACATCCCTTCATACTGACCAGGTTGTTTGCCATGGAATATGACTTTTGCTCTCTTAGTTCCTTCATAGCTGCCTGCAACTTCTCCAGGGTATCATTTCTGCATGGACCTTTGATGTTCTCAGCAGGTGGAAGATACCCTACATTATTGTATTGTAAGACAAACTCTGTCCTGGCTAATCTGTAAACTTAGTTTGAGGGAACAGTGTATGGTTAGGGGAGTAACAGGTTCGAATTTGGTTAGGAATCATACTGAGAAATGAACAATGGTATTGGGAACTTGCGATATTTACAAGAATATATTGGTGAAATATAAGTATGAAAACAGAAATTTAGATAAGATTTGAATCCAAGAAGGGCATTGGGCTCTTGATTGGGATACTTAGCTTTGAATTATATTCTGCACAGATGTCTCAGATAAATCAATATACAATGGCATAGGACCTTGTACCTTGGATGATTGATTCTCGAAGGGATCATCCAGTCAAAAAGGTATAGTCGGTAGGATTAGGAAGATAGTTGGTAGGTTTAGAAAAAAGAGTGAGTATAGAATTTGGACCAAAATTTCTTTAGCAATAGGGTTTCAGATAGAGAGTGAATGTAAATGTCAGCACATGTGAAGAGTCAGTCACAATGATGAACTAGTGAAAATATGTAGGAAAGCAGATATCAATAGAGACATTAGGAAATCAGGCAAAATACAAAGTGAGTGATAGGATTAGACATTTTCAACAGGGTTGAGGTTCAATATATAATCTTAGGAAGAAACAAATATGTAGTCACCAATAGGATTGATTTGAGAGCATTATGCAACCTGGACATGGATGTTTTTAGTAATCCATGCTCACTTTCCATTTAGACTTTGGTGAAAGGTTAATAAAATAGGTAATTGTCACTTCCTGGTTTTCTGTATGCTGAACAAAACACTGATGAAATCTTTAGGACTGTTTGCTAATCTTGTTTCCAGAATGTGCTGTCACCAACTGCCAAACTGCAGAATGTACACCCTCACCCGTTTGCACGCAAACCGCCCCCTTGCCCTCAACCATCAATAAAATTCCCTCCCTGCCCTCTCCAAGGAAAGTATATAAGTTCTGCTTAATCTGTTCTCATTGCTCTCTGCTCTATTCAAGTGATCTGTGAGCTTCAGAATGCTGGACTTCCAGTAAATCCTTTACTGTTGCATGAAACATTCTCTTGGTGGTCTCTTCCTCCGATGCTCGCCCAAACTTTACATCTGGAGGCACCAGCGAGATCCAGCAGCGGCGGACGAAAGACCCCCAAGGGGCTCCTTTCAGGGTAAGTAAGGCGACACTTTCTGGTTTCAGGTTTCAGGTTAGGGTTTGCCAAAATCGCTATCGGTGATGAGTGTGAGCTCTCTCTGACGGTGGCTGACAGATGTGTCACAGAGCCACAGTCCACGTCCCTGGGACACGCCCGAGAGGACTCAGGAAATCAAGGAACAATAGTCTCCTCAACTCAGTGATATTTTGTTTCAGATTTGGTATTGCCAGTCCATCAGGTTTTGCCGGGTACTCAGTCCTGGTCTCAGTATTGGATGTCCATTGCCTGTCTTTATTGTCTTGTCTTCTCTGTGTAGTGTGCCATTGCTTTCACTGCTTGTGTATCTCTCATTTTGGGACAGAGCACTTCAATACCTCTCTTCCTGACCCTTGATCACTGGACCAAAGTTCGCTTAAGGGCCCAGAATCTTTCTTTTTCAGAAAAACGCTGCACCTGGCAGACTCTCTGTGCCTCAGAATGACACACCTTTGGAGTTGGATGGCCCCCAGAAGGATGTTTCTACTTCCCACAAATTTGAAAAATCAGAGATATTGTCTTTCAGCTGGGGCCACATAGGCATCCAGATCAACAGCCATATATCTTAACTTGGCAGGACCTCTGCAAATCTCCTCCTCCATGGGAGAAGCCTTTTCTTGTCCCTGCCCCCGCTCCTACTCCTTCCACCATGATTCTATCTCTCAAACCCTCTGCTCCTCCTCCTCCACTCTCTGTTCTCCCTGAGTCTCAAGACTCTACTGGACTCTCCTCCCCCTTCTTATCCCCTACCCTCGTCCCCAAAACCCAACAACCTCTAAGTGATTCCAATGCTGCTGACTCAGCCTCTCTGCCATTGGAGGAAGTTAGGCCGGCCCAGCGCCCTCCAGAAGACTCCCCGGCGTCACACACAGCCCCTCCTTTCCTGGAGGAAGCTGGCCAGCTAAAAGAACTCAAAGAACTCCCTGGCGTTTTCACACCTGCCTACTTGGGATGACTGCCAACAAATCCTAGGGACTCTCATCATGACAGAGGAATGAGAGAGAAAACTCCTGGAAGCTAGAAAAAATACCCTCGGACCAGATGGGTGACCAACACAACTTCCCAACATAATCAAAGCCGGCTTCCCCTTGAACTGACCCAAGTGGGACCCTGACACCTTTGAAGGTAGGGAGCATCTGTCCACTTATTGCCGGGCCCTAATAGTGGGTTTCCAACCGGTTGGTAGGCAACCAAGTAATTTGGCCAGGTTAAGAGAGAATATTCAAGGGCCTGATGAATATCTCTCTATGTTTCTAGAGAGAATTATGGAGGCATATAGGAGATTTACTCCTTTTGTTCCTCAGGCAGAGGATCAAAATGCATCTGTCATGATGGCCTTCATTGGGCAAGCTGCCCGGGATATTAAAATAAAGTTACAATACGTAGATGGATTACAAGATATGACCTTGAGAGATTTACTCTGAGAAGCTGAGAAAGTATAGTATAAGTGAGAAACAGAGAGAAAGAAAGGGAGCAAAGGGAAGATGAGAGATGCAAGAGACAGACTAAGGCATTGACTAAGGTCCTGGTCACAACAATAAATAGGCCAGAAATTAAGAAACAGGGAGACAGGAAGGGATACCTTGGTGCACGCCAGAGGCCACCCCTGGCCTCAGATCAATGTGCCTATTGTAAAGAAAAAGAACACTGGGCCAAAGAGTGCCCTAGAAAGAGACAGCCACGCCAGCCAGCCATTCTGACTCTGGAGGATGACTAAGAAAGTCGGGGCTCAGATCCCTTCCCTGAGCTCAGGGTAACTTTTGAAGTGGAGAGGATCCCAGTAAACTTTGAAGTGGATACAGGGGCAGTATACTCAGCCCTTAAGGCCCCACTGGGCCCACTATCAAATAAAAGGTCTCTAGTTCAAAGGGCTAACGGCAGTAAATATCAGACTTAGACAACTAAGAGTACCATGGACATGGGGAAAGGAAAAATCCATCACTCCTTCCTAGTAATCCCAGAATTCCTGTCCCCATTGATGGGCAGAGATCTGCTCAGTAAGCTCTGGGCCAAAACAACTTTTAACCCTGAAGGCCCCAAAGTGAAATTTCTAAATCCTTCAGTAAAAACTCCTATAGTCTTGGCTTTATAAATGTCAGTAGAAGATGAACAGCAACTCTTCACACCCCCCAAGACTGATCAAACAGGCAAGCTACCCCAGAAATGGATAACGGATTTCCCAGATGCTTGGGCAAAAACTGCAGGGTTAGGCCTAGCTGTGAAATAACCTCCAAGAACAGTGGAGTTAAAAACCTCAGCCTCCCCAATCAATGTCAAACAATATCCTCTGAGCAAAAAAGGTAAAGATGGGATAAGGCCCCATATTCAGAAATATCTGGCCTTAGGGTCCTAAGGCCCTGTCAATCGGCCTGGAACACTCCCCTGCTACCAGTAAAAAAAGCCAGGAAACGGGGACTATCCCCAGTTCAAGACCTAAGAGAGATCAACAACAGAGTCCAGGACATTCACCCCGCAGTAACTAATCCGTACAATCTGCTTATCACTCTGAACCCTGAGCAGAAATTGTATACTGTTCTGGAATTAAAAGGTGCTATCTTTTGCTTGCCTCTGCATAAAGTTAGTCAGTTGCTGTTTGCCTGCTAGTGGGTAGACCCAGAAAACGGAACGTCTGGTCAACTAACTTGGATTAGACTCCCACAGGGGTTCAAAAACTCTCCCACTCTCTTTGATGAAGCCCTCCACAGAGATCTCAACAACTTCAGAACTACAAACCCCGAAGTCACCCAGCTTCAATACATGGATGCCCTGCTACTGGCAGCCAACACCAAGGAAAACTGTGAGTCTGGGACCAAAGCACTATTATATGAGCTTCCTCAACTCGGGTATAGAGATTCTGCCCAAAAGGCCCAAATTTGCCAGCAAGAAGTAATCTTCCTGGGCTATTCCCTTAGGGGCGGTAAACAATGGCTCACTGAGCCCAGAAATCAAACGGTTGTGCAGATACCACCCCCATCTAGCAGCAGACAACACAAGAGAGTTTCTTGGGACTACTGGGTTTTGCAGGTTATGGATTCCTGTGTTTGCATCCTTAACTTCTCGTTTATACCCGCTGTTAAAGGGAGATGCCCAATTCCAATGGACCCCGGAGAACCAGCAAGCTTTTGATAACATCTAACAACACTGGCACTGAACTCCTCAACTTGACTGAGGCAAGCCTGCAATTTCAGAAAGCCCTACACTACGTTAAAAATGTACATCAAGTTACACAACTTGGTTCAAAGAAACTGCAGGCATTCCTGAAGGATCAAGAACAGAGTTTTCCACTAACCGACTCACAGCAAAAGGAAATAACTGAACAGGTAACAAAAGCCTGTCCGGTCTGTCAATAGGTTAATGCTTATCCTTCCAAGCTTCCTGCAGGAAAGCACCTATGAGGAACCAGAGCAGGACAATTCTGGGAAGTGGACTTTACTGAAATTAAGCCAGCAACTTATGGACTTAAATATCTCCTAGTCTTTGTAGATACATTTTCAGGATGTATTGAAGCCTTCCCCACAAAAAAAAAAAAAAAAAAATGCACAAATGGTGGTCAAGAAGATCCTGAAAGATATTTTTCCAAGATACAGCCTGCCTAAGGTAATAGTGTCTGATTATTGCCCAGCATTCATGGCCCAAGTAAGTCAGGGGTTAGCCAGGACCCTGGGGATAAATTGGAAGTTACATTGTGCTTATAGACCCCCAGCTCAGGACAGGTAAAAAAAAATAAATAAAACCATTAAAGAGACCTTAACAAAGTTAAGCTTAGAGAGCGGCGTAAAAGATTGGACTATGCTCCTGCCTTATGCACTGTTTCATGCAAGAAATACTCCCTCTCTTTCTTTGTGTAACCTCACCCACTATGAAATTCTCTATGGGGCCCCTCCTCCACTAAGGGACCTAACCCCAACTCTAAGACCTAATGATCCCTTCAACACCCTTTTGTTTGACAGACTTAAAACTCTTGAAAGAACTCAGCAATACCTCTCGAAACAGCTCTCCACTGCCTACCAACCTGGTGAAGAGGGGACTCCACATCGATATCAAATAAGAGACTTCCTCTACATAAGACAACATCAGGTGTCATCCCTGGAACCCCGCTGGACAGGACCATACCAGGTGCTACTTATAAAAACCTACAGTGGTAAAGGTAGATGGAATCACTTCCTGTATCCTAATTCTCATCTCAAGCCTGCGCCCTGTCCAGAATCTGGCTGGAAACTGGAAAAGACTGGTAACGGTTTCAAATTGCATATTCGCCATGTGGATAAGGCTATAGACTCTCCCCTTGGCCACCAGTAGTCCTAACCCTCATCAGCCTGTTCAGCAGTGATGGCTGATCAAAAATTCTACCTGACAAGAAGTATGGTCTATCTCGCATACAGCCCCCTTAGGGACCTGGTGGCCATCTCTCCAGCAAGACATTTGTCAGCTGGCTATATGTCTTTCCTATTGGGATTTCTCTGATGAAGAGGATCCCACTAAAATTCCATTAAATCCCTTCCGTACCATAGATAATGGAAACAAACATTATGGATGTAGGGACATGCAAGCCAGATGCAGGTTGGCTAGCCTAGACTACTATGTTTGCCCAGCAGACTATCAAAGCCACAAACAGCCATGGCTGTGTGGGGGAAAAGCCGACTTCTTCAGTAAATAATGGGGATGTGAGCATACCGGGGCTGCCTGGAGGAACCCAAACTCCTCATCAAATTTAGTACACAGCATTGGCCAAATTACCAACTAGACAACCAAAACCGATGGCCCCCAGAGGGGTCTCTAGATCCTCAAATTCTGTGTGACCGTTTCAACTTCGGCAAGTGTTCTAAAGAATCCATCCTTTTGGAATTTCCTTCCAAGGAAATTCCCCTATGTGTAGGCCTTTTCCCTCCTATGCTCACATCCTGAACTATGCTTCTCCAATAGATCCTCACCCCCCGCCTTCTGCTCCACACTCTCTGCTGTCACTCCCACATCAGCAACCTGATTTCTCCGTTCCAATTACTAGATCAAAACCCCTAACCTCCCCTGGTTCTCAGACAATTGCCCCCTTGCTGAGCTTGCAGGTACTGAGGTACCCTTCCACCCACTCACTCCACTCTTCTCCTGTCAGTGCCCACAACAAGTCCCACCAGGTCCTCTTACCAGCTAACCCAAAGCTCAAACCAGCTGAGGAGTGCCCTCAGACACCTATCCAAGATGTAATGAAAATGGCCTTTAAATTTGCTTTGTCATCACTGAAAACAGGTTACGAAGAATTTAAAGTCCCTCACAGGCTTTTTGGGATACTCACTCCCGTCTTCCCCTATGCTCTACCTGTTCTACTGATCAAGTTTTGTTGCCAGGAAAATCCCAAACCCCTTTCCCATTATTCTTTTATATCTCTTTTTCTTCATTCTCAGAATCACGGTGCTGCTCTCACCCCCCCCCCCCGCCTTCCCCATCTTCCCCCTCTGTACCAGGCCCACAGAAAAATCTTAAATGGCCTTCTCCAGAAGTCTTCATGATGGCTGACTTTAGTACTTTCAACAACAGAGTCATTATAGAAGAGTTCAGTGTAGATAAACTTCCTTCTTTTGTGTTGCTCTGTTCTACTTGGACACTGGCTGGGAAAATTAGCACTCCTAAGCTAGACACCCCCTTACTATTTTTTAACAAAATATGTGAACAAGGCCTCTGGCCTTGAGCTGGGGCTTCCAAAGATGGCTACATTTCTAAGATAAAGAAGTTTACAACTGGGCTCCATGGTACCAGCTGGCAGGAAGAAAAAAAAAAGAGAAGAAAAAGCTCTCCCCCTCCCAGGTGTCCTTTAAAAGTTAACTTGCCCAGAGAAGAGGAAAAAAAAACAGAAACAAAAACTGTGTTTTGTGAACTTCTGCAGACTGTGAATTTCTGAGCCACTTACGTTACATGTTGGGTACAAAATTCTGAAACTACCTAAACTTGGGGTTCAGGGGATTAATTGATTACAACAGAAGCAATGCCCTCTAAATTCGGTTGCAAACAAATAGGACTGTTTCTCTGTCTTCTGTGCTATCTTAGGTGCCTTGCCTTGTCCGTCCCTACAACAGTATAATTCTATATACTTAAGCATTGTTTATGTTTTCATAAAATGATCAACAGATGGGATTAAGTATGTAATGGTGCAGATGTTTCCCAGAGTGCTCTATCATGATGCAGGATCATTTAAAGACTCAATAGGGGGGGCATACAAACTGGTTCCACTGGAAACCTGTATCCCTCACTTTCTCCATCCTATTAGGAATAGGAGTAGCTGCAGGGGTGGGAACAGGAACCACTGCCCTAGTCGATGGGACACAACAAATGACCCAATTAGAAGCAGCAATAGACCAAAACTTAAAGGTATTAAAAACCTCCATCACAGCTTTACAGGAATCTTTAACATCTCTCTCTGAAGTTGTTTTACAGAACAGTCGAGGGTTCGACCTCCTCTTCATGAGAGAAGCGGCCTTTGTCCTGCATTGAGGGAAGAATGTTGTTATTATGCAGACCACACTGGAGTTGCAAAAGAACCTATGATTAAATTAAGAAGACTCCTTGTAGAGCATCAACAAGAGAGAGAGGCCCAGAAAGGGTGGTTTGAGTCTTGGTTCACAGAGTCCCCCTGATTAACTACGCTCTTATCAGCCCTGGCCGGTCCATTAATAATCCTCATATTATTGCTAACTGTTGGACCTTGTTTGCTCAACCATGTAGTTTCCTTTCTCCAAGCTCAAATTGGACAAGTTAAAATTATGGTAATAAGAAAACAATATACCACACTAGCAGACATAAAATGTGACACCCCCAATGATCACTTTTATGATTAAAAGTAACCAAAAGAAGAAGTGGGGAATGAAAGGTTAACAAAATAGGTATTTGTCACTTCCAGTTTTTCGGTATGTTTAACAAAACACTGTTGATATCTGGAGAACAGTTTGCTTATCTTGTTCCCTGAATGTGCTGTACCAACTGCAAAACTGTAGAATGTACTCCCTCACCCGTTTGCATGCAAACTGCCCACTCGCCCTGAGCCATCAATAATCTTCCCTCCCTGCCCTCTCCAAGGAAAGTATATAAGCTCTGCTTAAGCTGTTCTCAGGGCTCTCTGCTCTATTCAAGGGAGCTCTGAGCCCCAGCATGCTGGACGCCCATAAACCCTTGGCTGTTGCATGAGAAAGTCTCTTGTGGTCTCTTCCTCCGACGCTTGCCTGACCTTTACATTGGTAAAATAATAAGTGTGACCTTTGCTTTTTGTGTCCAGAATATTACTGTAATAAAATGTATATGTAGATAAGGTGACTTGAGTATATCTTCCGCAATTTCTGGGAGCAATATTTTGACGATGTACAAATTAGTATTGGGTGTACAAATAGGTGTACCCTATGACTATGAATATAGAGATAATGAATGAATAGACCATACTGTGAATAAATAATATAATGGGTTCCAAATTTAAATAATGCATTCAATTCATATCTGAAAATATACAGGAAATCTTATATTGATACACATACATTCATTCCAACCACTTATACATCTAAAGGTAATATTAGCTTTATGGTTTATCATGAAGAGTGTGTGAGTTTTGCTTCAAAAGTGGTTATGGAAAGTCTCAAAAGGGAATCACACCTGTGTTCAAGCCCAGGTGGATCCATTCACCTCTTCCAAGTGCCACACAAATTACCGCAATTCAAAACAAAACGCTCCCACATGGTCCTTATCTTCTTCCCTTTAGACACTCATCATAAACTCTGGATGGAGGTTTCCATGAGGGGAGAGGTCAAGACAGTTTCCAAAATAACCTCCCTTGCCCCTCATTTGCCTAAAGTCTGTGTGGCCTTCAAATCCAGACTGTGAATCAGGAGTGATCAAATAGGCCTGCAGTTAATACTGCTCGGCTTCTCCAATTTGAGGCCTACTGTCTGTGGGGTATAGATTCTTTATGTGAATTGGAGTCATGAGAAAACCCAAGAGCATATGGGCTAGCCTCTGCAGGGCTTTGAAGAACTCATTTGACCCAAAGGATCCCTATTCTCAATTGATGGATGTCAGGAACCCTAGAGAGGAAGGTGGCAGTCTTCATCCACAATGACTGCTCTTTTGGCCATTTTAGTTTTGGATGCACCCATGGGATCTTTTTTTAGATCCATCAGGTGCTGAGAATCTAAGACACAGCCTCACACAGGGCCAAGAGGCTGACTCAGACACATCCTATTCCAAAGCAATTAAGCAAAGAGCCCCAGGTGATGCCCATTCATTTCCATTTTAAAACTGTTTTCTTCAGGCTTCACAAAGGGGTGGCCTGAGGCAAAGAACTTCCTGACATTCAGGGCAAGAGAACAATAGGTAAGCAAAAGGTGCAAAGCAGTGTTTCTCCACTGAGATTTAATGGTCATTCTGATATCTGATTTTTCTGAGATGCTCGCCATTCCCTTGAGCTATCCAGTAAATGGCCATGCCACAGAGCTTGGAGGTGGTACATACCTTAGACACAAAACCATAAGCCTATTTGGCAGAGGTGCCAGAATTCTGGAAGAAAACTGGAACTTAGGAAGATTCCAGTTGTTACCCACCTATAAGGCAATCTGAAGTCCATTCAAAAATTGGGCAGTGTGAATGCTGGGAAGCTTTCTACTAGACAGGACACATCCATTGATGCATTCTCTTTTCTAATGTCTACCACCACTGACACAGTGTGATAAACAGAAATAGAAACACTCACTTTGTCAAATGACTTACTAGAAACAGTTCATTCCACACCAAAAAAAGCGCCTTGCCTACCTATTCTCAGAACATGAGACAAAACCACAAACCCACCCCCACATTCACAAAGGCACCTCCTTCCCCAAAAAGGTCTGTGACTATATTGATTGTCCTCTGATTGGTGGGCAATACTATGTTCCCCTGAAATGACCTTACCTGTCTCAGTTCTGGTCTCCTTGGCCAACTCTGTGAATGTGTCAGGACCCAGAGGTGAGCCACTATCTGCTTTCTCAGGAAAGGCCCCTCTTCAGAGCTTTGCTTGAATCTGGCCATTCTCACATCAGTAGGTACCAGGAAAGACTGACTCTGTCATTGGTAAACCCAAACAAGTGAGACCACTGGGACTGGGACTCAGACTGCCTCTGGGTGCCTGGCTTCATGAATCCCAAGTTCAGAGATTTCCATCACCAAAGAAGTGAGGTGAGGTCCCTTCCTTCAGGAACTGAATGAGGTCACTGCCTTGGCAACCACTTTGTCCTAACAGTTGCTTCCAAGGGTCCCATGAGACAGAATCTGCCCCTAATACCTGTGACAATTTCACAAGTTAGAATGGTATATCAACCATAGGCACCCAGGAAAATCTCTCCAGACAGGCCAGATTTGGCTTCCAAGTGTCAGATGAGAAACAGGCTGCCCCTACTTCCTGTGACACTTTCACAAGTTAGAATGTATATCAACCATAGGCACCCAGGAACTGCTACCAACACAGGCCTTGTTTGGTCCATCTTCTCTGTATTAAGAAGAGAGAGGCTGATTCAGACAGAACCCTTCATTCTGACCAGGTTGTTTGCCATTGAAAATGACTTTTGCTGTCTCAGGTCCTTCATAGCTGCGTATATATTCTCCAGTGATCATTTCTGCAAGGAACTTTGAGGTTCTCATTAGGGGGAAGTTCCCCTACATTCCTTTATTGTAATACCAACTCTGTCACTCCTCTCTGTAAATTTGGATTTAGGGAACAGTGTATGCTTAGGGTTAATAACATGTTTTATTTGTGTTAGGAATCATTTTGCTGGATGAATAATGGTATTGACCACCTGCAATATTTATAAGAATATATATTTGAAATGTAAGTATGAAAACAGAAATCTAGGTAAGATTTGAAGCCAGGAAGGGCATTAGGCCCTTGATTGGGATATTTAGCTTTGAATTACATTTTGCACTGTGGTATCAGATAAACCTATACACAATGGAATAAAAACTTGTACCTCAGATGCCTGAATGTCGAAGAGAACATCCAGTCAAAAAGGGATAGTCAGTAGGTTTAGGGAGATCCTAGGTTTCGAAAGAAGAGTGAGTCTTCGAGTTGGACCAATAGTTTTTTAGCAATAGGGTTTCCTTTAGAGAGTGAATGTAAATGTCAGCACATATGAAGAGTCAGTCACAAAGATAAACTGGGAAACTTATGTAGAAAAGCAGATATCAATAGAGACATTAGGAAATCAGGCAAAGTGTAAATTGAGTGATAGAATTAGATATTTTCAACAGGCTTGAGGTTGAATATATAATCTTAGGAAGAAACCAATACGTAGTAACCAATAGTATTGACATTTGAGACCATTAGGCAACCTGGAAATTGATGTTATTAGTAATATATACTCATTTTCAATTTAGGCTTTGGTACATTCATAAGTGTGACCTTTGCATTTGTGTCCAGAATATTACTGTGATAAAATGGACATGTAGATCAGGTGACATGAGTATTTCTTCCACCATTATGAGGAGCAATATTTTTAAAACCTATAAATTAGTATTGGGTATACAAATAGGTGTACCCTGTTTTGATGAATATAGAGATGATGCATGAATAGAGCATACTGTGAATAAATAATATAACTGGATCCAACTTTAGAAATTGGAACTGGAATAAATTGATATCTGAAAATATACAGGATATCTTATATTGATAATGGTATACATACATTCATTACAACCAGTTATACATCTAATCGTAATATTAGGTTTATGGTTTATCATGAAGAGTGTATGAGGTTTGCTTCAAAAGTGATTATGGAAATCGAAAATAATGTGTTTGGAAAGAAGTCTCATGAAAGACCAGTCAAGAAACCTGGAGGAATACATGTGTTCTGGAGCAGGAAGTGATTGAAAGTGAAACAGATGTTTTAAATTTTGAAATTTTGGATGAAATATTTATCAATGATGTGCATAAACTGAAGAAATAGTAGTGCACCAGTGTTGAATAAAAATGAACGTCAAAATACACATCATGTCCCATAGTATTCTACTAGCCTTGATGTTAAGCTGCGTAAGTGACTGTAGAAATATTAGAATTTGTATGCACCTTTCACTGAAGGTAGTTCTCAGTTCTAGGAAACAAATATGTATTTGAGGTGAGTGAATATTTCTGAGAATAATCTTGTGAAAAGTTGACTATAAATCCACATATATGAATATGAATGTATTTACGGAGTGTATAATAAGACATATATTTCATATTTTGAAAAATCTGGAATATATATATATATATATACACACACACACACACAAAACACACACAGACATTAAAAATTAGGAATATATATGCCAATCGAAATTCATGGTGAAATATAAATCGTCCACAGGTCCAAAATTTTTAATTTTACTGAACATGGATTTATGAATAATGTTGTTCAACTACGAAGGTCACCAATAGGTTGAATTTTAATATCCAACAGGGTTTATGAGGAGTGATCTCTTCTTATAATTTGTTTCTGCCAAGTCAGCCACCTCACAAGAATGTACATGTGATACCAGGTAGGATTCTACATGTGCATATAAAAATACGTGTTCTCAATAGGCAACAGAGAAAGGGAGACAGGAATTCACATATTTATTAACTTTAAAAACACATGGAGATCTATTTCAATTAAAAATTAACTAGATTTTTAACACCTACCCTACATAATGCAAATAGCAACTACAACTATACACCATGCCTCCACTGAACTGCTTGTATTTCTATTCTGTTTGGTTTATTTTTCTCCATCATATTAGGATTAGTAGTCAGAGTCTAGTAGTTTATGAGTTAGTTTTAGGGATTCAGTATTTTGAATGAAAATTTGGAAATTGAATCCAATGTGTATGCAAACATGTGCTACACAAATATGTTCCCACTCTCATCCACAACAATGCCTTGACATTACCTTCGCCCCAAGTAAGACACAATTAGAGGAGAAGAGTTAGAAAATCTGTGAATGCATATGTGGAATGGAATACGCTCAGGAGTTCACAATCTTGGAGGTTGTATAGCAGTTTCCAAAAGTAAGGGACATGGTAACCACTCCACAAACATGGAGCTCTGCTGGCCTAAAGACTTCTTGAGAAACTGCCTCTGAGGTTGGGCACTTGAAATATATGTTGTTGTCAGGAGCTTTAGCTTCCTTTCTAGTGAGATCATCGAAGCTGGGTCTGTATCTATATGACCTGGAGGACATGGATTCTTATTTTACAATGAACATGAGTCAGCAGTGCTGAATTCTCTCTTTGTAGGTAAACTGTGGCCAGTGGGGGCTAAGTGTTTCCCCGTGTGGACTGTGAAGCCATTTGGTCCTCCTCCACTTTTCGTGATGGTTTTTGCTGCTGCACTGGAACTTTGGTATTTGCTTCACAAAATACAACAATTTCAACTGGGAAACAGTGCTGGAGAGAGTTCTGCCTCATGTGGTGGGTCAGGGTCTGCAGGAGAATGCACCATCCAGGCTTCTTTCCCGCATAGCTTGCACCCTTGACCATATCAACCTGATTCTGAACATTGCCCTGAAACCTCTCCAAATAACAAGATGCCTTTACAAATAAGGGTCTACTGGCTGCACCATGTCAGTCACAAGCTATTTGGAAACCAATGGCCGAACCACATGGTCCCACCACAGATATTTTATCACACACCTGCCCAACACTGCTCTAGGCCCACTACTCAGCAGGCTCCAACTTACTGACATCTCTGTTATACATTATTTTCATAAAACCCAGTCAATCAAGGCACTCTCTGGTATACTCATAATCAGCAACTGGACATCCAAAAATTCTCCAGTGCCCCCTGGTCATGGTAATTTCAAAAATTTCATGGTGTTTATCTTGCCATTTTTCAAGGATGAAGTGGGAGGCACTCTGGGTTTCAAAAACCATTAAATGTTAAGGAAGCTCATTTGAGTGAAACTCTGGAGAAGTCTCATAAACAAGGCTTCCCAGAGAGTGGACAAAAGGCCTCATGAAGCCAGGCCAATTGAGGTCTGCAATGTGAACTCCATGTGTGTTTTGACTCTCAGCTATGGCTTCCAAGTCTTTAAGAATAAAATCATGGGATATCTTGGCTGAGATTCCAAGTGCTCAGTGGAAAGCCAACCTGGGTCTTGACCTCAGTTTATAAGGGCGACTCTCATGCGTGGCCTCCTAAAATCCCAACTCAACTCATGGCAATACTTCTCTGAGGTCAGTTCCAGAACTCAGTCTCTAAGGGGATTCACACCAGAGTTCACGACCAGGTGGACCCAGTCATCTCTTCCAGTCGCCACACAAATGACCACAATTTAAACCAAAATACTCCCACATGGCCCTCATCTTCTTCCATATAGATACTCATCATAAACTCTAGCTGGAAGTTTCTATGAGGGGCGCTGGACAAGACAGTGTCCAAAATAAGTTCCCTTGCCTGTCATTTGCCTAAAGTCAGGGTGGCCTGGACACCCTTCCTGTGACCAGGAGTGATCAAATAGGCCTACCATTAATACTGTTCTGCTTCTCCAATTTGAGGCCTACTGACTGTGGGGTTTAGATTCTTTATGTGGATTGGGATCATGAGAAAACCGAAGCACCAATGGGCTGGACTCTGCAAGGCTTTGAAGAACTAATTTGACCCAAAGGATTCCTATTCTCACTTGATGGAGTTCAGAAACCTTACAGAGGATGGCGAGAGACTTCATCCATAATGAATGCTCTTTTGACCATGTTGGTTTTGGATGCCCACAAGGCATCTTTAGAACCATCAGCTTCTGAGAATTTAAGCCACAGCCTCACACAGGGCCAACAGGCTGATTCAGACACATCCCTTTTGAAATCAATTACTCAAAGAGGGACAGGTGATGTCCATTCATTTCCATTAGAGAACTGTTTTATTCAGGCTTCACAAAGGGGTGGCCTTAGGCAAAGACCTTCCTGACACTCAGTGCTATAGAACAACAGGTAAGCAAGAAGCCCAAAGCAGGGTTTCTCCACTGCGACTTTTCTGGTCACACTGATGTCTGAGTTTTCTGAGATTCTCGCCATTCCTTTCAGCTATCCAGTACATGGCCATGTCACAGAGCTTGGAGGGGGTACATATCTTGGTCACAAAACCATGAGCCTATTCTGGAGAGTGGCCAGAATTCAGTAAGAAAACAGAAACTTAGGAAGGTAGAAGGTCTTGCCCATCAATAAGGCAAGCCTCCGTTCTTTCATAAATTGGGCAGGATGAGTGTTGGCAAGCTTTTTCCTAGACAGGACATATCCATTGATGCATTTTCTATTGTAATGTCTACAACCACGGACACAGTGGGATACACAGACATAGAAACACTCGCCTTGTCAAATGACTTTTTAGAAACAGACCATTCCAAACAAAAGAAACCGCTTTTCCTACCTATTCTCAGAACATGAGACAAAATCACAAACCCATACTCATTCCCATAAAGGCACCTCCTTCCCTCAAGTAGGTCTGTGACTATCTGGAGTCTCCTCTGCCTGGTTGGCCATAGTTTGTTCCCACGAAATGGCCTGTTTGTTCTCAAATCTGGACTCCTTGGCCCACTCTGTGAAGTTATCAGGAGCCAGTGGTAAGCCACTACCTGCTTTCTCAGGAAAGACCTCTCTTCAGAATTTTCCTGGCATTTGGCCATCCTCACATCTGTTGGTACCAAGAAAGACTGACTCTCTCCATGAAAAATCCAAAACAAGTGAGACCTCTGTGACTGTTACTGGGCCTGGCTCTGGGTGCCTGGTTTCTGGGATCCCAAGTTCAGAGAGTTCCATCACCAAAGAAGTGAAGTAGGCCACTTCCCTCATGAACTGAATGAGCTCACAGCCTTGGCAACCACTTTGTCCTAACAATTTCTTCCTTGGGTCCCATGAGATGGAGGCTGCCCCTACTTCCTCTGACACTTTCACAAGTTTGAATGATATATCAACCATAGGTACCAGGGGAAAGATCTCCACACAGGCCTGGTTTGGTCCATTTGCTCTACATTAAAAAGAGAGAGGCTGATTCAGACACATTCCTTCATCCTGACCAGGTTGTTTGCCATGGAAAATGACTTTTGCTCTCTCGGGTCCTTCATAGTAGTCTACATCTTCTTCAGGGATTATTTCAAATGGATCTTTGAGTTTCTCAGCAAGTGGAAGATCTCCTACATTCCTGTATTGTAAGACCAAGTCTGTCCCTGCACTGCTGTAAAGTTAGATTGAGGGAACAGTGAATGGTTAATAACATGTTCGATTTGGGTTAGGAATCATTCTGCAAGATGAATAATGGTATAGCGAACCTGTGATATATAGAATATATAGGTGAAATATAAGTATGGAAACAGAAATCTAGGGAAGATTTGAAGCCAAGTAGGCCATTGGGCCCTTGAGTGGGATACTTAGCTTTGAATTATATTCTGCACAGATGTCTCAGATAAATCGATATACAATGAAATAGGATCTTGTACCTTGGATGATAGAATAACAAGCAGAACATCCAGTCAAAAAAAAGATAGTCCGTAGGATTAGCAAGATAGTCATTAGGTTTAGAAAGAAGAGTGAGTATAGAATTTGTACCAAAAGTACTTTGTTTTTAAATTAATTTTTATTGTAGGTTGTTCAAAACATTACATAGTTTTTGATATATCATATTTCACACTTTGATTCAAGTGGGATATGAGCTCCCATTTTTACCCCATATACAGATTGCAGAATCACATCAGTTGCACAACCATTGACTTACATATTGCCATTCTGGTGTCTGTTGTATTCTGCTGCCTTTCCTATCCTCTACTATCCCCCCTCCCCCCTCCCCTTCCCTCTTCTCTCTCTACCCATCTCTACTGTAATTTATTTCTCCCCCTTATATTTTTCCTCCTTTCCCCTCACTTCCTCTTGTATGTAATTTTGTATAACCCTGAGGGTCTCCTTCCATTTACATGCAATTTCCCTTCTCGCTCCCTTTCCCTCCCACGTCTCATCCCTGTTTAATG
Source organism: Callospermophilus lateralis (assembly GCF_048772815.1). NCBI lineage: Eukaryota > Metazoa > Chordata > Mammalia > Rodentia > Sciuridae > Callospermophilus > Callospermophilus lateralis. Next base: position 1,485,256 of record NC_135320.1, on the reverse strand, counting down.
TTAATCTTCTTCTCATGCTCTTCATCCCTACTCTGATCTTAGTTACTCTCCTTATATCAAAGAAGACATTTGACATTTGTTTTTAAGGGATTGGCTAGCTTCACTTAGCATAATCTGCTCTAATGCCATCCATTTCCCTCCAAATTCTATGATTTTGTCATTTCTTAATGCAGAGTAAAACTCCATTGTGTATAAATGCCACATTTTTTTATCCATTCGTCTATTGAAGGGCATATAGGTTGGTTCCACAGTCTTGCTATTGTGAATTGTGCTGCTATGAACATGGATGTAGCAGTGTCCCTATAGTGTGCTCTTTTTAGGTCTTTAGGGAATACACCGAGTAGGGGAATAGCTGGATCAAACGGTGGTTCCATTCCGAGCTTTCCAAGAAATCTCAATATTGCTTTCCAAATTGGCCGCAACAATTTGCAGTCCCACCAGCAATGTACAAGAGTACCCTTTTCCCCAAATCTTCGCCAGCACTTGTTGTTGTTTGACTTCCTAATGGCTGCCAATCTTACTGGAGTGAGATGGTATCTTAGGGTGGTTTTGATTTGCATTTCTCTGACTGTTAGAGATGGTGAGCATTTTTTCATATACTTGTTCATTGATTGTATGTCCTCCTCTGAGAAATTTCTGTTCAGGTCTTGGTCCATTTGTTCATTGGGTTATTTGTTATCTCATTGTCTAATTTTTTTAGTTCTTTGTATATTCTGCATATTAGGGCTCTGTCTGAAGTGTGAGGAGTAAAGATTTGTTCCCAGGACGTTGGCTCCCTATTTACCTCTGTTACTGTTTCTTTTGCTGAGAAAAAACTTTTTAGTTTGAGTAAGTCCCATTTGTTGATTCTAGTTATTAACTGTTGTGCTGTGGGTGTCCTATTGAGGAATTTGGAGCCCTACCCCACAGTATGTAGATCATAGCCAACTTTTTCTTCTATCAGACGCCATGTCTCTGATTTGATATCAAGTTCCGTGATCCACTTTGAGTTAACTTTTGTGCATGGCGAGAGAAAGGGATTCAGTTTCATTTTGTTGCATATGGATTTCCAGTTTTCCCAACACCATTTGTTGAAGATGCTATCCTTCCTCCATTGCATGCTTTAGCCCCTTTATCGAATATAAGGTAGTTGTACATTTGTGGATTGGTTTCTGTGTCCTCTATTCTGTACCATTGGTCCACCCGCCTATTTTGGTACCAGTACCATGCTGTTTTTGTTACTATTGCTCTGTAGTATAGTTTGAAGTCTGGTATAGCTATACCGCCTGATTGACACTTCCTGCTTAGCATTGTTTTTGCTATTCTGGGTCTTTTATTTTTCCATATGAATTTCATGATTGCTTTCTCTATTTCTACAAGAAATGCCATTGGGGTTTTGATTGGCATTGCATTAAACCTATAGAGAACTTTTGGTAATATCGCCATTTTGATGATGTTAGTTCTGCCTATCCATGAACAGGGTAAATTTTTCCATCTTCTAAGATCTTCTTCTATTTCTCTCTTTAGGGTTCTGTAGTTTTCATTGTATAAGTCTTTCACCTCTTTTGATAGGTTGATTCCCAAGTATTTTATTTTTTTTTTTGAGGATATTGTGAATGGGGTGGTTGTCCTCATTTCCATTTCAGAGGATTTGTCGCTGATATACAGGAATGCCTTTGATTTATGCGTGTTGATTTTATATCCTGCCATGTCGCGACCCCTTGCCCGCAAGGAAGACGCAACTCAGGTATCTTCTTTCAGCAGTTTATTCAGGCCCTTGATATTTCTTCTAATTCCTGGTTGGATGCCCCTCCCAGCCTTAATAAAGCATCCCAAGCCCCAATGCGAAGCTGCCACATGGAACTTTCTCATAGGGTGCTGAAAAACCATGCACCAACTCTCCCAAACAAGGAGTTGTTTGTCACAGACCACAGTGGAGGCAGTGCCATCCTGCAATGGCGACCATAATCTGCAGAAGCGGCTCACCACAGTTCCCCCTTTCTGTTTTCTGAAAACAATACAGGCGAGAGTAGAGGTCCTATCCCACTGTGCAGAAGTGGCTGCATAGAATGGCTCAGTCCTAAGGAGGGCCCTTCCCAAGATCTGAAGCCATATCAGCCGACGCCTTTTTCATGGGGCGGGGCGTGGACATCAAACCCGCATGCAACAGGACATGCTCTCCTTGAGGTCCACTTCAAGGATCACTCAAGTGCAGTGCCTTGCCTCGCATCCTATATCGTGACGAAGGTGAACGAAGGGGGACAGCTGAGCCTGAACTGTGGCTGTACACAACGACAAACGAGTTGACAGCACCCTGAAAGAAAGGCACGGACTTTAAGGCGATAGAGAAGCATTAGTGTGGAAACCCTCCTGCGTGCAATGGCAGCGAGACCGGCAGAGTGCAAGGGCTTTCCAACACTAAGAGAATAACGAGGAAAGACATGCCGATCCCAGTGCAATGTTATAATAACTTGGGGTGCAACGACCATGTCAAAGATTTACTGTTTAAGATGCGTAAGCCAGACTTGAGGTGAATTGCCATTTTCTAAAGCTGCAAGAGCTTGGATGATCATAGCCTTATCGTGAGCATTGCGGGCCTTGAGGCGACAGAGAAACCACAAACAGAGAAACATACCGAAGCAACACATTGCACCAAAAATGCCTACCCGCCCCCACTCTTTAAAAAAGGAAAAAGCAGAAGATATCCAATGGGTGAATTGACCCAAAGTCACGGGATCAACACGGGTGTTATTCAAGACAGCTATCTGGGTTAGTTGAGACTGGATCATGTCTTCTGCTTCCATGGACCAATTTCCAGCCAAATATTCGCCAATGATGTGGGAAGCATTCCTGGAATAATTAAATCTGACAGAGGTTATGCATAAATGTGCACGTTGGTCAACACAACCCAAAAGCACTAAGTCAGCCAATTCTTCTACCTGAGCTTGGAGTAAATCTATTCTTTGGTTGGCAGCTGAAATCCCTGAAAAAATATGTTGATTAATTGTATTTTGGGATTCAAGTATAGTGGAAGTTTGTTGGACAACTTGATTAATGGTGGCAGCAGTTTGTACTTGATTGGCCATAGCCACTCCGGCCGTAAGCGCTGCAGCAGCAGATACCGCCATGGCTGTCACTATAGCCGCTGTGATTCCAAAATCTCTGCGGACTCTAAGTAGCTCAACAATAGGGAATTTATCAGGATCCGCAGTGACCGGGATTGGGATAAAAATTGGAATTTTCATAACCACTGCTACAGTCCAGGAACCATTCCAACACTCAGATAAGAGACAGGTAGTATGAGAACAATCCAGCATTCCCGACGAGGTGGCCTCAGCCAAAAGGAATAAGAAGGGGGATTGGACACAGACCATTGCAGGAGGCAATGTGGCATTACACAACAGAGAGTTGAATGAAACAGATGTAAGTCTATTACCTCGTTCACTTTCCCTAACAATACCAGAAACATTAGCCAGCCAACTTTTGGCTCCTACCAACTGAGCCAGTGCAGAAATATCGGCTGAAGCCCCCTTTTCATTGGAAATCAGCCATTGAAACCAGGACCAACCTACTCCTGTAGAGGAGCTGGCACTATTGTTAAAGTTATAAACATACCTCTTAAGAGAGGGGGAAAGGGAGAAACCTTTAGCAACTTGATGTTTCTCCCAAGAATGATCCTGACAAGGTGTAAATGTTGGGGGGAAACCAAGATTAGGGGAACAGTAAGGAGAGGCCTTGAAATGAGTGGCATCATGAATACTACTAGAAGAAGGAGGCACTGGGATTAGTACCTCGGAGATAATAGCCAAGGTAGTTATGTTAAGAGCAGAGCCTCTGTTTGCGGGGGTCTCTGAGCCTGATTGCTTCCCCGAAACTCCCTTGCTCAATACAGCACTGATAATGCTTCCTGAGACCTGATTGGACCGCAATGGGTCCTCCCAGTTAGTCAAATTTTTGGTCTTAAGGCTAATGCAATTAGCGTTTCCAAGGCTGAAACAAAAAAACTCCTGTGAGATTAACTTGAGATTGATTAAAAATTTTCTCCATGTCCCCTCTAGGAGAGGCACAGGGAGCAGACATCTCACATGAGGTAGAAAAAAGAGTGGGGAGGACACTAGAATTACCTGAATCGGCATCGGCATTGGCCATGCCCGTGCCACTGCCCACCACCGCATTGGTGTCGCCTGTGCCATCGGCACCAGCACCAGAGCCAGAGCACTTAGCAGAATGAAGATCCTCATCACAGGATTGTTGTGGTGTCTCTTGTTGCTGGTCAGTTGATGTCGAGACTCTTCTTGTCAAGCGTTCAGGGACCCACAACGGTTCCGTACGATCCTGGGGAAAAACACATACAGATCCTCGTGCCCATGTCAGCACAGGATCAGGGCCGTTCCATTGGCCCGTAAGAACATCCTTCCACTTAACATAGCCAATCACAGAGGGCTGAGGGGACACATGTCTATCGGCCGCAGAGCGACCATGAATATCCAAATTCAAAAAATTAATGGTAAAGAGAGCTAAGGACAGGCGTTCTTTAGGAGTGTGTTCAGCTCCTATTCCCCCTTTTTGTTTTTGTAAAGTTTCCTTTAAGGTGCAATGAGCAGGCTCAACAATGCCTTGTCCTTGAGGATTATAAGGCAAACCATGAGTAAGTTGCACTCCCATAGTAGAACAAAAAGCTGTAAATTGTCTGCCAGTATAAGCAAGTCCATTATCAGTCTTAAGGGATGCAGGTGCACCCCATGCTGCCCATGCCTCTAAACAGTGAGTAATGACATTATGTGCCTTTTCTCCCGATAAAGCAGAAGCATGGATAATTCCAGAGCACATATCAACGGAAACATGCACATACTTAAGGTTACCAAAGTCAGGTATATGTGTCACATCCATTTGCCAAACAACCAATGGCTTCAATCCCCGTGGGTTTACTCCATAATTAGGGGGATGAAGAAATGTGACACAATGGGGACATTGCAATACTATCTGCCGAGCACCCGCTCTTGAAATGGAAAAACGCCTGAGCAGCGTTAATACATTAACATGGAAGTTTTGTTGAAACAACTTAGCCCCCTCTAAGGAGGAAGCCAAGCATATCAATTGACCTCTAGTGGCTAAGTCCGCACAGGCATTACCCTGGGATAACGGACCAGGAAGAGAGGTGTGAGCCCTGATGTGCATTGGATAAAAAGAAGCAGTGTGGTTAGAGATAAGCTGTTGAAGCTGAGTAAAGTAAGCAGACACATTGTGGGCATCACTAATAGCTCCCACGGCCTCCAGGACTTTTAGTGCTTGTACCACATAGCTGGAGTCCGAAATAAGATTAAAAGGAAAAGAACACTGTTTAAAAACTTCAATAACAATTTGTAGTTCTACCCATTGTGGATTTCCAGGAGCAAATTGATGCTGGATAGGGGGAGAGTCATTAATTACATAGGCTCCCATTCCAGACTTGGAACCATCAGTAAAAATGTTAACAGCCCCCGGAATTGGACTGGATGAAGTTACCTTAGGGAAAATGATGGGATGTTCTTTAACAAAATGGAGTAATGGATGAGAAGGGTAGTGATTATCAATACCCCCTTGAAACGAGCAACACAGAATAGCCCAGTTGTCTAGAGTAGCACATAAAACATTAAGTTGAGCTTTAGTGTAGGGTATGAAAAGAGAAGAAGGTGATTGGCTGAAAAATTGAATGCTTTGTTGAATTCCTTTAAGTGCCAATGCTGCAACAGCATCAGGATAATATTCTAAGGATTTTCCTGGGGATACATGTGGGTGGATCCATAGTAAAGGCCCATCTTGCCACAGTACCCCAGTAGGCTGCCGCATAGTGGCAAGCACACATAACTGGAAAGGTTTATCACTCTGGAGCCTGCATAGAGTGGCATGCTGTATAGCTTGTTCTACTTTTATAAGGGCCACTCTAGCCTCTGTAGTGAGGCTACGAGGGGAAGCAAGATCTGGATCACCCTTAAAAGTAGCATACAAAGGCTGGAGCACAATATTAGGAATATGTAAATATCCTCTTATCCAATTAATATCTCCCAGCAATTTTTGAAAATCATTTAGAGTTTTGAAATCTTGAGTCCTGATGGTAATTTTTTGAAGTTTTAATTTGTCATACCCAATTGTCGCTCCCAAATACCTGATAGAATCCCCTGTTTGAACCTTTTCAGGTGCGATGTGCAGTCCATGTTGAGCCAACAGCATCACGAGTTCTTTATAAGCCTCATTAACTGTCTGTTCTAATTTTGCGGCCAATAACACATCATCCATATAATGAATGATCTTGGTGGAGGAATACTTATGTCTGAGAGGTGCGAGTGCCTTCCCCACATACATCTGGCACATCGTGGGACTATTAGCCATCCCCTGCGGCAACACCACCCACTCAAACCTTTGATCTGGTTCCTCGTGATTACACGAGGGAAGGCTGAAAGCAAAACGTTGTGAATCTTTAGGATGCAAAGGAATGGAAAAGAAACAGTCTTTAATGTCAATAACAATTATATGCCAGCCTTGAGGAACAGAGGAGAGCAGAGGCAGCCCTCTTTGAATGGGCCCCATAAGTTGCATCTGAGCACTAACTGCTCGTAGATCATGCAGTAGGTGCCACTTCCATGATTTTTTCTTAATGACAAATATGGGAGTATTCCATGGAGAAGTAGAAGGTTGGATGTGACCCAAGTCAAGTTGTTCTTTGACTAGATCATGGGCTGCTGCCAGTTTAGCCGAGGGAAGAGGCCACTGAGGCACCCAAACAGGCTCCTTGGTGAGCCATGTTATGGGTATTTGAGCCCCAGTGGCCCCTAGGAAAAACCCAGACCAAACCTGTTAAGCTTTTGATGACCTTGCACAGGATGCTTACGCCCCTGTAGGTGCCTATTAGGGTCCCCAAAAATCTTTCCAGGGGCATCCACCATCCTTGCTACAAAATCTGAAAAGGGTTCTGTAGGGCCCTGCAGAATCTTAGTCAAGTTACCAGACACCTCTCCTCTATTTGGAAGTGACTTCCATGCCCGAATGCAAATGTTGTTAAATTGATCATATGCCTCAGGAGGGAATCCTGTCTGTTGATTAGCAAATCTGCCTTGTCCCAAAATCATATCCTTGTCCCAATGGGGGTGTCCCACCGCATAGTTTTGGGCGGCCTGCTCTACAGCGCCCTCTAGCACAAAGGCTCTCCAGTCCAAATATTTTCCTGGAGAGACACAAGCCCGAACAAGGCTAGCCCAATCAGAGGGAGTCATACAGTATCTAGACAGACTCTCCACCTGAGTTAGTGTGAAGGCGGCATCCACCCCATAAGTACGCACTGACTCCGCCAGGGTCTTCACAATTTTGAAATCTAAGGGCTCATGGAATCTCCCCCTATTGTCATTATGGAAAACTGGATAAGCAAGACCCATCTCAGCATTAACAGCCCTCCATGTTTGGGCATGGAAAGCTCTCCTCGAAACACCCCCACTGTACGGCGGCGGATCTGGAGGATCATTTTTCTTGAGCTCCTGTTTATTTTTGTTCCCTTCTCCTATAGTTAGATTCCCTAGCTGACGATACAGTCTCCCGAGCTCCTCCTTCTCATCCTCCTCCTCTTCTGACCCACTTTTGCATGGGAGTGTGTGCAGCGTACTGAGATCTGGATACAAGCGTTTCCTCCCCTGTTTCTCACTCCGCACACTCCCTTCCTCCTGAAATACCTCACTTCGTGCCAGAGACAATCACCTCCTCCCCTGTTTCTCGCTCCGCACACTCCCACCCTCCTGAAATACCTCACTGCCTGCCGTTTCTGATCTTTCCTCATGTAATTGCTCTAAAACTTCTTGTCCTTTAGTAAGTGCTTCCTGACATCTGCCATCTGCGAGGCAACTACTTATCATCTTCCAAAGGGGTATCACCCCACCCTCTAATATGCCCTGCTCAGAAGCAAAGTCAAGATCTGTGCCTAACTTATCCCAGCTAGGTATAGTAAGGCTGCCCGAGAACGCAAACCACGGTGCAGCAATATCTGTCTTCTGTAAAAATCTCTGTAATGTACTACGTTTCACTTCTAGGCCCTTGGAACATAACAGGTCATCTAGGGCCAGGAGAAGCGGACTTGAAGATACGGCACCCATGACACAACAAAAGACGCACAAAAAACAAAAGTGAAAGTAAAAGCAAAAGTACACAGTGCAGCTGCAATAAGATGTAATGCTCTCTCTGGCTTTACAGAGGAGCTGCCGCTTTGATCGCGGGTCCCACTTACCTGGGACTAATCCCCACTTTGACCGCGGGTCCCACTTACCTGGGACTAACCCCCACTTTGATCGCGGGTCCCATTTACCTGGGACTAACCGGTGCACCACCCCTGACTGCTGAAAGTACTGGTTCCCGGGTTTTCAGCACCACTTGTCGCGACCCCTTGCCTGCAAGGAAGACGCAACTCAGGAATCTTCTTTCAGCAGTTTATTCAGGCCCTTGATATTTCTTCTAATTCCTGGTCGGATGCCCCTCCCAGCCTTAATAAAGCATCCCAAGCCCCAATGCAAAGCTGCCACATGGAACTTTCTCATAGGGTGCTGAAAAACCATGCACCAACTCTCCCAAACAAGGAGTTGTTTGTCACAGACCACAGTGGAGCCAGTGCCATCCTGCAATGGCGACCATAATCTGCAGAAGTGGCTCACCACAGTGCCACTTTGCTGAATTCATTTATTAGCTCTAATAGTTTCTTTGTAGACCCTTTTGGGTCTGCTAGGAATAGAATCATGTCATCTGCAAATAGTGATAATCTGAGTTCTTCTTTTCCTATTTTTATGCCTTTAATTTCTTTCGTCTGTCTAATTGCTCTGGCCAGTGATTCGAGAACTATGTTGAACAGAAGTGGTGAGAGAGGGCATCCCTGTCTTGTTCCAGATTTTAGAGGGTATACCTTCAGTTTTTCTCCATTCAGAATGATGCTAGCCTGGGGCTTAGCATAGATTGCTTTTACAATATTGAGGTATGTTCCTGTAATCCCTAGTGTTTTTAGAGTTTTGAACATAAAGGGATGCTGTACTTTGTCGAATGCTTTTTCTGCATCTATCGAGATGATCATATGGTTCTTATTTTTAAGCCTATTGATGTGGTGAATAACATTTGTTGATTTCCGTATATTGAACCAACCTTGCATCCCAGGGATAAATCCTACCTGATCATGGTGCACAATTTTTTTGATATGTTTTTGTTTCCGGTTTGCCAGAAGTTTAATGAGGATTTTTGCATCTAGGTTCATTAGAGATATTGGTCTGTAGTTTTCTTTCTTTGAAGTGTTTTTGTCTGGTTTGGGAATCAGGGTGATGTTGGCCTCATAGAATGAATTTGGAAGTTCTCCCTCTTTTTCTATTTCCTGAAATAGCTTGAAAAGTATTGGTATTAGTTCCTCTTTAAAGGTTTTGTAAAACTCTGCTGTATACCCATCCGGTCATGGGCTTTTCTTAGTTGGTAATCTTTTGATGGTTTCTTCTATTTCCTCAATTGATATTGGTCTGTTTAGGTTGTCAATATCCTCCTGACTCAATCTGGGTAAATCATATGACTTAAGAAATTTATTGATGCCTTCACTAACTTCTATTTTATTGGAGTATAAGGATTCAAAATAATTTCTGATAATCTTCTGTATTTCTGAAGTGTCTTTTGTGATATTGCCTTTTTCATCCTGTATGCTAGTAATTTGAGTTCTCTCTCTTCTTCTCTTCGTTAGCATGGCTAAGGGTCTGTCAATTTTATTTATTTTTTCAAAGAACCAGCTTTTAGTTTTGTCAATTTTTTCAATTGTTTCTTTTGTTTCGATTTCATTAATTTCAGCTCTGATTTTAATTATTTCTTCTCTTCTACTTCTTTTGCTGTTGTTTTGCTCTTCTTTTTCTAGGATTTTGAGTTGAAGAATTAGATCATTTATTTGTTGGTTTTTTTCTTTTTTTAAGGAATGAACTCCAAGCAATAAATTTTCCTCTTAGAACTGCTTTCAATGTGTCCCATATATTACAATATGTTCTGTCTGTGTTTTCATTTATCTCTATGAATTTTTTAATTTCCTCCTTGATGTCTTCTATAACCCATTGATCATTCAGTAACCTATTGTTCATTCTCCAAGTGATGCATGATTTTTCCTTCCTTCTTTTATCGTTGATTTTCAATTTCATTCCATTATGATCAGATAAGATGCATCACATTATCTCTACTCCTTTATATTGTCTAAGAGTTGCCCTGTTACATAATATATGATCTATTTTTGAGAAGGATCCATGTGCTGCTGAGAAAAAAGTGTAACTGCTTGATCTTTGGTGGTATATTCTTTATATGTCAATTAAGTCTAGGTTATTAATTATGTTATTGAGTTCTATAGTTTCCTTATTCAACTTTTGTTTGGAAGATCTGTCCAGTGGTGAGAAAGTTGTGTAGAAATATGCCTTTAACTTGTTTCTTTTTTAAATAAGACTTTTTTGGGGGGGAAAAATCCAGTTTGAAATATAGCAACACTTTTTTTGGCAAGGCAATAACCAAAATCTAAAACAGCATAAGCTACATGTCCAAATGTAAAAGGCATTGAATAAACCACAATATTTTTTTTCTTTTTTTGGGGGGTGCACGACATACTGAACACAAGATAGAATGTCTCAACATTTTGAAATTATAATTTAAACCTTAAGGCTAAAAGCTGAAAAACTCCTGAGTTCTTGTTAGATATTAAATGCACCTTTCCCTGTTTCCCCCAAATAAAATCAGAATTTATTATTTAATCACACCTCAAAGTTTGAGTTTTCTCTTGGTACAAAGCAACCACTACATACACATTAAAATACTTATTTGTTAACTTAATAATTTTTCCCTGGCTCATCCAACGTGCAATGCACATGACTCCAAAGACTAAAATTTGGGGCTAGTGTACATGAACTGAAAAATCACAACTCCAAACTTCAAAATTAGTTCTTAAAATTATTTATAGGACACTCAGATTATTTTTATTTCTCAACAAGATGTTTCACTGTCATTTGATTATCAGTCTACCTCAGCACAAAAAAATTACAGATGCCAATTTGAGGGACTAAAAAAATTCAAAAGTACTAGATTTAACAGCTCAGTAAGATCATTACAAACAAGTTTGTTTACATTCTGCTGAAAACCTCTGAATGGTCTCAGCACCTAACAAAATCTACCAGGCTCCAAGGACCATGTCATGTTAAATGATGGCACCACTTTTTAAAAGGAGCCAATTACTTTCGCTAAGTCATTCAGAGCCCAAATCTGAAGAATGACCAAAATCAAATCTTTATTTTTATAACTGTATAAATGTGATCCAAATGTGTCCACCACTAGTTTTTCCAATAGAAACATGCTATAAATAAGCAAACTACATTTGCTCACTGATGTGTGTATGGACTTCCTAGATGTCTCATTGGGCTAATTACAGACCACTCACAGTAATATATTTTTAGTATTAAAGTGTAGCATGATGTTAAGCCATTTTAGCTTTTACACATACATGTTGCACTTCTGGCTGATAATGGAGAAAAATTTGCAGCATTACACTGTTAAGCTAGGTTGCATCCATTCTTTTAAATGGCGTCAATATCAATGTCATCATCTTTGTTGTCAGACTTCACAGTTTCAACTTTCGGTACACTGGCAGTCTTTGAGTACACCACCTCAATGTTCTCATCTTCATCTTCTTCACCACCAGAAGATTCTTCCTCTGCTTCCTTCAATCACTTTATAAATGGTTCTGCTTTGAAACGAATCTCTTTTACAAGTTCTTTTGCTACATATTTCTTAGAGGCCTTTTCCGACCAGCTGATGATGACCTCCTCTTCTAAAAGGTCTGCGTCATACATTTCCTTCAAGATATGTGGAATCTTAGAGAGGAGCTGAGCTTGATGCATTGCCACCACACACTCCAAACCATGAAGAAGGTATGGTTGAGCTTTTTTGTTATTGTGACAAAATCATAAGAAATGGCACCTGTATTTCTTAATCTGTTCTCTAATTTTCTCATTAAAAAGAACTTCAGTTAGAACAAGAGGGCCCATGGCTTTTACATCCAGCCTTTCTGCTTCTGTGACAATTTCTTTGTCTGATGAGTCAATGATACCCTCTTCTTTTTTTTCTTAACAAAATCAAACAGAATATTGACACGCTCTTCTACAGTTCTTTCCAAATCATCACTGAGTGTCAGAACTTTTGCGTGGTCACTAATTTCATCCATTCTACGCCTCTGAGCTTCTTCAGTTGAATCCTCTCCCCAATCATCATCCTCCTCTTCTTCCACAGCATGTGGAGGAGGACTGATTTCATTTGGTGGTGGTGGTGGTGGTGTCTCACTGCTGGATACAGAACCATTTTCCTTGTCTTTGCCCTTTCTATTTTTCTTTTCCTTTTCTTTCTTTCCTGGACCACTGTCACTATTCTCAGGTGGGTTTTTGAGAATAAATATGCAGAGTTTATGATGTGTGTCAAGCATGCCTCGGTAGCCACAGGCTTTACAAGAATTACCTATTGTTTGCTTCTTTGGATTGACATGCAGTTCTGTTTCAGGATTCTCACACTCAGGACAAAGAACACATTTTTTAATGAATCCATCCAACATGTCTTGCAGCTTATTCGCCTCATGAGATCCATTAACAATGTAACGGTCATTCTTAACATCAAACTGGGTCTGTGCTCCCAGCTCACAACCAAAATATTTGGTGGGATACGTTGGAGGCCGATTAAGCGCCTTTGCAACGTCAACCATGTTGACTATAACTGTCTTGATTCCATTTCCTTTGCCCTCAACCTTGGCAATCAGATGGGGCATCTTGTAGCGATAGAACTGGTCTGACATGCTGCGGTTGACGTTGACAAACATTTTGGCTTATTAGTGGCTTTATCAATAAGATGAAGAGATCTTTGAGTGCAACTTTTTGGTATCTTCTGTCTGGAGAAGAAGGGATGACATAAACGACTGCAAGAGTTCTCGGTCTCTGACATGAAAACATTTTCGCCGCTGAGGCTGTAAGCTCCTTGCTTGTACGCTATGTTTCCCCAATACAGGTACCAATGGCTGCACAATAGCTCATTTTCGTCAATTAAAGACATAAACCCAACGCGGCTCGCCCGGGACTGGGAGGAAGAGGCGCTGGAAACCGGGTCCGGAGCGGCAGGGCGGGCGAGCGGAGGGCAGCCGGGCAGGTGCCGCCGCCGAGCAGCGGGAAGAGCTGTCCCAGCGACGTCCGCGTCCACACCGGCAGCGCCGAGCCTGGCGACCTCTGGAATGTTCTCGCTCTGACTACCAAAAGTTCTTTACCAATAGGGTTTTGGGTAGAGAGTGAATGTAAATGTCAGCACATGTGAAGAGTCAGTCACAATGATGAATTGTGGAAAATATGTAGGAAAACAGATATAAATAGAGACATTAGGAAATCAGCAAAAGTATAAAGTGTGTAATTTGTTTGATATTTTCAAACGGGTTGAGTTTGAATGTATAATCTTAGGAAGAAACAAATATGTTGTCACAAATTGCATTGATCTTTGAGACCATTAGGTAACCAGGACATGGATGTTTTCATTAATCCATGCTCACTTTCCATTTAGGCTTTGGTAAAATCATAAGTGTGACTTTTGCATTTTGTATCCAGAATATTATTGTGAAAATGTATATGTAGATAAGGTGACATGAGTATTTCTTTCACCATTTCTGTAGCAATATTTTGTAGACGTATAAATTAGTATTCCGGGTACAAATAGGTGTACCCTGTGTCTATGAATATGCAGATAATGCATGAATAGATCATACTTTGTGTAAATAATATAACTGGTTCCACTTAAAATAATGCATTGAATTGATATCTGAAAACATAAAAGAAATCTCATATTGATATACAATCATTCATACCAACCAGTTATACATCTAATGGTAATATTAGGGTTATGGTTTATCCTGAAAGGTGTGTGAGTTTTGCTTCAAAAGTGATTATGCAAAGCAAAAATAATGTGTTTGGAAAGAAGTTTCATGAAAAGAATAGTCAAGAAACCTGGAGGTATACATGTGTTCTGAAGCAGGAAGTGATTGAACGTGAAACACATGCCTATAAATTTGCGAAATATTGGATGAAATATATATTGTATGATGTGCATTAACTGCAGAAATAGTAATGTACCAGTGTTCAATAAAAATGAACATCAAAGTACACATCATGTCCCATAGAAATCTACTTGCATTGATATTAATCTGGGTCAGTTACTGTAGAATTTTTAGGATATTTATGCACCATTCACTGAAGTTAGTTTTCAGTACTAGGAAAAAAAAAATATGTATTTCAGGTGGATGAATATTTCAGAGAATAATCTTGTGAAAATTTGATTATAAATCCACATAAATCACAAAACATTTTAAACACAAAACACACAGGACATTAAAATGTAGCAATATATATGCCAATTTAAATTCATCTTGAAATATATATCATCCACTGATCCAAAACTATTTATTTAATGAACTTGGATTTATGTATAATGTTGTTCAGCTAGGAAGCTCCCCAAATAGATTGAATTTACTGTTCCAACAGTGTTTAGGAGGAGTGATCTTCTAAATGTGTATGCAAATATGTGCTACACAAAAATCTTCCCACTCTCATCCAGGACAATGCCTTGATATTACCTTCACCCCAAGTAAGACGCAATTGGAGGAGAAGAGTTAGAAAATCTGTGAATACATATCTGGAATGTAAAATGATCAGGAGTTCACAACCTTGCAGGTTGCAGAGGAGTTTCCAAAAGTAAGGGACAGGCTTGATAGACCCAACCTGATCTTTTATTAAAATTGGGAGCCATCTTGCCAGAAAGCCGTGAAAAGATAATTTTGGCTTTTCTATAAATTACTGAAAATTCTGAACCTGCTTGGAATGCCTGCCCGTGCCTTGAAATCATCCATGCCTGGCTCTCTGACCAGATAACAGCGCTCTCTGAAACATTAGTGACACCTCATAAATATTTTCCTTCCCAGGCCAGACAATGACCCTCTCTGAGGCTCTAATGGTCCTCATAATTTCTGATGTTGGGGCCAGCAAAAAAATGTAAACTACCATTAGTGTGATGTTTTCAAAGTTCTGTTATCTGTAAACCCCTTTTGTGTAACTTTCTGGGCTATATAGCTGTGCTGCAGGAAAGGTGGTGTTGCTGTCTTGTTCCCGCCATTTTGGGATGGAGAGGCACCCCAGCCGGTTTTAATAATAAGCTTGCCTTAATTTGATTTTAATTGGAGTCAGTGGTCTTTTCTTGTGTCCTGGTCTAACATTTTGGAGTTCCCCTGTGAGATGACGCTGCCCGACCCGATCACAAGACCAGACTACTGAAAATTCTGAAGCTGGCCTTCCCTCCAGGGCACCGGGCTGGAGAGCCACTCTAGGGGGTGCACAACTTGAGATGTTACAAGGCCTTGGGGTGAGCCTTCAGTCTGGGGAGCACTGCAGTGAACCACCGCACTAAAACTATTAGCAAGCACCTGGTAGAGGAGGCCTCCATAGGTAAGTGACGCCTTTATAACATCTGATATCTGGTTAAGGGAGATCTTTTCTGATGACAGAGAGGTGGCCTGGGAAGGCTCACATTCACTCCTGTCCAGGACAGTAATAACAATCATTCTATCCTCTGTTCTGTTCTGTAGGGAATTCCTCTGGAAAGGTAGAGAGGTGCGAGGGGCACGCAGGCGCTCCTACCCCGGAGCTTTAGCAAGACGTTGCATTGCTCCTCTGTTTTTCTGTTTCTTCACCGGGTTTCTGTTTCTTTGTGTTTTGTTCTGTGTTCTATATGTTTTTTTGTTGTTTGTTTTTGTGCGTTTTTTTTGTGTGATTTCTTTGGTAAAATCTTAAGGATATTGGACGTGAAAATGGGTAAAAAAGCAAGTAAGCCTGAAACCCCTTTGGACTGTGTTTTAAGGAACTGCGATGAACTTTACCACCCTTTGTTAAGCAAGATGAGAGAAGCCCCTAGCTGGCTGCCTGGAGCACAACCCCTCCAGATGGCAATGCCTCCTGGGGAACGAAGAACTGAGTATATCCCAGGTTAACAAGTGAAACTCCTTAAAAACCCCTGGTGCCTCCAGATCAAGAGAGTCACAACCTTTGGGCAGAGTCCCCTTGTTTTTTCTTTGTTAGCAGAGCAATACACCTCCCATTTTATTTTTCTCAAAACCCTGTCCTCATTATTAAATTGGCTTTAATTGGCTTCAAGTTCAGGAACCGATCTTTATGTTAAAAATTTTGATACCCCCCCGTCCCAGAACTTTTTAAGAGCTGACTACTGAAATGTTAGGAGATGGAGCATGCTTGGGGTGGAACCGAAACAGAAGAGCTAATCCTGTAAGTAAAAGGAGGGACTGAGGGACTCCCAGCATCTGCCAAAGCCCTGTTGCTTCAGGGAATTCCCTCCTTCGTCCCCTACACTGTAAGGGACACTAAATGCAGTAAAGTCACCATGGAGACCCTTGGTTTTACATTTCAGGTTGTTTCTCTGTGAAAACATCTGGTCCCCTTGTGGGGACATCTGTGGTGCCACTGGTGTAGAAGATTTTTCTCTTATCTGCTCTGTTGTAAAGGCTTCTGTCTGTCAGACATAGTCTGGAGTTCCTTTGTTTCTGTCTTGTGGCTTTTTTCTGGCCCTTTAAGACATGTGAAATAATGTGTTGATATTATAAATTGTTTTTTGAGAATGATCTTAGCTGAATGTGTGTCTAAATGATGATGTTTCATTGTAACAATCTGGTATCTGAATGGGTTTTTGAAGCATTGCACAATCTTGCAGTTAAAAGTCGGGTTTAGGTAATTGTTTAGTTTATGATTTCAGATAATTCATGCCAAAGAACTTAAATACTTAGGATGGAAAACTAAAGAACTCTACTTCCAAGTTGGCAAGTAACTTCCCAATCATTCAGTCTTTTTTTCACGAATTTTGAATTGGGTAGCCTGGGAAAATGTCACTGAGTGTGCCAGTGCATTAATTTGGACAAGGATACTGAATCATAGTATGGTATCTGTTGACAAAACAACTTGTAATCATATAAAATTTTGTGAATTGTATTTTAAACTTGTATCATAATTTTCAACATCCTAACCAGAAAGTTATGGTTAAAATGCCTTAGGTCTGAGGTGTCTGCTCAGAATAGCCATTTTTTCCTGCTCCTTCCAGACCTCAGCCAGGACTTATTTTCAAATGCAAATGAAAGAAGCCTGTAAACTCAAAAGAAGACTGATATGAGGCCTAAGGGGAAAAAAAGGTATATTGTGTGGTATTTACTAATCACTGGCCAGTCATTTTATCTAGGACTCATTATTTTTTCCATAGATTCTTTATTTATTTTTTGAGCTCATGATTTTGATCCTACAGACCTAGGTTAATGTTTTTCTGATCATTTCTATCTTTGACCAACTGTGGAATTTTTAAAACATTGCAATGAAGATTTCACCTGTTAAAAGCTACAAGGCCTTCACTATTATTATGTGTGCACACTTTTGTTAAGTGTTGCATGTCTATATATACATATGTCCATATATCATATAAATGATACACAAATTAACATATATAATAAACACTTATATTAAAAAATCACTCATAAAAACAATTTTAAAAAGTGGATCCAAAGATCTTTAATTCACGTGATTTAAATGTTTCAATTATAAATTGGATAACAGATAAATATAAATGTCTTTCAATTTAAGCTTACAAGTTTTTTCTAGGTGTTCAAAAATCTAATAAAATATTAATGTCTACAAATGGTCTGATATGGCTTTGTTCTAGGACTTTTCTTTCAACCAATAAATATGGTTTACACTGTTCAGTACATTTTTCTAATATTTTGATAAATAAGTAAAGTAAATTTGATATGGGATTACTCATTCATGAGTACTTTTGTTTGATATATGATTGATATACTAAGGTCTGTATAAGTACGCATTATATCAAGCTGGTGTTCTGAAGTTGTATGGTAAATAAAATATATATTGGGGATTTATTTACCTGTTATCAATAAGATATGTAAAGTTTTATGTTACTTTTTACATTGTGGAACAATTTAAATATATTTTTAAGTTAATGATACCCTAATCTATGTAAAGGTTAAAAACTTCCAGCCGTTCTTTAATTCATATTTTAAATGTGATATCATATGGTGTTAGCTAATGTTCATGTGACCTCAAACAATTATGTAAACTTTGTAAAATGATATTTAAAAAACAAAGATCAGCTTTAGCACCAAAACACTTAAGATTTATAAAGAGCCCTGCCTTGCCTGAGATAAGGCTCTGTGTCCCATCTTACTACATGTGAGAATGACTACGAAAGCAGTAGGTCAGATTTATTTCATTTAAAGTTATGTTCAAAAGGTTTTTTTTTTCTGTCAAGATTAATAGGATCTCAAAAAGGGGATATAATGTATAACTCACCCAAAAAATTCAGGGTAGCTATTACATGAGCTAAGTATTTTTACTCTTGTTAAAAAATTTTATTTTGTAATTTCCTTATAAGTGATTTAATGATTTCCTGTTGGTGTTTTACAGAAGTGTTGCTTTAAGAACAGAACATGGGTTAATTTAAGATAATAAGTCATCACCTACAAGACAGACAGAATAATAAGATCACAATTAATAAAATATAAATTACTATAAAGTTATAGACATTAACAGGCTGTTAAAATTTATTTGCTGGTTGTTTCAGATTAGGATTTAAAATTAAATTTAAGTGAAAAGGGCCAAGAAAACCAATATTTGGCTCTTGCCCACTGAGTCAGTCTGAATCTAGGAAACAGGGGACTTCTCTAAGAGCTTTGCAACTCTGGGCCACATAACCTCCTGATCAGGAAGATTAATGAGACCACTGGAGAACATAAAGCCAATCAGTGCATTTGCTACAAAGAGGAGAGTCATCAGAGAAGGGAGACATCCCTGATTCTTCGGAGAGAAGCCACATGGTCAAGCAAGACCTGGACCCACCTAGCGCAAATGGCACTAGCAGAACTGAGAAGCTGCTCTCAAGTTTCCCCAGGAATGACTCCCATGAAAGCTCAGCTGACTGTTAACAATAGATAGAAACAAAAGTCAGTTTGACTGCTTCATCATAAACACTTAGAAAAGACAGTTGAAAGCAAAATACAGCCATTCCTGGGTATTTTATATAATAATAATAATAATAATAATAATAATAATAATAATAATAATAATAATAATAATTTAGGTATACACTTTATGTTAGCCTCCCCAAATAAGTAAGACTGGAGGGTACAAAGAAGGATTCTCAGACAGGAATGCCTGATAACTATAAAGAGAGACTATCAAGAGGAGCTACCAGAGGCAGAAGTTTTTAGTTTAAGGCCTACAGATATTCCTAACCTACACAGGTAGGCTTGGTGTTTGCTAGTATGATTATCCAGCCCTGAGTAACAAAATTAAATTTTTCTCTATTAGACACAGAGGTCATACTAGTGAAAGGATTTTGCAAGATCGGATGACATTAAATTATTAAACTGTATCTTATGGGGAGGGACAATTGTACAATAAATGTTAAATATTAAGTTGACAGTCCTGATAACTGGGGATATTAAAGATTGGTGGGGAAACTTCATACAGTGACATGTTCCAGCTGCTGCAACATTTATTCAGTACTCATGTTTTTTGTTTCTCTCATTGAAGAACCCATCCCCAGATGACTTTAAAACCTGTTCTTCCCCAACCAGACTTCAAAACGAATTGACTTCTAAAAGGCAACTCATGTCCCTCAACTGACTTCAAAAAGGCAACTCATGTCCCTCACACCATGCACCCTGACGCCAGCCTCTCTCAGCTCAAAAGAAGCCAAAATGAGAGACGACTCTCTACTTACACCAATGGAGACAAAAATAAATAGACTATCAATATAAGTAATTAATTAAGTCAGGTAATATCAGGGAGACTGGTTTTCGGTGAATACTAAATATTTGGAGACTGTTACACGAGGGATTAAAATTTCCTCAGTGCTCTTCCCCTACCCTATCAAAGATTTGAAAGGGACACATAAAAAAAAGGGGGGGATGATAGGCCCAACCTTATTTTTTATTAAAATTGGGAGCCATCTTGCAACAAAGCCATGAAAAGATCATTTTGGCTTTACTATAAATTACTGCAAATTCTGAACCTGCTTGGAATGCCTGTCCATGCCTTGAACTCACCCATGCATGGCTCTGTGACCCGATAGCAGCCCTCTCTGAAAATTTAGTCACACCTCATAAATATTGGCTTTCCGTGGCCAGACAATGACTCTCTCTGAGGCTCTAATGGTCCTCATAAATTTTGATGTTGGGGCTAGCAAAAAAAAAAAATGTAAACTACCATTAGTGTGATGCTTGTAAGAGTTCTGTTATCTGTAACCCCACTTTTGTGTAACTTTCTGGGCTATAAAGCTGGGCTGTAGGAAAGATGTGGTTGCTCTCTTGTTCCCACCATTTTGTGAGGGAGAGGCAGCCCAGTTGGTGGAAATAATAAGCTTGCTTTAATTTGATTTTAATTCGAGTCAGTGTTTGTTTCTTACATCCTTGTCTAACAGGTAAACACTCCACAAACAGAGCTCTGCGGGCCTAAAGACTTCTTGAGAAACTGCCTCTGAGGTTGGGTAGTTGAAATACATGCTGTTTTCAGGAGCTTTAGCTTCTTTTCTAGTGAGACCATTAAAACTGGGTCTGCATCTGTGTGACTGGAGGGCATAGTTTCTTATTTTCCAATGAACATGAGTCAGCAGTGCTTAATTCTCTCTTTGTAGGTAAACTGTGACAACTGGGGGCTAAGTGTCTCCCCGTGTGGACTGTGAAGCCATTTGGTCATCCTCCATTTAGTTGGTGTTTCTTGGTGCTGCACTGGAAGTTTGGTATTTACATCACAAAATACAAGTAGTTCAACTGGGACACAGTGCTGGAGGGAGTTCTGTCACATGTGGTGTGTCAGGGACTGCAGGAGAATGCACTAACCAGGCTTCTATCCCACATAGCTTTCCCCTTGACCATATCAACCTGATTCTGATCATTTCCTTGAAACCTCTCCATATAACAAGATGCCTTTACAAATAAGGGTCTCCTGGCTGCACCATGTCAGCCACAAGGCATTTGGAAGTCAACTGGAGTTCCACATGGCCCCACCTCCGATATTTAATCACACACCTGCACACCACAGCTCTGGGCCCACCACTCAGCAGTCTCAACTTACTGGCATCTCTGTTCTTCACGATTTTCATGAAACCCAGTCAATCAAGGCACTGTCTGGTATACTCATTATCAGCAACAGGAGATTCAAAGGTTCTCCAGTGCCAACTGGTCATGGGAGTTTCAAAAATTTCAGGGTATTTATGTAGCCACTTTTCAAGGATAAAGTTGGAGGCACTGTGTTTTTCAATTCATTCAGGAACCATTAAATGTTGAGGAACCTCATTTCAATGAATGCTCTGGAGAACTCTCAAAGGCAAGGCTTCCCAAAAACTAGCCAAAAGGTCACATGAAGCAAGGCCCATTGAGGTCTACAATGTGAGGTCCATGTGTGTTTTGAATCTCAACTATGGCTGTCAAGTCTTTCAGAATAAAATCATGTGATATCCTGCCTGAATTTCCCAGTGATCAGTCGAAAGCCAGCCTTGGCCTTGATCTCAGTTGCCAAGGGGGACTCTCACTCTCAAAACATTCCCACATGGCCCTCATCTTCTTCCACATAGACCCTCATTATAACCTCTGGCTGGAGATTTCCATGAGGGGTGCAGTGCAAGAGAGTGTCTAAAATAAGCTCCCTTGGCGCTCATTTGCCTAAAGTCAGGGTGGCCTGGACACTATTTCCGTGAACCAGGAGTGATCAAATAGGCCTGCCTTTACTACTGCTCTGCATCTCTAATTTGAGGCCTACTGACTGTGGGGTTTAGATTCTTTATGTGAATTGGAATCATGAGAAAATCCAAGCACCTCTGCATTGATTTGAAGAATTTATTTGACCCAAAGGATCCCTATACTCACTTGATGGATGGCTGCAACCTAATAGAGGAAGGAGAGAGACATCATCCACAATGACTGAATTTTGCCATTTTGGTTTTCGATGCACACATGGGATCATTCTTTAGATCCATCCGGTGCTTAGAATCTAAGCCACAGCCACACACAGGGCCAAGAGTCTGATTCAGACACATCCCTTTCAAAGCAATTAAGCAAAGAGCCACAGGTGATGCCCATTCATTTCCATATGAAAACTGTTTTCTTCATGCTTCACAAAGGGGTGGCCTGAGGAAAAGACCTTCCTGTCATTCAGTGAAACAGAAAAATAGGTAAGAAAAAGGCACAAAGCATGGTTTCTCTACTGAGACTTACCTGGTCACACTGATATCTGAGTTTTCTAAGATGCTCGCCATTACCTTCTGCTATTCAGTACATAGCCATGTGACAGAGCTTGAGGTGGTACCTATCTTGGACACAAAACCATGAGACTATTCTGCAGATTGGCCAGAATTCAGGAAGAAATCTGGAACATAGGAAGATAGTAGGTGTTGCCCATCCATAAGGCAACCTGCAGTCCAGTCATAAATTGGGCAGGATGAATGCTGGGAAGCTTTCTACTAGACAGGACACATACATTGATGCATTCTCTTTTCTAATGTCTACAACCACGGACACAGTGGGATACACAGACATAGAAACACTCACCTTGTCAAACGACTATCTAGAAACAGTCCGCTGCAAACCAGACATACCACGTTTCCTACCTATTCTCTGAAAATGAGACAATACCACAAACTCACACCCACAAACACAAAGGCACCTCCTTCCCCCAAGTAAGTCTGTGAATATCCAGAGTGTCCTCTGACTGGCGGGCCATACTATGTTCCCCCGAAATGGCCTGTACTGTGTCAGATCTGGTTTCCTTGGCCAACTCTGTGAAGTTGTTAGGAGCCAGCGGTGAGCCACTACCTACTTACTCAGGAAAGGCCCATCTTCAGAGCTCTCCTGGCATTTGGCCATCCTCACATCAGTAGGTACCAAGAAAGACAGAATCTGTCATTGGTAAAATTAAACCTAAACAAGTAAGCCCACTGGGACTGGGACTGGGATTGGCTCTGGGTGCCTGGCTTCCTGGATACCAAGTTCAGAGAGTTCCATCACCAAAGAAGTAAGGTAGGTCTCTTCCTTCAGGAACTGAATGAGGTCAATGCCTTGGCAAACACTTTGTCCTAACAATTGCTTCCAAGGGTCCCATGAGATGGAGGCTGCCCCTAATTCCTGTGACACTGTCACAAGTTAGAATGGTATATCAACCATAAGCACACGGGAACAGCTCTCCACACAGGCCTGGTTTGGTCCATCTTCTCTACATTGAGAAGAAAGTGGCTGATTCAGACACACCCCATCATCCTGACAAGGTTGTTTGCCATGGAAGATGACTTTTGCTCTCTCAGGTCCTTCAAGCTGCCTACCTCTTTTACAGGGATCATGTCTGCATGGACCTTTGAGGTTCTCAGCAGGTGGAAGATCCCCTACATTCCTGTATTGTAAGACCAACTCTGTCCCTGCTCTTCTGTAAAGTTAGATTGAGGGAACAGTGTATGTTTAGGGTCAATAACATGTTGGATTTGGTTTAGGAATCATTCTGCAGAATGAATAATGGTATTTGAAACTGTGATATTTACAAGAATATATATGTGAAATATAAGTATGAAACCATAAATCTAGGTAACATTTGAAGCCCAGAAGGGCATTGGACCAATGATTGTGATACTTAGGATTGAATTACATTCTGCACTGAGGTCTCAGATAAATCAATATACAATGGCATAAGAACTTGTACCTTGCATGATTGAACATAGAAGAGAACATCCAGTCAAAAAAAGGATTGTCGGTAGGATTAGAAAGATAGTCGGTAGGTTTACAAAGAAGAGTGAGTATAGGATTAGGAACAAAAGTTTATTTGCAACAGGTTATCGATTAGAGTGTGAATGTAAATGTCAGCACATGTGAAGAGTCAGTCACAATGATGAACTGGGAAAAATATGTAGGAAACAGATAGCAATAGAGCCATTATGAAATCAGGCAATCTATAAAGTGAGGGATAGGATTAGACATTTTCAGTAGGGTTGAGTTTGAATATATAATCTTAAGAAGAAACAAATATGTAGTCACCAATAGGATTGACATTTGAGAGCATTAGGCAACCTGGACATGGATGTTTTTAGTAACCCATGTTTACTTTCCATTTAAACTTTGGTACAAGCATAAGCGTGACCTTTGCATTTTGTGTTCCGAATATTTCTGTGATTAAATGTATAAGTAGATCAGGTGACATGAGTATTTCTTCCATCATTTCAGGGAGCAATATTTTCAAGACATAAAAATTAGTATTGGGGGTACAAAGAAGTGTACACTGCGTCTATGAATATAGAGATAATGCATGAATAGACCATACTGTGAATAAATAATATAACTCGTTCCACTTTAAATAATGGATTGAATTTTTATCTGAAAATATATAAGAAATCCTATATTGGTATGCAATCATTAATTCCAACCAGTTATACATCTAATGGTAATATCAGAGTTATAATGTATCATGAAGTTTATGTGAGTTTTGCTTCAAAAGTGATTATGGAAATTGAAAATAATGAGTTTGGAAAGAAGTCTCATGAAAAGACCAGTAAGGAAACATGGAAGAATACATGCGTCCTGAAGCAGGAAGTGATTGAAAGTGAAAAAAATTCCTATAAATTTGCGAACTGGTGGGGAAATCTTAAGGGCCCCTCCCAGCTCTCCCTTGAGCACGATAGCCAGACCGAGTGAATTAGGAGTGGCCCGGGACTCGTGGCGCAGACCTCCAGGCCACTGCTCCCACCAGTGCTGACAATTGAGGTCTCTTGCTCCAGCTTCCGGGGGCATGGCTTCCGGAGAGCAAACAAATTTCCTGGGGGTTCTCAGGCCCAAGCTCTACAAACTTAGGGTCTGAGGGAGACAAACAGGAGAGTGTGCCCAGCTGTTCATGAAAACTGGGCTCCCAGGAGCAGCAGACCTGGCATGTAGCCAGTATTGTGGTGAGTGTCACAGGTGAACGGGGCCTGGCTTGAGGAAACACAAGAGAAGGCCCTAGGCACTCAGGATTGAACACCCACCCAGTCTGGGAGGAAGAGCTGCTGCACAGTGATTGGTTCCCACCTATTGAGAGGAGAAGTTTGGCCCAGTGGGCACAGCTCCACCTACTGTAAAAGAAGTTTATTGCAATCTATGACTGCATTTATTATTATTATTATTATTATTATTATTATTATTATTATTTTAATTTGGGTTTTTTTGTTTTTGTTTTTGTTTTTTTCTGTTTTCTTCCATTTTCATTTTTTTGTTGTTGTTCTTTAACTTTTTTTAAATGTTTTTATTTTTTTAATTTTTTATTTTTTGTTATTATTTTTTTAAATTTAACTTTTAATTTTATATTATCATTATCATTTTTTTAAAAAAAATTCATTTTCTTTCTTTATTTTCTAATTTTCTATTGTCTTTTCATTTCTTTTCCATTTTCTTATTTCCAATTCATTGAATTCTACCTGCCTACTCTCATTCTCTTTAGTGACTTCTTCCCTTCTCTTCTAAAATCTTTCTTCCCAAGCATCAAATAAATTTATAAAAGTTTAGGGAGTGTATAATAAGACACATATTTCATATTTTGAAAAATCTTGAGAGTGTATATACACACACACACACACACACACACAGAGAGACATTAAAAATAGCAATATATATGCAAACGAAATTCACCATGAAATATATATCATCCACAGATACAAAAATATTTATTTTACTGAACATGGATTTATGTATAATGTTGTTCAACTAGGAAGCTCACTCATATTTGAATAATCAGTTCAAGCAGTGTTTAGGAGGAGTGATCTCTTCTTCCAATTTGTATCTGCCAAGTCAGCCACCTCACAAGAATGTACGTGTGATACCTGGAAGGATTCAATAAGTGCATATAAAAATACGTGTGCTGAATAGGCTACAGAGAAAGAAGGACAGGAATTCACTTATTTGTTAACTTTAAAAACACATGGAGAACTATTTCAACAAATAATTGACTAGATTTATAACTGCTACACTATATCATGCAAAAGGCAACTCCAACTATAAAACATGCCTCCTCTGAACTGCTTGTATTTCTATTCTCTTTGTGTTTTTTTTCTCCATCATATTAGAATTAGTAGTCAGAGTCTAGTAGGGAATGTGTTCATGTCAGGGATTCAGTATATCTAATGGTAAATAGGTAATTGAATACAATGTGTATGCAAATATGTGCTACACAAAAATCTTCCCATTCTCATCCAGAACAATGCCTTGACATTACCTTCTCTTCAAGTAAGACACAATTAGAGGAGAAGAGTTAGAAAATCTGTGAATATATATGAGGAATGGAAAATTCTCAGGAGTTCACAACTTTGGAGGTAGTAGAGGAGTTTCAAAAAGTAAGGGACCGGGTAAACACTCCACAAACATGGAGCTCTGCTGGCCTAAGTACTTTTTTAGAAACTGCCTCTAAGGGTGGGCACTTGAAATATATTATGTTGTCAGGAGATTTAGTTCCTTTGTAGAGAGACCATCAAAGCTGGGTCTGCATCTATGTGACCTGGAGGACATGTTTCTTATTTTCCAATGAACATGAGGAAGCAGTGCTGAATTCTCTCTTTGTAGGTAAACTATGGCCACTGGGGTCTAAGTGTCTCTCAGTGTGGACTCTGAAGCCCCTTGGTCATCCTCCACTTTTCGTGGTGTTTCTCGCTCCTCCACTGAGAGTTTAGTATTTGCTTCACGAAATACAAGGAGTTAAAATGAATTACAGTGGTGGAGGGAGTTCTTTAAGGTGTGGTGAGTCAGGGTCTGCAGAAGAATGCACCAACCAAGGTTCTATCCCACATATATTGCCCCCGTTAGAATAGCAACATTATTCTGAACATTGCACTGAATCCTTTCCATATAACAAGATGCCTTTACATATATGTGTCTGCTGGCTGCACCATGTCAGTCACAAGCCATTTGGAAGTCAATGGCAGATACACATGGCCCCACCACAGATCTTTTATCACACAATTGCGTACCACTGCTCTAGGCCAACTACTCACCAGGCTCCAACTTACTGGTATATCTGTTCCACACCATTTTCATGAAACCCAGTCAATCAAGGCAGTGTCTGGTATAATCAGGATCAGAAAAAGGACATCCAAAGGTTCTCCAGTGCCATCTGATCATGGAAATATCAAAAATTTCATGGTAATTTTCTAGCCATTTTTCACGGATGAAGTTTGAGGCTCTGAGGGATTCAATTAATTCAGGAACCATTAAATGGTGAAGAGCTAATTTCAATGAAAGCTCTGGAGCACTCTCACAGGCAAGGCTTTCCTAAGAGTGGCCAAAACGTCACATGAAGCCAGGCCCATTGAGATATACAATGTGAGGTCCATGTGTGTTTTGAAACTCAAATATGGCTGCCAAATCTTTAAGAATAATTTCATGTAATATCCGGGCTGAGATTCCCAGTGTTGTTTGGAAATCCAACCTGGGCCTAGATCTCAGGTTCCATGGGCGACTCTCATACGTGGCCTCCTAAAATCACAACACAATTCATGGCAATAATTCTCTGAGATCAGTTTCAGAACTCAGTCTCTAAGGGGAATCACACCAGAGTTCAAGCCCAGGTGGACCCAGTCATCTCTTCCAACCGCCACACAAATGACCACAATTAAAACCAAAACACTCCCACATGTTCCTCATCTTCTTCCATATAGACACTCCTTTTAACTTCTGTGTGGAGTTTTCCATGAGGGGCACAGCCCAAGACAGTGTCCAAAATAAGCTCCTGTTCCCCTCATTTGCCTAACATCAAGGTGGCCTGGACACACTTCCTGTAAACCAGGAGTGATCAAATAGGCCTGCCGTTAATACTGCTCGGCTTTTCCAATTTGAGGCCTTCTGACTCTGCGGTTTAGATTCTTTATGTAAATTTGAGTCATGAGGAAACCCAAGCACCTCTGCTGAGATTTGAAGAACTCATTTGGCACAAAGGATCACTATTCTCACTTGATGGAGGTCAGGATCCTAACAGAGGAAGGTAAGAGAATTCATTCACAATGAGTGAATTTTTGCCATTTTGCTTTTGGATGCACACATGGGATCTTTCTTTAGATCCATCAGGTGTTGAGAATCTAAGCCACAGTCTCACACAGGGCCAAGAGGCTGATTCAGACACATCCCTTTCCAAAGCAATTAAGCAAAGAGACACAGGTGATGCCCTTCATTTCCATTTGAAAACTGTTTTCTTCAGGCTTCCAAAAGAAGTGGCCTGAGGCAAAGACATCCTGATATTAAGGGCAACAGAACAATAGGTTAGCAAAAGGCCCAAAGCAGGTTTTCTCCACAGAGACTTTCCTGGTCGCACTGATATCTGAGTTTTCTGAAATGCTTGCCATTCCTTTCAGGTATCCAGTACATGGCCATGTCACAGAGATTGGAGGTGGTACATATCTTGCACACAAAACCAAGAGCCTATTCTGGAGAGTGGCCAGAATTTAGGAAAAAAACAGGGACTTAGACAGGTAGTAGGTGTTGCCCATCCATATGGAAACCGCACTCCATTCATAAATTGGGCAGGATGAATGCTGGGAAGCTTTCTACTAGAGAGGACACATCCATTGATGCATTCTCTTTTCTAATGTATAAAACCACGGACACAGTGGGATACACAGACATAGAAACACTCACTTTGTAAAACGACTTACTAGAAACAGTTCACTGGAAACCAAACAAACCTCCTTTCCTACCTATTCTCAGAACAGAGACACACACACACCCACACTCACAAGGGCACCACCTTCCCCCAAGTAGGGCTACGACGGTCAAGAGTATCCTCTGACTGGTGGACCATACTATGTTCCCCGGTAATGGTCTGTCCTGTCTCAGATCTGGTCTCCTTGTCCAACTCTGTGAAGCAGTCAGGAGGCAGCGGTGAGCCATTACCTGCTTAGTCAGGAAAGGCTCCTCTTCAGATCTTTCCTGTCATTTGGCCATCTTCACATCAGTCGGTACCAAGAAGACTGACTCTGTCCTTGGTGATTCTAAACAAATGAAACCACTGGGACTGGGACTGGGACTGGATCTGGGTGCCTGGCCTCCTGGATTTCAAGTTCAGAAAATTCCATCAAGAAGGAAGTGAGGTAGGCCACTTTCTTCAGGAACTAAATGAGGTCACTGCCTTGGCTACCACTTTGTCCTAACAGTTGCTTCCAAGGATCCCATGAGATGGAGGCTACCCCTACTTCCTTTGACACTTTCACAACTTAGAATGGTATATCAACCTTACGCACCCGGGATCGGCTCTCCACAAAAACCTGGTTTGGTCCATCTTCTCTACATTAAGAATAGAGAGGCTGATTCAGACACAACCCTTCATCCTGACTAGGTTGTTTGCCATGGAAAATGACTTTTCGTCTCTCAGGTCCTTAATTTCTGCCTACATCTTCTCAAGGAATCATTTCTGCATGGAACTTTGAGGTTCTCAACAGGTAGAGGATTCCCTACATTTCTGTATTGTAAGAACAAATCTGTCCCTGCTCTTCTGTAAACTTAGATTGAGTGAACAGTGTATGGTTAGGGTTAATATCATGTTCAATTTGGGTTAGGAATCATTCTGCTGGATGAATAATGGTATTGAGAACCTGCGATATTTATAAGAATATAGAGGTTAAATATATGTATGAAAACAGAAATTAAAGTAAGATTTGAATCCCAGAAGGGCATTGGGCCCTTGTTTGGGATATTTAGCTTTGAATTACTATCTGCACAGAGGTCTCAAATAAATCGATATACAATGGCAGAGGAATTTGAAACTTGGATGATTGAATGTGGAAGAGAACATCCAGTCAAAAGGGATAGTCAGTAGCATTTGGAAGATAGTAGTTAGGTTTAGCAAGTAGAGTTAGTATAGGATATGTAACAAAAGTTCTTTAGCAATATTTTTTCGGGTAGAGAGTGAATGTAAATATCAGCACATATGAAGAGTCAGACACAATGATGAACTGGGGAAAATTTGTAGGAAAGCAGATATCAATAGAGACATTAGGAAATCAGGCAAAGTAAAAAGTGAGTGATAAGATAAGACATTTTCAACAGGGTTGAGTTTGAATATATAATCTTAGGAAGAAACAAATATGTAGTCACCAATAGGATTGACATTTGAGAGCATTAGGCAACATGGACATGGATGTTGATAGTAATCCATGTTCACTTTCCATTTAGGCTTTGGTACAATCCTAAGTGTGACCTTTGCATTTTGTTTCCAGAATATTACTGTGATAAAATGTATATGTAGATCAGATGACATGATTATTTCTTCCACCATTTCTAGGAGCAGTATTTTGAAGACGTATAAATTTGCATTGGGGGTAAAAAGAGGCACACCCTGTTTCTATGAATATACAGATAATGCATAAATAGACCTTAATTTCAATAAATAATATAACTTGTTCCACTTTAAATAATGGATTGAATTGATATCTGAAAATATATAGGAAATCTTATATTGATATGCAATCATTCATGACAACCAGTTATACACCTAATTTTAATATTAGGGTACGGTTTATCATGAAGTTTGGGTGAGTTTTGCTTCAAAAGTGATTATGGAAATCGAAAATAATGTGTTTGGAAAGAAGTCTCATGAAAAGGCCAGTGAAGGAACACCGAGGAATTCATGAGTTCTGAAGCAAGAAGTGATTGAAATTGAAAAAAACGACGATAAATTTCCTACTTGTGGATGAAATATTATAATATGATATGAATAAACTGAAGAAATAGTAATTTATTAGTGTTGAATAAAAATGAACATCAAAATACACAGCATGTCCCATAGGAATCTACTTGCATTGATGTTAAACTAGGTCAGTTACAGTAGAAATATTAGGATTCGTGTGCACCATTCACCAAAGTTAGTTTTTTTTTTCTTTAATTTTTATTGATGGTTGATGAAAACATTACATAGTTCTTGATATATCATTCTCCACACTTTGATTCAAGTGGGTAATGAACTCCCATTTTTACCCCGTATACAGATTGCAGAATCACATCAGTTACACATCCATTGATTTACATATTGCCATACTAGTGTCTGTTGTATTCTGCTGCTTTTCCTAACCTCTACCCTCCCCCCTCCCCACCCCTCCCCTCCTCTCTTCTTTCATTACCCCTCTACTGTAATTCATTTGTCCCCCTTGTATTATTTTTCCCTTTCCCCTCACTTTCTCTTGTATGTAATTTTGTTAACCCTGAGGGTCTCCTTCTATTTCCATGCAATTTCCCTTCTCTCTCCCTTTCCTTCCCTCCTCTCATCCCTGTTTAATGTTAATTTTCTCAAGCTCTAAGTCTATACTCTGTTCTTAGTTACTCTCCTTATATCAAAGGAGACATTTGGCATTTGTTTTTAGGGATTGGCTAGCTTCACTTAGCCTAATATGCTCTAATGCCATCTATTTCACTGCAAATTATATGATTTTGTCATTTTTAAATGCAGAGTAATACTCCATTGTGTATAAATGCCACATTTTTATCCATTCATCTATTGAAGGAAATATAAGTTGGTTACACAGTCTTGCTATTGTGAATTGTGCTGCTATGAACATAGATGTAGCAGTGTCCCTGTAGCATGTTCTTTTTAGGTTTTTAGGGAATAGACCGAGAAGGGGAATAGCTGGGTTAAATGGTGGTTCCATTCCCAGCTTTCTAAGAAATCTACATAATGCTTTCCAAATTGGCTGCACCATTTTGCAGTCCCACCAGCAATTTACAAGTGTACTCTTTTCCCCACATCCTCGCCAGCACTTGTTGTTGTTTGACTTCATAATTGCTGCCAATCTTACTGGAGTGAGATGGTATCTTAGGTTGGTTTTTATTTGCATTTCTCTGACTGCTAGAGATGGTGAGCATTTTTTCATGTACTTGTTGATCGGTTGTATGTCCTCATATGAGAAGTGACTCTTCAGGTCCTTGGCCCATTTGTTGAATGGGTTATTTGTTATCTTATTGTCTAATTTTTGAATTCTTGGTATACTCTGGATATTATGGCTCTATCTGAAGTGTGAGGAGTAAAGATTAGTTCCCAGGATGTAGGCTCCCTATTTACATGTCTTATTGTTTCTTTTGCTGAGAAAAAAATTTTAGTTTGAGTAAGTCCCATTTGTTGATTATAGTTATTAACTTTTGTGCTATGGGTGTCCTATTGAGGAATTTGGACCCCGAACCAATAGTATGTAGATCATAGCCAAATTTTTCTTCTATCAGACGCCGTGTCTCTGATTTGATATCAAGCTTCTTGATCCATTTTGAGTTAACTTTTGTGCATGGCGAGAGAAAATGATTTAGTTTCATTTTGTTGCATATGGATTTCCAGTTTTTCCAGTACAATTTGTTGAAGATGCTATCCTTTTTTCATTGCATGCTTTTAGCCTCTTTATCAAATATAAGATAATTGTAGTTTTGTGGATTGGTTTCTGTGTCCTATATTCTGTACAATTGGTACACCCGGCTGTTTTGGTACCAGTACCATGCTGTTTTTGTTACGATTGCTCTGTTGTATAGTTTGAAGTCTGGTATCGCTATACCACCTGATTCACACTTCCTGAGTAGCATTGTTTGTGCTCTTCTGGGTCATTATTTTTTCCATTTGAATTTCATGATTGCTTTCTCTATTTCTACAAGAAATGCCGTTGGGATTTTGATTGGCATTGCATTAAACCTTTAGAGAACTTTTGGTAATATCTCCCTTTTCATGATGTTAGTTCTGCCTATCCATTTACAGGGTATATTTTTCCAACTTCTAAGATCTTCTTCTATTTCTCTCTTTAGGGTTCTGTAGTTTTCATGGTATAATATTTCACCTCTTTTGTTAGGTTGATTCCAAAGTATTTTTTTTTTGAGGATATTGTGAATGGGTTGTTTGTCCTCATTTCCATTTCAGAGGATTTTTCGCTGATATACAGAAATGTCTTTGAATTATGTGTGTTGATTTTATATCCTGCCACTTTGATGAATACATTAATTAGCTATAATAGTTCCTTTGTAGACCCTTTTGTGTCTGCTAGGCATAGAATCATGTTATCTGCACATAGTGATAATTTAAGTTCTTCTTTTCCTAATTTTATGCCTTTAATTTCTTTTGTCTTTCTAATTGCTCTGGCCAGTGTTTCGAGAACTATGTTGAACAGAAGTGGTGAGAGAGGGCATCCCTGTCTTGTTCCAGATTTTAGAGGGAATGCCTTCAATTTTTCTCCATTCAGAATGATCCCAGCCTGAGGCTTAGAATAGATTGCTTTTACAATATTGAGGTGTGTTCCTGTTATTGCTAGTTTTTTTAGAGTTTTGAACATAAAGGGATGCTGTACTTTGTTGAATGCTTTTTCTGCCTCTATCGAGATGATCATATGGTTCTTATTTTTAAGTCTATTGATGTGATGAATAACATTTATTGATTTCCGTATATTGAACAAGCCTTGCATCCATTGATCATGGTGCACAATTTTTTTGATATATTTTCATATCCTATTCACCAGAATTTTATTTAGGATTTTTGCATTTTTCCTGAAATAGCTTGAAAAGTATTGGTATTAGTTCCTCTTTAAAGGTTTTGTAAAACTCTGCTCTATACCCATACGGTCCTGGGCTTTTCTTAGTTGGTAGTCTTTTGATGGTTTCTTCTATTTCCTCAATTGATATTGGTCTGTTTAGGTTGTGTATATCCTCCTGTCTCAATCTGGGCAGATCATATGACTTAAGAAATTTATCGATGTCTTCACTTCTACTATTTTATTGGAGTATAAGAATTCAAAATAATTTCTGATTATCTTCTGTATTTCTGAATTGTCTCTTGTGATATTGCCTTTTTAATCCCGTATGCTAGTAATTTGAGTTCTCTCTCTTCGCTCTTCGCTAGCATGGCTAAGGGTCTGTCGAATTTATTTATTTTTTCAAAGAACCAACTTTTAGTTTTGTCAATTTTTTCAATTGTTTCTTTTGTTTCAATTTCATTAATTTCAGCTCTGATTTTGATTATTTCTTGCCTTCTACTTCTTTTGCTGTTGTTTTGCTCTTCTTTTTCTAGGATTTTGAGATGAAGTATGAGAACATTTATTTGTTTTTTTTTTTTAATTTTTCTTAGGAATTAACTCCAAGCATTGAATTTTCCTTTTAGAACTGCTTTCAATGTGTCCCATTGATTCCGATATGTTCTGTCTGTGTTTTAATTTATCTCTAAAAATTTTTTTAATTTCCTCCTTGATCTTCTATAACCCATTGATCATTCAGTAACCTATTGTTAATTCTCCAAGTGATGAATGATTTTTCCTTTTTTCTTTTATCGTTGATTTTAGTTTCATTCCATTATGATTAGATAAGATGCCTGGTATTATCTCTACTCCTTTATATTGTCTAAGTGTTGCCCTGTGACATAATATATGATCTATTTTTGAGAAGAATCCATGTGCTGCTGAGAAAAAAGTGTAACTGCTTGATCTTGGGTGGTATATTCTATATATGTCAATTAAGTCTAGGTTATTAATTGTGTTATTGAGTTCTATAGTTTCCTTTTTCAACTTTTGTTTGGAAGATCTGTCCAGTGGTGAGAGAGGTGTGTTGAAGTCTCCCATGATTATTGTATGGTGGTCTATTAGACTCTTGATATTGAGAAGAGTTTGTTTGATGAACATAGCTGCACCATTGTTTGGGGCATATATATTTATGATTGTTACGTCTTGTTGGTGTATGGTTTCCTTGAGCAGTATGTAGTGTCCTTCTTTATCCCTTTTGATTAACTTTGGCTCGAAATCTATTTTATTTGATATGAGTTTGGACACTCCTGCTTGTTTCCGAAGTCCATATGACTGATAGGATTTTTCCAACCTTGCACCTTCAGTCTATGTATGTCTTTTCCTAACAAATGTGTCTCATTTAGGCGGCATATTGTTGGTTCTTGTTTTGTGATCCATTCTAGTAGCCTGTGTCTCTTTATTGGTGAGCTTAAGCCATTAACATTTAGGAATATTATTGAGATATGTGTTGTTCTTCCAGCCATATTTGTTTATTTATGTTACTAAACATGGTTTGTTTTCCTCCTTGATTATTTTCCCCCCTTTACTGTCCTACCTCCCACTGTTGGTTTTCATTTTTATTTTCCATTTCCTCTTCCTGTAATGTTTTGCCAAGGATGTTTTGAAGAGACGGTTTTCTAGCTGCAAATTTTTTTAACTTTTGTTTATCATGGAAGGTTTTAATTTCATCTTCCATCCTGAAGCTTAATTTCGCTGGATACATGATTCTTGATTGGAATTTTCTTTCAGTGTTTGAAATTTGTTATTCCAGGATCGTCTAGCTTTCAGAGTCTGTGTTGAATGATCAGCTGTTATCCTGATTGGTTTACCCCTAAATGTAATCTGCTTCCTTTCTCTTGTAGTTTTTAAAATTCTCTCCTTATTCTGTATGTGGGGCATCTTCATTATAATGTATCTAGGTGTGGATCTCTTATGATTTCGCACATTCAGCATCCTGTAGGCTTCTAGGATTTGGGATTCTGTCTCATTCTTCAAGTCTGGGAAGATTTCTCTTATTATTTCATTGAATAGATTGCTCATTCCTTTGGTTTGGACCTCTATACCTTCCTGTATCCCAATGACTCTTAATTTTGGTCTCTCTATGTTTTCCCATATTTCTTGGATGTTCTGCTCATGGTTTCTTAACAGTCTTGCTATTCTGTCTATGTTCTTTTCAAGTTGAAATACTTTGTCTTCATTGTCTGATGTTCTATCTTCTAAGTTTTCTACTCTGTTGGTAGTATTCTCAATTGAGTTTTTAAGTTGGTTCATTGCTTCCTGCATTTCTAGGATTTCTGTTTGTTTGTTTTTTATAACCTCTATCTCCCTGTATAGTTGATCTTTGGATACTTGATTTTTTATGTAATTCATTGTCAAAGTGATCTTTCATTGTATGATTTTGCTGTCTAATATCTTCCTTGAGACTCCAGATCATCTGAAGCATGTATATCCTGAATTCTTTCGCTGACATTCCATCTGCTGCAGCTACTACCTCTTCTAAAGTTGAGTTAACCTGCGTTGCTTGTGGTCATTTCTTTCCTTGTCTTTTCATACTGCTCGCGTTACTTTCTGCTTGGTGAAACTGTTATGTTTTTGAAATTTTCCCCCTATATATTTATATTGCTCTTGTGTAGTGGAAAAGTCTCCATTGCTGGGGCGTTCGGTGGCTGTGCTACTCCTCCAATTGGGATAATCTGTCTACCACGCTGACTGGCCGCAGGGCCTGTTCTGCCTGTCGGTCGCAGGTCTGCGTACCTTGCAGACACGGGTGGTGGCTCTGCTCTGCACCTCCTCCAATTGGTGAGACGTATCTATCACACCCGCGGACACCTGGGCTTCTTCTGCCGGTCAGTGGCAGGTCTGGCATAGGACCTTGTACCTTGGATGATTGATTGTCAAACAGAACATCCAGTCAAAAAGGGATAGTCGTTAAGATTAGGAATATATTTGTTAGGTTTAGAAAGGAGAGTGAGTATAGGATTTGGAACCAATGTTCTTTAGGGTTTCAGGTATAGAGTGAATGGAAATGTCAGCACATGTGAAGAGTTAGTAACAATGATGATCTCTGGAAAATATGTAGGAAAGCACATATAAATAAAGACGTTAGGAAATCTGGCAAAGTATAGTCCGTAGTGAAAGGTTAATAAAATAAGCACTTGTCACTTCCTGTTTTTCTGTATGCTTAACAAAACACTGTTGAAATCTTGAGAACTGTTTGCTAAACTTGTTTCCAGAATGTGCTGTCCCCAACTGCCCAACTGCATCACCCGGGTGCACTCAAACCGCTCACTCGCCCAGACCCATCAATAAACTTCCCTCCCTGCGCTCTCAAAGGAAAGTATATAAGCTCTGCTTAAGCTGTTCTCTGGGCTCTCTGCTCTATTCAAGTGAGCTCTGAGGCCCAGCATGCTGGACCGCCAATAAACCCTTTGCTTTTGCATGAGACAGTCTCTTGGTGTTCTCTTTCGCCAATTCTCGCCCTACCTTTCATATGGTGGTTCCACCGAGATCTGGCAGCAGTAGACAAGAGACCCCAAAGGGCTCCTCTCAGGGTAAGTAAGGTGATTCTATCTGGTTTAAGGTATCAGGTTAGGGCTTGGCAAAATGGCTGTCGATGAAGAGCATGAGCTCTTTCCGAGGGTGGCTGACAGTTGTGTCACAGAGCCACAGGCCACATCCCTGGGGGACACCACAGAGGACTCGGGAAATCGAGGAACAATAGTCTCTTTGACTCATTGATATTTTGTTTCAGACTCGGTATTGCCAGCCCATCAGGTTTTGTTGGCTATTCAGTCCTGGTCTCAGTATTGGACGTCCATTTTCTGTCTTTATTGTCTTGTCTTGTCTGTGTCATGTGTTGTTGCTTTTACTGTTTGTGTATCTTTCATTATGGGACAGAGCACTTGAATGCCTCTGTCCCTGACCCTTGATCACTGCACCAAAGTCTGCTTAAGGGCTCAGAATCTTTCTTTTTCAGTAAAACCCTGGACCTGGCAGGTTCTCTGTGCCTCAGAATGGCCCACCTTTGGATTCAGATGGCCCCTAGAAGGATCTTTCTAATTTCGCTAATTTAAAAAGTCAGAGATATAGTCTTTCAGCCAAGACCATTTAGCCATCCAAATCAACAGCCATATATCTTAACTTGGCAGGACCTCTGCAAATCTCCTCCTCCATTGGTGAAGCCTTTTCTTACCCTTGCCCCCACTCTTTCTCTTTCCCCCATGATCTCTCAAACCCTCTGCTCTTCCTCCTCCTCTACCCTCTGTTTTCCCTCAGTCACAAGATTTGACTCTACTGGACTCTCCTTCCCCTCTTTATCCCCTCCCCTTGTACCCCAACCCGCAACACACTCTAAGTGATTTTCCTGCTGCTGACTCAGCCTTTCCGCCATTGGAGGAAGCTAAGCCAGCCCAGCGCCCTCCAGATAACTCCCCTGTGGCACACACAGCCCCTCCTACCCTGGAAGAAGCTGGCCTGGCTAAAGGAACTTGCCAGCGGCAAATGATTGAAAACCCTGGAACTCCCGTGATGCTCCACCTCAGTCCCTATGTGCCAATGATTGACGATGGCAAGGGTGTAAAACTGCAAGCCTACCAGTACTGGCCTTACTCTTTTTCAGACCTATAAAACTTGAAGAATAACAATCCTCCTTTTACCGAAGACCCCACCCGGCTCTCAGGTCTGGTTGATACATTAATGTTTTCACACCAGCCTACTTGGGATGACTGCCCACACCTCCTAGGGACTCTCTTAATGACAGAGGAACAAATGAGAATCCTCCTGCAAGCTAGAAAAAAATATCCTTGGACCAGATGGGTGACGGACAACAACTTCCCAACATATTCAAAGCTGGCTTTTCCTTGAACCGACACAACTGGGACCCCAACACCTTTCAAGGTACAGAGCAACTGTCCACTTATCGCCGGGCTCTAATAGCGGGTATCTTAGTGGCCGCTAGGTGACCAACTAATTTGGCCAAGGTAAGAGAGATTATTCAAAGACCTGATGAATCTCCCTCTATGTTTCTAGAGGGAATTATGGAGGCATATAGGAGATATACTCCTTTCGATCCTCAGGCAGAGGATCAAAAGGCATCTTTCACGATGGCCTTTATTGGGCAAGCTGCTCTGGATATTAAAAGAAAGTTACAATGCTTAGATGGATTACAAGATATGACTTTGAGGGATTTAGTCAGAGAAGCCAAGAAGGTATACTATAAGAGAGAAACTGAGGAAGAGAAGGGAGCAAAGGGAGGATAAAAGAAATAAAAGACAGACTAAGGCATTGACTAAGGTCCTGGTCACAACAAAAAATAGGCCAGAAATTAAGAAACATGGAGACCGGAAGGGATACCTGGGCCCACACTAGAGGCCACCCCTAGCCTCAGATCAATGGGCCTACTGAAAAGAAAAAGGACACTGGGCTAAAGAATGCCCTAGAAAGAGACAGCCACACCAGCCAGACATTCTGACTCTGGAGGATGACTAAGAAAGTTGGGGCTCAGATCCTCTCCCCGAGCTCAGGGTAATTTTTGAAGTCAGGGGACCCCAATAAACTTTGAAATGGATACAGGGGCAATATACTCAGACCTTAAGGCCCCAATTGTCCCTCTATCAATTAAAAGGTCTCTAATTCAAGGGCCTAATGGCAGTAAACATCAGGCTTGGACAACTAAGAGGACCTTGGACCAGGGGAAACAAAAATCCATCACTCCATCTTAGTAACCTATGAATGCCCGGCCACATTGATGGGCAGAGATCTGCACACAAAGCTCCAGGCTAAAATAACTTTTAGTTCTGAAGGCTCCCAAGTGGAATTTCTAAATCCTTCAGTAAAAGCTCCTTTAGTCATGGCTCTAAATATACCAGTGGAAAATATACATCAACTCACTAACCTTGGTTCAAAGAAACTGCATTCATTCCTGAAGTATCAAGAACAGAGTTTTCTACTAACTGACTCATAGCGAAAGGTAATAACTGAATGGGTAACAAAAGCCTGTTGGGTCCATCAATTGGTTAATGCTTACCCTTCCAAGCTTCCTGCAGGAAACAGACAAGGACAATTCTGGGAAGTTGACTTTACTGAAATTAAGTTATGGACTTAAATATCTCCAAGACTTTGTAGATACATTTTCAGGATAGATTGAAGCCTTCCCCATCAAAAAAAAAAAAAAAAAAGAAGCAGAGAAAGAAAGAAAAAAAAAAGAAACAGCGCAAATGGTGGTCAAGAAGATCCTGGAAGATATTTTCCCAATGTACGGCCTGCCTAAAGTAATAGGGTCTGATAATGAACTGGCATTCGTGGCCCAGGTAGGTCAGGGGTTAGCCAGGACCCTGGGGATTAATTGGAAGTTACATTGTGCTTATAGACACCAGAGTATAGGACAGGTAGAAAGAATGAATAGAAACATTATCGAGGCCATAACGAAATTAAACTTACAGACTGGCAAAAAAGATTGGACTATACTCCTGCTTTATGCACTGTTTCATGCAAGAAATACTCCCCCTGTTTCTTTGTGTAACCTCACCCCCTATGAAATTCTCTATGGGGCCCCCTCCTCCAGTAAGGGACCTAACCCCAACTCTAAGACCTAACGATCCCTTAGACACCCCCTTGCTTGACAGACTTAAAGCTCTTGAAAGAACTCAGGGATACCTGTGAAACCAGATGGCCACTGCCTACCAACCTGGGGATGAGGGGACTCAACATGAATATCAAGTAAGAGACTTCGTCTATGTAAGCGGACATCAGGTGTCATCCCTGGAACCCCGCTGGAAAGGACCATAGCAGGTGCTCTTTATTACACCTACAGAAGTAAAGGTAGACAGAATCACTTCCTGGATCCATACCTCTCATCTCAAGCCTGCACCCTGTCCAGACTCTGGCTGGAAACTGGAAAAGCCTGGTAACCCTTTCAAATTGTGTATTCGCCATGTGGATAAGGCTATAGACTCTCCCCTTGACCACCAGTAGTCCTAAACCTCATCATACCGTTCAGCAGCAATGGCTGATCACAAATACTACTGGACAAGAAGTATTTGTATCTCGCATACAGCCCACTTAGGGACCTGGTGGCCATCTCTCCACCCAGACATTTGTCAGCTGGCTATAGGTCTTTCCTATTGGGATATCCCTGATGAAGAGGATCCCATTAAAATTCCATTAAATCCCTTCCATACCATAGATAATGGAAACAAATGTTATGGATGTAGGGACACGCGAGCCA
Source organism: Callospermophilus lateralis (assembly GCF_048772815.1). Lineage (NCBI taxonomy): Eukaryota > Metazoa > Chordata > Mammalia > Rodentia > Sciuridae > Callospermophilus > Callospermophilus lateralis. The sequence continues at coordinate 1,444,407 of NC_135320.1, read as the reverse complement.
GATTCAGGTGGGCTAGCCTAGATTACTATGTTTGCCCAGATGACTATCAAAGCCACAAACAGTCATGACTGTGTGGGGGGAAAGCCAACTTCTTCTGTAAGTCATGGGGATGTGAGCATACAGGGACTGCCTGATTGAACCCAAACTCCTCATCAAATTCTGTACACAGAATTAGCCATATTACCAATTAGACAACAAAAACCGATGGCCCCCCAGAGGGGTCTCTAGATCCTCAAATTCTGCGTGACCTTTTTAACTTCTACAAGTGCTGAAAAGGGTGAAAGGAGATTCCCCTACGTGTAGGCCTTTTCCCTCTTTTGCTCACATCCTGAATAATGCTTCTCCAATCGATCCTCACCCGCAGCCTTCTGCTCCAGACTCTCTGCTGTTATTCCCACATCAGCAACCTGATTTCTCCCCTCCAATTACTTGACCAAAGGCCGAACATCTGCCGGTTCTCAGACCATTGCCCCCTTGCTGAGGGAGCAGGTACTGAGCTACCCCAAAATTCCCTCACTCCTCTCTTCTCCTGTCAGTGCCTGCACCGGGTCCCACCAGGTCCTCTTACCAGCTAACCCAAAGCTCAAACCAGATGAGGGGATCCCTCAGACCCCTATCCAAGATGTAATGAAAATGGCCTTTAAAGTTGCTTTGTCATCACTGAAAACAGGTTACGAAGAATTTAAAGTCCCTCACAGGCTTTTTGGGATACTAACTCCCGTCTTCCCCTCTGCTCTACCTGTTCTACTGCTCAAGATTTGTTGCTAGGAAAATCCCAAACCCCTTTCCCATTATTGTTTTACATCTCTCCTACCTCATTCTCAGATACACGGAGCTGCTCACAGCCACGCGTTCCCCGTCTTCGCCCTCTGTACCAGGCCCACAGAAAAGTCTTTGCTGACCTTCTCCAGAAATCTTCACCATGGCTGACTTTAGGACTTTCAGCAAAAGAGTCCCTATAAATGAGTTCAATGTAGGTAAACTTCCTCTTGTCATGTTGCCGTGTTCTACTAGGCAACTGTCTAAAAAAAAATCAGCACTACTAAGCTAGACACCCCCTTACTAGTTTTTCACAAAATATGTGAAGAAGGCCTCTGGCCTTGAGCTGGGGCTTCACAGAGATGGCTACAATTGTAAGATAAAGAAGATACTAACTGGGCTTGATGGTAACAGATGGCAGTGGGAAACAATAAAGGGAATAAAAAGCTCTTCCTCACCCAGGTGTCCTTGAAAAGTTAACTTGCCCAGAACAGAGAAAATAAACAGAAAAAAACCTGCTTTTTGTAAACTTCTGCAGGCTGTGAACTTCTGAGCCCCTTCGCTTACATGTTGGATACAAAATTCTGAAACTACCTAAACTTGGGTATCAGGGGATTAATTGATTACAACAGAAGTAATGCCCCCTAAATCTGGTTGCAACAAAATAGGACTGTTACCCTGTCTTTGGTACTATCTTAGGTGCCTTGTTTTGTCTGTCCCTACAACAGCATAATTCTATATACTTAAACATTGCTTATGTTTTCATGAAATGGTCAACAGATGTGATTAATTGTGTAATTGTGCAAATGTTTCCCAGAGTGCTCTATCATGACACAGGTTCATTTGAAGATCAAATAGGGTGGGCATAAAAAATGGTTCCACTGGTGCAGATGTTTCCCAGAGTGCTCTATCATGATGCATGAAGATCAAATAGGGGGGCATAAAACCTGGTTCCACTGGGAACATATATCCCTCACTTTAGCCATCCTATTAGGAATACGAGTTGCTGAAGGGGTGGGCACAAGAACCACTGCCTTGGTCCATGGGAAAAAACAAATGACCCAAATAGAAACAGCAATAGACCAAAACTTAAAGATATTAGAAACCTCCATCACAGCTTTGCAGGAATCTTTAACCTCTCTCCGTGAAGTTGTTTAACAAAACAGTCGAGGTTTGGACCTCCACTTCATGAGAAAAGAGGGCCTTCGTTCTGCATTGATGGAAGAATATTGTGTGTATGCCGACAATACTGCAGTTGTAAAAAAATCTATGAGTAAATTAAAAAGATGAATTGAATAGCGTCAACGAGAGACAGAGGCCCAAAAAGGGTGGTTTGAGTCTTGTTTCACACAGTCCCCCTGGTTAACTACGCATTTATCAACCCTGGTCAGTCCAATAATAATCCTCATATTATTGCTAACTACAAAACCCTGTTTGCTCAACCATGTAATTTCTTTTCTCCAAGCACAAATTGGACAAGTTAAACTTATGGTAATACACCACTAGCAGAAATAGAATGTGACACCCCCCAATGATCACTTTTATGATTAAAAGTAGCCAGAAGAAGACGTGGTGAATGAAAGTTTAATAAAATATGTACTTGTCACTTTCTGTTTTTCTGTACGCTAAACAAAACACTGTTGAAATCTTGAGAAATGTTTGCCAATCTTGTTCCCAGAATGTGCTGTCCCTAATTGCCAAACTGCAGAATGTACTCCCTCACCCGGTTGCACGCAAACTACCCATTTGCCTTGACACATCAAAAACTTCCCTCCCTGCGCTCTCAAAGGAAAGTATATAAGCTCTGCTTAAGCTGTTCTCAGGACTCTCTGCTCTATTCAAGTGAGCTCTGAGCTCCAGCATTCTGGACCCCCCATAAACCCTTTGCTACTGCATGAGATAGACATTTGGTGGTCTCTTCTTCCGATGCTCGCCTGACCTTTATTTGGATGATTGAATATAGAAGAGAACATCAAGTCAAAAAGGTATAGTCGGAAGGATTAGGAATATAGTAGGTAGGTTTAGGAAGAAGAGTGAGTATACGATTTGGACCAAAAGTTCTTTAGCAATAGGGTTTCGGTTAGAGAGTGAATGTAAATGTCAGCATATGTGAAGTGTCAGTCACAATGATGAACTTGGGAAAATATGTAGGAAAGCAGATATCAATAGAGACATTACAAAATCAGGCAAAGTATAAAGTGAGTGATTGGATTAGACATTATCAACAGGGTTGAGTTTCAATATATAATCTTAAGAAGAAACAAATATGTAGTCACAAATAGGATTGACATTTGAGAGCATTAGGCAACCTGGACATGGATGTTTTTAGTAATCCAGGTTCACTTTCTATTTAGCCTTTGGTGCAATCATAAGTGTGACTTTTGCATTTTGTGTTCAGAATATTACTGTGATAAAATGTATATGTACATCAGGTGACATGAATATTTCTTCCACCATTTCTGGGAGCAATATTTTGAAGACGTATAAATTAGTATTGGGGGAACAAAGGGGTGTACCCTATGTCTATGAATATAGAAGTAATGCATGAATTGACAGTACTGTGAATAAATAATATAACTGGTTCCACTTTAAATAATGCATTGAATTGATGTCGGAAAATATATAAGAAATCTTATATTGATATAGAATCATTCATTCTAATGAGTTATACATCTAATGTTAACATTAGGGATATGTTTTATCATGAAGTGTGTGTGAGTTTTTCTTCAAAATTAGTATGGAAATGGAAAATAATGTGTTTGGAAAGAAGTCTCATGAAAAGACCAGTGAAGAAACATAAAGGAATACATGTGTTCTGAAGTAGGAAGTGATTGAAAGTGAAACAAATGCACATGATTTTGCCAACTTGTGGATAAAATACACATTCTATGATGTGCAGAAACTGAAGAAATAATAATTTACCAGTGTTGAATGAAAATGAACGTCAAAATATACATCATGGGGCTGGGGATGTGGCTCAAGCGGTAGCGCGCTCGCCTGGCATGCGTGCGGCCCGGGTTCGATTCTCAGCACCACATACAAAACAAAGATATTGTGTGCTCCAATAACTAAAAAATAAATAATAAAAATTCTCTCTCTCTCTCTCTCTCTCTCTCTCAAAAAAAATATACATAATGTCCCATAGAAATCTACTTGGATTGATGTTAAACTGGGTCAGTTACTGTAGAAATATTAGGATTTGTGTGCACCATTCACTGATGTTAGTTGTCAGTACTAGAAATCCAATATGTATTTCAGGTGGATGAATATTTCTGAGAATCATCTTGTGAAAAGTTGATTATAAATCCACATACATGAATATGAATGAATTTAGGGAGTGTAAAATAAGACACATATATTTCAAATTTGAAAAATCTGTAGAGTGTATATATATATATATATATATATATATATATATATATATATATAATATATAGATACACACACACACACACACACACACACATACACACAGAGAAATTAAAAAGTAGCAATATATATGCCAAGCGAAATTCATGTTGAAATATATATCGTCCACAGATCCAAAAATATTTAATTTACTGAACACGGATTTGTGTATAATGTTGTTCAACTATGAAACTCCCCCATAGGTTGAATTTTCAGTTCCAACAGTGTTTAGGAGGAATGATCTCTTCTCATGATTTGTGTCTGCCAAGTCAGCCACCTCACAAGAATGTACATGTGATACCAGGTACGATTCTATATGTGCATATAAAAATACATGTGATGAAAAGGCTACAGACAAACGGAGACAGGAATTCACATATTTGTTAAATTTAAAAACACATGGAGAACTATGTCAACAAAAAATTGACTAGATTTATAACTCCTACCCTATATAATGCAAAAGGCAAGTCAAACTATACACCATGCCTCCTCTGAACTGCATGGATTTCTATTCTGCTTGGGTTATTTTTCTCCATCATATTAGGATTAGTAGTCAGAGTCTAGTAGGGTATGATTTAGTGTCAGGGATTCAGTATTTTGAATGGAAAATTAGAAAAAGAATCCAATGTGTATGCAAATATGTGCTACAAAAAAATCTTCCAACTCTTATCCACAACAATGCCTTGACATTACCTTTGCCCCAAGTAAGACACAATTAGAGGAGAAAGGTTAGAAAAGTGGAATATACTCTGGTTTTCACAAGTTTGGAGGTGGTAGAGCACTTTCCAAAAGTAAGGGAGAGGGTAAACACTCCAGAAACATGGAGCTCTGTTGGCATAAAGACTTCTTGAGAAACTGCCTTTGAGGTTGGGCACTTGAAATATATGTTGTTGTTAGGAGCTTTAGCTTCCTTTGTAGTGAGACCATCAAAGCTGGGTCTTCATCTATGTGACATGAAAAAATTGTTTTTTTTTATTTTCCAATGAACCTGAGGCAGCAGTTCTGAGTTCTCTCTTTGTAGGTAAACTGTGGCCACTGGGGGCTAAGTGTCTCCCCATGTGGACTGTGAAGCCATTTGTTCATTCTCCACTTTTCGTCTTGTTTCTTGCTGATTCACTGGGACGTTCGTATTTGCTTCATGAAATACATTGAGTTCACCTGACACACAGTGCTGGAGGGAGTTCTGTCACGTGTCGTGGGTCATGGTCTGCCGGAGAATGCACGAACCAGGCTTCTATCCAACATAGCTTGTCCCCTTGACCACAGCAACCTGATTCTGAACATTGCCCTGAAAACTCTCCATATAACAAGATGCCTTTACATACAAGGGTCGGCAGGCAGCACCATGTTAGTCCCAAGCCATTTGGAAGTCAATTTCAGATCCACATGGTCCCACCACAGATGTTTTATCACACACCTGCCCACCACTGCTCTAGTCCCACTATTCAGCAGGCTCCAACTTATTGGCATCACTGTTCTACATAATTTTCATGAGTCCCACTCAATCAAGGCCTCGTCTAGTATACTCATGATCAGCAACAGGACATGCAAAGGTTCTCCAGTGCCACCTGTTCATGGGAATTTCAAAAATTTTATGGTATTTGTCTAGCCATTTTTTAAGGTTGAAGTTGGGGGCACTGTGGATTTCAATTCATTCAGGAACCATTAAATGATGAGGAAGGTCATTTCAATGAAACTTTGGAGAACTCTCACAGGCAAGGCTTCCCAAAGGGGGGCCAAATGGTCACATGAAGCCAAGCCCATTGAGATATACAATGTGAGGACCATGTGTGTTTTGACTCTCAAGTATGGTTGCCAAGTCTTTTAAGAAAAAATCATGTGATATCTTGGTTGAGATTTCCAGTGCTCTGTGGAAAGTCACCCTGGGCTTAGAACTCTGTTTCCAAATGTGACGCTCATGCGTGGCCTCCTAAAATCCAAACACGATTTCATGTACGACACAAAAATCTTCCCACTCCCATGTAGAACAATGCCTCGACATTACCTTCGCCCCAAGTAAGACAAAATAAGAGGAGAAGAGTTAGTAAATATGTGACTACATATCTGCAATGGAAAATGATCAGGAGTTCACAACCTTGGAGGTGGTAGAAGAATATCTTTCAGAATAAAATCATGTGATATCCTGGCAGAGATTCCCAGTGCTCGGTCAAATGCCACCCTGGACTTAGATCTCAGTTTCCAAGGGCGACTCTCATGTGTGACCTCCTTAAATCCCAACACAATTCATGGCAATACTTCTCTGAGGTCAGTTCTAGATCTCTATCTCTAAGTGGAATAACACCGGAGTTCAAGCCCAGGTGGACCCAGGCATCTCTTCCATCAGCCACACAAATGACCACAATTAAAACCAAAATACTCCTACATGGCCCTCATCTTCTTCCATATAGACACTCATTATAAACTCTGGCTGTAGGTTTCCATGAGGGGCGCACCCCAAGACATTGTCCAAAATAAGCTCCCTTGCCTCTCATTTGCCTAAAGTCAGGGTGGCCTGGACAACCTTTCTGTGAAACAGGAGTGGTCAAATAAGCCAGCCATAAATACTGCTCTACTTATCCAATTTGAGTCCTATTGACTGTCATGTATAGATTCTTTATGTGATTTGGAGTCATGAGAAAACCAAAGCACCTATGGGCTAGCCTCTGCAGGGCTTTGAAGAACTCATTTGACCAAAGGATCCCTATTCTCACTTGATGGAGGTCAGGAACATAACAGAGGAAGGCAAGGGACTTTATCCACAATGACTGAACTTTTTGCCATTTTGGTTTTGGATGAACACATGGGATCTTTCTTTAGATCCATCAGGTGCTGAGAATCTACAACACAGCCTCACACAGGGCCAAGAGGCTGATTCCGACACATCTATTTGCAAAGCAATTAAGCAAAGAGGCACAGGTGATGCCCATTCATTTCCATTTGAAAACTGTTTTCTTCAGGCTTCACAAAGGTGTAGCCTGAGGCAAAGACCTTCCTGACATTCAGGGCAACAGAACAATAGGTAAGCAAAAGGCCCAAAGCAGGGTTTCTCCACTGAGACTTTCCTGGACACACTGATATCAGAGTTTTCTGAGATGCTCGCCATTCCCTTCAGCTATCCTCTACATGCCCATGTCACTCAGCTTGGAGGTGGTACATATCTTGGACACAAAACCATGAGCCTATTCTTGAGAGTAACCAGAATTCAGGAAGAAATCAGGAACTTAGAAAGATAGTAGGTGTTGCCCATCTGTAAGGCTAGCAGCAGTCCACTCATAAATTAGGCAGGGTGAATGCTGGGAAGATTTCTACTAGACAGGACACATCAATTGATGCATTCTCTTTTCTAAAGTCTTCAAGCACTAACACAGTGGGATACACAGACATGCAAAAAATCGCCTTGTCAAAAGCCTTACTAGAAACAGTCCACTCCAAACCAAACAAACCACCTTTCCTACCTATTCTCAGAACAAGAGACTAAACCACAAAATCACACACACACCCACAAACGCACCTCCTTCATTCAAGTAGGTCTGTGACTATCCGGAGTGTCCTCTGACTGGTGGGCCATACTATATTCCCCCGAAATGCCTGTCCTGTCTCACATCTGGTCTCCATGCCAAACTCTGTGAAGTTGTCAGGAGCCAGTGGTGAACAACTACCTGCTTTTTCAGAAAATGCCCCTTTTCAGAGCTATCCTGGCATTTGGCAATTCTCATATCAGTAGGTACCAAGGAAGACTTATTCTGTCCTTGGTTATTCCAAACTACAGAGCCCACTGGGAATGGAACTGTGACTGGCTTTTGATGCCTGTCTTTCTGGATCCCAAGGTCAGGGAGTTCCCTCACCAAGGAAGTGAGGTAGGTGGCTTCATTCAGGAACTGAGTGAGTTTACTGCCTTGTGAACCACTTTGTCTTAACAGTTGCTTCCAAGGTTCCCTTGAGATGGAGTCTACCCCTGCTTTCTATGACAGTTTCACAAGTTAGAATGGTATATCAACCATAGGAACCTGAGAACAGCTCTCCACACAGGCCTGGTTTGGTCCATCTTCTCTACATTATGACATTATGAAGAGAGAGTCTGATTCAGACACAACCCTTCATTCTGACCAGGTTGTTTGCCATGGAAGATGTCTTTTGCTCTCTCAGGTCCTTCATAGCTGCCTACCTCTTCTTCAGGGATCACTTCTGCTTGGAACATTGAGGATCTCAGAAGGTGGAAGATCCCATATCTTCCTGTATTGTAAGACCAACTCTGTCCCTGCTCTTCTGTAAAGTTACATTGAGGGAACAGTGTTTGGTTAGGGTTAATAACAGGTTCGATTTGGATTAGGAATCATTCTGCGTGATGAATAATGGTATTGGGAAAGTGCGATATTTACAAGAATATATAGGTAAAATACACGTATGAAAACAGAAATCAATGTAAGATTTGAAGCCCAGAAGGGCATTGGGACCTTGATTGGGATACTTAGCTTTGAATTACATTATTCAGAGATGTCTAAGTTAAATCCATATACAACAGCATAGAACCTTGTACCTTGGATGATTGAATGTCGAAGAGAACATCCAGTCAAAAACCTATAGTCGGTAGGAATAGGAAGAGTGTGGGTAAGTTTAGAAAGAATAGTGATTATAGGATTTGGACGAAATTTTTTTAGCAATAGCGTTTCGGTTAGAGTGAATGTAAATGTCAGCACATGTGAAGAGTCAGTCACAATGATAAACGGAGAAAATATGTAGGAAAGCAGATATCAATAGAGACATTACGATATCAGGCAAAGTATAAAGTGCGTGATAAGATTAGACATTTTCAACAGGCTTGAGGTTGAGTATAAAATTTAGAAGGAAACAAATACATATTCACCAATAGGATTGACATTGGAGAGCATTAGCTACCTGGACAGGAATGTTTTTAGTAATCCATGCTCACTTTCCATTTAGGCTTTGGTACAATCATAAGTGTGACCTTTGCATTTTGTTTCCAGAATATTACTGTGATAACATGTATATGTAGATCAGGTGACATGAGTATTTCTTCCACAATTTCTGGGAGCAAAAATGTGAAGATGTATACATAAGTACTGGGGGTACAAATAGATGTACCCTGTGTCTATGAGTATAGAGATAATTCATGAATAGACCATAATGTGAATAAATAGTATAACTGGTTACAACTTTAAATAATGGATTGAATTGATATATGAAAATATACAGTGAATCTTATATTGGTATACATACATTCATTAAAACCAAATATACATCTAATGGTAATATTAGGGTTATGGTTCATCATGAAGGGTTGTGAGCTTTGCTTCAAAAGTGAGTAGGGAAATCAAAAATAGTGTGTTTGGAAAGACGTCTCGTGAAAAGACCATTCAAGAAACATGGAGGAATACATGTGTTCTGAAGCAGGAAGTGATTGAAAATGAAACAAATGCCTATAAATTTGCGAAGTTGTGAAGGAAATATATATCCTATGATGTGCATAAACTTAAGAAATCGCAATGTACCAGTGTTGAATAAAAATGAATTTCAAAAAACACATCATGTCCCATAGGAATCTATTTGCATTGATGTTAGACTTTCTAAGTTACTGTAGAAATATAAGGATTTGTATGCACCATTCACTGAAGATAGTTCTCAGTACTAGAAAACAAATATGTATTTCAGGTGTTTGAGTATTCCTGAGAATAATCTTGTGAAAAGTTGATTATAAATCCACATACATGAATATGAATTAATTTAGGGAGTGTATAATAAGACACATATTTCATATTTTGAAAAATCTGGAGAGTATATATATATATATATATATATATATACACACACACACGCACACACACACACAGACTTTAAAAAGTAGAAATATATATGCGAATCAAAATTGACCATGAAATATATATCATCCAAAGATCAGAAATATTTATTTTACTGAACATGAATTTATGTATAAAGTTGTTCAAATAGGACGTTCACCCATTGGTTGAATTTTCAGTTCCAACAGCGTTTATGAAGAGTGAACTATTCTAACAATTTGTATCTGCAAAGTAAGCCACCTCACAAGAATGTACGTGTGATTCCAGGTAGGATTCTATATGTGCATATAAAATTACAGGTGCTGAATAGTCTGCAGAGAAAGGGAGACAGGAATTCACATATTTGTTAACTTTAGAAATACATGGAGAACTGTTTCAACAGAAAATTGACTAGATTTATAACTCCTAGCCTACATAATGCAACAGGCAAGTCCATCAATACACCATGCCTACGTTGAACTGCTTATATTTCTATTCTGTTTAAGTTTTTATACTCCTTCTTATTAGGATTAGTATTCAGAGTCTAGTAGGGTAGTGGTTAGTATCAGGGATTCAGTATTTCGAATGGAAATTTTGAAAATGAATCCAATGTGTATGTAAATATGTGCTACACAAAAATCTTCTCACTCTCATCCAGAAAAATGACTTTAGATTACCTTCGCCTCAAGTAAGACACAATTAGAGGAGAAGAATTAGAAAATCTGTGAATATATTTATGCAATGGAAAATGCTCAGGAGTTCACAACCTTGAAGGTGGTAGAGGAGTTTCCAAAAGTAAGGGACATGGTAAACACTCCACAAATATGGAGCTCTTCTGGCCTAAAGACTTCCAGAGAAAGTGCCTCTGAGTTTGGGCACTTGAAATATATGTTGTTTTCAGGTCTTTTAGCTTCTTTCTAGTGAGACCATGAAAGCTTGGTCTGCATCTATGTGACCTGGATTACATGGCATCTTATTTTCCAAAGAACATGAGGCAGCAGTGCTGGTTTCTCTCTTTGTAGGTTAACTGTGGCCACTGCTTACTAATTGTCTCCCCCTGTATACTGTGTAGCAATTTGTTCATCCTCCACTTTTCATGGTGTTTTTTGCTGCTGCACTGGGAGTTTGGTATTTTCTTCATGAAATACAAGGTGTTCAACTGGGACACAGTGCTGGAGAAAGTTCTGTCACGTGAGTGGGTCAGCATCTGCAGGAGAATGCACCAAGATGCTTCTATCCACATAACTTGCCCCCTTGACCATAGCAACCTGATTATGAACATTGCCCTGAATCCTCTCCATATAACAAGATGCCTTTACATAGAAGGGTCTGCTGGCTGCACCATGTCAGTCACATGCTTTGGAATCCAATGGTAGATCCTCATGGCTGTACCACTGATGTTTATAACACACCTGCCTACCACTGCTCTAGGCCCACTACTCAGCAGGCTCCAACATACTGGCATCTCTGTTCTACACCATTTTCAGGAAACCCAGTCAATCAAGGCACTGTCTGGTATACTCATGAACAGCAACAGGACATCGAAAGGTTCTCCAGTGCCACCTGATCATGGGAATTTTAAAAATTTCAAGGTATTTATGTAACCATTTTTTTCAAGGATTAAGTTGGAGGCATTGTGGGTTTCAATTCATTCAGAAACGATTAAATGTTGAGGAAGCTCATTTCAATGAAAGCTCTGGAGAACTCACACAGGCAAGGATTCCCAAAGAGTGGCCAAAAGGTCACTTGAAGCCAGGCCCATTGAGGTCTACAATGTGAGGTCCATTTGTGTTTTGACTCTCAAATGTGGCTGCCAAGTCTTTCAGAATAAAATCATGTAATTATCTGGCTGAGATTCCCAGTTAACTGGGTAAAGCCACCCTGGGCCTAGATCTCAGTTACCAAGGGCGGCTCTCGTGCGTGGCCTCCTTAAATCTTAACACAATTCATGGCAATACTTCTCTGAGGTCAGTTCAAGAACTGAGTCTCTAAGGGGAATCACACCAGAATTTAACCCAGGTGGAACCAGTCATCTCTCACAATTAAAATCTAAACACTCCCACATGGCCCTCATCTTCTTCCATATAGACACTCATCATAACATCTCGCTGGACTTTTCCTTGAGGGGCACAGCCCAAGACAGTTTCCAAAATAAGCTGCCTTGGCCCTCATTTGCCTAAAGTCAGGTGGGCCTGGATGCCCTTCCTGTGAAGCAGGAGTGATCAAATAGGCGTGCCATTAATACTGCTCTGCTTCTCCAATTTGATGCCTACTGACTGTGGGATTTAGATTCTTTTTGTTAATTGGAGGCATGAGAAAACCCAAGCAGTATGGGCAAGCCACTGAAGGGCTTTGAAGAACCCATTTTACCTAAAGTATCCCTATTCTTACTTGATGGAAGTCAGTACCCTAATAGAGGAAGGCAAGAGACTTCATCCACAATGACTGCTGTTTTGGCCATTTTGATTTTGGATGCACACATGGGATCATTCATTAGATCCATCATATGCTTAGAATCTAAGCCACAGCCTCACACAGGGCCAAGAGGCTGATTCAGACACATCCCTTTCCAAAGAAATTAAGCAAAGAGCCACAGGAAATGCACATTCATTTCCATTTGAAAACTCTTTTATTCAAGCTTCCAAATGTTTTGGCCTGAGGCAAACACCTTCCTGACATTCAGGGCAACAGAACAATATGTAAGCACAAGGCCCAAAGCAGGGTTTCTCCACTGAGACATTCCTGGTCACACTGATATCAGAGTTTTCTGAGATGCTCACCATTCCCTTCAGCTATCGAGTACATGGCCATGTCACAGACCTTGGAGGTGGTAATATCTTGGACACAAACCAAGAGCCTATTCTGGTGAGTGGACAGAATTCAAGAAGAATACAGGAACTTATGAAGATATAAGGTGTTGCCCATTGATAAGGCAAGCCACAGTCCATTCATAAACTGAACAGGATGAATGCTGGGAAGCTTTCTACTAGACAGGACACATCCATTGATGCATTCTCTTTTCTAAAGTCTACAACCACTAACATAGTGTGATACACAGACATAGAAACACTCGCATTGTCAAAAAACTTACTAGAATCAGTTCACTCCAAACCAAACAAACCACCTTTCCTACATATTCTCAGAACATGAGACAAAACCACAAACCCCACCCAAACCAACAAATTTAACTCCTTCCCCCAACTAGGTCTGTGACTATCCGGAGTGTCCTCTGACTGGTGAGCCATACTGTGTACCCCCAAAATGGCCTGCACTGCCTCAGATCTGGTCGCCTTGGCCAACTCTATGAAGTTGTCAGGAGCCAGCCTTGAGCCACTACCTGCTTTCTTAGGAAATGCCCCTCTTCAGAGTACTTCTGGCATTTGGCCATCCTCACATAAGTAGGTACGAAGAAAGAATGACTCTGTCCTTGGTACATCCAAAGAAGTGAGACCACTGAGACTAGGACTCGGACAGGCTCTGGGTCCCTGGCTTCCTAGATACCAAGTTCAGAGAGTTCCATCACCAAGAAAGTGAGGCCAGTTCACTTCTGTCAAGAACTGATGAGGTCACTGCCTTGGCAACCACTTTGTCCTAACAGTTGCTTTCAAGGGTCCCATGAGATGGAGGCTGCCCCTACTTCCTGAGACACTTTCACAAGTTAGAATGGTATACCAAACATAGGCTCCCGGGAACATCTCTCCACTTAGACCTGGTTTGGTCAATCTCCTCTACATTAAGAAGAGAGAGTATGATTCAGACAGAACCCTTCATTCTGACCAGGTTGTTTGCCATGGAAGATGGCTTTTGCTTTCTCAGGTCCTTCATAGCTGCCTACAACTTCTCCAGGGATCACTTCTGCATTGACCTTTGAGGTTTTCAGCACGTGGAAGATCCCTTACATTCCTGTATTGTAAAAACAAATCTGTCCCTGCTCTTCTGAATACTTAGATTGAGGGAACACTGTATGGTTAGGGTTAATAACATGTTCAATTAAAAACAAAACACTCTCACATGGCCCTCATCTTCTTCCATATAGACACTCATCATAACCTTTGGCTGAAGGTTTCCATAAGGGGCCCAGCCTATGTCAGTGTCCTAAATAAGTTCCCTTGCCCCTCATTTGCCTAAAGTCAGGGTTTCCTGGACACACTACCTGTGAACCAGGATTGATCAAATAGGTCTGCCATTAATACTGCTCTGTTTCTCCATTTTGAGGCCTACTGACTGTGAGGTATAGATTGTTTATGTGATTTGGAGTCATGTGAAAACCCAAGCACCTCTGCCAATTCTGGAGAGTGACCAGAATTCAGGAAGAAAACAGGAACTAAGGAAAGTAGTAGGTGTTGCCAATCAATAAGGCAAGCCACAGTCCATTGATAAATTGGGCAGGATGTGTGATGGGATGCTTTCTACTGGACAAGACACATGCATTGATGCATTCACTTTTCTAATATCTACAACGACGGAAAAAGTGGGATAAGCAGACATAGAAACACTCTCCATGTCAAATGACTTATTAAAAACAGTCCACTCAAAACCAAACAAACTTCCTTTCCTACCTATTCTCAGAACATGAGACAAAACCACAAACCCGGAAAAGAGAAGATGGCGGCGCAGGGAGTGCATCAACTCTGTGTACCGCGTCACTGTCAGGGAAAATGATGAGTTAGAATGGCTAAAAGCTACCTTGTTAGGAATTTCCAGCAAAATTGGGGTGCTCGAAAACCTAGTGGAAGGATTTTCATCCCACGAGAATCAGCTTCGGGGTCTCAAATGCGAGTGATCTGTCCATACGGAGGGTCACGCTGCTTATTCAGCAAATCGCCCCGTGGTTCTAGTCTGCGGCGCGCGCTGGGAAACGATGAGCTAGTGGAGCAGAGATACAGCACTGCTGATTCTGCAGGCTCCTGCCAGCTGTGCATTTGCTGTGCTCAGAGCTGAATTCTGGGTTTGAGACGGGTGAAGGAAATGGTCCACTTTGGTTCTCCACTGCGGTCAGACCACAGAAGAGGCCAGCGGCCACCATCATGGAGAGCTGACATCGCCACCCCTGTTTTCAACTGATCGCAGCTCTTTCAGCTATAGAAGAGGTAATTTCAGGCTGACATTTGCCTGCATCTCGCAGACAAATTGCTCAGACATAGTGCTAAATAACCCGCGGAAACTGCTTCTTGGAGCCTGCTCCTATCGGAACACGCACCGAGCCCGGAGCGGCCGAGTTCCGGTTCCCGGAGCTGCTCTGGCCCAGGGCTATAGATCCTGCGGAAACTGCTTCTTGGAGCCTGCTCCTGTTGGAGCATGCACCAAGCTTGGAGAGGCCGAATTCTGGCTCCCGTAACTGCTCTGGCGCAGGGATAAAGAACCCGCGAAAACTGCTTCTCCATCCGGTTCCTGCTGAATACTGTGGAGGCCAAAGGGGCGGAGCAGAGCCGCCACCCGCGCCCGGAACAGGCCCAGCGACCCGCCGGCGTGGTATCACGTCACCCCAACTGGAGTGGGGGCCGAACAGAGCCAAGGCCCAAGCCCAGAACAGGCCCAGTGACCCGCCGGCCTGGCAGTCACATCACCCCATTTGGAGTAGAGGCAGAGCAGAGCCGCAGCCCGAGCCTGCAAGGTAGACAGACCTGAGACTGAACGGCGGAACAGGCCCAGTGGTCTACTGGTATCGTAGACACGTCACACCATTTGGAGGAGGGGCAGAGCAGAGCCACCACCCGCGCCCGCAAGGTAGGCAGACCCACGATGGAATGGCAGATCAGGCCCAGTGGCCTGCTGGTGTGGTAGACACATCACAGCAATTGGAGGAGGGGCAGAGCAGAGCCGCCTCCCGAGCCCAGAACAGGCCCAGCGGCCCACCGGTGTGGCAGTCACGTCACCCTATTTGGAGTAGGGGAAGAGCACAGCTGCGGCCCGCACCCAGAACAGGCGCAGCAACCTGCCGACGTGGTAGTCACGACACCCCAATTGGAGTAGGGGCAGAGCAGAGCCACCACCCACACCCGCAAAGTAGGCAGGCATGGGACCAACCAGCGGATCAGGCCCAGCGGCCTGCCGGCGTGGCAGACACATCACCAAATTTGGAATAGGGGCAGAGCAGAGCCGCCGCCCTTTCCCGCAAGGTAGGCAGACCTGCGACTGACCAGAGGAACAGGCCCAGCTGCCTGACGGCATGGTAGACACGTCACCTAAACTAGAGTAGGGGCAGAACAGAGCCACCGCCCGCACCTGGAAACAGGCCCAGAGGCCCGCCGGCATGGTAGTTACGTCACCTCAATTGGAGGAGGGGTAGAGCAGAGCCGCTGCCCACGCCTGGATAGGCCCAGTGAACCACTGGCGTGGTATCACGTCACCCCAATTGGAGAAGGGGCAGAGCAGAGTCGCCGCCCGCGCCTGCAAGGTAGGCAGACCTGTGACCAACCGTCAGAACAGGCCCAGGGGTTCACGGGCGTGGTAGACACGTCATACCAATTGGAGGAGGGGAAGAGCAGAGCCGCTGCCTGCGCCTCCAAGGTTGGCAGACCAATCGGCAGAACAGTCCCAGTGGCCCGCCAGCGTGGTAGACAGATCACCCCAATTGGAGGAGTAGCAGAGCTGCCGCCCGCCTCTGCAAGGGAGACTTTTCAACTATACAAGAGCAACATAATTATATAGGGGGAAAAATTTAAAAACACAACAGTTTCATTAAGCAGAAAGAAACACGAGCAATATGAAAAGAAAAGGAAAGAAAGGACCACAAGCAATGCAGGTCAACTCAACTTTAGAAGAGGTAATAGCTGCAGCAGATGGAATGTCAGATAAAGAATTCAGGATATACATGCTGCAGATGTTCTGAAGTCTCAAGGAAGACATTAGACAGCAAAATCAGACAATGAAAGATCACTTCGACCACTTCAACAATGTATTACATTAACAAATCCAAGAGGCAAAAGATCAACTATACAGGGAGATAAAGGTAATAAAAAACAAACAAACAGGAATCCTAGAAATGCAGGAAGCAATAAACCTACTTAAAAACTCAATTGAAAATACTACCAGCAAGGTAGAACACTAAGAAGATAGAACATCAGACAATGAAGACAAAGTATTTCAACTTGAAAAGAACATAGACAGCTCAGCAAGATTGTTAAGAAACCATGAGAAGAACATCCACGAAGTATGGGGTAATACAAAGAGACCAAACTTAAGAGTCATTGGGATACAGAAAGGTATAGAGGTCCAAACCAAAAGAATGAGCAATCTATTCATTGAAATAATAAGAGAAAACTTCCCAGACTTGAAGAATGAGACAGAATCCCAAATCCTAAAAGGCTACAGGACGCTGAATGTGCAAAATCATAAGAGATCCACAAATAGACACATTATACTGAAGATGCCCAACATACAGAATAAGGAGAGAATTTTAAAAGCTACAAGAGAAAGGAAGCAGATTATATTTATGGGTAAACCAATCAGGATAACAGCTGATCTTTCAACACAGACTCTGAAAGCTAGAAGATCCTGGAAAAATATATTTCAAACACTGAAAGAAAATGGGTTTCAACCAAGAATCATGTATCCAGCGAAATTAAGATTCAGGATGGAAGATGAATTAAAACATTCCACGATAAAAAAAAAAAAAAGTTAAAAGAATTTTCAGCTAGAAAACAATGTCTTCAAAACATCCTAGGCAAAACATTACATGAAGAAGAAATGGAAAAGAACAATGAAAACCAACAGTGGGGGTTAGGACAGTTAAGGGGGCGAAATAATCAAAAAGGAAAACAAACCATGTTTAGTAACATAAATATACAAATATGGCTGGAAGAACAACCCATATCTCAATAATAACCCAAAAAGTTAATGGCTTAAACTCACCAATTAAGAGACACAGGCTAGTAGAATGGATCACAAGACAAGACCGAATAATATGCTGCCTACAGGAGATGCTTTTGATAGAAAAAGACATATATAGACTGAAGGTGAACGGTTGGGAAAAATTATATCACTCATATGGACTTCGGAAACAAGCAGGAGTGTCCATACTCATATTAAATAAAATAGATTTCAAGCCAAAGTTAATCAAAAGGGATAAAGAGGAACACTACATACTGCTCAAGGGAACCATACACCAAGAAGACATAACAATCATAAATATATATGCCCCAAACAATGGTGCAGCTATGTTCATCAAGCAAACTCTTCTCAAAATTAAGAGTCTAATAGACCACCATACAATAATCATGGGAGACTTCAACACAACTCTCTCACCACTGGACAGATGTTACAAACAAAAGTTGAATAAGGAAACTATAGAACACAATAAAACAAATAACAACCTAGACTTAATTGATTTATATAGAATATACTACCCAACATCAAGCAGTTACACTTTTTTCTCAGTAGCACATGGATCCTTCTCAAAAATAGATCATATATTATGTAACAGGGCAACTCTTAGACAATATAAAGGAGTAGGGATAATACCATGCATCTTATCTGATCATAATGGAATGAAACTGAAAATAAACGATAAAAGAAGGAAGGAAAATTCATACATCAGTTGGAGAATGAACGATAGGTTACTGAATGATCAATGGGTTATAGAAGACATCAAAGAGGAAATTAAAAAATTCTTAGAGATAAATGAAAACACAAAAACAACATATTGGAATCTATGGGACACATTGAAAGCAGTTCTAAGAGGAAAATTCATTGCTTGGAGTTCATTCCTTAAAAAAAGAAAAAACCAACAATAAATGATCTCATAATTCATCTCAAAATCCTAGAAACAGAAGAGCAAAACAACAGCAAAAGAAGTAGAAGGCAAGAAATAATTAAAATCAGAGCTGAAATTAATGAAATCAAAACAAAAGAAACAATTGAAAAGATTGACAAAACTAAAAGTTGGTTCTTTGAAAAAAATAAATAAAATTGACAGATCCTTAGCCATGCTAACAAAGAGAAGAAGAGAGAGAAATCAAATTACTAGCATACAGGATGAAAAAGGCAAGATCACAACACACACTTCAAAAATACAGAAGATAATCAGAAACTATTTTGAATCTTTATACTCCAATAAAATAGAAGATAGTGAAGGCATCGATAAATTTCTTAAGTCATATGATCTGCCCAGATTGAGTCAGGAGGATATAGACAACCTAAGCAGACCAATGTCAATTGAGAAAATAGAAGAAACCAACAAAAGACTACCAACTAAAAAAAGCCCACGACCGGATGGGTATACAGCAGAGTTTTACAAAACCTTTAAAGAGGAACTAATACCAATACTTTTCAAGCTATTTCAGGAAATAGAAAAAGAGGGAGAACTTCCAAACTCATTCTACGAGGCCAACATCACCCTGATTCCTAAACCAGACAAAGACACTTCAAAGAAAGAAAACTAGAGACCAATATCTCTAACGAACCTAGATGCAAAAATCCTCAATAAAATTCTGGCAAATCGGATTCAAAAACATATCAAAAAAATTTTGCACCCTGATCAGGTAGGATTTATCCCTGGGATGCAAGGTTGGTTCAATATACGGAAATCAAAAAATGTTATTCACCACATCAATAGGCTTAAAAATAAGAACCATATGATCATCTCGATAGATGCGGAAAAAGCATTCGACAAAGTACAACATCCCTTTATGTTCAAAACTCTACAAAAACTTGGGATAACAGGAACATACCTCAATATTGTAAAAGCAATCTATGCTAAGCCTCAGGCTAGCATCATTCTGAATGGAGAAAAACTGAAGGCATTCCCTCTAAAATCTGGAACAAGACAGGGATGCCCTCTCTCACCACTTCTGTTCAACATAGTTCTCGAATCACTGGCCAGAGCAATTAGACAGATGAAAGAAATTAAAGGCATAAAAATAGGAAAAGAAGAATTCAAATTATCACTATTTGCAGATGACATGATTCTATACCTAGCAGAACCAAAAATGTCTACAAAAAACTGTTAGAGCTAATAAATGAATTCAGCAAAGTGGCAGGATATAAAATCAACACGCATAAATCAAAGGCATTCCTGCATATCAGCGACAAATCCTCTGAAATAAAAATGAGGACAACCACTCCATTCACAATATCCTCAAAAAATAAAAAATAAAATAAAATGCTTCGGAATCAACCTAACAAAAGAGGTGAAAGACTTATACAATGAAAACTACAGAACCCTAAAGAGAGAAATAGAAGAAGATCTTAGAAAATGCAAAAATATACCCTGTTAATGGATAGGCAGAACTAACATCATCAAAATGGCGATATTACCAAAAGTTCTCTATAGGTTTAATGCAATGCCTATGAAAATCCCAATGGCATTTCTTATAGAAATAGAGAAAGCAATAATAAAATTCATATGGAAAAATAAAAGACCCAGAATAGCAAAAACAATGCTAAACAGTAAGCGTGAATCAGGTGGTATAGCGATACCAGACTTCACACTATACTACAGAGCAATAGTAACAACAACAGCATGGTACTGGTACCCAAACAGGCGGGTGGACCAATGGTACAGAATAGAGGACACAGAATCCAGTCCACAAAAATACAACTATCTTATATTTGATATAGACACTAAAAGCATGCAATGGAGAAAGAAAAGCATCTTCAACAAATGGTGCTGGGAAAACTGGAGATACATATGCAACAAAATGAAACTGAATCCCTTTCTCTCGCCATGCACAAAAGTTAACTCAAAATGGATCAAGGAGCCTGATATCAAATCAGAGACATGGCGTCTGATAGAAGAAGAAGTTGGCTACGATGTACATACTGTGGGGTCGGGTTCCAAATTCCTCAATAGGACACCCCTAGCACAATAGTTAATAACTAAAATCAACAAATGGGACTTACTCAAACTAAAAAGTTTTTTCTCAGCAAAAGAAACAATAAGAGAGGTAAATAGGGAGCCTACATCCTGGGAACAGGTCTTTACTCCTCACACTTCAGATAGTGCCCTAATATCCAGAGTATACAAAGAACTCAAAAAATTAGACAACAAGATAACAAATAACCTAATCAACAAATGGGCCAAGGACCTGAACAGACACTTCTCAGAGGAGGACATACAATCAATCAACAAGTACATGAAAAAATGCTCACCATCTCTAGCAGACAGAGAAATGCAAATCAAAACCACCCTAAGATACCATCTCACTCCAGTAAGACTGGCAGCCATTATGAAGTCAAACAACAACAAGTGCTGGCGAGGATGTGGGGAAAAGGGTACACTTCTTCATTGTTGGTGGGACTGAAAGTTGGTGCAGCCAATCTGGAAAGCAGTATGGAGATTTCTTGGAAACCTGGGAATGGAACCACCATTTGACCCAGTTATTCCCCTTCTCGGTCTATTCCCTAAAGACCTAAAAAGAGCATGCTACAAGGACACTGCTGCATCGATGTTCATAGCAGCACAATTCACAATAGCAAGACTGTGGAACCAACATAGATGCCCTTCAATAGACGAATGGATAAAAAAATGTGGCATTTATACAGCAGAATACAGCAGTCACTAATATGGTATTATGTAAACATTGTGAATGTGTAACTGATGTGACTCTGCAATATGTATTTGGGGTAAAAATGGAAACGCATAACTCACTTGAATCAAAAGTATGAAAGATGAAAAAAAAAATAAAAAATGTGTCATTTATACACAATGGAGAATTACTCTGCATTAAAAAATGACAAAATCATAGAATTTGGAGGGAAAAGGATGGCATTAGAGCATATTATGCTAAGTGAAGCCCGACAATCCCTGAAAAAGAAATGCCAAATGTCTTCTTTTATATAAGGAGAGTAACTAAGAACAGAGTAGGGATGAAGAGCATGAGAAAAAGTTTAACATTAAACAGGGATGAGATTTGGGAGGGAAAGAGAGGGAGAAGGGATATTGCATGGAAATGGAAGGAGACCCTTAGGGTTATACAAAATTACATACAAGAGAAGTGAGGGGAAAGAAAAAAATAATTCAAGTGGGAGATATGAACTGCAGTAGAGGGGGTAGAGATAGAAGAGGGGAGGGGAGGGGAGGGGGAATAGTATAGATTGGAAAGGCAGCAGAATATAACAGACACCAATATGGCAATATATATATATATATATCAATGCAAGTGTAACTGATGTGATTCTGCAATCTGTATACGGGGTAAAAATGGGAGTTCATAACCCACTTGAATCAAAGTGTGAAATATGATATATCAAGAACTATGTAATGTTTTGAACAACCAACAATAAAAAAAATAAGAAAAGAAGAAAAAATTCAAAAAAATTTAAAAAAAAAACCCACAAACCCACACCCACACGCACAAAGGCACCTCCATTTCCCAAGTAGGTCTGTGACTATCCGGAGTGTCCTCAGACTCATGGGCCATACTATGTTCCCCCGAAATGGCCTGTACTGTCTCAGATCTGGTCTCCTTTACCAACTCTGTAAAGGTGTCAGGAGCCATCGGTGAGTCACTACCTTCTTTCCCAGAAAAGGCCCCTCTTTAGAGCTTTCCTGGCATTTAGCCATCCACACATCAGTATGTACCAAGAAAGACTTACTCTGTCCTTGGTAAATGCAAACAAGTGAACCCACTGGGACTGGGATTGTGACTGGCTCTGGGTGCCTGGCTTTCTGAATCCCAAGTTCAGAAAGTTCCATCACCAAGAAAGTGAGGTAGGTCACTTCCTTCAGGAACTGAATGAGGTCACTGCCTTGGCAACCACTTTGTCCTAACAGTTGCTTCCAAGGGTCCCATGAGATGGAGGCTGCACCTACTTCCTGTGTCACATTCACAAGTTAAATGGTATATCAATCATAGGCACATGTTAACAGCTCTCCACACAGACCTGGTTTGGTCCATCTTCCCTACATTAAGAAGAGAGAGGCTGATTCAGACACATCCCTGCATCCTGTCCAGGTATTTTTCCAAGGAAGATGACTTTTTCTCTCTCAGGTCGTTCATAGCTGCCTACATCTTCTCCAGGGTTTATTTCTGAATGGAACTTGAGGATCCCCTACCTTCCTGTTTTGTAAGACCAACTCTGTCCCTGCTCTTCTGTAAAGTTAGATTGAGGGAACAGTGCATGGTTAGGGTTAATAACATGTTCGATTTGGGTTAGTAATCATTCTGTGGGATGAATAATGGTATTGGGAACCTACGATATTTACAAGAATCTATATGTGTAATGTAAGTATGAAAACGGAAATCTAGGTAAGATTTGAAGCCCAGATGGGCACTGGGCCCTTGATTGGGATACTTAGCTTTGAATTATTTCTGCAAAGATGTCTCAGATAAATTGATATACAATGGCATAGGACCTTGTACCTTGGATGACTTAATGAGGAAGAGAACATCCAGTCAAAAACGGATAGGACCAAAAGTTCTTTAGATATAGGGTTTTGGTTAGAAAGTGAATGTAAATGTCAGCATATGTGAAGAGTCAGTCACAGTGATG
Source organism: Callospermophilus lateralis (assembly GCF_048772815.1). Classification (NCBI taxonomy): domain Eukaryota; kingdom Metazoa; phylum Chordata; class Mammalia; order Rodentia; family Sciuridae; genus Callospermophilus; species Callospermophilus lateralis. The sequence goes on along the minus strand of NC_135320.1, from coordinate 1,421,011 downwards.
AACCGGGGAAAATGTGTAGGAAAGCATATATCAATAGAGACATTAGGAAATCAGGCAAAGTACAAAGTGATTGATATGATAAGACATTTTTAACAGGGTTGCGTATGAATATATAATCTTAGGAAGAAACAAATATGTAGTCACCAAAAGGAATGATATTTGAGATCATTAGTGAATCAGGACATGGATGTTGTTAGTAATACATGTTCACTTTCAATATAGACTTTGGTACAATCATAAGTGTGACCCTTGCATTTTGTGTCAGGAATGTTACTGTGATGAAATGTATATGTATATCAGGTGACTAGAGTATTTCTTCCACCATTTCTGAAAGCAATATATTAAAGACTTTTAAATTAGTATTGGGGATACAAATAGTTATACTCTGGGTCTATGAATATAGAGATGATGCCTTAATAGACCATACTGTGAATAAATAATATAACTGGTACAAACTTTAAATAATAGATTGAATTTATATCTGAAAATATATAGGAAATCTTATGTTGATATACATACATTCATTCCAACCAGTTATACATCAAATGGTAATATTAGCATTACGGTATATCATGAAGAGTGTGTGAGTTTTGCTTCAAAAGTGATTATGGAAATCAAAAATAATGTGTTTGGAATGAAACTCATGAAAAGAACAGTCAATAAACATGGAGTAATACATGTGTTATGAAGTAGGAAGTGATTGAAAGTGAACCAAATGCCTGTAAATTTGTGAAATTGTGGATGAAAGGATATATTCTATAATGTCCATAAACTGAAGAAATAGTAATGTACCAGTGTTGAATAAAAATGAACTTCAAAATACACATCATGTCCCATAGGTTTCTACTTGCATTGATGTTAAACTGGGTCAGTTACTGTAGAAATATTAGGATATGTAAGCACCATTCACTGAATTTCGTTTTCAGTACTAGGAAATAAATAGGTATTACAGGTGGATGAATATTTCTGAGAATATTCTTGTGAAAAGTTGATTATAAATCCACATACATGAATACGAGTGGATTTAGGGAGTGTATAATAAGACACATATATTGTATATTTTTGAAAATCTTGAGAGTAGATATGTATATCTATATAGATGGATAGATAATTAGATAGATACATACATACACAGACATTAAAATATAGCCATATATATGCCATTCGAAATTCATCATGAAATACATATCATCCACATTTCCAAAAATATTCATTTTACTGAACATTCATTTATGCATAATATTGTTCATCTAGGAAATTCACCCATAGGTTGAATTTTGAATTTCCAGTTCCATCAGTATTTAGAGGGAGTGATCTCTTCTCACAATTTGTATCTTCCAAAATAAGCGAGCTCACAAGAATGTACGTGTGACACCAGGTAGAATTCTAAATATGCATGAAAAAATACATGTGATGAATAGGCTACAGAGAAAGGGAGAAAGAAATTTACATATGTGTTATCTTTAAAAACTAATGGAAAAGTATTACAATGAAAAGTTGACAAGATTTATAACACATAACCTTGATAAAGCAGAAGGCAAGTCCAAGTATACACCATGTCTCCCACGAGAGGGCAGTATTTCTATTCTGTTAGCTTTCTTTTTCTCCATCATATTAGGGTTAGTAGTCAGAGTCTAGTAGGGTATGGGTTAGTGACAGGGATTCAGTATTTCAAATGGAAAATAGAAAAAAGGAATCTAATGTGTATGCAAATATGTGCTACACAAAAATCTTCCCACTCTCATTCAGAACAATGCTTTGACATTACATTTGCCCCAAGTAAAACACAATTAGTGGAGAAGAGTTAGAAAGTTTGTGAATACATATGTGGAAAGGAAAATGCTCAGGAGTTCACAACCTTGTAAGAGGTAGAAGAGTTTCCAAAAGTAAGGGAGAGGGTAAACACTCCACAAACATGGAGCTCTGCTGGACTAATGACTTTTTGAGAAACTGCCTCTGAGTTTGGGCACTTGAAACATATGTTCTCTTCAGGAGCTTTAGCTTTCTTTGTAGTGAGACCATCAATGCTGGGTCTCCATCTATGTGACCTGGATGACATGATTTCTTATTTTCTAGTGAACATGAGGCAGCAGTGCTGAATTCTCTCTTTGTAGGTAAACATTGGACACTGGGGTCTAAGTATCTAACCGTGTGGTCTGTAAAGCCATTTGGTCATCCTCCACTTTCGTGGTGTTTCTTACTGCTGCACTGTGAGTTTGGTATTGGCTTCACGAAATACAAGGAGTTCAACTGGAACACAGTGCTGGAGGGAGTACTCTCACGTGTGGTGGATGGGGGTCTGCAGGAAAATGCACAAATGAGGCTGAAATCCCACATAGCTTTTCAACTTGACAATAGCAACCTGATTCTGAACATTGGCAGAAATCCTCTCCATATAAAAATATGCCTTTACATAGAAGGGTCTGCTGGCTGTACCATGTCAATCACAAGTGATTTGGAAGCCAATGGCAAATCCACGTGGCCCCACCACAGATGTTTTTTCACACACCTACACTCCACTGCGTAGGCCCACTAGTCTGCAGGCTCCAACTTTCTGGCATCTCTGTTCTACACAATTTTCATGAAACCCAGTCAATCAAAGCACTGTCTGGTACAATCATGATCAGCAACAGGAAATCCAAAGGTTCTCCCTTGCCACCTGGTCATAGGAATGCTAAAAAATTCATGTTATTTATCTAGATATTTTTTAATGATGATGTTGGAGGCACTGTGCGATTCAATTTATACAGGAACCATTAAATTGTAAGGAAGATGATTTCAATGAAAGCGCTGGAGAACTCTTACAGGCAAGGCTTCCCAAAGAGTGGCCAAAAGGTCACATTAAGCCAGGCCCATTGAGGTCTACAATGTGACTTCCATGTGTGTTTTGACTCTCAACTATGGCTGCCAATCTTTCAGAATAAAATCATATATATCCTGGCTGAGATTCCCAGTGCTCTATGGAAAGCCACCCTGGTCCTAGATCTCAGTTTCCAATCGCGAATCTCATGCATGGCCTCCTTAAATCCCAACACAATTCATAGCAATACTTCTCTGAGATGAGTTCCAGAACTCAGTCTCTAAGGGGAATCAAAAAAGAGATCAAGCCCAGGTAAACCCAGGCTTCTCGTCCAACTGCCACACAAATGACGACAACTGAAACCAAAACACTCCCACACGGCCCTCATCCTCATTTATATAGACACTAATCAAAAGCTCTAGCTGGAGGTTTCCATGAGGGGCGCAGCCCAAGACAGTGTCAAAAATAATCTCCCTTGCCCCTCATTTGCCTAAAGTCAGGGTGGCCTGGACAACCTTCCTGTGAACCAGAAGTGATCAAATAGGCCTGCCATTAATACTTCTCCACTTCTCAATTTTGAGGCCTACTGACTGTAGGGTACAGATTTTTTGTGTGAATTGGAGTCATGAGAATACCCAAGCACCTATTGTCTAGCCTCTGCAGGGCTTTGAAGAACTCATTTGACACAAAGGATCCCTATTCTCACTTGATGGAGGTCAGGAATCTTACAGAGGAAGGCGAGAGACTGCATCCACAATGAATGACCTTATTTCCATTTTGGTTTTGGATGCACACATGGAATATTCCTTTAGATACATCAGGTTCTGATAATATAAGCCACAGCCTCAAACAGGGCCAAGAGGATGGTTCAGACACATCCCGTTCCAAAGCAATTAAGCAAAGAGAAACAGGTGATGTCCATTCGTTTCCCTTTGAAAACTATTTTCATCAGGATTCACAAAGCCCTGAGGCAAAGACTTTCCTGACATTCATGGTAACATAAAAATAGATAATCAAATGGTTCAAAGCAGGGTTTCTCCACTGAGACTTTACTGGTCACACTGAAATCTGAGTTTTCTGATATCCTCACCATTCCCTTCAGCTATCTAGTACGTGGCCATGTCACAGAGCTTGGAGGTGGTACATATCTTGGACACAAAACCATGAGCCTATTCTGGAGAGGGGCCAGAATTCAGGAAGAATACAGGAACTTAGGAAGTTAGTAGGTGTTGCCCATGGAAAAGACAAGCCACAGTCCATTCATAAATTGGGCAGGGTGAATGCTGGGAAGCTTTCAACTAGACAGGACACATCTATTGATTCATTTTCTTTTCTAATGTCTACAACCACGGACACAGTCGAATAGAGAGACATAAAAACACTCGCCTTGTCAAACAACTTACAAGAAACAATTCACACCAAACCAAACAAACCACCTTTTTTACCTATTCTCAGAACATGAGGAAAAACCACAAACACCCATACCCACAAATGCACCTCCTTCCCCCAAGTAGGTCTGTGACTATCTGGAGTGTCCTCTGACTGGTAGGCCATAAAATTTCCCCAGAAATGGCCTTTCCTGTATCAGATCTGGTCTCCTTGGTCAACTCTGTGAAGTTGTCAGGAGGCAGTGATTAGCCAATTTTTGTCCTCTCAGGAAAGACCCCTCTTCAGAGCTTTCTTGGTATTTGGACACCCTTACATCAGCAGGTACCAAGAAAGACTGACTCTGTCCTTGGTAAATCCACAGAAGTGAGCCCACTGGGACTGGGACTGGGACTGGCTCTGGGTGCCTGGCTTCCTGTATCCCTAATTAAGAGAGTTCCATTACAAAGGAAATAGGTCAGGTCACTTCCTTCAGGAACTGAATGAGGTCACTGCCTTGGCAACCACTTTGTCCTAACAGTTGCTTCCTAGCATCTCCTGGTATGGAGGCTGCCCCTACTTCATGTGATACTTTCACATGTTAGAATAGTATAGAAACGAGAGTCACCAGGGAACAGCTCTCCACACAGGCCTGGTTTGGTCCATCTTCCCTACATCAGGAAGAGAGAGGCTGACTCAGACACATCCTTTCATCCTGATCGTGTTGTTTTTCATGGAATATGACTTTTTCTCTCTCAGGTCCTTCATAGCTGCCTTCATCTTCTCCAGAGATCATTTCTGCATGGACTTTTGAGGTTCTCAGTAGGTGGAAGATCCCCTACCTTCCTGTATTGTAAGACCAACTCTGTCCCTGCTGTTCTGTAAAGTGAGATTGAGGGAACAGTGTATGGTTAGGATTAATAGCATGTTCGATTTGGGTTAGGAATCATTCTGCTGGATGAATAATGGGATTGGGAACCTGCGATATTTATAAGAATATAGACATGAAATATAAGTATGAAAACAGGAATCTAGGAAAGATTTGAAGCCCAGAAGGGCATTGGGCCCTAAATTGGGATACTTAGCTTGAATTATGTCCTGCAACAAGGTCTCAGATAAATTGATATACAATGGCATAGGACCCTATACCTCGAATGATTGAATGTAGAAGAGAACATCCAGTCAAAAATGGATAGTCCGTAGGATTATGAAGATAATCAGTAGGTTTAGGAAGAAGAGTAAGTCTAGTAGTTGGATCAAAAGTTCTTTAGCTCTAGGGTTTCGGTTAGAGAATGAATGTAAATGTCAGCACATGTGAAGAGTCAGTCAAAATGATGAACTGGGGAAAATATGTAGGAAAGCAGTTATCAATAGAGACATTACAAAATCAGGCAAAGTATATAGTGAGTGATAGGATTAGACATTTTCAACAGGGTTGAGGTTGAATATATAATCTTAGGAAGAAACAAAAATGTAGTCACCATTAGGATTCATATTTGAGAGCATTAGGCAATCTGGACATTATATTGTTAGTATTCCATGCTCACGTTCCAGTTAGGCTTTGGTAAAACCATAAGTGTGACCTTTGCAATTTGGGTCCAGAATATTACTGTGATAAAATGTATATGTAGATCAGGTGACCTGAGTATTTCTTCCACCATTTCTGGGAGCAATATTTTGAAAACTTATAAATTAGTACTGGGGATACTAATAGGTTTACCCTGTGTTGATGAATATAGAGATGATGCATTAATAGACCACACTGTGAATAAATTATATAACTGGTTCCAAATTTAAATAATGGATTGTGTTGATTTCTGAAAATATATGGGAAATCTTATATTGATATACATACATTCATTCCAACCAGTTATATATCTAATGGTAATATTAGGGTTACCATTTATCATGAATAGAGTGTGAATTTTGCTTCAAAAATAATTATGGAATCGAAAATAATGTGTTTAGAAAGAAGTCTAGTGAAAAGACCAGTAAAGAAACATGGAGGAATATATGTGTTCCGAAGGAGGAAGTGATTGAAAGTGAACCAATTGTTTACAAATTTGTGAACTTGTGAATTAAAGAATATATCTTATGATGTTCACAAACTGAAGAAATAATAATGTACCAGGTTTGAATGAAAATGAACTTTAACAAACACAACATATCCCATAGGAATCTACTTGCATTGATGTTAAACTGGGTCAGTTACTGTAAAAATATTGGGATTTATAAGCACCATTCCCTGAAGTTAGTTTTCAGTACTAGGAATCAAATATGTATTTCAGTGGGTGTATATTTCTGAGAATATTCTTGTGAAAAATTGATTATAAATCCACATAGAGGAACATGAATGAATTTAGGCAGTGTATAATAAGACACATATGTTTTTATTTTGGAAAATCTGGAGACTATATATATATATATATATATATATATATATATATATATATATATATATGTATATATAGACACACTAACACACACGCATTATAATATAGCAATATATATGCCAATTGAAATTCATCATGAAAACTAACTCATCCGCATATCCAAAAAAATTCATTGTACTGAACATGGATGTATGTATAATGTTGTTCATCAAGGAAGCTCACCCATGGGTTTAATTTTCAGTTCCAACAGCATTTAGGAGGAGTGGTCTCTTCTCACAATTCATATCTGCCAAGTCAGCCACCTCACAAGAATGTACGTGTGAAACCAGGTAGGATTCTATTTGTGCATATAAAAATACATGTGCTTAACAGGCTACACAGAAAGGGAGGAGGAATTCACGTATTTGTTAACTTTAAAAACACATGGAGAATTATTTCAGCAAATTATTGACTAGATTTATAACTCCTACCTCATGTCATGCAAAAGGCAAGTCCAACTATACACCATGCCTATTCTGAACTGCTTGTATTTCTATTATGTTTGGGTTATTTTTCTCATCATATTAGTATTAGTAGTCAGGGTCTAGTAGGGTATGGGTTAGTGTCAGGGATTCACTATTATGAATGGAAAATTTGAAAATGAATCCAATGTGTATGCAAATATGTGCTACAAAAATATCTTCCCCCTCTCATCCAGAACAATGCCTTGACATTACCTTAGCCCCAAGTAAGTCACAATTAGAGGAGAAGAGTTAGAAAATCTGTGAATACATATATGGAATGGAAAATGCTCATGAGTTCACAACCTTGGAGGTTGTAGAGGAGTTTCCAAAAGTAAGGGACAGGGTATACACTCCACAAACATAGAGTTCTGCTGGCCTAAAGACTTCCAGACAAACTGCCTCTGAGGTTGGGCCCTTGAAATATATGTTGTTGTCAGGAGCTTTAGCTTCCATTGTAGTGAGTCCGTCAAAGCGGGGTTTGTATCTATGTGACCTGGAGGACATGGTACCTTATTTTCCAATGAACCGGAGGCAGCAGTTCTGAATTCTCTCTTTGTAGGTTAACTGTGGCCAGTGGGGGCTAAGTGTCTCCCCGTGTGGACTGTGAAGCCATTTAGTCATCCTCCATTTTTCGTGGTGTTTCTTGCTGCTGCACTGGGAGTTTGGTATTTGCTTCATGAAATACAAAAAGTTCAACTGGGACACAGTGCTGGAGGAAGTTCTGTCACGTGTGGTGGGTCAGGGTCTGCAGGAAAATGCACCAACCAGGCTTCTATCCCACATAGCTTGCCCCCTTGACCATAGCAACCTTATTCGAAACATTGCCCTGAAACCTCTCCATATAACAAGATGCCTTTATATAGAAGGGTCTTCTGGCTGCACCATGTCTGTCTCAAGTCATTTGAAAGTCAATGGCAGATCCGCATGGCCCCACCATAGATGTTTTATGACACACCTGTCCACCACTGCTCTAGGCCCATTACTCAGCATTCTCCAACTTACTGGCATCTCTGTTCTACACCATTTTCATGAAACCCAATCAAGGCACTGTCTGGTATACTCATGATCACTAACATGACCTCCAAAGGATCTCCAGTGCCACCTGGTCATGGGAATTTCTAAAAATTCATGGTATTTATCTAGCCATTTTTCACTGATGAAGTTGTTGGCACTGTGGGTTTCAATTTATTCAGGAACTATTAAATGAGGAAGCTCATTTCAATGAAAGTTCTGGAGATTTCTCACAGGCAAGCTTTTAAAGAGTGGCCAAATGGTCATATGATGCCAGGCCCAATGAGGTCTACAATGTGAGGTACATGTGTGTTTTGACTCTCAACTATGGCTGCCAACTCTTTCAGAATAAAATCATGTGATATCCTGGCTGAGATTCCCAGTGCTCTGTTGAAAGCTTCCCTGGGCCTAGATTTGTTTCCAAGGGCGACTCTCATGTCTGGCCTCCTGAAATCCCAACACAATTCATGGCAATACTTCTCTGAGGTCAGTTCCAGAACTCAGTCTCTAAGGGGAATCACACCAGAGTTCAAGCCCAGGTTGACTCAGTCATCTCTTCCATCCGCCACACAAATGACGACAATTAAAACCAAAACACTCCCACATGGCTCTCATTCACTTCCAAATAGACACTCATCATAACCTCTTGCTGGAGGTTTCCATGAGGGTCGCAGGCCAAGACAGTGCCCAAAATAAGCTCCCTTGCTCCTCATTTGCCTAAAGTCAGGGTGGCCTGGACACCCTTCCTGTGAACCAGGAGTGATCAAATAGGCCTGCCATTAATACTGCTACACTTCTCCACTTTGAGGCCTTCTTACTGTGGGGTTTAGATTCTTCATTTTTTTTAATTTTTGGAAATTTAATTGGAAAGTTAAAAAAATGTATTGCAGAATATTAAATTTCTTATGGAAAAGACTTCATCTTGTTTGTGAAGGAAACCTTGAAGCCTTGCCATTCTGGTTATATGGAGACACTCAAAATTTTCTGTTACAAACTACATGGATGAATGGTACAGCACATAGTTTTTTAAAACAAAAAGGCAGATAACAGCAAGTAAGATAACAAATAAAAGACAATTTTATTAAAAAATAAAGTTGTAAAATGACTCAAATATACGAAATTCAATTCCATTTTTTCTTTTTTTTTTGGTTGTTCAAAATATTATAAATCTCATGATATATTATCTTTCATACATTTGACTCAATTGGGTTATGAACTTCCATTTTTACCCCAATTACAAATCGCAGAATCACATCAGTTACACACTCACTTTTTACATAATAGCATATTAGTGATTGTTGTATTCTGCTACCTTTCTTATCCCCTACAATCCCTCCGCCCTCCCCTCCCATCTTTCTTCTCTATCTCATCTGCTGTTGTTCAATTCTCTCCCTTTCCCCCCCCTTTCCCCTCACAACCTCTTATATGTTATTTTGTGTAACATTGAGTGTCTCCTACCATTGCCATATGCTTTCTCTTCTCTCTCCCTTTCTCTCCCCCCACTCATCTCTGTTTAGTGTTAATATTTTTCTCATGCTCTTCCTCCCTGTTCTGTTCTTATTTGCTCTCTTAATATAAAATGAAACATTTGGCATTTGTTTTTTTAAGGATTGGCTAGCTTCGCTTAGCATAATCTTTTCTAATGCCATCAATTTCCCTGCAAATTCTATGGTTTTGCATTTTTTAGTGCTGTGTAATACTCTATTGTGTATAGATGCCACATTTTTTTTATCCATTCGTCTATTGAAGGGCATCTAGGTTGGTTCCACAGTCTAGCTATTGTGAATTGTGCGGCTATGATCATTGATGTGGCAGTATTCCTATAGTGCGCTCTTTTAAGATCCTCAGGGAATAGTCTGAGAAGGGCAATAGCTTGGTCAAATGGTGGATCCATTGCCAGCTTTCCCAGGAATCTCCATGCTGCTTTCCAAATTGGCCTCACAAATTTGCAGTCCCACCAGCAGTGTACAAGTGTACCCTTTTCCCCACATCCTAGCAAACACTTATTGTTGTTTGACTTCACAATGGCTGCCAATCTTACTGAAGTGGGATGGTATCTTAGGGTGGTTTTGACTTGCATTACTCTGACTGCTAGAAATGGTGAGCATTTTTTCATGTACTCCTTGATTGATTGTATGTCCTCCTCTGTGAAGTGTCTGTTCAGGTCCTTGGCCCATTTGTTGATCGGGTTATTTGTTATGTTATTGTTAATTTTTTTGGGTTCTTTGTATATTCTGGATATTAGGGCTCTATCTGAAGTGTGAGGGGTAAAAAATTGTTCCCAGGATGTAGGCTCTCTATTTACCTCTCTTATTGTTTCTCTTGCTGAGAAAAAAAAAAAACTTTTTAGTTTGAGTAAGTCCCATTTGTTTATTCATATTTTTAACTCTTGGGCTATGGGTGTCCTATTAAGGAATTTGGAGCCCGACCCCACACTATGTACATCGTAGCCAACTTTTTCTCTTATCATACGCAGTTTCTCTGATTTTATACCTAGCTCTTTGATCCATTTTGAGTTAACTTTTGTGCATGGCGAGAGAAAGAAATTCAGTTTCATTTTGTTGCATATGGATTTCCAATTTTCCCAGCACCATTTGTTGAAGATGCTATACTTCCTCCATTGCATGTTTTTAGCCCCTTTATCAAATATAAGAAAGTTGTAATTTTGTGCATTGGTTTCTGTGTTCTCTATTCTGTACCATTGATCCACCTGCCTGTTTTGGTACCAGTACCACGCTGTTTTTGTTACGATTGCTTTGTAGTACAGTTTGAACTCTGGTATCGCTATACCTCCAGATTCACACTTCCTGCTTAGAATTGCTTTCACTATTCTGGTTCTTTTGTTTTTCTATATGAAATTTATGATTGCTTTATCTATTTCTAAAAGAAATGCCATTGGGATTTTGACTGGCATCCCATTTAACCTGTAGAGAACTTTGCGTATTATCGCCATTTTGATGATGTTAGTTCTGCCTATCCATGAACAGGGTCCATTTTTAAATCCTCTAACATCTTATTCAATCTCTCTCTTTAGGATTCTGTAGTTTTCATTGTATAAATCTTTCAACTCTTTTGTTAGGCCGATTCCCAAGTATCTTATTTTCTTTGAGGATATTGTGAATGGAGTGGTTTTCCTCATTTCCGTTTCAGAAGTTTTGTTGCTGATATACAGGAATGCCTTTGATTTATGAGTGATTATTTTATATCCTGCCACATTGCTGAATTCAATAATTAACTCTAGCAGTTTCTTTGTAGACCCTTTTGGGTCTGAAAAATATATTATCATGTCATCCACAAATAGCTATAATTTAAGTTCTTCTTTTCCCATTTTTATGCCTTAATTTCTTTTGTCTGTCTAATTGCTCTGGTTAGTTTTTCAGGAACTAAATTGAATAGAAGTGGTGATAGAGGGCATCCCTGTCTTGCTCCAGATTTTAAAGGGAATGCCTTCAGTTTTTCTCCATTTAGGATGATGCTAACCTGATGTTTAGCATATATAGCTTTTACCATGTTGAGGTAAGTTCTGTTATTCCTAGTTTTTATAGTGTTTTAAACATAAAGGAATGCTGTACTTTGTCGAATGCTTTTTCTGCATCTATCGAGATTTTCACGTGGTTCTTGTCTTAAAGTCTATTGATGTGGTCGATTACATTTATTGATTTCCGTATATTGAACCAGCCTTGCATCCCAGGGATGAATCCTACTTGATCATGAAGCACAACTTTTTTGATATGCTTTTGTATTCGATTCACTAGGATTTAATTGAGAATTTTTGCTTCCAAGTTTATTAGAGATATTGATCTGTAGTTTTCTTTCTTTGAAGGTTCTTTGTCTGGTTTGGGGATCAGAGTGATGTTGGCCTCATTGAATGAACTTGGAAGAACTCCTTCTTTTTCTATTTATTGAAATAGCTTGAAAATTATTGATATTAATTTTTCTTTGAAGGTTTTGTAGAACTCCACTGTATACCCATCCCGTCCAGGGCTTTTTTTGGTTGGTGGTCTTTTAATGGATTTTTCTATTTCTTCCTTTGTTATTGGTCTATTTAAATTGTTTGTGTGTTCCTGACTCAATCTGGGCAGATCATATGACTTAAGAAATTTATCAATATCTTCATTATCTTCTATTTAATCGGAATATAGCGTTTCAAAACACTTTCTAATTATCTTCTGTATTTCTGTAGTATCTGTTGTGATATTGCCTTTTTATCCCATATGTTAGTAATTTGAGTTTTCTCTCTACTTCTCTTTGTTAGCATGGCTAAGGGCCTGTCGATCTTATTTATTTTTCAAAGAACCAACTTTTATTTTTTTTTCCATTTTTTCAATTTTTTTTGTTTCAATTTTGTTGATTTCTCCTCTAATTTAAATATTTCTTGTCTTCTAGTACATTTGCTGTTGTTTTTCTCTTCCTTTTCTAGGATTTTGAAATGTAGTGTGTGTTCATTGGTTTGATTTTTTTTCTTTTTTTGAAGTAAGAATTCCAAGAAATGAATTTCCCTCTTAAAACTGCTTTCATTGTTTCTCATAGAATCCGCTATGTTGTGTCTGTATTGTCATTTGTCTCTAAGAATTTTTTTTATTTCCTCCTTTATGTCTTCTGTAATTCATTGATCATTCAGTAACATATTGTTCATTTTCCATGTGATGTAGAATTTTTTCTTCCTTCTTTTATCATTGATTTCAAGTTTCATTCCATTATGATCAGATATGGTGCATGGTATTATCTCCATAACTTCATATTTACTAAGAGTTACCCTATGGCATAATATATGGTCTATATTTGAGTAGGATCAATGTGCTGCTGAGAAGAACGTGTATCCACTTGATGATGGTTGATATATTCTATATATGCTGGTAAAGTCTAGGTTATTGATTGTGGTATTGAGTTCTATAGTTTCTTTATTCAGCTTTTGTCTAGAGGATCTGTGTAATGGCAAGAGCTGTGTGTTGAAGTCACACATAATTATTGTGTTAAAGCCTATTTGACTCTTGAACTTGAGGAGAGTTTGTTTTATGAACTTTGCAGCACCATTGTTTGGTGCATACAAATTGATAATTGTTATGTCTTGTTGGTGAATTGTTCCTTTTAACAGTATATACTGTCCTTCTTTATCACTTTTGATTAACTTAGGTTTGAAGTTGATTTTATTCGAAATGAGTATGGTCACTCCTGCTTGCTTCCTAGGGCCAACTATGGCTGCCAAGTCTTTCAGAATAAAATTATGTGATATCCTGGCTGAGATTCCCATTGCTCTGTAGAAAGCCACCTTGGGCCTAGATCTCAGTTTCAAAGGGCGACTCTCATGCATGGCCTCCTAAAATACCAACACAATTCATGGCAAAATAAGCTCCCTTGCCTCTCATTTGCCAAAAGTCAGGGTGGCCTGGACACCCTTCCTGTGAACCAGGAGTGATCAATAAGGCCTGCTGTTAATACCACTGTTTCTCTAATTTGAGGCCTACTGAATGTCAGGTATAGATTTTTTATGTTATATGAAGTCATGAGAAAACTCAAGAACATCTGCAAAGCATTGGAGAATTCATTTGACCCAAAGGATCCCTATTTTCACTTGATGGAGTTCAGGAACCTAACAAAGGAAGGCAAAAATCTTCATCCACATTGACTGCTCTTTTTGCAATTTTGGTTTTGGATGCACACATGGGATCTTTCTTTAGATCCATAAGGTGCTGATAATCTAAGCCACAGCCTCACACAGGGCCAAGAGGCTGATTAAGACACATCCCGTTACAAAGCAATTACTACTCTGAGATCAGTTACAGAACTCAGTCTCTGAGGGGAATCACACCAGTGTTCAAACCCAGGTGGACCCAGTCATCTCTTCCAAACACCACACAAATTACCAAAATTAAACCCAAAACACTCCCACATGGCCCTAATCTTCTTCCATATATACACTCATCATAACCTCTGGCTGGAGGTTTCCATGAATGGCGCAGCCAAAGAGAGTGTGCAAAATGAGCTCCCTGCCACTCATTTGCCTAACCCCAGGGTGGCCTGGACACCCTTCCTGTGAACCAGGATTGATCACATAGGTCTGCCATTAATACTGCTCTGCTTAACCAATTTGAGGCCTAATGACTGTCAAGAATAGATTCCTATGTGATTTGGAGTCAGGGCAACAGAACGATAGGTTAGCAAAAGGCCCAAAGCAGGGTTTCTCCACTGAGACTTTCCTGGTCACACTGATATCTGAGTTCTCTGTGATGCTCGCCATTACCTTCAGCTATCCAGTACATGACCATGTCACAGAGCTTGGAGGTTGTACATATCTTGGACACAAAACCATTAGCCTAATCTCGAGAGTGGCCAGAATTCAGGAAGAAAACAGGAACTTAGGAAGGTAGTAGGTGTTGCCCATCGATAAGGCAACCTGCAGTCCATTCCTAAAATGGGCAGGATGAATGCTGGGAAGCTTTCTACTAGACAGGACACATCCACTGATGTATTCTCTTTTCTAATGTCTACAACCACAGACACAGTGGGATACACAGACATAGAAACACTTGCCTTCTCAAATGACTTTCTAAAAACTGTCCACTCCAAACCAAACAAACCGACTTTCCTACCTATTCTCAGAACATGAGACAAAACCACAAACTCACACCCACATTCACAAAGGCACCTTCTTCCCCCTAGTAAGTCTGACTATCGAGAGTGTCCTCTGACTGGTGGGCCATACTATGTTTTCCCGAAATGGCCTGTCCTGTCTCAAATCTGGTTTCCTTGTCCAACTCTGTGAAGTTTTCAGGAGCCTGTGTTGACCAATACCTGCTTTCTCAGGGAAGGCCTGTATTCAGAGCCTTCCTCGCATTTGGACATCCTCACAGCAGTAGCTACCAAGAAAGACAGACTCTGTCCTTGGTAAATCCAAACAAGTAAGCCCACTGGGACTGGGACTGGGACTGGCTCTGTGTGCCTGGCTTCCTGGATCCCAAGTTCAGGGAGTAACATCACCAAAGAATTGAGGTAGGTTTATTCCTTCAGGATCTGAATGAGGTCACGGCCTTGGCAACCACTTTGTCTTAACAGTTGCTTCCAAGGGTTCCATGAGATGGAGGCTGCACCTACTTCCTGTGACACTTTCACAGGATAGAAAGTTATATAAACCATAGGCGCCCAGGAAGAGCTCTCAACACAGGGCTGGTTTGGTCCATCTTCTTTATATTAAGAAGAGAGTGGCTGACTCAGACACATCCGTTCATCCTGACCAGGTTGTTTGCTATGGGAGATGACTTTGGCTGTCTCAGGTCCTACATAGCTGCCTACCTCTTCTCCAGGGATCATTTCTATATCGACCTTTGAGGTTCTAAGCAAGTGGAAGATCACCTACATTCCAGTATTGTAAGACCAACTCTGTCCTTGCTCTTCTGTAAAGTTAGATTGAGGGAGCAGTGAATGGTTAGGGTTAAAAACATATTCTATTTAGGTTAGGAATTATTCTGCGGGATGAATAATGGTATTGGGAACCTGCAATATTCACAAGAATATATAGGTGAAATATAAGTATGAAACCAGAAATCTCGGTAAGATTTGAAGCCCTGAAGAGCATTGGGCCCTTTTTTGGGATACTTAGCTTTGAATTGTGTTCTGTACAGATGTCTCAGATAAATCGATATACAATGGAATAGGACCTTGTACCTTGTATGATTGAATGTTGAAGAGAACATCCAGTCAAAAAGGAATAGTTGGTAGGATTAGGAAGATAGCCGGTAGGATTAGAAAGAAGAGTGAGTATAGGATTTGGAATAAAAGTTCTTTAGCATTAGCGTTTGGGGTAGTGAGTGAAAGTGAATGTCAGCACATGTGAAGAGTCATTCACAATAATTAACTGGGTAAAATATGTAGGAAAGCAGATATCAATAGAGACATTAGGAAATCAGGCAAAGTATAAAGTGAGTGATAGGATTAGACATTTTCAACAGGCCTGAGGTTGAATATACAATCTTAGGAAGAAACAAATAAATAGTCACCAATAGGATTGACATTTGAGAGCATTAGGTAACCTGGACATGGATGTTTTTAGTAATCTATGCTCAATTTCCATTTAGGCTTTGGTACAATCAGAAGTGTATTATTTGCTTTTTGTGTCCAGATTATTAATGTGATAAAATGTAGATTTAGATCAGTTGACATGAGTATTTCTTCCACCATTTCTGGTAGCAATATTTTGAAGATGTATAAATTAGTATGGGGGTACAAAGAGGTGTATCCTGTGTCTATGAATAGAGAGATAATGCATGAATAGACCATACTGTGAATAAATAATATAACTGCTTCCAACATTAAATAATGGATTGAATTGATATCTGAAAATATACAGGAAACATTATATTGTTATACATACATTTATTCCAACGAGTTATACATCTAATGGTAATATTAGGTTTATGGTTTATCATGAAGAGTTTGTGAGTTTTGCTTCAAAACTGATTATGGAAATCAAAAATAATGTGTTTGGAAAGAAGTCTCATGAAAAGACTGGTCAGGCAACATAGAAGAATACATGTGTTCTGAAGAGGAAGTGATTGAAAGTGAAACAAATGCCTATATATTTGTGAACTTGTGGATGAAATATAAATCCTATGATGTGCATAACGTGAAAAAATATTAATGTACCAATTTGAATAAAAATGAATGTCAAAATACACATCATGTCCCATAGAAATCTACTTGCATTGATGTTAAACTGGGTCAGTTACTGCAGAAATATTAAGATTTGTATGCTTAATTCACTGAAGTTAGTTTTCATTACTAGGAAACAAATATGTATTTCAGGTGGATGAATATTTCTGAGAGTAATCTTGTGAAAAGTTGACTATAAATCCACATACATGAATATGAATAAATTTAGGGAGTGTATATAAGACACATATATTTCATATTTTGAAAAATCTTGAGAGAATATATATATATATATATATATATATATATATATATATATATAAACACACACATACAGATATTAAAAAGTACCAAAATATATCCCAATCGAAATTCACCATGAAAAGTATATCATCCACAGATTAAAACTTTTCATTTTACTGAACCTGGATTTATGTATAATGTTGTTAAAATAGGAAGCTCACTCATAGGTTGAGTTTTCAGTTCCAACAGCATTTAGGAGGAGTGAACTCCTCTGACACTTTGTGTCTGCCAAGTCAGCCACCTCACAAGAATGTACGTGTGATACCAGGTAGGATTCTGTATGTGCATATAAAAATACATGAGCTGAATAGGCTACAGACAAAGGGAGACAGAAATTCACATATTTGTTAACTTTAAAAACACAAGGAGAACTATTTCAACAAACAGTTGACTAGATTTATTACTCCTACCCTATATAATGCAAAAGGCAAGTCCAACTATACACCCTGGCTCCTCTGAACTGCTTGTATTTCAATTCCGTTTGCTTATTTTTCTCCATCATATTAGGAATAGTAGACAGAGTCTAGTAGTTTATGAGTTAGTGTCAAGGATTCAGTATTTCGAATAGATATTTGGAAAATGTTTCTGATGTGTATACAAATATGTGCTGCACAAAAATCTTTCCACTCTCATCCAGAACAATGCCTTGACATCACCTTCGTACAACGTAAGACACAATTAGAGGAGAAGAGTTAGAAAATCTGTGAATGCAAATTTGGAATGGAAAATGCTCAGGAGTTCAAAACCTTGGAGGTGGTAGAGGAGTATTCAAAAGTAAGTGACAGGGTAAACAGGGTAAACTCTCCACAAACATACTCTGCTGGTATTAAGACTTCTTCAGAAACTGCCTCTGAGGTTGGGCACTTGAAATATATGTTGTTGTCAGGAGCTTTAGCTTCCTTTGTAGTGAGACCATCAATGCTGGTTCTGCATCTATGTGACCTGGAAGACAATGGTTTCTTATTTTCCAATAAACATGAGGCAGTAGTGCTGAAATCTCTCTTTGTATGTAAACTGTGGACACTGGGTGCTAAGTGTCTCCCCGTGTAGAGTGTGAAGCCATTTAGTCATCCTCCACTTTTCATGGTGTTTCTTGCTGCTGCCCTGGGAGTTTGGTATTTGCTTCACAAAATTCAAGGAGTTCAACTTGGACACAGTGCTGGAGGGATTTCTGTCACGTGTGGTGTGTCAGGGTCTTCAGGAGAATGCACCAACCAGGATTCTATCCCACATAGCTTGCCCCCTTGAAGATATCAACCTGATTTCGAACATTGCCCCAAAACGTCTCCATACAACAAGATGCCTTTACATCTAAGGTTCGGCTCACTGTACCATGTCAGTCACAAGCCATTTGGAAGCCAATGGCAGATCCACATGGGCCCCACCACAGATGTTTTATCACACACCTGCACACCACTGCTCTAGGACCACTTCACAGTAGGCTCCAACTTACTGGCATCTCTGTTCTACACCATTTTTATGAAATCCAGTCAATCAAGGCCCTGACATGGTTGTTTTTAGTAATCCAGGCTCACTTTTCATTTCGCTTTGATGAAAGGTTAATAAAATAGGTACTTGTCACTTCCTTTTTTTCTGTATGTTTAACAAAACATTTTGAAATCTTGAGAACTGTTTGCTAATTTTGTTCTCAGAATGTGCTGTCCCCAACTGCCAAACGGCAGAATGTACTCCCTCACCCGCTTGTACGCAAACTGCCCACTAGGTCTGACCCGTCAATAAATTTTCCTCCCTGCCCTCTCCAAGGAAAGTTTATAAGGTCAGCTTAAGCTGTTCTTAGGGCTCTCCTCTCTATTCAAGTGAGCTCTGAGCCCCAGCATGCTGGACCCCCAATAAACCCTTTGCTATTGCTGAGTGAAAATGGTATACTGTTCTGGACTTAAAAGATGCTTTCTTTTGCTTGCCTCTGCATAAAGATAGTCAGTTGCTGTTTGCTTTCCAGTGGGTAGACCCAGAAACCGAAACTTCTGGTCAACTAACTTGGATTAGACTCCCACAGGGGTTCAAAAACTCCCCCACTCTCTTTGATGAAGTCCTGCACAGAGATATCAACAGCTTCAGAACTATGCACCCCGAAGTCACCCTGCTTCAATATGTGGATGCTCTGCTACTGGCAGCCAACACCAAGGAACACTGTGAGTCTGCGACCCAAGCACGATTATGCGAGCTTGCTCAATGGTGGTATAGAGCTTCTGCCAAAAAGGCTCAAATTTGTCAGCAAGAAGTAATCTTCCTGGGCTATTCCCTTAGGGGAGGTAAATGATGGCTCACTGAGCCCAGAAAACCAACCGTTGTGCAGATATGACCCCCATCTAACAGGAGACAACTAAGAGAGTTTCTTGGGACTTTTGCTGGCTTTTGCAGGTTATGGATACCTGGGTTTGTGTTCTTAGCTGCTCCTTTACACCCGCTGTTGAATGAGGATACCCAATTGCAATGGACCCCTGAGCACCAGCAAGCTTTTGATAATATCTAAGGACACTGACACTGAACACTTAAACTTCACTGAGCCCAGCCTCCAATTACAGAAAGCCCTACACTACGTTAAAAATATACATCAACTAATTCACCTTGGTTCAAAGAAACTGCAGGCATTCCTGAAGAATCAAGAACAGAGTTTTCAACTAACTGACTCACAGTGAAAGGAAATATCTGAATGGGTAACAAAAGCCTGTCAGGTCTGTCAATTGGTTAATGCTTACAGTTCCAAGCTTCCTGCAGGAAAGCACCTACGAGGAACCAGACCAGGACAATTCTGGGAAGTGGACTTTACTGAAATTAAGCCAGCTAGGTATGGACTTAAATATCTCCTAGTCTTTGTAGATACATTTTCAGGATGGATTAAAGCCTTTTCCACAAAATAAAAAAACAATGGCCCAAATGGTGGTCAAGAATATTCTGAAAGATATTTTTCGAAGATACGGCCTGCCTAAGGTAATAGGGTCTAATAATGGAACTGCGTTCATGTCCCAGGTAAGTAAGGGGTTAGCCAGGACCCTGGCGATTAATTGGAAGTTACATTGTGCTTATAGAACCCAGAACTCAGGACAGGTAAAAAAAAATAATTAGAACCATCAAAGAGACCTTAAAAAATTAAGCTTAGAGACCGGCATAAAGGATTAGACTATGCTCCTGCCTTAGGCACTGTTTCATGCTAGAAATACTCCCTCTGTTTCTTTGTGCAAACTCACCCCCTCTGAAATTCTCAGTGGGGCCTCTCCTCCAGTAAGGGACCTAACGCCAACCCTAAGATCTAAAGATCCCTTCAACACCCCCTTGCTTTTCAGACTTAAAACTCTTGAAAGAACTCAGCTATTTATGTGTAAACAGCTGCCACTCCCTACCAACTTGGGAGGAGGGGACTCCATATGTATATCAAGTAAGAGACTTTATCTACATAAGACGACATCTGGAGTCATCCCTGGAACCTCGCTGGAAAGAACCATACCAGGTGCTAATTATAACACCTACAGCACTAAAAGTAGATGGAATCACTTCCTCGATCCATGCTTCTCATCTCAAGCCTGAGCCCTGTCCAGACTCTGGCTGGAAACTGGAAAAGAGTGGTAACCATTTCAAATTGCGTATTTGCCGTGTGGATAAGGCTATAGACTCTCCCCTTGGCCACCAGTAGTCCTAACCCTCATCAGCCCGTTCAGTAGTGATGGCTGATCACAAATCCTACTACACAAGAAGTATGGTCTTTATCCCATACAGCCCTCTTAGGGACCTGGTGGCCATCTCTCCACCCAGATATTTGTCAGCTGGCTATAGGTCTTTCCTATTGGGATATCCCAGATGAAGAGGATCCCACTAAAATTCAATTAAATACCTTTTGTACGATAGATAATGGAAACAAACATTATAGATGTAGGGACACACGAGGCAGATGCAGGTTGGCTAGCCTAGATTACTATGTTTGCCCGGGGGAATATCAAAGCCACAAACAGCCATGGCGATGTGGGGGAAAAGCCGACTTCTTCTGTAAGTCATGGGGATGTGAGCATACAGGGGGTGCCTGGTGGAACCCAAACTCCTCATTAAATTCAGTACACAGCATTTGCCATATTACCAATTAGAAACCCAAAACCGATGGGCCCCAGAGCGGTCTCTAGATCCTCAAATTCTGTGTGACCTTTTTAAATTGTGCAAGTGCTCAAAAGGGTGAACGGAGATTCCCGTATGTGGAGGCCTTTTCCCTCTTCGCTCACATCCTGAACTATGCTTCTCCAATAGATCCTCACCCTCAGCTTTCTGCTCCAGACTCTCTGCTGTCAATCCCACCTCAGCAACCTGATTTGTCCCCTCCAATTACTAGATCAAAAACCCAAGCCTCCGCCAGTTCTCAGACCATTGCCTCCTTGCTGAGGTAGCAAGTACTGAGGCACCCCTCCACGACTCACTCCTCTCTTCTCCTGTCAGTGCCCGCACCTGGTCCCACCAAGTCTTTTTCCAGCTAACCCAAAGGTGAAACCAGGTGAGGAGAACCCTCAGTCCCCAATTCAGGATGTAATGAAAATGGTCTTTAAAGTTGTTTGTCATCACTGAAAACAGGTTACTTATTATTTAAACTCCCTCACAGTTGTTTTGGGAACACACTCCCGTCTTCCCCTCAGCTCTATCTGTTCTACTGCTCACTTTTTTGTTGATAGGAAAATCCCAAACCTCTTTCCCATTATTCTTTTACATTTCTCCTTCCGCATACTCATATCCACAAAGCTGCTTTCACCCCCCGCCTTCCCCGTCTTCCCCCTCTATATCAGGCCCAAAGAAAAGTCTTTACTGACCTTCTCTAGAAGTCCTCACCATGGCTGACTTAAGGACTTTCCACAAAAGAGTCCCTATAAAAGAGTTCAATGTAGATAAACTTCCTCTTTTCATGTTGCCTGTTCTACTTGTCCACTAGCTGGAAAAATCAGCACTCCTAAGCTAGACACCCCCTTACTAGTTTTTCACAAAATATGTGAACAAGGCCGCTGACCTTGAGCTGGGGCTTCACAGAGATGGCTACATTTCTAAGATAAAGAAGGTACCAACTGGGCTCCATGGTAACAGCTGGCAGGGAGTAAAAAAAAAAAGAGAAGAAAAAAGCTCTTCCCATCCCAGGTGTCATTAAAAATGTAACTTGTCCAGAACAGAGGAAAAAAACCACAAACAAAAACTGCTTTTTTGTGAACTTCTGCAGACTGTGAACTTCTGATCCCCTTCCGTTACATGTTGGGTACAAAATTCTGAAACTACCTAAACTTGGGGTTCAGGGGATTAATTGATTACAACAGAAGCTATGCCTTCTAAATCAGGTTGCATTTAAATAGGACTGTTTTCCTGTCTTCCGTTCTATCTTAGGTGCCTTGCCTTGTCCATACCTACAACAATATAATTCTATATACTTAAACATTGTTTATGTTTTCATAAAAAGGTCAACAGATGTGATTAATTAAGTAATGGTGCAGATGTTTCCCAGAATGCTCTATCATGATGCAGGATCATTTACATATCAAATAGGGGGGCATACAACACGGTTCTGCTGGGAACATGTATCCCTCACTTTAGCCATGAAATAAGGAATAGGAGTTGCTGCAGGGGTGGGTACAGGAACCACTGGCGTAGTCCATGGGACACAACAAATGACCCAATTAGAAGCAGCAGTAGACCAAAGCTATTTAAAACCTCCATCACAGCTTTACTCGAATCTTTTACCTCTCTCTCTGAAGTTGTTTTACAGAACAGGCGAGGGTTGGACTTCCTCTTCATGAGAAAAGTGGGCCTTCGTGCTGCATTGAGGGAAGAATGTTGTTTTTATGCCGACAATACTGGTTGTAAAAGAATCAATGAGTAAAGTAGGAAGACAACTTGAAGAGCGTCAACGAGAGAGAGAGGTCCAAAAAAGGGTGGTTTGAGTCTTCGTTCACACAGTCCCCCTGGTTAACTAAGCTTTTATCAGCCCTGGCCGGTCCATTAATAATCCTCATTTTTTGCTAAATGTAGGAACCTGTTTGCTCCATCGTGTAGTTTCATTTCTCAAATGGGACAAGTTAAACTTTTGGTAATCAGACCACAATATACCCCACTAGGAGACATAAAATGTGACACCACCCAAAGATCACTTTTATGATTAAAAGTAACCAGAAGAAGTGGGGAATGAAAGGTTAATATAATAGGTATTTGTCACTTCCTGTTTTTCTGTATGCTTAACAAAACACTGTTGAAATCTTGAGAATTGTTTGCTAATCTTGTTCCCAGAATATGCTGTCCCCAACTGCCAAACTGCAGATTGTAATCCCTCACCCGGTTGCACGCAAACCACCCACTGGCGCTGACCCATCAATAAACTTCACTCAGTGCCCTCTCCAAGGAAAGTATATAAGCTCTGCTTAAGCTGTTCTCAGGACTCTCTGCTCTATTCAAGTGAGCTCTGAGCCCCAGCATGCTGGACCCTCAATAAACCCTTTGCTGTTGCATGAGACAGTCTCTTGGTGGTCTCTTCCTCTGATGCTCGAACGACCTTTACATTGGTACAATCATAAGTGTGACCTTTGCTTTTTGTGTCCAGAAAATTACTGTGATAAAATGTATATGTAGATCAGGTGACATCAGTATTTCTTCCACAATTTCTTTCACAATTTCTGGGAGCAATATTTTGAAGATATATAAATTAGTATTGGGAATACAAATAGGTGTAACCCGTGTCTATGAATATAGAGATAATGGATGAATAGACCATACTGTGAATAAATAATATAACTAGTTCCAACTTTAAATAATGGATTGAATTGATATCTGAAAAAATACAGAAAATCTTATATTGATATACATACATTCATTTCAATGAGTTATACATCTAATGGTAATATTAGGGTTATGGTTTATCATGAAGAATGTGAGTTTTGCTTCAAAAGTGATTATGGAAATTGAAAATAATGTGTTTTGAAAGAAGTCTAATGAAAAGACTAGTCAAGAAATATGGAGGAATACATGTGTTCTGATTCAGAAAGTGATTGAAAGTGAAACAAATGCCTATAAATTTGCTAAATTGTGCATGAAATATATACACTATGATGTGATTAAATTGAAGAAATATTAACATACCAGTGTTGAATAAAAATTAACATCAAAATATACATCATGTCCCATAGGAATCTACTTGCATTGATGTTACACTGGGTCAGTTACTGTAGAA
Organism: Callospermophilus lateralis; assembly: GCF_048772815.1. Lineage (NCBI taxonomy): Eukaryota > Metazoa > Chordata > Mammalia > Rodentia > Sciuridae > Callospermophilus > Callospermophilus lateralis. The sequence goes on along the minus strand of NC_135320.1, from coordinate 1,396,792 downwards.
ATATTAGGATTTGTGTGCAGCATTCAGTGAAGTTAGTTTTCAGTACTAGGAAACATATATGTATTTCAGGGGAATGAATATTTCTGAAAATAAACTTGTGAAAAGTAGATTATAAGACAATGTACATGAACGTGAATGAATTTAGGGAATGTATATAAGACACATATATTTCATTTTTTGAATAATCTGGAGATTATATATATATATATGTATATATATATATATATTTTCAAAACTCACACAGATATTAAAAAGTAGCAATATATATGCCAATCAAAATTTATCGTGAAATATATATCGTCCACATATCAAAAAATATTTCTTTTACTGAACATGGATTTATATACAATGTTGTTCATCTAGAAAGCTGCTCATAGGTTGAATTTTCAGTTACAACACCGTTTAGGAGGAGTGATTTCTTCTCACAATTTGTATCTGCCAAGTCAGCCACCTCACAAGTATGTACGTGTGATACCAGGTAGGATTCTATATGTGCATATACAAATACATGTGCTGAATAGGCTACAGAGAAAGGGACACAGAAATTCACATATTTGTTAACTTTAAAAACACATGAAAAACTACCTCAATTGAAAATTGACTAGATTTATAACTCCTACCCTATATATATTGCAAAAGGCAAGCCCAGCTATACACCATGAATCCTCTGAACTATTTATATTTCTATTCTGTTTGGGTTATTTTTCTCCATCATATTAGGATTAGTTGTCAGAGTATAGTAGGGTATGGGTTAGTGTCAGGGATTCAATATTTCAAATGGAAAATTGGAAAATGAATACAACCTGTATGCAAATATGTGCTACACAAAAATCTTCCCACTCTCATCCAGAACAATGCATTGACATTACCTCTGCGCCAAGTAATACACAATTAGAGGAGAAGTGTTAGAAACTCTGTGAATTCATATCTGGAATGGAATATGCTCAGGAGTTCACAAACTTGGAGGTGGTAGAGGAGTTTCCAAAACTAAGGGCCATGGTTCACATTTCACAAACAGGGAGCTCTGCTGCCCTAAAGACTTCTTGAGAAACAGCCTATTAGGTTGGGCACTTGAAATATATGTTGTTGTCAGGAGTTTTTGCTTCCTTTCTAGTGAGAACATCAAAGCTGGGTCTGCATCTATGTGACCTGGAGGACATGGTTTATTATTTTCCAATGAACATGAGGCAGGAGTGCTGAATTATCCCTTTCTACGTAAATTGTGGCAACTGGGGGCTAAGTGTCTTCCCATGTGGACTGGGGAGCCATTTGGTCATCCTCCTATTTTCATGGTTTTTCTTGCTGCTTTCTTTCATGGTATTTGCTTCATGAATACAAGGAATTCAAGTGGGACAGAGTGCTGGTGGGAGTTCTGTTACGTGGGTGGGTCAGGGTTTTCAGGAGAATGAACCAACCAGTCAGCTACCCCACATAGCTGGCCCCCTTGTTCATAGCAACCTGGTTCTGAACATTGCCCTGAAACCTCTCCATATAACAATATGCCTTTACATAGAACTGTCTGCTGGCTGCACCATGTCAGTCACAAGCCATTTGGAAGCCAATGGCAGATCCACATGGCCCCCCACAGATGTTTTATCATACACCTGCACACCTCTGATCTAGGCCCACCACTCAGCAGGCTCCAACCTACTGGTTTCTCTCTTATACACCATTTTCATGAATCCCAGTCAATCAAGCCACTGTCTGGTACACTCATGATCAGACATAGGACATTCAAAGGTTCATCAGTACGACTTGGTCATGGGAAATTCAAAAATTTCATGGTATTTATCTAAGCATTTTTCAAGCAGGAAGTTGGAGGCACTGGGGGTTTCAAATCATTCTGGAACCAATAAATGGTGAGGAAGCTCATTTCAATGAAAGCTCTGGAGAACTCTTACAGTCAAGGCTTCCCAAAGAGTGGCCAAAAGGTACATGAAGCCAGGCCCATTGTGGTCTACAATGTGAGGAACATGATTGTTTTGACTCTCAAATATGGCTGCCCTGTCTTTAAGGATAAAATCATGTGATATCCTGAGATTCCCAGTGCTCTGTGGAAAGACACTCTGGGCCTAGATCTCAGTTTCCAAGGGTGACTCTCATGCGTGTCCTCCTAAAATCCCAACACAATTCATGGCAATACTTCTCTGAGATCAGTTTCAGAACTCAGTCTCTAAGGGGAATCACACCAGAGTTCAAGCACAGGTGGACGCAGACATCCCTTACAACCACCACACAAAGGACCACAATTAAAACCAAAACACTCCCACATGGCCCTCATCTTTTTCCACGTAGACACTCATCATAACCTCTGGCTGGAGCTTTCCATGAGGGGCGCAGCCCAAAAGAGTGTCCAAAATAAGCACCCTTGCCCCTCATTTGCCGAACATCAGGGTGTCCTGGACACCTTCCCTGTGAACCAGAAGTGATCAAATAGGCCTACCATTAAAACTGCTCTGCTTCTCAAATTTGAGGCCACTGATTGTGGGGTTTAGATTCTTTATGTGAATTGGATTCCTGAGAAAACCCAAGCATCTACCTAGTCTCTGCAGAGCTTTGAAGAACTCATTTGACACAAAGGATCCAGATTCTCACTTGATGGAGATTACGAACCTTTCAGAGCAACGCGAGAGACTCCATCTACAATGACTGCTCTTTTGGCCAGTTTGGTTTTGGATGCACACATGGGATCTTTCTTTAGGTACATCAGGTGCTGAGAATCTAAGCCACAGCGTCACATAGGGCCAAGATGCTAATTGAGACACATTTCATTCCAAAGCAATTAAGCAAAAAGCCACAGGTGATGCCCATTCATTTCCACTTGAAAACTGTTTTCTTCAGGCTTCACAAGGGTTGGCCTGAGGCAAAGACGTTCCTGACATTCAGGGCAACAGTACAATAGGTAAGCAAAAGGCCTAAAGCACGGTTTTTCCACTGAGAGTTTATTGGTCACACTGATATCTGAGTTTTCTGAGATGCTCGCCATTCCTTTCAGGTATCCAGTACATGGCTATGGCACAGAGCTTGGAGGTGGTACATATCTTGGACACAAAACCATGAGCCTATTCTCGAGAGTGGCCAGAATTCAGGAAGAAAACAGGAACTTAGGAAGTTAGCAGGTGTTGCCAATCGATAAGGCAAGCTGCAGTCCATTCATAAATTGGGCAGGATGAATGCTGGGAAGCTTTCTACTAGACAGAACACATCCATTGATGCATTCTCTTTTCTAATGTCTACAACCACTGACACAGTGGGATACACAGACATAGAAACACTCGCTTTGTCAAAGGACATACTAGAAACTATTCACTCCAAACCAAACAAACCGCCATTCCTACCTATTCTCAGAACATGAGACAAAACCACAAACCCTCACCCACACACACAAAGTCACCTCCTTCCCACAAGTAGGTCTGTGACTATCCAGAGTGTCCTCTGACTTGTTTTGGTTAAAGACCTGGAGGACATGGTTTCTTATTTTCCAATGAACATGAGGTAGCACAGCAGATTTCTCTCATTGTAGATAAACTGTGGACACTGGGGGCTAAGTGTCTCCCCTTGTGGACTGTGAAGCCATTTATTTATCCTCCACTTTTCATGGTGTTTCTTGCTGCTGCACTGGGTGTTTGGTATTTGCACCACAAAATACATGGAGTTCAAATGGGACACATTGCTGAATGGAGTTCTGTCACGTGTGCTGGGTCAAGGTCTGCAGGAGAATGCACCACGAAGGCTTCTATCCCACATATCCCTGAAACCGCTCCATATAATAGGATGCCTTTACATATAAGCGACTGCTTGCAACACCATATCAGTCACAAGACATTTGGAAGCCAATAGCACATCCACATGTCCACAACACAGATGTTTTATCACAAACCTGCAAACCACTGCTCTAGGCCCACTACTCAGCAAGCTCCAACTTTCTGGAATCTCTGTTCTACACCCAATTTCATAAACCCAGTCAATCAAGGCACTGTCTGGTACACTCATGATCGGCAACAGGACATCCAAAAATCTCCAGTGCAACCTGGCCATGGGATTTTTAAAAAAAATCATGGTATTTATCTAGCCATTTTTCAAAAATGAAGTTGGAGGCACTTAGGGTTTCAATTCATTCAGGAACGATTAACTAGTGAGGAAGTTCATTTCAATGAAAGCTCTGGAGAACACTAACAGACAAGGCTTCCCAAAGAGTTACCAAAAAGTTACATAAAGTAAGGCCCATTGAGGTCTAGAATGTGAAGTCCATATGATTTTTGACTCTCAACTATAGGTGCCAAGTCTTTCAGAGTCAAATCATGTGATATCCTGGCTGAGAGGCCCAGTGCTCCGTGGAAAGCCACCCTGGGCCTAGATCTCAGTTTCCAAGGGCAGCACTCATGCCGGGTTTCCTAAAATCCCAACACTATTCATGGCAGTACTTCTCTGAGGTCAGTTCCAGAACTCAGTCTCTAAGGGAATCACACCAGAGTTCAAGAACAGGTGGACCAATTCATCTCTTCCAACAGCCAAACAAAAGACCACAATTTAAACCAAAACACTCCAACACATCTTTCATCTTCTTCCATATAGACACTTATAATAACCTCTGGCTGTAGTTTTCCATGAGGGGCACAACCCATGATCGTGTCCAAAATAAGCTCTCTTGCACCTAATTTGCCTAAAGTCGGGGTGTCCTTCTTGTGAACCAGGAGAGATCAAATAGGCTTCCCATTAGTACTGCTCCACTTCTTCAATTTGAGGCCAACTGACTGTGGGGTTCAGATTCTTTATGTGAATTGGAGTAATGAGAAAACCCAAGCACCTATGGGATAGCCTCTGCAGGGCTTTGAAGAACTCATTTGACCCAAAGGATCCCTATTCTCACTTGATGGAGGTCAGGAAAGTTACAAAGGAAGGCGAGAGACTTCATCCACAAAGACTGCTCTTTTGGCCATTTTGGTTTTGGATGTACACATGGGATCGTTATTTGGATCCATCAGGAGATGAGAATCTAAGCCACAGCATCACAAAGAGCCAAGAGGCTGATTCAGACACATCCTTTTCAAAGCAATTAAGCAAAGAGCCACAGGTAATGCCCATTCATTTCCATTTGACAACTGTTTTCTTCAAGCTTCACAAAGGGGTGGCCTGAAGAAAAGACCTTCCTGACATTCAGGGCAACACAAGAATAGGTAAACAAAAGGCCTCAAGCAGGGTTTCTCCACTGAGACTTTCCTGGTCACACTGATATCTGAGTTCTCTGAGGTGCTTGCCAATCCCTTCAGCTACCCAGTACATGCTCATGTCACAGAGCTTTGAGGTTGTATATATCTTAAACACAAACCATGAGCCTATTTTGGAGAGTGGCCAGAATTCAGGAAGAAAACAGGAACTTAGTAAGATAGCAGGTGCTGCCCATCAATAAGGAAAGCTGCAGTCCATTTATAAATTGTGCAGAATGAATGCTGGGAAAGTTTCTGCTAGACAGGACACTTCCATTGATGCATTCTCTTTTCTAATGTCTCCAACCACGGACACAGTTGGATACACAGACACAGAAACACTCGCCTTGTCAAACGACTTACTAAAAATAGTTCACTCCAAACCAAACAAACCTCCATTCATACCTATTCTCAGAACATGAGACAAAACCACAAACCCACACCCACACCACAAAGGCACCTCCTTCTCCCATGTAGGTCTGTGACTATCCAGAGTGTCCTCTGACTGGTAGGCCATACTATGTTCCCCAGAAATGGCCTGTTCTTTCTCAGATCTGGTCTCCTTGGCCAACTCTGTGAAGTTGTCAGGAGCCAGTGGTGAGCCACTACCTGCTTTCTCAGGAAAGGCCCTTCTTCCTAGCTTTCCTTGCATTTGGCCATCCTCACATCAGTAGGTCCTAAGAAAGACTGAGGCTGTCCTTGGTAAATCAAAATAAGTTCAACCACTGGGACTGGGACTGGGACTGGCTGTGGGTGCCTGGCTTCCTGGATTTCAAGTTCAGAGAATTTCATCACCAAGAAAGTGACGTGAGGTCACTTCCTTCAGGAACTGAATGAGGTCACTGCCTTGGCAACCACGTTGTCCTAACAATTGCTTCCAAGGGTCCCATGAGATGGAGGCTGCCCCTTATTCCTGTGACAGTTTCACAAGTTAGAATGGTATACAAACCATTGGTAACCAGGAACAGCTCTCCACACAGGCCTGGTTTGGTCCTTCAGGTCTACATTAAGAAGAGAGAGGCTGATTAAGAAACATCCCTTCATGCTGACCAGGTAGTTTGCAATGGGAGATGACTTTTCTCTCTCAGTTCCTTCATAGCTGCTTACAAATTCTCCAGGGATCATTTTTGCATGGACCTTTTAGTTTCTCAGCAGTTGGAAGATCCCCTGCATTCCTGTATTGTAAGACCAACTCTGTCTCTGCTCTTCTGTAAAATTAGATTGAGAGAACATTGTATGGTTAGGGTTAATAACAGGTTCGATTTGGATTGGAAAGAAAACTAAATGGTTTAGCAAACAGGGTCCTACAGTTAGCAATAATATGAGGATTATTAATGGACTGGCCAGGGCAGATAAAAGCGTAATTAACCAGGTGGACTGTGTGAACCAAGACTCAAACCACCCTTTTTGGGCCTCTGTCCCTCTTTGATGCTCTTCAAGTCGTTTTCTTAATTTACTCATAGATTCTTTTACAACTCCAGTATTGCCAGCATAAACACAACATTCTTTTCTCAATGCAAGCACAAAGGTTCCCTTCGCTCATGAAGAGGAGGTTCCACATTCTCCTGTTCTGTAAAACAGCTTCAGAGAGAGAGAGAGGTTAAAGATTCCTGTAAAACTGTGATGGAGGTTTTTAATGTCTTTAAGCTTTGGTCTATTTCTACTTCTAATTGTGTCTTTGTTGTGTCCCATGAACTAGGGCAGTTGTTCTTGTGCCCACCCATTCAGCAACTATTATTCCTAATAGAATGGCTAAAGTGAGGGATACAGGTTCCTGGTAGAACCGGGTTGTATGCCCCCCTATTTGATCTTTAAATGAACCTGCTTCGTGATAGAGCACTCTGGAAAACATCTGAATCATTACATAATTAATCACATCTGTTGACCATTTTATGAAAACATAAATAATTTTTAAGTGTATAGAACTATACTGTTGTAGGGATGGACAAGGTGAGACAACTAAGATAGCACCAAAGAGAGGAAAACAGTCTTATTTGGTTGCATCTGGATTTAGAGGACATTGCTTCTGTTTTAATCAATTAAGCTCCTGAACCCGAAGTTTCGGTAGTTTCAGAATTTGTACCCAACATGTAAGGGAAGGGGCTCAGAAGTCAACAGTCTGCAGAAGTTCACAAAAAGCAGTTTTTGTTTTTGGTTTTTTTTTTCCTCTGTTCTGGGTAAGTTAACTTTTCAAGGACACCTTGGAACGGGACAGCTTTTTTGTCTCTTTATTTTCTCCCTGCCAGCTGTCACCATGGAGCCCAGTTGGTAAGTTTTTTATCTTAGAAATGTAGCCATCTCTGAGAAGAACCAGCTCAAGGCCTGAGGCATCGTTCACATATTTTGTGAAAAACTAGTAAGTCGGTTTCTAGCTTAGGAGTGGTGATTTTTCCAACCAGTCGTCAAGTAGAACATGGCAAGATGAAAAGTGGAAGTTTATCTCCATTGAACTCTTTCAGAGGGACTCTTTTTCTGAAAGACCTAAAGTAAGCCTTGGTGAAGACTTGTGGAGAAGGTCATTTAAGACATTTCTGTGGACCTGGTACAGTGGGGGAAGACGGAGAAGGCAAGGCTAAGAGAAGTTCCGTGGATCTGAGAATGAGGAAGGAGAGATGTAAAAGAATAATGGGAAAGGGTTTTGGGATTTTCCTAGCAACAAAAACTTGAGCAGTAGAACAGGTAGAGCAGAGGGGAAGACGGGGGTGAGTACCCCACAAAGCCTGTGAGGGACTTTAAATTCTTAGTAACCTCTTTTCAGTGATGACAAAGCAACTTTAAAGGCCATTTTCATTACATCTAGGATAGGGGTCTGAGGGCCCTTCTCAGCTTGTTTGAGCTTTGGGTTAGCTTGTTAGAGGACCTGGTGGGATCCAGTGCAGGCACTGACAGGAGAAGAGAGGAGTGAGTGGGTGGAGGGGTACCTCAGTATCTGCTACCTCAGCAAGAGGGCAATGGTCTGAGAACTGGTGGAGGTTTGGGTTTTTGATCTAGTAATTGGAGGGGAGAAATCAGGTTGCTGAGGTGGGAGTGACAGCAGAGAGTCCAGAGCAGAAGGCTGAGAGTGAGGAACTATGGGAGAAGCATAGTACAGGATGTGAGCGAAGGAGGGAAAAGGACTCCACATAGAGGAATTTCCCCTTTTTGAGCACTTGACGAAGTTAAAAATGTCACACAGAATTTGAGAATTAGAGACCCCGCTGGGGGACATAGTTTCTGGTTGTCTAATTGGTAATATGGCCAATGCTGTCTACTGAATTTGATGAGGATTTGGGGTTCCACCAGGCAGCCCCTGTATGCTCACATCCCCATGACTTAAAGAAGTCGGCTTTTCCCCCACACAGCCATGACTGTTTGTGGCTTTGATAGTCCCCTGGGCAAATATAGTAATCTAAGCTAGCCAACCTGAATTTGGCTCGTGTGTCCCTGCATCCATAATGTTTGTTTCCATTTTTTATGGTACAGAAGGGATTTAATGAAATTTTAGTGGGATCCTCTTCATCGTGGATATCCCAATAGGAAAGACCTATAGCCAGCTGACAAATATCTGGGTGGAGAGATGGCCACCAGGTCCTTAAGGGGGCTGTATGCGAGATAGACCATACTTCTTGTGTAGTAGGATTTGTGATCAGCCATCGTTGCTGAATGGGCTGATGAGGGTTAGAACTACTGGTGGCCAAGGGGAGAGTCTATAGCCTTATCCACATGGCGAATACGCAATTCGAAATGGTTACCAGTCTTCTCCAGTTTCCAGCCAGAGTCTGGACACGGCGAAGGTTTGAGATGAGGGCATGGATCCAGGAAGTGATTCCCTCTACTTTTACTGCTGTAGGTGTTTTAAGTAGCACCTGATATGTTCCTTTCCATCAAGGTTCCAGGGATGACACTTGATGTCGTCTTATGTAGATGAAGTCTCTTACTTGATATTGATGTGGAGTCACCTCGTCCCCAGGTTGGTAGGCAGTGGCCAGCTGTTTCCACCTGTATCGCTGAGTTCTTTCAATGGCTTAAAGTCTATCAAGCAAGGAGGTGTGTAATGGATCTTTAGGCCTTAGAGTTAGGGTTAGATCCCTTACTGGAGGAGGGGCACCATAGAGAATTTCATAGGGGGTGAGGTTAAACAAAGAAACAGAGGGAGTATTTCTCACATGAAACAGTGCATAAGGCAGGAGCATAGTCCAATCTTTTATGCCGGTCTCTAAGCTTTATTTTATTAAGGTCTCTTTAATGGTTCTATTTATTTTTTCAACCTGTCCTGAGCTCTGGGATATATAAGCATAATGTAACTTCCAACTAATCCAAAGGATCCTCGTTAACACCTGAGTTACCTGGGTCCATTATCAGACCCTATTACCTTAGACAGACCATATCTTGGAAAAATATCTTTCAGGATCTTCTTGAAAACCATTTGGGCCGTTTTTGTTGTTGTTGTTGTTATTTTTTGTTTTTTTATGTTTTTTTTTGTTTTTTTTTTTTTTTGTGTGTGTGTGGAAGGCTTTAATCCATCCTGAAAATGCATCTAAAAAGACTAGGAGGTATTTAAGCCCATACCTTGTTGGCTTAATTTCAGTAAAGTCTACTTCCCAGAATTGTCCCGGTCTGATTCCTCGTAGGTGCTTTCATCTAGGAAACTTGGAAGGGTAAGCATTAACCAATTGATGGACCCGACAGGCTTTTGTTACCCGTTCAGTTATTTCCTTTCACTGTGAATAGGTTCGTGGAAAACTCTCTTCTTTATCCTTCAGAAATGCCGGCAATGTCTTTGAACCAAGGTGAGTGAGTTGATGTATATTTTTAACGTAGTGTAGGGCCTTCTGTAATTGCAGGCTGAGCTCGATGAAGTTGAGGCGTTCAGTGTCAGTATCCTTAAATGTTATCAAAAGCTTGCTGGTGCTCAGGGGTCCATTGGAATTGCGCATCTAACTTTAACACTGGGTATAAAGGAGCAGCTAAGGACGCAAACCCCGGTATCCATAACCTGCAAAAGCCAGCAGTCCCAAGAATCTCTCAGAGTTTTCTCCTGTTTGATGCCTGTGGTATCTGCACAACAGTTTGTTTTCTGGGCTCAGTGAGTCATTGTTTACTTCCCCTAAGGGAATAGCCCAGGAATATTACTTTATGCTAGCAAATTTGGGCCTTTTTGGCAGAAGCTCTATACCTGAGTTAAGCAAGCTCGCATAATAGTGCTTGGGTCCCAGACTCACAGTTTTCCTTGGTGTTGGCTGCCAGTCATCCACGTATTGAATCAGGTTGACTTCGGGTTGCGTAGTTCTGAAGTTGTTGAGATCTCTGTAGAGGGCTTCATCAAAGTGAGTAGGGGAGTTTTGAACCCCTGTGGGAGTCTAGTCCAAATTAGTTGACCGGACGTTCCGGTTTCTGGGACTACCCACTTGAAAGCAAACAGCAACTGACTATCTTTATTCAGAGGCAAGCAAAAGAAAGCATCTTTTAAGTCCATAACAGTATACCATTTCCGCTCAAGTTTCAGAGTGCTAAGTAGATTGTACAGATTAGGTACCGTGGGGTGAATGTCCTGCACTCTGTGGTTAATCTCTCTTAGGTCTTGAACGGGTGATAGTCCCCAGTTCCTGGCTTCTTTTACTGGTAGCACAGGATTGTTCCAGGCCAATTAACAGGGCCTTAGGACCCCTATGGCAAGATATTTCTGAATATGGGTCCTTATCCCATCTTTAGCTTTTTTTGCTTAGAGGATATTTTTTGACATTGATTAGGGAAGCTAAGGTTTTTAACTCCACTGTTATTGGAGGTTGTTTAAAGGCCAGGCCTAACCCAGCAGTCTTTGCCCACGCATCTAGGTAATCTGTTATCCATTTCTGGGGTAGTTTACCTGTTTGATCAGTCTTGGGGGCTGTGAAGAGTGGATGTTCATCTTCTACTAATATAGTTAAAGCCGTGACTATAGGATTTTTTACTGAAGGATTTAGAAATTTCATTTGGGACCCTTCAGGGTTAAAAGTTATTTTGGCCCGGAGCTTGCTGAGCAGATTTCTGCCCATCAATGGGTCCAGGCATCCTGTGATTACTAGGAAGGAGTGATGGATTTCTCCTTTCCCCAGGTCCATGTTCCTCTTATTTGTCTAAGCCCTATATTTTCTTCCATTAGCCCTTTGAACTACAGAGCTTTTATTTGATAGAGGGCCCAATGGGGCCTTGAGGGCTAAGTATACTGCTCCTGTATTCACTTCAAAGTTTACTTGGGTCCCCTCCACTTCAAAAGTCACCCTGAGCTAGGGAAAGGGATCTGAGCCCCGACCTTCTTTGTCATCCTCCAGACTCAGAATGGCTGCCTGGCATGGTTGTCTCTTTCTAAGGCACTCTTTGGCCCAGTGTCCTTTTTCTTTACAGTAGGCACATTGATCTGAGGCCAGGGGTGGCCTCTGGCGTGGGCCCAGGTATCCCTTCCTGTCACCCTGTTTCTTAATTTCTGGCCTATTTGCTGTTGTAACCAGGACCTTAGTCAATGCCTTAGTCTGTCTTTTGCTTCTCTAATCCTCCATTTGCTTCCTTTCTTTCTCCCTGTTGCTCTCTTATAGTATACTTTCTTGGCTTCTCTGACTAAATCTCTCTTTTAACTTTTTTTTTTAATAACCATGGCAGCTTTCCCAATTAAGGCCATCGTGAGAGATGCCTTTTGATCCTCTGTCTGAGGATCGAAAAGAGTATATCTCATATATGCCTCCATAATTCTCTCTAGAAACATAGAGGGAGATTCATCAGGCCTTTGAATCATCACTCTTACCTTGGCCAAATTAGTTGCTCACCTAGCGGCCGCTTGGAGACCTGCTATTAGAGCCTGGCAATAAGTGGAAAGATGCTACCTACCTTCACAGGTGTTGGTGTCCAAGTTGGGTCGGTTCAAGGGGAAGCCGGCTTTGAGTATGTTGGAAAGTTGTGTCGATCACCCATCTGGTACGAGGATATTTTCTTCTAGCTTCCAGGAGGTTTTTCTCTCATTCCTTTGTCATGAAGAGAGTCTCTAGGAGTTGTTGGCAGTCATTCCAAGTAGGCAGGTGTGAAAATGCTGGCGAGGTTTTTGAGTTCTTTTAGCCGGGCCAGCTTTCTCCTGGGAAGGAGGGGCTGTGTGTTCCATGGGAGAGTCATCGGGATGGCAGTGGGCCAGCCTAGCTTCCTCGAATGATGGAGAGGCTGAGTCAGCAGAAAGGAAATCACTTAGAGGTCTTTGGGTGTTGGGGGACAGGGCAGAAGATAAGGAGGGGGAGGAGAGTCCAGTAGAGTCTTGAGACACAGCGAGAACAGAGGGTGGAGGAAAAGGAGCAGAGAGTTTGAGAGATAGAATCATGGAGGAAGGAGTAGGAGTGGGGGCAGGGACAAGGAAAGGCTTCACCCATGGAGGAAGAGATTTGCAGAGGTCTTGTCAAGTTAACATATACGACTGTTGATCTGGATGGCTTTGTGACCCCGGCTGAAAGACAATATCTCTGACTTTTCGAATTAGTGCGAAGTAGAAAGATCCTTCTGGGGGACCTCTGACTCCAAAGGCGGGTCAATCTAAGGCACAGAATCTGCCAGGTTTAGCGTTTTACTGAAAAAGAAAGATTCTGAGCCCTTAAGCAGACTTTGGTACAGTGATCAAGGGTCAGGGACAGAGGCATTGAAGTGCTCTGTCCCATAATGAAAGATACACAGACATTGAAAGCAACGACACATGACACAGACAAGACAAGACAATAAAGACAGGCAATGGACGTCCAATACTGAGACCAAAACTGAGTAGCTGGCAAAACCCGATGGGCTGGCAATACCGAATCCAAAACAAAATAGCACTGAGTCTAGGAGACTATTGTTCCCCGATTTCCTGACTCCATTCCCCAGGGACATGGCCTGTGGCTCTGTGACATGTCTGTCAGCCACACTCGTAGAGATCACACTCTCTTCACTGATAGCCATTTTGCCAAACCCTAACCTGAAACCTGAAACCAGAAAGAGGGGCCTTATTTAACCCCAGAGGAGCCCGTTGGGTGTCTTTCGTCTGCGGTGGCCGGATCTCGCTGGGGCCACCAAATGTAAAGGTCGGGCTAGGGTCGGTGAAAGAGACCACCAAGAGACTGTTTCATGCAACAGCAAAGGGTTTATTGCGGGTCCAGCATGTAAGGGCTTAGAGCTCACTTGAATAGAGCAGAGAGCCCTGAGAACAGCTTAAGAAGTGCTTATATATTTTCCTTGAAGAGGGCAGGGAGGAAAGTTTATTGATGGGCAAGGGCGAGTGGGTGGTTTCGTGCAACTGTGTGATGGAGTACATTCTGCAGTTTGGCAGTTGGGGACAGCACATTCTGGGAACATGAATAGCAAACAGTTCTCAAGATTTCAACAGTATTTTATTAAGCATACAGAAAAACAGGAAGTGTCAAGTACCTATTTTATTAACCTTTCAAAATAAGTATGAAAACAGAAATCTAGGTAAGATTTGAAGCCCAGAAGTTCATTGGGCCCTTGATTGGTATACTTAGCGTTGAATAATGTTCTGCAAAAATGTCCCAGAAATATCGATATACAATGGCATAGGACTTTGTACCTTCTCTGAGGTCAGTTCCAAAACACAGTCTTTAAGGGGAATCACACCAGAGTTCAAGCCAAGGTGGACCCAGTTTTCTCTTCCAACCACCAAACAAATGAACACAATTAAAACCAAAACACTCCCACATGGCACTCACCTTCTTCCATATAGACACTCCTCATAACCTCTGTCTGGAGGTTTCTATGAGAGGTGCAGCCCAAGACAGTGTCCAAAATAACCTCACTTGCCCCTCTTTTGCCTAAAGTCATGGTGGCCTGGACATCCTTCCTTTGAACCAGGAGTGATCAAATAGACCTGCCATTAATACTGCTCTGCTTCTCAAATTTGAGGCCTATTTACTGTGGGGTTTAGATTCTTTAAGTTAATTGGCATTATGAGAAAAACCAACCACGTATGGGCTAGCCTCTGTAGGGCTTTGAAAAACTCATTTGACCCAAAGGATCCCTATTCTCACTTGATGGAGGTAAGGACCTTACAGACGAAGGCGAGAAACTTCATCCACAATGACTGCTCTTTTGGCCATTTTGGTTTGGGATGCACCCATGGGATCGTTCTTTAGATCCATCAGGTGGTGAGACTCTAAGCCACCGCCTCACAGAGGGCCAAGAGGCTGATTCAGACACATCCCTTTCAAAAGCAATTAAGCAAAGAGCCACAAGGCATGCCCTTTTATTTCAGTTTGAAAACTGCTTTCTTCAGGCTTCAAAAAGGGGGGGGGGGGCAGAAGCAAAGACCTTAATGACATTCAGGGCAACAACAATAGGTAACATAAGGCCCAAAGCTGGGTTTCTCCACTGAGACTTTCTTGGTCACATTTATATCTGAGTTTTCTGAAATACTCCCATTCCCTTCAGCTATCCAGTACATGGACATGTCACAGAGCTTTGAGGTGGTACATATCTTGGACAAAATTCCATGAGCCTATTCTGGAGAGTGGCCAGAATTCAGGAAGAAAACAGTAACTTAGGAAGATAGTAGGTGTTGTCCATCCATAAGTCAAGCGTCAGTCCATTCATAAATTGGGCAAGATGAATTCTGGGAAGCTTTCTCCTAGACAGGACATATCCATTGATGCATTCTCTTTTCTAATGTCTACAACCACGGACACAGTGGGATACACAGACTTAGAAACACTCGCCTTCTCAAACGACTTACTAGAATCAGTCCACTCCAAACCAAACAAACTGCTTTTCCTACCTATTCTCAGAACATGAGAAAAAAAAAACACAAACCCACACCCACACCCACAAAGGCACCTCCTTCCCCAATGTATGTCTGTGAATATCCAGAATGTCCTCTGACTGTTGGGCCATAATATGTTTCCCTGAAATAGCCTGTCCTGTGTCAGATTTGGTCTCATTGTCCAATTCTTTGAAGTTGTCAGGAGCCAGCGGTGAGCTTTCTTAGGATAGGCCCCTCTTCATAGCTTTTGTGACATTTGTCCATCCTCACATCAGTAGGTACCAAGACTGACTCTGTCTTTGGTAATCCCAAACAAGTTAGACCACTGGCACTGGGACTGGGACTGGCTCTTGGTGCCTGGCTTCCTGGATCCCAAGTTAAGAGAGTTCGATCACCCAGAAAGTGAGGTGAGGATACTTCCTTCAGTAACTGAATGAGGTCACTGCCTTGGCAACCACTTGGTGCTAACAGTTGCTTCCAAGGGTCCCATGAGATGGAGGCTGCCCCTAATTCCTGAGACACTTTCACAAGTTAGAAGGGTATACCAACCATAGGCACCTGGGAACAGCTCTCCACACAGGCCTTGTTTGATCCATCTTCTCTACATTAAGTAGAGAGAGGCTGATTCAGACACAACCCTTCATCCTTACCAGGTTTTTTGCATGGAGGCTGACTTTTGCTCTCTCAGGTCCTTCATAGCTGCCTACATCTTCTCCAGGTATCATTTCTGCATTGACCTTTGTGGTTCTCAGCAGGTGGAAGTTCCCCTACATTGCTATATTTTAAGACCAACTCTGTCCTTGCTCTACTGTAAAGTTAGATTGAGGGAACAGTGTCTGGTTGGGGTTAATAACATGTTCGATTTGGGTTAGGAATCATTTTTCAGGATGATTCGTGGTATTGGCAACCTGCAATATTTATAAGAATATAGAGGTGAAATATAAGTATGAAAACATAAATCTAGGTAAAATTTGAAGCTCAGAAGGGCATTGGGGCCTTGATTGGGGTACTTAGCTTTGAATTACGTTCCACACTGATGTCTCAGATAAATTAGTAATCATGGGCATAGGACCTTGTACCTTGGATGATCAATTGTATAAGAGAACATTCACTCAAACATGTATAGTCGGTAGGATTAGGAAGATAGTCGGTATGTTTAGGAAGAAGAGTGAGTATAGGATTTGGACCAAAAGTTCTTTAGCAATAGGTTTTCGGTTAGAGAGTGAATGTAAATGTCAGCACATGTGAAGAGTCAGTAACAATGATGAACTGGGAAAAATATGTAGGTAAGTGGATAACTATAGAGATATTAGGAAATCAGCCAAAGCATAATGTGAGTGATAGGATTAGACATTTTCAACAGGGTTGGGTTTGAATATATTATTACAGGAAGAAACAAATATGTAGTCACCAATAGGCTTGACATTTGAGAGCATTAGGCAAACTGGACATGGATGTTTTTCGTAATCCATGCTCAATTTCCATTTAGGTTTTGGTAAAATCATAAGTGTGAACTTTGCATTTTATGTCCAGAATTTTAGTGTGGTAAAATATATATGTAGATCAGGTGACATGAGTATTTCTTCCACCATTTATTGGAGCAATATTTTGAAGACATATAAATTAGTATTGGAGGTACAATTAGGTGTTCTCTGTGTCTATGAATATAGAGATAATGCATGAATAGACCATACTGTGAATGAATAATATTACGGGTTCCAACATTGAATAATGGATTGAATTGATATCTGAAAATATACAGGATATCTTATATTGATATTCATACATTCATTCCAACCAGTTATACATCTAACGGTAATATTAGGGTTATGGTTTATCATAAAGAGTGTGTGAGTTTTGCATCAAAAGTGATTTTGGAAATCGAAAATAATGTATTTGGAATGAAGTCTCATGAAATGACCAGTCAAGAATACTGGAGGAATACATGTGTTCTGAAGCAGAAAGTGATGGAAAGTGAAACAAATGCTTATAAATTTGTGAACATGTGGATTAAATATATATCCTATGATGTGTATAAACTAAAGAAATAGTAATGTACCACTGGTGAATAAAAATAAACCTAAAATACACATCATGTCCCATAGGAATCTACTTGCATTGATGTTAACCTGGGTCAGATACTGTAGAAATATTACGATTTAGATGTATCTTTCACTGAAGTTCATTTTCAGTACTAGGAAACAAATATGTATTTCTGGAGGATGAATATTTATGAGAATAATCTTGTGAAAAGTTGATTATACATCCACACATAAATATGAATTTATTTAGGGAGTGTATAAGACACATATATTTCGTATTTGAAAAATCTGGAATATATATATATATATATATATATATATATATATATATATATATATATACACACACACACACAGAGACATTAAAATACACACACAGAAATTAAAAAGTAGCAATATATGAACCAAACAAATTCACCATAAAATATATATCATCCACAGATGCAAAAATATTCATTTTACTGAACATGGATTTATGTATTATGTTGTTCATCTAGGATACTCCCTCATAGGTTGAATTTTCAGTACCAAAAGTGTTTAACAGGAGTGATCTGTTCTCACAATTTGTATCTGCCAAGTCAACCACCTCACAAGAATGTACTGTGGTACCAGGTAGGATTCTATGTGTGCATATAAAAATACATGTGCTCAATAGGCTACAGCGAAAGGGAGACAGGAATTCCCATATTTGTTAACTTTAAAAAAACAAGGAGAACTATTTGAACAAACAGTTGAATAGATTTATAACATGCAAAAGGCAAGTCCAACTATACACCATGCCTCCTCTGAACTGCTTGTATTTCTATTTTGTTTGGGTCATTTTTCTCTATCATATTAAGATTAGTAGTCAGAGTCTAGTAGTTTATGAGTTAATGACAGGGATTCAGTATTTCGAATGGAAAATTGGAAAAATTATCTGATGTGTATACAAATATGTGCTGCACAAAAATTTTCCCACTCTCATCCAGAACAATGCCTTGACATTACCTTCATACAAAGTAAGACACAATTAAGAAGAAGAGTTAGAAAATCTGTGAATACATATCTGAAATGGAAAATGCTCAGGATTTCAGAACGTTGGAGGTGGTAGAGGAGTTTCAAAAAGTAAGGGACAGTGTCAACACTCCACAAACATGGAGCTCTGCCGGTATTAAGACTTCTTCAGAAACTGCCTCTGAGGTTGGGCACTTGAAATATAGGTTGTTGTCAGGAGCTTTAGCTTCCTTTGTAGTGAGAGCATCAATGATGGGTCTGCAACTATGTGACCTGGAAGACATGGTTTCTTATTTTCCAATGAACATGAGGCAGCAGTGCTGAATTCTCTCTTTGTATGTAAACTGTGGACACTGGGGGCTAAGTGTCTCCCCGTGTGGACTGTGAAGCCATGTGGTCATCCTCCACTTTTCGTGGTGTTTCTTGCTGCTGCACTGGGAGTTTGGTAGTTGCTTCATGAAATACAAGGAGTTCAACTGGGACACAGTGCTGGAGAAAGTTCTGTAACGTGTGGTGTGTCAGGGTCTGCAGGACAATGCACCAAGCAGTGTTCTATCCCTCATAGCTTGCCCCATTGCCCCCTTGTCCATATCAACCAGATTCTGAACATTGCCCTGAAACCTCTCCATATAACAACATGTCTTTACATATAATGGTCTGCTATCTGCACTATGTCAGTTACATGCCATTTGGAAGCCAATGGCCGATCCACATGGCCCCACAACAGATGTTTTTTTTTATTTCTATTTTTTTTCACACACCTGCACACCACTGCTCTAGTCCCACTACTCAGCAGGCTCCAACTACAGGCATCTCTGTTCTACACCATTTTCATGAAACCCAGTCAACCAAGTCACTGTGTGGTATACTCTTGAACTGCAACAGGACATTCAAAGGTTCTCCAGTGCCACCTGGTCATGGAAATTTCAAAAATTTCATGGTATTTATCTAGCCATTTTTCAAGTATGAAGTTGGAGGCACTGTGAGTTTCAATTCATTGTGGAGCCAGTAAATGTTGAGGAAGCTCATTTCAATGAAATCTCTGGAGAACTCTCACAGGCAAAGCTTCCCAAAGAGTGGCCAAAAGGTCACATGAAGCCAGGACCATTGAGGTTTACATATGAGGTCCATGTGTGTTTTGACTCTCAACTATGGTTGCCAAGTTTTTCAGAATAAAATCATGTGATATCCTGGCTGAGATTCCCAGTGCTCTGTGGAAAGTGACCCTCATCTCAGTTTCCAAGGGCAACACTCATGCGTGGCCTACTAAAATCTCAACACAATTCATGGCAATACTTCTCTGAGATAAATTCCAGAACTTAATCTCTAAGGGGAATCACACCAGAGTTCAGGCCCAGGTGGACCCAGTCATCGCTTCCAACCACCACACAAATGACCACAATTAAAACCAAAACACTCCCACATGGGCCTCATCTTCTTCCATATAGACACTCATCATAACCTCTGGCTGGAATTTGCCATGAGGGGCACAGACCAAGACAGTGTCCAAAAAAAGCTCCCTTGCCCCTCATTTGCCTAAAGTCAGGGTGGCTTGGACACCCTTCCTTTGAACCAGGAATGATCAAATAGCCCTGCCATTAATACTGCTCTGCTTCTCCAATTTGAGGCCTACTAACTGTCAGGTATAAATTCTTTATGTGATTTGGAGTCATGAGAAAACCCAAGCACCTATGGGCTAGCCTCTGCAGGGCCTGGAAGAAGTCATTTGTCCCAAAGAATCCCTATTCTCACTTGATGGAAATCAGGAACGGTAAAGGTCGGGCGAACCTCAGAAGAAAAGACCAACAAGAGAATGTCTCATGCAACAGCAAAGGGTTTATTGGTGGTCCAGCATGCTGGGGCTCAGAGCTCACTTCTGAGGAGCAAAGAACAAAGAGCCATGAGAATAACTTGAGCAAAGTTTATATACATTCTTTAGAGAGGGCAGCGACTTTACATACATCATATCTTCTTTTAGCAAATCATCATATACCAAGGGAAAATCAAATAACAACTCTAAAACATGATAAGCAAATTTATTGGCGGGAGCATGCCAGGCAGGGGATGATTGGTCAGCCCTGAGAAGGGCTATACATTTAAATTAATTGGTTGAAGCCCTGAGATATATACGTGCAGATCTGCATGGTTTCTGGGAAGGGGTTGTTATTTAACTAGGTGGTCAGGGAAGATTTCAGCACACATCTAATGGGCAGTTCTGGGAATTGTCTTAAATGCCACAGGAATTTCAGGTTCTTAGTGCAACTTGGAAGCTTTACAAAACCTGGTTCTTTACGTTTCAATTTCAATTTCTTTTATTCTTTCATTTCCCACACCTTTTTCTGACTACTTTTAATCTTAAAAATAATGAGTCATAATTATTGCGGGGTCTCACATTCTATTTCTGCCAGTGGAGCGTATTTCTGTCTGATTACCATGAGTTTTACCTGTCCAATTTGAGCCTGGAGAAAGGAAACTATGCGGTTAAGCAAACAAGTTCCCACAGTTAGCAACACCATAAGGATGATCAGGGGTCCCGCTAAGCCTGATAGAAGTGTAGTTAACCAGGGGGACTGAGTAAACCATGACTCAAAACACCCTTGTTGAATCTCCCTTTCTCTCTGGCGCTCTTCAAGTCTTTTTCTCAATTTACCCATGGATTATTTTGCAACTCCAGTATGGTCAGCATAAAAACAACATTCTTCTATCAGTGAAGCACAGAGGCCATGAAATGTGTTGGGATTTTTGGAGGCCACGCTTGAGACTCGCCCTTGGAAACTGAGATCTATACCAAGGGTGGCTTTCCACAGAGCCCAGGGAATCTCAGCCATGATATCATATGATTTTATTTTGAAAGACTTGGCAGAAATAGTTGGGAAGCCTTGCCTGTGAGAGATCTCCAGAGCTTTCATTGAAATGATCTTCCTCATCATTATATGGTTCCTGAATGAATTGAAACCCACAGTGCCTCCAACTTCATCCTTGAAAAATGGCTAAATAAATACAATGACATTTTTGAAATTCCCATGACCAGGTGGCATTTGAGAATCTTTGGATGTCCTGTTGCTGATTTGAGTGTACCAGACAGTGCCTTGATTGACTGGGTTTCATGATAATGGTGTAGAAAGAGATGTCAGTAAGTTGGAGCCTGCTGATTACTGTTCATAGAGCAGTGTTTTACAGGTGTGTGATAAAACATCTGTGTTGGGGCCATGTGGTTCTGCCATTGACTTCCAAATGGGTTGTGACTGACATGGTGCAGCCAGCAGAACATCTTGTTAAATGGAGAAAGCATCTTGTTATATGGAGAAACTTCAGGGCAATGTTCAGAATCAGGTTGTTATGGTCAAGGGGGCAACCAATGTGGGATAGAAGACTGTTTGTTGCATTCTCCCGCAGACCCTGACACACGACACGTGACAGAACTCCCTCCAGCACTGTGTCCCAGTTGAACTTTTTGTATTTCATGAAGCATATACCAAACTCCCAGTGCAGCAGGAAGAAACACAACAAAAAGTGGAGGATGACCAAATAGCTTCACAGTCCACACGGGGAATCACTTAGCCCCAGTGACCACAGTTATCTACAAAGAGAGAATTCAGCACTGTTGCTTAATGTTCATTGGAATTTAAGAGAACATGTTCTCCAGGTCACATAGATGCAGACCCAGCTTTGATGGTCTCACTACAAAGGAAGCAAAAGCTCCTGACAACATATATTTCAAATGCCCAACCTCAGAGGCAGTTTCTCAAGAAGTCTGTAGGCCAACAGTGCTCCATGACTGTGGAGTTTTACCCTGTCCATTACTTTTGGAAACTCCTCTCCCACCTCCAAAGTTATGAACTCCTGAGCAATATCCATTCGAGATATGTATTCACAGATTTTATTACTCTTCTCCTCTAATTTTGTCTTAATTGGGTCGAAGGTAATGTCAAGTAATTGTTCTGGATGAGAGTGGAAGGATTTTTGTGTAGCATATATTTGCATACACATTGGATTCATTTTCCACTTTTCCATTTGAAATACTGAATCCCTAACACTTCCCTATACCCTACTAGACTCTGTCACCTAATCCTAATATGATGGAGAAAAATAACCCAAACAGAATTGAAATAGAAGCAGTTCAGAAGAGGCATGGTCTATAGTTGGACTTGCCTTTTGCATTATATAGGGTAGGAGTTGTAAATCTAGTCAATTTTTTTTAAATAGTTCTCCATGTGTTTTTAAAGTTAACAAATATGTGAATTCCTGTCTCCCTTTCACTGTAGCCTATTCATCACATGCATTTTTATAAGCACATGTAGAATCCTACCTGGTACCACACGTACACTATTGTGTGGTGGCTGAATTGGCAGATACAAATTGTGAGAAGAGATCACTCCTCCTAAATGCTGTTGGAACTGAAAATTCAACCTATGGGTGAGCTTCCTAGCTGAACAACATTATACATAAATCCACGTTCAGTAAAATGAATATCTTCGATCTGTGAATGATTTATTTTTCATGGTGAATTTCAATTGGCATATAGTGCTACTCTTAATATTTGTGTGTGTGTGTGTGTGTGTGTGTGTGTGTGTGTGTGTATATATATATATATATATATATATATATATATATATATATATATATTAATATACACTCTCCAGATTTTTCAAAATTTGAAATATATGTGTATCTTTATACATTTCCTAAATTCATTCATATTCAAGTACGTGGATTTATAATCATCTTTTCACAAGATTATTCTCAGAAATATTTAGCCACCTGGAATACCTATTTGTTTCCTTCTACTGAAAACTAACTTCAGTGAATGGTGTATACAATTCCTAATATTTCTACAGTAACTGACCCAGTTTAACATCAATGCAAGTAGACTCCTATGGGACATGATGTGTATTTTGAAGTTCATTTTTTTCAACACTGGTACATTACTATTTCTTTAGTATATGCACATCATTGGATATATATTTCATCCACAAGTTCACAAATTTATAGTCATTTGTTTCACTTTCAATCACTTTCTACTTCAGAACACCTATATTCCTCCATGTTTATTGACTGATCGTTTCATGAGACTTCTTTCCAAACACATTATTTTTGATTTCCATAATTACTTTTGAAGAAAATCTCACACACTCTAAATGATGAACCATAACCCTAATATTACCATTAGATGTATAACTGGTTGTAATGAATGATTGTATATCAATATATTATTTCTTATTTATTTTCAGATATCAATTCAATCCATTATTTACAGTTTAACCAGTTATATTATTTAAACACAGTATTGTCTATTCATGCATTATCTCTATATTCATAGACACAAGGTACACCTGTTTAAACCCCCAATACTAATTTATTCGTCTTCAAAATATTCCTCCCAGAAATGGGGGAAGAAATATTCCTGTCACCTGACCTACATATACATTTTATCACAGCAATATTCTGGACACAAAAAAGCAAATGTCACAGTTATAATTGTACCAATGGAAAGGTCGGGCGAGCATTGGAGGGAGAGACCACCAAGAGACTGTCTCATGCAACAGCAAACTGTTTATTGGGGGTCCAGCATGCTGCAGCTCAGAGTTCACTTGAATTTAGCAGAGAGCCCTGAGAACAGCTTAAGCAGCTTATATAATTTCCTTGGAGATGGCAGGGAGTGAAGTTTATTGATGGGTCAGGGCAAGTGTGCGGTGTGCGTGCAAATGTACGAAGGAGTACATTCTGCAGTTTGCCAGTTGGGGACATCACACTCTGGGAAGAAGATTAGCAAAGAGTTCTCAAGATTTCAACAGTGTTTTGCTAAGCATACAGAATAACAGGAAGTGGCAAGTACCTATTTTATTAACTTTTCATTCCCCACTTCTTCTTCGGGTTACTTTTAATCATAAAAGTGATCATTGGGGGGTGTCACATTTTATGTCTGCTAGTGGGGTATATTGTTGTCTGATTACCATAAGTTTAACATGTCCAATTTGAGCCTGGAGAAAGGAAACCACACGGTTGAGCAAACAGCGCCCTACAGTTAGCAATAATAAGAGGATTATTAATGGACCGGCCAAGGCTGATAAAAGCATAGTTAACCCCGGGGACTGTGTGAACCAAGACTCAAACCACCTTTTTTGGGCCTCTGTGTCTGGTTGACGCTCTTCAAGTCGTTTTCTTAATTTACTCTTAGATTGTTTTACAACTCCAGTATTGTCGGAATAAAAACAACATTCTTCCCTCAATGCAGCACAAAGGCCCCTTCTCTCATGAAGAGGAGGTCCAACCGTCGCCTGTTCTGTAAAAGGTTAAAGATTTCTGTAAAGCTGTGATGGAGGTTTTAAATATCTTTAAGTTTTGGTCTATTGCTGCTTCTCATTGAGTCATTTGTTGTGTCCCATTGACTAGGGCAGTGGTTCCTGTGCCCAACTCTGCAGCAACTCCTATTCCTAATAGGATGGCTAAAGTGAGGGATAGAGGTTTCTGGCGGAACCATGTTTTATGGCCCCCTATTTGAAATTTAAATGAACCTGCGTCATAATAGAGCACTCTGGGAAACATCTGCATCATTAAATAATTAAGCACATCTGTTGACAATTTTATGAACACATAAACAATGTTTAAGTATATTGAATTATACTGTTGTAGGGACAGAAACGGCAAGGCACCTAAGATAGCACCGAAGCTAGGGAAATAGTCCTATTTGGTTGCAAATGGATTTAGAAGGCATTGCTTCTGTTGTAATCAATTAATCCCCTGGACCCCAAGTTTAGGTAGTTTCAGAATTTTTTACCCAACATGTAAATAAAGGGACTCAGAAGTTCACAGTCTGCAGAAGTTCACAAAAGTCAGTTTTTGTTTCTGTTTTATTTCCTCTGTTATGGGCAAGTTAACTTTTTAAGAACACCTGAGAGGGGGAAAGCTTTTGTCTTCTCTTTTTTTTTCTCCCTGCCAGCTGTGAAAATGGAGCCCAGTTGGTAACTGCTTTATCTTAGAAATGTAGCCATCTCTGTGAAGCCCCAACTCAAGGCCAGAGACCTTGTTCACATATTTTGTGAAAAACTAGTAAGGGGGTGTCTAGCTTCGGAGTGCTGATTTTTCCAGCCAGTGTCAAGTAGAACAGGGCAACAAGAAATAAGGAAGTTTATCTACATTGAACTCTTTCATAGGGACTCTTTTGCTGAAAGTCCTAAAGTCAGCCATGGTAAAGACTTCTGGAGAAAGTCAGTTAAGACTTTTCTGTGCTCCTGGTACAGAGGGGGAAGACGTGGAAGGCGGTGGGTTAGAGCAGCTCTGTGGATTTCAGAATGAGGAAGGACAGATGTAAAAGAATAATGGGAAATGGGTTTGGAATTTTGCTAGCAAGAAAAACTTGAGCAGTAGAACAGGTAGAGCAGAGGGGAAGATGGGAGTGAGTATATCAAAAAGCCTGCGAGGGACTTTAAATTCTTAGTAACCTGTTTTCAGTGTTGACAAAGCAACTTCAAAGGCCATTTTTATTACATCTTGGATAGGGGTCTGAGGGTTCCCTCAGCCTGTTTGGGCTTTTGGTTAGCTGGTAAGAGGACCTGTTGGGACCCGGTGTGAACACTGACAAGAGAAGAGAGGAGTGAGTGGGTAGAGGAGTACCTCAGTACCAGGTGGGCAATGGTCTGAAAACCGGCGGAGGTTTGGGTATTTGATCTAGTAATGGAGGGGAGAAATCAGGTTGCTGAGGTGGGTTTGACAGCAGAGCGTCTGGAGCAGAAGGCAGAGGGTGAGGATCTATTGGGGAAGCATAGTTCAGGATTTGAGCGAAGGAGGAAAAAGGCCTCCACATAGGGGAATATTCTTCCACCTTTTTGAGCACTTGGTGAAGTTAAAAAGGTCAGGCAGAATTTGAGGATCTAGAGACCCCTCTGGGGGCCATCAGTTTTGGTTGTCTAATTGGTAATATGGCCAATGCTGTGTACTGAATTTGATGATAAGTTTGGGTTCCACTAGGCAGCCCCTATATTCTCGCATCCCCATGACTTACAGAAGAAGTCGGCTTTTCCCTCACACAGCCGTGGCTTTTTTGGCTTTGATAACTGCCAGGTAAACATAGTAATTTAGGCTAGCCAACTTGCTTCTGGCTCACGTGTTCCTTCACCCATAATAGCAAAACTCACAGACTCTTCCTGATAAACTGTAACCCTAATATTACCATTAGATGTATAATTCATTGGAATTAATGTATGTATACCAATATAAGATTTCCTGTATATTTTTAGATATCAATTAAATCCATTATTTAAAGTTGGAACCAGTTATTTTATTTATTCACATTATGGTCTATTCATTCATTATCTCTATTTTCATAGACACAGGGTAAACCTATTTTTACCCCCAATACTAATTTATGCGTCTTCAAATATTGCTCCTAGAAATGGTGGAAGAAATACTCATGTCACCTTATCTACATATATATTTTATCACAGTAATATTCTGGACACAAAAACCAAAGGTCTCACTTTTGCTTCTACCAAAACGTAAATGGAAAGTGAGCATGGATTACTTAAAACATCCACCTTCGGGTTGCCTAATGCTCTCAAATGTCAATCATATTGGTGACTACATATTTGTTTCTTCCTAAGATTATATATTCAATCAAGCCTGTTGAAATTGTCTAATCCTATCACTCACTTTATACTTTGCCTGATTTCCTAATGTCTCTATTGATATCAGCTTTCCTACATATTCTCACCAGTTCATCATTGTGACTGACTCTTCACATGTGCTGACATTTACCCTCATTCTCTACCAGAAACCCTATTGCTAAAGAACTTTTGGTCCAAATCCTATACTCACTCTTCTTCCAAAATCTACTGACTACCTTCCCAATCCTGGCGACTATCCCTCTTTGACTGGATGTTCTCTGCTACATTCATACATCCAAAGTAAATGGTCCTATGCCATTGTATGTCGATTTATCTGAGACATCTGTGCAGAACGTAATTCAAAGCTAAGTTTCACCATCAAGGGCCCATGCCCTTTTGGGCTTCGAATCTTACCTAGATTTCTGTTTTCATACTTATATCTCACCTTCACCTCTTCTTATAAATATCACAGGTTCCCTATACCATTATTCATCCAGCAGAATGATTCCTAACCCAAATCGAACATGTTATTAATCCTAGCCATACACAGTTTCCTCAACCTAACTTTACAGAAGAGAAGGGACAGAGTTATTCTTACTATAGAAATGTAGGGGATCTTTCACCTGCTGAGAACCTCAAAGGTCCATGCAGAAATGATCCCTGGAGAAGATGTATGCAGCTATGAAGGACCTGAGAGAGCAAGAGTCATCATCCCTGGCAAACAACTTGATCTGGATGGTCTGAATGAGCCACTCTCTTCTCAATGTAGAGAAGGTGGACCAATCCAGGCCTGAGTAGAGAGCTCTTCCCAGGTGGCTATGGTTGATATACCATTCCAACTTGTGAAAGTGTCACAGGAAGTAGGGGCAACCTCCATCTCATGGGACTCTTGGAAGCAACTGTTAGGACATATGGTTACCAAAGCTGTGACCTCATTCAGTTCCTGATGGAAGTGACCTCACCTCACTTCTTTGTTGATGGAACTCTCTGAAATTGGGATCCAGGAAGCCAGGCATCCAGAGCTAGACCCAGTCCCAATTTCATTGTGCTCACTTGAATGGAATTACCAAGGAGAGGGTCAGTCATTCTTGGTTTCTACTGATGTGAGGATGGGCAAATGCCAGGAAAGCTCTGAAGAGGCTCCTGTCCTGAAAAAGCAGGTAGTGGCTCACCCCTGGCTACTGAAAACCTCAGAGAGTTGGCCAAGGGACCTGATGTGAGACAGGACAGGACATGTCTGCGAAAGATAGTATGGCCCACCAGTTAGAGAACACTCCAGATAGTCACAGACCTACTTGGTGGAAGGAGGTGCCTTTGTGGGTGTGGGTGTGAGTTTGTGGTTATGTCTCATGTTCTGAGAATAGGTAGGAAAGGCGGTTTGTTTTCTTTTGCCTGGACTGTTTCTAAAATGTCATTTGACAAGGCAAGTGTTTCTATATCTGTGTATCCCACTGTGTCTGTGGATGTAGACATTAGAAAAGAGAATGCATCAATGAATGTTTCCTGTGTAATAGAGAGCTTTCTAACATTTATCCTGCCCAATTTATGAATAGAGTGTGACTAGCCTTATTGATGTGCAATACTTGCTATCTTCCTAAGTTCCTGTTTTCTTTCTGAATTCTGTCCTCTCTACAGAATAGGCTCATGGATTTGTGTCCAAGATATGTACCACCTCC
This sequence comes from Callospermophilus lateralis, assembly GCF_048772815.1. Lineage (NCBI taxonomy): Eukaryota > Metazoa > Chordata > Mammalia > Rodentia > Sciuridae > Callospermophilus > Callospermophilus lateralis. Next base: position 1,368,535 of record NC_135320.1, on the reverse strand, counting down.
AAGCTCTGTCACATGGACATGTACTGGATAGCTGAAGGGAATGGGAGCATTTCAGAAAACTCAGATATCAGTGTGAGCAGGAAAGTCTCATTGAAGAAACCCTGCTTGGCGCCATTTGCTTACCTAATGTTCTGTTGCCCTGAATGTCAGGAATGTATTTGCCTCATGCCACACTTTTGTGAAGCCTGAAGAAAACAGTTTTCAAATGGTAATGAATGGGCATCACCTGTGTCTCTTTGATTAAAATGCTTTGGAAAAGCATGTGTCTGAATAAGGCTCTTCACCCTGTGTGAGGCTGTGGCTTAGATTCTTAGCACCTGATGGATCTAAATAAACATCCTATATGTGCATCCAAAACCGAAATGGCAAAAAGATCAGTCATTGTGTATGAAGTCTTTTGCCTTCTTCTGTTAGGTTCCTGATCTCCATCAAGTGAGAATAGGGATCCTTTGGGTCAAATGAGTTCCACAAACCCCTGCAGAGGTGCTTGGCGTATCTTCTGACTCCAAATCACATAAAGAATCTACACCTGACTGTCAGTAAGCCTCAAATTGGAGAAGCAGAGCAGTATTAATGGCAGGCCTATTTGATCACTCCTGGTTCACAGGAAGGGTGTCTAGGCCACTCTGACTTTAGGCAAATGAGTGGCAAGGGAGATTATCTTTTACACTGTCTTTAGCTGTGCCCCTCATGAAAATCACCAGCCGGAGTTAATGATGAGTGTCTATATGGAAGAAGATGAGGGCCATGTGGGAGGGTTTTGGTTTTAATTGTGGTCATTCATGTGGCGGTTGCAAGGGATGACTGGATCCACCTGGGCTTGAACTCTGGCGTGATTCCCCTTAGAGACTAAGTTCTGAAACTGACTTCAGAGAAGTATTGCCATGAATTGTGTTGGGATTTTAGGAGGCCACTCATGAGAGTTGCCCTTGGAAACTGATGTAGGGCCAGGGTTGCTTTCCACAGAGCACTGGGAATCTCAGCCAGGATATCACATGATTTTATTCTGAAAAACTTGGCAGCAAGAGTTGAGAGGCAAAACACACATGGAACTCACATTGTAGACCTCAATTGGCCTGGCTTCATGTGACCTTTTGGCCACTCTTTTGGAAGCCTTGCCTGTGAGAGTTTTCCAGAGCTTTCTTTGAAATGAGCTTCCTCACATTTAATGGTTCCTGAATAAATTGAAACCCACAATGCCTACCACTTCATCCTTGAAAAATGGCTACATAAATACCATGAAATTATTGAAATTCCAATGAACAGGTGGCACTGGGGAACCTTTGGGTCTCCTGTTGCTGATCATGAGTGTACCAAACAGTGCCTTGATTGACTGGGTTTCATGAAAATGGTGTAGAACAGAGATGCCAGTAAGTTGGAGCCTGCTGAGTAGTGGGCTTAGAGCAGTGGTGGGGAGGAGTGTAATAAAACATCTGTGGTGGGGCCATGTGGATCTGCCATTGGCTTCCAAATGGCTTATGACTGACATGGTGCAACCAGCAGACCCTTATAAGTAAAGGCATCATGTTATATACAGAGGTTTCAGGGCAATGTTCAGAATCAGGTTGCTATAGTCAAGGGGGCAAGCTATATGGGATCGATGCCTGGTTGGCGCATTCTCTTGCTGACCCTGACCCACCACACGTGACAGAACTTCCTCCAGCACTGTGTCCCAGTTGAACTCCTGGTGTTTCGTGAAGCAAATACCAAACTCCCAGTGCAGCAGCAATAAACAAAAGGAAAATTCGAAGATGACCAAATGGCTTCACAGTCCACGGGGTGGGGAGACACTTAATTCCCAATGGCCACAGTTTGCCATCAAAGAGAGAATACAGCACTGCTGCCTCATGTTCATTGGAAAATAAGAAACCATATCTTCCAGGTCACATAGATGCAGACCCAGCATTGGTGGTCTCACTACAAAGGAAGCTAAAGCTCTTGACAACAACATATATTTCATGTGCCCAAACTCAGAGGCTGTTTCTCAAGAAGTCTTTAATCCAGCGGAGCTCCATGTTTGTGGCCTGTTTACACTGTCACTTACTTTTGGAAACTCCTCTACCACCTCAAGGTTGTGAACTCCTGAGCATGTTCCATTCCAGATATATATTCAGAGATTTTCAAACTCTTCTCCTCTAATTGTGTCTCACTTTGGGTAATGGTTATGTCAATGCATTGTTCTGGATGAGTGTGGGAGGATTATTTTGTAGCACATATTTGCCTTCCCATTGGATTCATTTTCCATTTTTTTTTTGGAAATACTGAATCCCTGACAATACCCCATACCCTAATAGACTCTGACTACTAATCTTAATATGATGGAGAGAAATAACCCAAACAGATTGGAAATTCAAGCAGTTCAATGTAGGCATGGTGTCCAGTTGGACTTGCCTTTTGCATGATTAAGTGCAGCTGTTATAAATCTAGTCAATTTTTTGTTGAAATATGTCTCCATGTGTTTTTAAGTTAACAAATATATGAATTCCTGTCTCCCTTTCTCTGTAGCCTATTCAGCATATGTAATTTTATATGCACATATAGATTCCTACGTGGTATCACATGTACATTCTTTTGAGATGGCTGATTTGGCAGATACAAATTGTGAGCAGAGATCACTCCTACTATACGCTGTTGGAACTGAAAATTCAAATTATGGGTGAATTTCCTAGTTGAACAACATTACACATAAATCCAAGTTCAGTAAAATAAATATATTTGGATCTGTGGATGATATATATTTCAAGATGAATTTCGATTGGCATATATATTGCAAATTTTTAATGTCTGTGATATATATATATATATATATATATATATATATATATATACACACACACACACACACACACACACACACACACACTCTCCAGATTTTTCAAAATATGAAATATGTGTCTTATTATACATTCTATAAATTTATTCATGTTTATGTGTGTGGATTTATAATCAACATTTCACAAGATTTTCTCAGAAATATTCATCCACCCAAAATACGTATTGTTTCCTAGTACAACTAACTTCAGTGAATGGTGCATTCAAATCCAAATATTTCTACAATACCTCACCCAGTTTAACATCAATGCAAGTAGATTCCTATGGGATATGATGTGTGTTTTGACATTCATTTTTATTCAACACTGGTACTTTACTATTTCTTCAGATTATGCACATCATAGGATATATATTTCATCCACAATTTCGCAAAATTATAGGCATTGATTTCACTTTCAATCACTTCTTGTTTCAGAACACATGTATTCCTGCAGGTTTCTTGATGGGTCTTTTCATGAGACTTCTTTCCATACACATAATTTTCAATTCCCATAATCACTTTTGAAGCAATACTCACAAACCCTTCATGATAATCCATAACACTAATGTTAACATTAGATGTACAACTGGTTGGAATGAATGAATGTATATCAATATAAGATTTCTTATATATTTTCACATATCAATTCAATCCATTATTTAAAGTGGAATCAGTTATATTATTTATTGACAGTATCGTCTATTCATGCATTATCTCTATATTCATAGACACAGGGTACACCTCATTGTACCACCAATACTAATTTATACGTCTTCAAAATATTGCTCCCAGAAATGGTGGAAGAAATACCCATGTCACCTGATCTACATATACAATTCATCACAATAATATTCAGGACACGAAAAGCAAATGTCACACTTATGATTGTACCAAACCTAAATGGAAAGTGAACATGGATTACTAAAAACATCCATGTCCAGGTTGCCTAATGCTCTCATTTGAAAATCCTATTGGTGTCTCCATATTTGTTTCTTCCAAAGATTATATATTCAAACTCAACCCTGTTGAAGAAGTCTAATCCTGTCATTCACTTTATACTTTGCCTGATTTTGTAATGTCTCTATTGATATCTTCTTTCCTTCATATTTTGCACAGTTCATCATTGTGACTGAATCTTCACATGTGGTGACACATACATTTACTCTCTAACTAAAACCCTATTGCTAAAGAACATTTGTTCCAAATCCTATATCCACTCTTCTTCCTAAACCTACTGACTATCTTCCTAATCCTAACTTCTATCACTTTTTGACTGGATGTTCTCTTCTACATTCAATCATCCAAGGTACAAGGTCATATGCCATTGCATATTGATTTATCTGAGACATCTGTGCAGAACCTAATTCAACGCTACGTATCCTAATCAAGGGCCCAATGACATTCTGGGCTTCAAATCTTACATAGATTTCTCTTTTCTTAATTATATTTTACATATATATATATATATATATATATATATATATATATATATATATATATATTGTTGTAAATATTGCAGGTTCCCGATTCCTTTATTCACCCTGCAGAATTATTCCTAACCGAAATCGAATCTAATATTAACTCTAACCATACACTGTTCCCTCAATCTTACATTACAGAAGAGCAGGGACAGAGTTGGTGTTAAACAGAGAAATGTAGGGGATCTTACTCATGCTAAGAACTTTGAAGGTCCATGCAGAAATGATCCCTGGAGAAGATGTAGGCAGCTATGAAGGACCTGAGAGAGCAAATGTCATCTTCCATGGAAAGCAACCTGGTCAGGATGAAGGGTTATGTCTGAATCAGCCTCTCTCTTCGTAATGTAGAGAAGATGGACCAAACCAGGCCTGTGTAAAGAGCTGTTCCCGGGTGCCCATGTTTGATATACCATTCCAACTTGAGAAAGTGTCACAGGAAGTAGGGGCAGCCTCCATCTCATGGAACCCTTGGAAGCAACTGTTAGGAAAAAGTGGTTGCCAAGGCAGTGACCTCATTTAGTTCAGGAAGGAAGTGACCTCACCTCACATCCTTGGTGATGGAACTCTCTGAACTTGGCATCTGGGAAGCCAGGCACCCAGAGCCAGTCTCAGTCCCAGTCCCAGTAGTCTCACTTGTTTGGATTTACCAAGGACAGAGTCAGTCTTTCTTGCTACCTACTGATGTGAAGATGGCCAAATGCCAGGAAAGCTCTTAAGAGGGGCCTTTCCTGAGAAAGCAGGTAGTGTCTCACCGCTCGCTTCTGACAACTTCACAGAATTCGCCAAAGAGACCAGATCTGAGATAGGACAGGCCATTTCCGGTGAACATAGTATGGCCCACCAGTCAGAGGACACTCTTGAGAGTGACACACCTACTTGGGGGAAGGTGGTGCTTTTGTGGGTGTGAGTGTGGTTTTGTGGTTTTGTCTCAAGTTCTGAGAATAGGTAGGAAAGGCAGTTTCTTTGGATTGGCGTTGACTGTTTCTAGTAAGTCGTTTGACAAGGCGAGTGTTTCTATATCTGTGTATCCCACTCTGTCCGTGATTATAGATATTAGAAAAATGAATGCATCAATGGATACGTCCTGTCTAGTAGAAAGCTTCCCAGCATTCATCCTTCCCAATTTATGAATGGACTGCTGTTTGCCTTATCAATGGGCAACACCTGCTATCTTCCTAATTTCCTGTTTTCTTCCTGACTTCTGGCCACTCTCCACAATAGGCTCCTGGTTTTTTGTCAAAGATATGTACCACCTCCAAGCTCTGTGACATGGCCATGTACTGGACAGCTGGAGGGAATGGTAGCATCTCAGAAAACTCAGATATTAGTGTGACCAGTAAAGTCTCCGTGGAAAACACTGCTTTGGGCCTTTTTCTTACCTATTGTTCTGTTGCCCTGAATGTGAGGAAGGTCTTTGCCTCAGGCCACACCTATGTGAAGCCTGAAGAAAACAGTTTTCAAATGAAATGAGTGGACATCACCTGTGGCTCCCTGCTTAATTGCTTTGGAAAGGGATGTGTCTTAATCAGCATTTTTGCCCTGTGTGAGGCTGTGGCTTAGATTCTCAGCACCCTATGGATCTAAAGACAGATCCCTTGTGTGAATCCAAAACAAAAATGGCCAAAAGAGAACTCATTGTGGATGAAGTCTAACCAACTCCACTAACCAACTCACAGTGAAAGTAAATAACTTTTGAAGTGGAGGAGACCCCAGTAAACTTTGAAGTGTATACAGGGGCAATATATTCAGCCCTTAAGGCCACATTGGGCCCTCTATCAAATAAAAGGTCTCTAGTTCAATGGGCTAAGGGCAGTAAATATTGGGCTGTGACAACTAAGAGGATTATGCACCTGAGGAAAGGAAAAATCCATCACTCTTTCCTAGTAATCCCAGAATGCCCAGCCCCATTGACGGGTAGAGATCTGCTCACCAAGCTCTGGGCCAAAATAACTTTTAACCCTGAAGGCCCCCAAGTGGAATTTCTAAATCCTTCAGTAAATACTCCTATAGTCACGGCTCTAACAATGTCAGTAGAAAAATGTACATCACCTCACTCACCTTGGTTCAAAGAAACTGCAGGCATTCCTGAAGAATCAAGAACAGAGTTTTCGACTAACCGACTCACAGCAAAAGGAAATATCTGAATGGGTAACAAAAGCCTGTCGGGTCCATCAATGGGTTAATGCTTACCCTTTCAAGCTTCCTGTAGGAAAGCACCTTCGAGGCACAAGACCAGGAAAATTCTCGGAAGTGGACTTTACTAAAATTAGGCAGCAAGTTATGGACTTAAATATCTACTAGTCTCTGTAGATACATTTTCAGGATGGATTGAAGCCTTCCCAAAAAAAAAAAAAAAAAAAAAAACAGAAAGAAAGAAAAGAAAAAACATGGCGCAAATGGTGGTCAAGATGATTCTGAAAGATATTTTTCCAAGATATGGCCTGCCTACAGTAATAGGGTCTGATAATGGACCGGCGTTCATGGGCAAGATAGGTCATGGGTTAACCATTACCCTGGTGATTAATTGGTAGTTACATTATGCTTATAGACCTCAGAGCTCAGTAAAGGTAGAAAAAATAAATAGAACCATTAAAGAGACCATAATTAAATTAAGCTTAGAGACCTGCATAAAAGATTGGACTATGCTCCTGCCTTATGCACTGTTTCATGCAAGAAATACTCCCTCTGTTTCTTTGTGTAACCGCTCCCCCTGTGAAATTCTCTGTGGTGCCCCTCCTCCAGTAAGGAACCTAACCCCAACTCTAAGACATAATGATCCCTTACACACCCCCTTGCTTGACAGACTTAAAGCTCTTGAAAGAACTCAGTGATACCTGTTAAAACAGCTGGCCATGGCCTACCAACCTGGGGATGAGGGGACTCCACATTGATATCAAGTAAGAGACTTCATCTACATAAGACGACATCAGGTGTCATCCCTGGAACCCCACTGGAAAGGATCATACCAGGTGCTACTTATAACACCTACAGTGTTAAAGGTAGACGGAATCACTTGCTGAATCCATGCCTCTCATCTCAAGCCTGCGCCCTGTCCAGACTCTTGCTGGGTACTGGAAATGACTGGTAAAACTTTCAAATTGCGTATTCGGCGTGTGGATAAGGCTATAGACTCTCCCCTTGGCCACCAGTAGTCCTAACCCTCATCAGCCCATTCAGCAGTGATGGCTGATAACAAATCCTCATTGACAAGAAGAATGGTCTATCGCGCATACAGCCCCCTTAGGGACCTGGGGGCCATCTCAACACCCAGACATTTGTCAGCTGGCTATAGGTTTTTCCTATTGGGATATGCCTGATAAAGCGGATCCCACTAAAATTCCATTAAATCCCTTCCATATCATAGATAATGGAAACAAACATTATGGATGTAGGGACACGCGAGCCAAATGCATGTTGGCTAGCCTAGATTACTATGTCTGCCCAGCATACTATCAAAGCCACAAACAGCCTCGGCTGTGTGGGGGAAAGCTGACTTCTTCTGTAAGTCATGGGGATGTTAGCACACAGGGACTGCCTGGTGGAATCCAAACTCCTCATCAAATTCAGTACACAGCATTGGCCATATTACCAATTAGACAACGGAAACCCCCTTGCTGAGGTAGCAGGTACGGAGGTACCCCTCCACCCAGACACTCCTCTCTTCTCCTGTCAGTGCCCGCAACGGGTTCTACCAGGTCCTCTTAGCAGCTAACCCAAAGCTCAAACCAGCTGAGGAGAACCCTCAGACCCCTATCCAAGATGTAATGAAAATGGCCTTTAAAGTTGCTTTGTCATCACTGAAAACAGGTGACTAAGAATTTAAAGTCTCTCACAGGCTTTTTGGGATACTCATTCCCGTTGTCCCCTCTGCTCTACCTGTTCTTGTGCTTAAGTTTTTGTTGCTAGGAAAATCTCAAACCCCTTTCCCAATATTCTTTTACATCTCTCCTTCCTCATTCTCAGATCCACGGAGCTGCTCTCAGCCTTGCCTTCCACGTCTTCCTCTCTGTACCAGGCCCACAGAAAAGTCTTAAATGACCTTCTCCAGAAGTCCTCACCATGGCTGACTTTAGGACTTTCAGCAAAAGAGTCCCTATAAAAGAGTTCACTGTAGATAAACTTCCTCTTTTCGTGTTGCCCTGGTCTACTTGGCAACTGGCTAAAAAATCAGCACTACTAAGCTAGACACACCCTTACTAGTTTTTCACAAAATATGTGAACAAGGCCTCTGACCTTGAGTTGGACTTCACAGAGATGGCTACAATTCTAAGATAAAGAAGTTACCAACTAGGCTCCATGATAACAACTGTCAGGGAGAAAAAAAAAGCTCTCCCCCTTTCAGGTGTCCTTGAAAATTTAACTTGCCCAGAACAGAGGAAAAAATAACAGAAACAAAAACTGATTTTTGTGAACTTCTGCAGACTGTGAACTTCTGAGCCCCTTCCCTTACATGTTGGGTAGAAATTCTGAAACTACCTAAACTTGAGGTTCAGGGGATTAATTGATTACAACAGAAGCAATGTGCTCTAAATCCGTTTATAACCAAATAGGACTGTTTCTTTGTCTTTGGTGCTATCTTAGGTGCCTTGCCTTGTCCGTCATTACAACAGTGTCATTCTATATACTTAAACATTGTTTATGTTTTCATGAAAAGGTCAACAGATGTGATTAATTATGTAATGGTGCAGATGTTTCCCAGAGTGCTCAATGATGATGCAGGTCCATTTAAGGATCAAATAGGAGGGCATATAACCCAGTTCCACCGGGAACCTGTATCTCTCACTTTAGCCATCCTATTAGGAAGAGGAGTTGCTGCAGGAGTGGGCAAAGGAACCACTGCCCTAGTCCATGGGATGCAACAAATGCTCCAATTAGAAGCAGCAATAGACCAAAACTTAAAGACAATAAAACCTCCATCACAGCTTTACAGGAATCTTTAACCTCTCTCTCTGAAGTTGTTTAAAGAACAGGCGAGGGTTAAAACATCCTCTTCATGAGAGAAGGGGGACTATGTGCTGCATTGAGGGAAGAATGTTGTTTTTATGCTGACCATACTGGAGTTGTAAAAGAATCTATGAGTAAATTAAGAAAACGCCTTGAAGAGCGTCAACGAGAGACAGAGACCAAAAAAGTGTGGTTTGAGTCTTGGTTAACAGTCCCTCTTGTTAACTATGCTTTCATCAGCCCTGGCCAGTCCATTAATAATCCTCATATTATTGCGAACTGTGGGACCCTGTTGGCTCAACCATGTAGTTTCCTTTCTCCAAGCTCAAATTGGACAAGTTAAACTTATGGTAATCAGACAACAATATACCCCACTAGCAGAAGAATAAGTGGGGAATGAAAGGTTAATCAAATAGGTACTTTTCACTTCCTGTTTTTCTGTATGCTTAACAAAACACTGTTGAAATCTTGAGAACTGTCCCCAACTGCCAAACTGCAGAATGTACTCAGTCACCCGGTTGAAAAGCAAACCACCCACTCGCACTGACCCATCAATAAACTTCCATCGCTGCCTTCTCCAAGGAAAGTACATAAGCTCTGCTTAAGCTGTTCTCAGGGCTCTCTGCTCTATTGAAGTGAGCTCTGCGCTCCAGCATGCTGGACCCACAATAAAACCTTTGTTGTTGTATGAGACAGTCTCTTGGTGGTCTCTTCCTCCTATGCTGACCTGATCATTACAATATTTCACCACTATATTCTTATAAATATTGCAGGTTACCAATACCATTATTCATCCAGCAGAATGATTCCTAAGAAAAATCGAACAAGTTATTAATCCTAACCATATCATCTTCCCTCAATCTAACTTTACAGAACAGCAGGCACAGACTTGGTGTTACAATACAGGAATGTAGGGGATCTTTCACCTGCTGAGAACCTCAAAGGTCCATGCAGATATGATCCCTGGAGAATATGTAGGCAGCTATGAAGGACCTGAGAGAGCAAAAGTCATCTTCCATGGCAAACAACCTGGTCAGGATGAAGGTATGTGTCTGAATCAGCCTCTCTCTTCTTAATGTAGAGAAGATGGAACAAACCAGGCCTGTGTGGAGAGTTGTTCCCGGGTGCCTATGGTTGATATACCATTCTAACTTGTGAAACTGTAACAGGTAGTAGGGGCAGCCTGCATCTCATGGGACCCTTGGAAGCAACTGTTAGGACAAAGTGGTTTCCAAGGCAGTGACCTCATTCATTTCCTGAAGGAAGTGACCTCACCTCACTTCCTTGTTGATGGAACTCTTGAACTTGGGATCCAGGAAGGCAGGCACCCAGAGCCAGTCCCATTCTCAGTCCCAGTGTTCTCACTTGTTTGTATTTACCAAAGACAGAATCAGTCTTTCTTGGTACCTACTGATGTGAGGATGGCAAAATGCCAAGAGAGTTCTTAAGAGGGTCCTTTCCTGGGAAACAAGGTAGTTGCTCACTGCTGGCTCTTGACAACTTCACAGAGTTGGCTAAGGAGAACAGATCTGAGACAGGGCATGCCATTTTGATGGAACATACTATGGCCCACAAGTCAGAGGACACTCCAGATATTCTCAGAATTACTAGGGGTAAGGAGGTGTCTTTGTGGGTCTGGGTGTAGTTTTGTGATTTTCCCTTCTTCTGAGAATAGGTAGGAAAGGCGGTTTGTTTGGATTTAGTGAACCTTTTCTAGTAAGTCCTTTGACAAGGCGAGTGTTTCTATGTCTGTATATCCCACTGTGATCGTGGTTGTAGACATTAGAAAAGAGAATTCATCAATGGATGTGTCCTGTCTAGTAGAAAGCTTCCCAGCATTCATCCTGCCCAAATTATGAATGGACTGCGACTTCCCTTATCGATGGGCTACACCTGCTATTTTCCTAAGTTCCTGTTTTCTTCCTGAATTCTGGCCACTCTCCAGAATAGGCTCATGGTTTTGTGTCCAAGTTATGTACCACCTCCAAGCTCTGTGAAATGGCCATGTACTGGATAGCTGAAGGAAATCGCAAGCATCTCAGAAACCTCAGAAATCACTTGGACCAGGAAAGTCTCATTGGAGAAACCCTGATTTGTGCCTTCTGCTTACCTATTTTTCTGTTGCCCTGAATGTCAGGAAGGTCTTTGCCTCAAGCCACCCCTTTGTTAAGCCTGAAGAAAAGAGTTTTCAAATGGAATTGAATGGGCATCACCTGTGGCTCTTTGCTTAATTGCTTTGAAAAGGATGTGTCTTATTCAGAATCTTGGCCCTGCGTGAGGCTTTGGCTTAGAGTCTCAGCACCTGATGGATCTAAAGAAAGATTCCATGTGTACATCCAAAACGAAATTGGCCATAAGAGCAGTCCTTGTGGATGAAGTCTCTCGCATTCCTCTGTAAGTTTCCTGACCTCCATCAAGTGAGAATAGGGATCCTTTGGGTCAAATGAGTTCCTCAATGTCCTGCAGAGGCTAGCCAATCGGTGCTTGGGTTTTCTCATGACTCCAAGTCACATAAAGAATCTAAAACCCATAGTCAATAGGCCTCAAATTGGAGAAGTGGAGCAGTATTAATGGCAGGCCTATTTGATCACTCCTGGTTCACAGAAAGGATGTACAGGCCACCCTGAATTTAGGCAATTGAGGGGCAAGGGAGATTATTTTGGACACTATCTTTGGCTGAGCCCCCCATGGAAACCTCCAGCCAGAAGTTATGATGAGTGTCTAAATGGAAGAAGATGAGGGTCATGTGGGAGTGTTTTGATTTTAATAGTGGTCATTTGTGTGTCGGTTGGAAGAGATGACTGGGTCCACCTGGGCTTGAACTCTAATGTGATACCCTGTAGAGACTGAGTTCTGGAACTGACCTCAGGAAAGTATTGCCATGAATTTTGTTCGGATTTTAGGAGGCCAAGCATGAGATTCGCACTTGGAAACTGAGATCTAAGCCCAGGGTGGCTTTTCACAGAGCACTGGGAATCTCAGCCAGGATATCACATGATTTTATTCTGAAGGACTTGGCAGCCATAGTTGAGAGTCAAAACACACATGTACCTCACATCGTAGACCTCAATGCACCTTGCTTCTCTTTGGGAAAACTTCCCTCTGAGAGATCTCCAGAGCTTTCAGTGACATGAGCATCCTCAACATTTAATTGTTCTGAATGCACTGAAACCCACATTGCCTCCAACTTCATCCTTGAAAAATGGCTTGATAGATACCATGAATTTTTTTAAAATTTTCATGAAGAGGTGGTACTGGAGAACCTTTGAATATCTTGTTGCTGATTGTGAGTATACCAGTCACTGCCTTGATTGACAGGGTTTCAAGAAAATGGTGTAGAACCGAGAAGCCAGTATGTTGGAGCCTGGTGAGTAGTGGGCCTATAGCCGTGGTTGGCAGGTGTATGATGGAACATCTGTGGTGGGGCCATGTACATCAGCCATTGTCTTCCAAATGGCTTTTGGCTGACAAGGTGCAGCCAGCAGACCCTTATATGTAATGGCACCTTGTTATATGGAGAGGTTTCAGGGCAATGTTCAGAATCAGGTTGCTATGGTCAAAGGGCAAGCTATGAGGGATAGAACCTTGGTTGGTGCATTCTCCTGCAGACCCTGACCCACCACACGTGACAGAACTCCCTCCAGCACTGTGTTTCAGTTGACTTCCTTGTATTTCGAGAAGCAAATACCAAACTACCTGTGCAGCAGGAATAAACCCCATAAAATGTGGAGGATGACCAAATGGCTTCAGAATTCCCACGGGGATACACATAGCCGCCAGTGGCCCCAGTTTACCTACAAAGATTGAACTCAACACTGCTACCTCATGTTCATTGGAAAATATTAAACCATGTCCTCCAGGTCACATAGATGCTGACCCAGCTTTGATGGTCTCATTACAAAGGAAGCTAAAGCTCCTGACAACAACATATATTTCAAGTGCCCAAACTCAGAGGCAGTTTCTCAAGAAGTATTTAGGCCAGCAAAGCTCCATGTTTGTGGAGTGTTTACCCTGTCCCTTACTTTTGGAAAGTACTCTACCACCTCCAAGGTTTTAAACTTTTGAGCATATTCTATTCCAGATATTTATTCCTAGATTTTCTAACTCTTCACCTCTAAAGATATATTACTTGGGGCAAGGGTAATTTCAAGGCATTGTTCTGGATGAGAGTGGGAAAATTTTTGTGTAGCACATATTTGCACACACATTGGGTTCATTTTCCAATTTTCCATTTGAAATACTAAATCCCTGACACTAACCAATACCCTACCAGACTCTGACTACTAATACTCATATGATCGAGAAAAACAACCCAAACAGAATACAATTACAAGCATTTCAGAGGAGGCATGGTGTATAGTTGTACTTGCATTTTGCATTATATAAGGTAGCAGTTATTAATCTAGTCAACTTTGTGTTGAAATAGTTCTCCATGTGTTTTTTTCAATTATTTTATTTCAGTTTATTTTATTTTATTTTTTTAGTTGGTTTTTCAAACCTTACAAAGCTCTTGACATATCATATTTCATACATTAGATTCAAGTGGATTATGAACTCCCATTTTTACCCCAAATACGGATTGTAGAATCACATCGGTTACACATCCACATTTTGCATAATGCCCTATTAGTAACTTTTGTATTCTGCTACCTTTCCTATCATCTACTATCCCCCGTCCCATCCCCTCCCATATTCTCTCTCTCCCCCATCTACTGTAATTCATTTCTCTCCTTATTTATTTTCGCATTCCCCTCACAATCTCTCATATGTAATTTTGTGTAACAATGAGGGTCTCCCTCGATTACCATGCATTTTCCCTTTTCTCTCCCTTCCCCCCCAACTCAAGTCTCTGTTTAATGTTAATCTTTTCTTCATGCTCTTCCTTCCTGCTCTGTTCTCAGTTGCTCTCATTATATCAAATAAGGCATTTGGTATTTGTTTTTCAGTGATTGGCTAGCTTCACTAAGAATAATCTGCTCTAGTGCAATCCATTTCCCTGCAAATTCCATGATTTTGTCATTTTTTAGTGCTGAGTAATACTCCATGGTGTAAAAATGTCACATTTTTTTTTATCCATTCATCTATTGTAGAGCATCTGGGTTGGTTCCTCAGTCCAGCAATTGTGAATTCTGCTGCAATGAACATGGATGTCGCAGTATCCCTGTAATACGCTCTTTTAAGGTCTTCAGGGAATAGTCTGAGAAGGGCAATAGCTGGATAAAATGGTGGTTCCATTCCCGGCTCTCCCGGGATTCTCCATACTGCTTTCCAAATTGGGTGCACCAGTTTGCAGTCCCACCAGCAATGCACAAGAGTAACCTTTTCCCCACATCCTCACCAGAACTTGTTGTTGTTTGGCTTCATAATGGCTGCCAATCTTACTGGAGTGAGATGGTATCTTTGGGTGGTTTTGATTTGCATTTCTCTGACTGCTAGAGATGGTGAGAATTTTTTCATGTACTTATTGATTGATTGTATGTCCTCCTCTGAGAAGTGTCAGTTTAGGTCCTTGGTCCATTTGTTGATTTGGTTATTGGTTATCTTATTGTCTAATTTTTTGAGTTCTTCGTATACTCTGGATATTAGGTCTCTATCTGAAGTGTGAGGAGTAAAAATTTGTTCCCATGATGTAGGCTCCCTATTTACCTCTCTTATTGTTTCTCTTGCTAAGAAAAAAAAAATTCAGTTTAAGTAAGTCCCATTTGTTGATTCTTGTTATTAACTCTTGTGCTATGGGTGTCCTATTAAGGAATTTGGAGCCCGACCCAACAATATGTAAATCGGAGCCAGTTTTTCTTCTAACAGATGCAGAGTCTCTGATTTGATATCTAGCTCCTTGATACACTTTGAGTAAACTCTTGTGCATGGCGAGAGGAGGGGATTCAGTTTCATTTTGTTGCAGATGGATTTCCAGTTTTCCCAACACCATTTGTTGAAGATGCTATCCATCCTCCATTGCATGCTTTTAGCTCCTGTATCAAATATAACATAGTTGTAGCTTTGTGGATTAGTCTCTTGTGTCCTGTATTCTGTACCATTGGTCTACCCGCCTCTTTTGGTACCAGTACCATGCTGATTTTGTTACTTTTGCTCTGTAATATAGTTTGAAATCTGGTATCACTATACCGCCTGATTAACACGTCCTGCTTAGAATTGCTTTTGTATTTTGGGGTCTTTTATTTTTCCATATGAATTTCATGACTGGTTTATCTATTTCTACAAGAAATGCCATTGGGATTTTGATTGGCATTGCATTAAAACTATAGAGAACTTATGGTAATATCGCCATTTTGATGATGATAGTTCTGCCTATCCATGAACAGAGTATATATTTTCATCTTCTAAGATCTTCTTCTATTTCTCTCTTTAGTGTTCTGTACTTTTCATTGTATAAGTCTTTCACCTCTTTTGTTAAGTTGATTCCCAAGTTTTTTTTTTTTTTTTGAAGATATTGTGAATGGAGTGGTTGTCCTCATTTCCCTTTCAGAGGATTTGTCGCTGATATATAATTCTTTACTGGTCACACGGATATCTGAGTTTTGTGAGATGTTTTGAATGGACTGTTTTTCAGAAGGGTTATTTCCATTTCAGAAGATTTGTCGCTGATATACAGAAATGCCTTTGATTTATGCGTGTTGATTTTATATCCTGCTACTTTGCTGAATTCATTTATTAGTTCTAGTAATTTTTTGTAGACCCTTTTGGGTTTTCTATGTATATAATCATGTCACCAGCAAATAGTTATAATTTAAGTTCTTCTTTTCCTATTTTTATGCTTTTGATTTCTTTTGTCTGTCTAAATTGCTCTGGCAGTGTTTCGAGAACTATATTGAATAGAAGTGGTGATAGAGTGCATCCTTGTCTTGTTCCAGATTTTAGAGAGGATGCATTGAATTTTTCTCGATTCAGAAAATTAGCCTGAGGCTTAACATAGATAGCTTTTACAATGTTGAGGTAAGTTTCTGTTATCCCTAATTTTTCTAATGTTTTGAACATAAAGGGATGCTGTACTTTGTCGAATGCTTTTTCTGTGTCTATTGAGATGATCATATGGGTCTTATCTTTAAGTCTATTGATGTGGTGAATAACATTTATTGATTTTCATATATTGAAACATCTTTGCATCCGAGGGATGAAGCCTACTTGATCATAGTGCACAATTTTTTTGATGTGCTTTTGTATTCGATTTGCCAGAATTTTATTGAGGATTTTTGCATCTAGGTTCATCAGAGATATTGGTCTGAAGTTTTCTTTCATTGAGGTATCTTTGTCTGGTTTTGGAATAAGGGTGATGTTGGCCTTATAGAATGAATTTGGAAGACCTCCCTCTTTTTCTATTTCCTGAAATAACTTGAAAAGTATTGGTATTAATTCTTCTTTAAAGGTTTTGTAAAACTCCGCTGTATACTCATCCGGTCCTGGGCTTTTCTTGGTTGGTAGTCTTTTGATTGCTTCTTCTATTTCATCCATTAATATTGGTCTGTTTAAAATGTGTGTATCCTCCTGACTCAGTCTTGGCAAATCATATGTCTTAAGAAATTTATCGATGTCTTCACTATTTTCTATTTTATTGGAATATAGGTTTTAAAAAATAATTTCTAATTGTCTTCTGTATTTTGGTAGCATCTGTTGTGATATTGGCTTTTTCATCCCGTATGTTAGTAATCTGTGTTCCGTCTCCTTTTCTCTTCGTTAGCATGGCCAAGGGTCTGTCGATCTTATTTATTTTTTCGAAGAACCAAATTTTAGTTTTGTTAATTTTTTTTCTTTTTTTTTTGGTTGTTCAAAACCTTACAAAGCTCTTGCTTGACATATCATATTTTATACATTAGCATACATTAGCTTCAAGTGAGTTATGAACTCTCTTTTTAACCCCAAGTACAGATTGCATAATCACATGGGTTACACATCCACATTTTTACATAATGCCCTATTAGTTACTGTTGTATTCTGCTCCATTTCCTATCCTCTACTATCCCCCCTCCCGTCCCCTCCCATCTTCTCTCTCTACCCCATCTACTGTAATTCATTTCTCAGCTTGTTTGTTTTTCCATTCCACTCACAACCTCTTATATGTAATTTAGTATAACAATAAGGGTCTCCCTCCGTTTCCATGCAATTCCCTTTTTCTCTCCCTTTTCCTCCCACCTCATGTCTCTGTTTAATGTTAATCTTTTCTTCCTGCTCTTCCTCCCTGCTCAATTCTTGGTTGCTCTCATTATATCAAAGAAGACATTTGGTATTTGTTTTTTAGGGATTGGCTAGCTTCACTAAGCATAATCTGCTCAAGTGCCGTCCATTTCCCTGGAAATTCCATGATTTTGTCATTTTTTAGTGCTGCATAATACTCCATGGTGTATAGATGCCACATTTTTGTAATCCATTCATCCATTGAAGGACATCTGGGTTGGTTCCACAGTCTAGCTATTGTGAATTGCGCTGCTATGAACATTGATGTGGCAGTATCCCTGTAATATGCTCTTTTAATGTCTTCAGGGAATAGTCCGAGAAGAGCAATAGCTGGATCAAATGGTGGTTCCATTCCCAGCTTTCCCAGGATTCTCCATACTGCTTTCCAAATTGGCCGCACCAATTTGCAGTCCCACCAGCAATGTACAAGAGAACCCTTTTCTCCACATCCTCACCAGCACTTGTTGTTGTTTGACTTCATAATGGCTGCCAATCTTAATGGAGTGAGATGGTATCTTAGGGTGGTTTTGATTTGCATTTCTCTGACTGCTAAAGATGATGAGCATTTTTTCATGTACTTGTTGATTGATTGTATGTCCTCCTCTGAGAAGTTTCTGTTCAGGTCCTTGGCCCATTTGTTGATTGGGTTATTGGTTATCTTATTGTCTAATTTTTAATTTCTTTGTATATTCTGGATATTAGGGCTCTATCTGAAGTGTGAGGAGGTAGGACCCTTACTGGAGGAGGGGCAACATAGAGAATTTCATAGGGGGTGAGGTTACACAATGAAACAGAGGGAGTATTTCTTGCATGAAACAGTGCATAAGGCAGGAGCATAGTCCAAACTTTTATGCCGGTCTCTAAGCTTAATTTTGTTATGGTCTCTTTAATGGTTCTAATCATTCTTTCTACTTGTCCTGAACTTGGGGGTCTATAATCACAATGTAACTTCCAATTAATCCCCAGGATCCTGGCTCACCCCTGACTTACCTGGGCTACGAACACCGGTCCGTTATCAGACCCTACTACTTTAGGCAGGCCTTTTCATGGAAAAATATGTTCCAGGATCTTCTTGACAACCATTTGCACTGTTTCTTTTCTTTTTTCTTTTTTCTTTCATTTTTTTCTTGGGGAAGTCTTCAATGCATCCTGAAAATGTTTCCACAAAGACTAGGAGATATTTAAATCCATAACTTGCTGGCTTAATTTCAGTAAAGTCCACTTCCCAGAATTGTCCTGGTCTGGTTCCTCGAAGGTGCTTTCTTGCAGGAAGCTTGGAAGGGTAAACATTAACCAATTGATTGACCCGACAGGCTTTTGTTACCCATTCAGTTATTTCGTTTCATTGTGAGTTGCTTAGTGAAAAACTCTGTTCTTGATCCTTCAGGAATTAATGCAGTTTCTTTGAACCAAGGTGAGTGAGTTGATGTACATTTTCTACTGACATAGTTAGAGCCATGATTATAGGAGATTTTACTGAAGGATTTAGAAATCCCACTTGGGGGCCTTCAGGGTTAAAAGTTATTTTGTCCCAGAGTTTGGTGAGCAGATCTCTGCCCATCAATGGGGTCAGGCATTCTGGGATTAATAGAAAGGAGTGAAGGATTTTTCCTTTCCCCTGGTCCATGGTCCTCTTAGTTGTCAAATTCTGATATTTACTGCCATTAGCCCCTTGAATTAGAGACCTTTTATTTGATAGAGGGCCCAATGGGGCCTTAAGGGCTGAGTATATTGCCCCTGTATCTACTTCAAAGTTTACTGGGGTCTCCTTCACTTCAAAAGTTACCCTGAGGTCGGGGAGAGGATCTGAGCCCCGACTTTCTTAGTCATCCTCCAGATTCAAAATGTCTGGCTGGCATGACTGTCTCTTTCTAGGGCACTCTTTGGCCCAGTGTCCTTTTTCGTTATAGTAGACCCATTTATCTGAGGTGAGGGGTGGCCTCTAGTGTGGGCCCAGTTATCCCTTCCTGTCTCCATGTTTCTTAATTTCTGGCCTATTTGTTGTTATGACCAGGACCTTAGTCAATGCCTTAGTCTGTCTTTTGTTTCTTTTATCCTACCTTTGCTACCTTCTCTTCCTCAGTTTCTCCCTTATAGTATACCTTCTTGGCTTCTATGACTAAATCTCTCAAAGTCATATCTTGTAATCCATCTAAGCATTGTAACTTTCTTTTAATATCCAGGGAAGCTTGCACAATAAAGGCCATCATGACAGATGCCTTTTGATCCTCTGACTGAGGATCGAAAGTAGTATATCTCCTATATGCCTCCCTTATTCTCTCTAGAAACATAGAGAGAGTTTCATCAGGCCCTTGAATATTCTCTCTTACCTTAGCCAAATTTGTTGGTCGCCTAGCGGCCATAAAGATACCCACTATTAGAGCCTGGCGATAAGTGGACAGATGTTCTCTACCTTCAAAGGTGTTGGGGTCCCAGTTGGGTCGTTTCAAGGGAAAGCTGGCTTTGAATATGTTGGGAAGTTGTGTCAGTCACAAATCTGGTCCAAGGATATTTTTTCTAGCATCCAGGAGGATTCTCTTTTGTTCCTATCTCATGAAGGGAGTCCCTAGGTGTTGTTGGCAGTCATTTCAAGTAGGCTGGTGTGAAAAAATCAATGACTCAACCAGAACTGGGAGCCGGGTTGGGTCCTTGGTAAAAGGTGGATTGTTATTTTTCCACTTCTACAGGTCTCAAGAGGAGAAAGGCTAATACTGGTAGGCTTGTATTTTTCCCCATGGCTGTCGTCAATCATTGGCCCATAGGGATGGAGGGGGAGCAACATGGGAGTTCCAGGGTTTTCAATCATTTGCCAGCAGTGAGTTCCTTTAGCCAGGCCAGTTTTCTCCAGGGGAGGAGGGGCTGTGAGTGCCACAGGGGAGTTACCTGGAGGGCGCTGGGCTGGCTTAGCTTCCTCCAATGGGGGAGAGGCTGAGTCAGCAGCAGGGGAATCACTTCGAGTGTGTTGGGGGTTGGGGGACGAGGGCAGAGGATAAGGAGGGGGACGAGAGTCCAGTAGAGTCAAATCTTGTGACTCAGGAAGAACAGAGGGTGAAGGAGAAGGAGAAGCAGAGGGTTTGAGAGATCGTGGGGGAAGGAGTAGGAGCGGGAGCAGGGGCAAGGAAAGGCTATACCCATGAAAGAGGAGATTTGCAGAGGTCCTGCCAAGTTAAGTGATATGGCTGTTGATCCGGATGGCTATGTGGCCCTCTCTGAAAGACAATATCTCTGACTTTTTAAATTAGTGGGAAGTAGAAAGATCCTTCTAGGGGCCATCCGAATCCAAAGCTGGGCCATTCTGAGGCACAGAGAGTCTGACAGGTCCAGCGTTTTACAGAAAAAAGAAATATTCTGAGCCCTTAAGAGGACTTTGGTCCAGCGATCAAGGGTCAGGGAGAGAGGAATTGAAGTGATCTGTCCCATAATGAAAGATACACAAACAGTAAAAGCAACGACACACGACACAGACAAGAAAAGACAATAAAGACATGCAATGGACTTCCAACACTGAGACCAGGACTGAGTAGCCGACAAAATCCAATGGGCTGGCAATACTGAATCTGAAACAAAATATCACTGAGTCGAGGAGACTATTGTTTTTCGATTTTCCGAGTCCTCTGTGGCGTCCCCCAAGGACGTGGCCTGTGGCTCTGGTGACACGTCTGTCAGCCACCATCGGAGAGAACTCATGCTCTTCATCAACAGCCATTTTACAAAGCCCTAACTTGAAACGTGAAACCAGAAAGAGGCGCCCTACTTACCCCTAGAGGAGCCCGTTGGGGTCTCTCATCCGCCACTGCCAGATCTCGGTGGAACCTAAATATGTAAAGGGAGGGTGAGCGTTGGTGGAAGAGACCACCAAGACACTGTCTCATGCAAAAGCAAAGGGTTTATTGGGGATCCAGCATGCTGGGGCTCAGAGCTCATTTGAATAGAGCAGAGAACCCTGAGAACAGCTTAAGCAGAGCTTATATACTTTCCTTGAAAAGGGCAGGGAGGGAAGTTTATTGATGGGTCCGGGAGAGTGAGCGGTTTGCGTGCAAATGGGTGAGGGAGTACATTCTGCAGTTTGGCAGTTGGGGACAGCACATTCTGGAAACAAGATTAGCAAACAGTTCTCAAGATTTCAAAAGTGTTTTATTAAGCATACAGAATAACAGGATGTGACAAGTACCTATTTTATTAATATTTCACTACCGACTATACTTTGCCAGATTTTCTAATGTCTCTATTGATATCTGCTTTCCTACATATTTTTCCCAGTTCATCATTGTGACTGACTCTTCACATGTGCTGACATTTACATTCACTCTATACCCGAAACCCTATAGCTAAAGAAATTTTGGTCCAAATCCTATACTCAGTCTCCTTAATAAACCACCAACTATCTTCCTAATCCTACTGACTATCCCTTTTTGACTGGAAGTTCTCTTTCAAAATCAATCATCCAAGGTACAAGGTCCTATGCAATTGTGTATCAATTTATCTGAGACATCTGTGAAGAAAATAAATCAAAGCTAAGTATCGCAATCAAGGGCCCAATTCCCTTCTGGGCTTCAAATCTTACCTAGATTTGTGTTTTCATACTTATATTTCACCTATATATTCTTGTAAATATCGCAGGTTCCCAATACCATTTTTTATTCCGCAAAATGTTTCCTACCCCAAATTGAACATGTTATTATCCCTAACCATACACTGTTCCCTCAATCTAACTTTACAGAATAGCTGTGACAGAGTTGGTCTTCCAATACAGGAATGTAGGAAATCTTCCACCTGCTGAGAACCTCAAAGGTCCATGCAGAATGATCCCAGAAGATGTAGGCAGCTATGAAGGACCTGAGAGAGCAAAGGTCATCTTCCATGGCAAACATCCTGTACAGGATGAAGGGATGTGTCTGAACCAGCTTCTATCTTCTTAATGTAGAGAAGATGGACCAAACCAGGCAAGTTTGGAGAGCTCTGTTCAGGTGCCTATGGTTGATATAAAATTCTAACTTGTGAAAGTGTCACAGGAATTAGGGGCAGCCTCCATCTCATGGGACACTTGGAAGCAAGTGTTTGGACAAAGTCGTTGCCAAGGCAGTGACCTCATTCAGTTCCTGAAGAAAGTGAACTACCTCACTTCCTTGGTTATGGTACTCTCTGAACTTAGGATCCAGGAAGCCAGGAACCCAGTGCCAGTCCCAGTCCCAGTCCCAGTGGTCACACTTGTTTGGTTCTACCAAGGACAGAGTCAGTCTTTCTTGGTACCTACTGCGGTGAGTATTGCCAAATGCCAGGAGAGCTCTGAAGAGGGGCCTTTCCTTCGAAAGCAGGTAGTGTTTCATCACTGGCTCCTGAAAACTTCACAGGGTGGACAAGGAGACCAGATCTGAAACAAGACAGGCTATTTTGGGGGAACATAATAAGTTTCACCTGTCAGAAGACACTCCGGGTACTCACAGACCTGCTTTGGAGAAGGAGGTGCCTTTGTGGGTGTGGGTGTTAGTTTGTGGTTTTGTCTCATGTTCTGAGAATAGGTAGGAAAGGTGGTTTGTTTGGTTTAAAATGGACTGTTTCTTATAGGTCGTTTGACAAGGCGAGTGTTTCTATGTCTAGTATCCCACTGTGTCCATGGTTGTAGGCATTAAAAAATAAAATGCATCAATGGATGTATCCTGTCTAGAAGAAAGCTTCCCAGCATTCATCCTACCCAATTGATGAATGGACTGTGGCTTGCCTTATGAATGGGCAACACCAACTATCTTCCTAAGCTCCTGTTTTCTTCCTGAATTCTGGACACTCTCCAGAATAGGCTCATGGTTTTGTGTCCAAGATATGTACCACCTCCAATCTCTGTGACATGCCCATGTACTCAATAGCTGAAGGGAATCGTAGCATCTCAGAAAACTCAGATATCAGTGTGACCAGGAAAGTCTCAGTGGAGAAACCCTGATTTGGGCCTTTTGCTTACCTATTGTTCTGTTGCCCTAAATGTCAGGAAAGTCTTTGACTCAGGCCACCCCTTTGTGAAGCCTGAAGAAAACAGTTTTCAAATGGAAATGAATGGGCATCACCTGTGGCTCTTTGCTTAATTGCTTGGAAAGGGATGTGTCTGAATCAGCCCATTGGCCCTGTGTAAGTCTGTTGCTTAGATTCTCAGCACCTGATGGATCTACAGAAAGATCCCATGTGAAATTCCAAAACCAAAATGGCCAAAAGAAGAGTCAATTTGGATGAAGTCTCTTGCCTTCCTCTGTAAGGTCCTGACCTCTATCAAGTTAGAATAGATATCCTTTGGGTCAAATAAGTTCTTCCAAGCCCTGCAGAGGCTAGGGTATAGGTGCTTGGATTTTCTCATGACTCCAATTCACACAAAGAATCTATACCCGACAGTCAGTAAGCCTCAAAATGGAGAAGCAGAGCAGTATTATGGGCAGGCCTATTTGATCACTCTTGGTCTCAGGAAGGGTGTCCAGGCAACCCTGACTTTAGGCAAATGAGGCACAAGGAAGCTAATTTTGGACACTGTCTTGGGCTGCGCCCCTCATGGAAACCTCCAGCCAGAGGTTATTATGAGTGTCTATATGGCAGAAGATGAGGGTCATGTGGGATCTTTTTGGTTTCAATTGTGGTCATTTGTGTGGTGGTTGGAAAAGAGATGACTGGGTCCACCTGGGTTTGAACTCTGGTGTGATCCCCTTAGAGACTGAGTTCTGGAAATGACCTCAGAGAAGAGTTGCCATGAATTTTGTTGGGATTTTACGAGGCCACTCCTGACAGTCGCCCTTGGAAACTGATATCTAGGCCCACGGTTGCTTTCCACAGATCACTGGGAATCTCAGCCAGGATATCACATGTTTTATTCTGAAAGACTTGGCAGTCATTGTTGAGAGTCAAAACACACATGAACCTTACATTGTAGACCTCAATGGGCCTGGCTTCGTGTGAAATTTTGGCCACTCTTTGCAAAGAATTGGCTGTGAGAGTTCTCCAGAACTTTCATTGAAATGAGCTTCCTCACTATTTAATGGTTCCTAAATGAATTGAAACCCACAATGCCTCCAACTTAATCCTTGAAAATTGGCTAGATAAATACCATGAAATTATTGACATTCCCATTACTAGGTGGCACTGGAGAAGTTTTTGATGTCCTGTGTCTGATCATGAGTGTACCAGACAGTGCCTTGATTGACTTGGTTTCATGAAAATGGTGTAGAACAGAAATACCAGTAAGTTGGAGCTTACTGAATAGTGGAACTAGAGAGGTGGTGTGCAGGTGTGTGATAAAACATCTGTGTTGTGACCATGTGGATCTGACATTGGCTTGCAAATGTCTTGTGACTGACATGGTGCATCCAGCAGAATTTATATGTCTGAAACCTCTCCATATAAAGGCATCTTTTTATATGGAGATTTTCAAGGCAATGTTCAGAATCAGTTTGTTATGGTCAAGGGGGAAATCTATGTGGGATTGAATCCTGGTTGGTACATTCTCCTGCAGACCCTGACCCACCACACGTGACAGAACTCCCCCCAGCACTGGGTCCCAGTTGAACTCATTGTATTTTGTGAAGCAAATACCAAACTCCCAGTGCAAGAAACAACACGAAAAGTGGGGGATGACCAAATGGCTTCAAAGTTCACACAGGGAGACACTTATCCTTAAGCGGCCACAGTTTACCTACAAAGAGTGAATTCAGCACTGCTGCCTCATGTCCTTTGGAAAATAAGAAACCATGTCCTCCAGGTCACATAGATGCAGACACAGCTTTGATGCTCTCAATAGAAAGAAAGCTAAAGCTCCTGATAACAACATATATTTCAAGTGCCTAACCTCAGAGGCAGTTTCTTAAAGAGTCTTTAGGCCGGCAGAGCTCCATGTTTGTGGAGTGTTTACCTGTTAGACCAGGACGCTAGAAAAAACCACTGACTCCAATTAAAATCAAATTAAAGCAAGCTTATTATTTCCACTGTTCGGGCTGCATCTCCCTCCCAAAATGGTGGTAACAATACAGCAACCCCACTTTTCCTACAGCCCAGCTTTATAGCCCAGAAAGTTACACAAAACGGGGGTTACAGATAACAGATCTCTGACAAGCATCACACTAATGGTAGTTTAGATTTTTTTTGCTGTCCCCAACATTAGAATTTATGAGGACCATTAGAGCCTCAGAGAGGCTCGTTTTCTGGCCAGGGAAGGCCAATATTTATGAGGTGTCACTAACGTTTCAGAGAGGGTTGATATCTGGTCAGAGAGCAAGGAATGGGTGAGTTCAAGGCACTGGCTGGCATTCCAAGCAGGTTCAGAATTTCAGTAATTTATAGTTAAGCCAAAACTATCTTTTCATGGCTTTGTGGCAAGATGGCTACCAATTTTAATAAAAGATCAGGTTGGGTCTATCATTCCCCCCTTTTCTAATGTGTCCCTTTCAAATCTTTGATAGGGTAGGGGAAGACCACTGAGGAAATTTTAATCATTCAGGTAACAGTCTCCAAATTTTTAGAACTCACCAAAAACTGAATTCCTGATTGTACCTGACTTAATTATTTACTTATATTGATAGTCTATTTATTTTTGGCTTCATTGTTGTAAGAAGAGAGGCATCACACATTTTGGCTTCTTCTGAGCTGAGAGAGGGTGATGTGAGGGGGCATGGCATGAGGGACATGAGTTGCCTTTTGGAATTCAGTTAAAGGACATGAGTTGCCTTTTAGAAGTCAGTTTGTTTTGAAATCTGGTTGGGAAAGAACAGGTTGTAAAGGCATCTGAGGATGGATTCTTCTATGACAGAAACAAAAACCATGAGTACTGAATAAATGTTGCAGCAGCTGGAACATGTGACACTATAGAAGTTCCCTCACCAGTCTTTAATATCCCCAGTTATCAGGACTGTCAACTTAATATTTAACTTTTAGTGTTACAGTTATCCTTCCCCATAAGTTACAGTTTAATAATTTATTGTCACTGATCTTGCAAAATCCTTTTACTAGTATTATCTCTGTGTCTAATAGAGAAACTTTTAATTCTGTTACTCAGGGCTGGATAATCGTACTAGCAAACACCAAGCCTACCTGTGTAGGTTAGGAATATCTGTAGGCCTTAAACTAAAAACTTCTGCCTCTGGAAGCTCCTCTTGATAGTCTCTTTTTATGGTTATCAGGCATTCTTGTCTGAGAATCCTTCTTTGTAACCTCCAGTCTTACTTATTTTGGGAGGCTAACATAAAGTGTATACCTTAAAATATTATTATTATTATTATTTAAAATGCACAGGAATGGCTGTATTTTGGTATTTACTGTCTTTGCTAAGTGTTTAAGATGAAGCAGTCAAACTGACTTTTGTTTCTATCTATTGTTAACAGTCAGCTTAGCTTTTATGGGAGTCATTTCTGGGGAATCTTGATAGCAGCTTCTCAGTTCTGCTAGTGTCATTTGCGCTAGGTGGGTCCAGGTCTTGCTTGACCATGTGGCTTCCCTCGGAAGCATCAGGGATGTCTCCCTTCTCTGATGACTCTCCTCTTCATAACAAATGCACTGATTGGCTTTCTGTTCTCCAGTGGTCTCTTTTATCTCCCTGATCAGGAGGTTATGTGGCTCAGAGTTGCAAAGCTCTTTAGAGAAGTACCCTGTTCCCTGAATTTAGACTGACTCAGAGGGCAAGAGCCAAATATTGGTTTTCTTGGACCTTTCATTTAACTTTAATTTTAAATCCTAATCTTAAACATCCAACAAATAAATTTTAACAGCCTTACATTAAGAGTACTGGGCTTTAATGTCTATAACTTTATAATTATTTATTTTTTTAAATAAATTGGGATCTGTATTATTCTGTCTGTATTGTAGGTGATGACTTATTATCTTGAATAGACCCACGTTGTGTTCTTAAAGCAACACATTTGTAAAACAATAACAGGGAATATTTAGATCACTTATAAGAAAATTTCAAAATAAAATTAACAAAAGTAAAAATACTTAGTTCGTGTAATACCTACCCTAAATTTTTTGGGTGAGTTATACATTATATCCCCTGTTTGAGATCCTAGTAAACTTGACAGAAAAAAAAAAAACAGCTTTTGAACATAACTTTAAATGAAATAAAATCCGACCTATTACTTTTGTAGTTATCCTAATATGTAGTAAGTTGGGACACAGAGCCTTATCTCAGGTAAGGCAGGGCTCTTTATAAATCTCAAGCATTTTAGTTCTAAAGCAGAAATTTGTTTTTTTAAATATCATTTTACAAAGTTTACATAAATTGTTTGAGGTCACATGAACATTAGCTAACATGATATGATATCACATTTAAAACGTGAATTAAAGAAAGTCTGAATGTTCTTAACCTTTACATAGATTAGGCTCTCATTAAATTAAAAATATATTTAAATTGTTCCCAATGTAAAAAGTAACATAAAACTTTACATGTCTTATTGATAACAGGTAAATGAATGCCCAATATATATTTTTACCATACAACTTCAGAATAGCAGCTTGATATAATGCTCTTTTAAGTTTCTACCTTACAGACTTGTATACCTGGAAGATATAAGCACATTAATAGCATCACAATTACATGGATGTTTCTACATTATCCCAGTTAAGCTTTTAAAGAAATGGCAGTACATTGCTCTAAAACAACAGTTCTTATTTAATCATTTGTTTAATTTTTATGGTTGCTTGCTCTAGAAAAAATAAAACTTAATAAACACAATGTTATTGGTAAACTTATGTTTTAAGAAATTTTTGTCTCTTTAACACATGACTGATTTTTACAATCTTATACATACTTTAGTACAAACTTATACAGACCTTAGTTAATCAATCAGATATCTAACAAAAGTACTCATGAATGAGTAATCCCATATCATATTCACTTTACTAATTTATCAAAATATTAGACAAATGTATTGAACAGTGTAAACCATTTTTTTTTGGTTGAAGGAAACGTCCTAGAACCAAGTCATATTAGATATTTTATAGACATTAATATTTTATTAGATTTTTGAACACCTAGAAAAACTCTTAAGCTTAAATTTAAAGACATTTATTTTTATCTGTTTTTCAAATTTCAATTTAACCATTTAAATGACGTGAATTGAAGATCTTTGGACCCACTTTTTAAAATTTGTTTTTATGAGCGCTCCTTTTATATGTTAATTTGTGTATCACATGTATGATATACGGAGATATGTATATATAGACATACAACACATAACAAAAGTGTGCACACATAATAATAGTAAAGGCCTTGTAGCTTTTCACAGGTGAAATCTCCATTGCAATGTTTCAAAAACTCCACAGTTGGTCAAAGATAGATCTGATCAGAAAAACCTAGGTCTGCAGGATCAAAATCATGAGCTCAAAAAAAAAAAAAAAACTCAGAATCTAAGGAAAATAGTATGAGTCCTAGAAAAAATGACTGGTCAGTAATTTGTAAATACCATATCATTTACATTTTTTCTTCCTTAGGCCCCAGATCAGTCTGCTAATGAGCTTGCAGGCTTCTTTCATTTGCATTTCAATCTAAGTCCTGTCTGAGGTCTGGAAGGAGACGGAAAAAACTGCTATTCTGAGCAGACATCTCAGGCCTAAGTCATTTTAACCATAATTTTCAGGTTAGGATGTTGAAAATTATAATACATGTTTAAGATACAACTCACAAAACTTTATATCTTTACATCTTTTTTTATCAACAGAAACCATATTATGATTTACTATCCTTGTCCAAATTAATGCACTGATACACACAGTGATATTTTCTCAGGCTACCCAATTCAAAATTGGTGAAAAAAAAAGCCTGAATGATTGGGAAGTTACTTGCCAACTTGGAAGTAGAGTTCTTTAGTTTTCCATCCTAAGTATTAAAGTTCTCTGGAATGAATTATCTGAAATCATAAACTAAACAATTACCTAATCCCGACTTTTAACTGCAAGATTGTGCAATGCTTCAAAAACCCATTCAGATACCAGATTGTTACAATAGAACAACACAATTTAGACACACATTCAGCTAAGATCATTCCCAAGAAACAATTTATAATATCAACACATTATTGTACATATCTTAAAGGGCCAGAAACAAAGACACAAGACAGACAGAAAAGAGCTCCAGACTATGGCTGACAGAAAGAAGCCTTTAAAACAGAGCAGATAAGAGAAAAATCTCCTACACCAATGGCAATATAGATGTCCCCACAAGGGAACCAGATGTTTTCACAGAGGGGCAACCTGAAATGTAAAATCAAGGGTCTACATGGTGACTTTACTGCATATAGTGTCCCCTTTTTCTTTTTCTCTTTTTTAAGAAGACAGAGGTGGCATAATCCTTACAGTTCAGGTAAGGAAGGAGGGAATTCCCTGAAGCAACAGGGCTTTGGCAGCTGCTGCGAGTCCCTCAGTCCCTTCTTTTACTTACAGGATTAGCTTCTCTGGTTCGGTTCCACCCCAGGCAGGATCCATCTCCTAACATTTCAGTAGTCAGGTCTCAATAAGGTCCAGGGCGGAGAGGGAGGTGGTATATCAAAATTTGTAACTTAAAGTTCGGTTCCTGACCTTGAAGCCAATTAATGCCAATTTAATAATGAGGGCAGTGTTTGGAGAAAAAGAAAAATGGGGTTTTATTGCTTTGCTAACAAAGGAGAAACACAGGGGACTCTTACCAAAGTTTGTGACTCTCCTGATCTGCAGGGACAAGGGGTTTTAAAGTAGTTTCACTTGTTAACCTGGGAGATACTCAGTTCTTAGATCCCCAGCAGGCATTGCCCTCTGCAGTGGGTGTGCTCCAGTCAGCCAGCTAGGGGCTTCTCTCATCCTGCTTAACCAAGGGTGGTAAAGTTCATTGCAGTTCCTTTAAGCACAGTCCAAATGGGTGTCAGGCTTACTTGCTTTATTACCCATTTCCACATCCAATATCCTTAAGTTTTTACCACAGAAATCACACAACAAAATGCACAAAAACGAACAAACAAACAACAACAAAAAAAACCATATAGAACACAGAACAACACACACACACACACACACACAAAAAAAAAAAATCAGAAACCCTGCACCGAAACAGAAAATCTGAGGAGCAATGCAATGTATTGGTAACGCTCAGGGGTACAAGTGCGTGTGTGCCCGTCGGCACCTCTCTATCCTTCCAGAGCAATTCCCTACAGAACAGAACAGAGGAAAGAACGATTCTCCTTACTGTCCCGGACAGGAGTATATGTGAGCCTCCCGAGGCCACCTCTCTGTCATCAGAATAGATCTCCCTTAACTGAATATTACATGTTATAAAGGCAGCACTTAGATATGGAGACGTCCTCCACCAGGTGCTTCCTAACAGTTTTAGTTCGGTGGTTCACTGTAGTGCTCCCCGGACCAAAGGCTCACTCCAAGGTCTTGGAACTTGGCTCTCCAGACTGGAGCCCTAGAGGGAAGGCCAGCTTCAGAATTTCCAGCAGTCTGGTGTTGTGATATGCTTGGGCAGGGTCATCTCGCTGGGAAACGACAAAATGTTAGACCAGGACACAAAACCACACACTCCAATTAAAATCAAATTAATGCAAGCTAATTATTTCAACTGGCCGCGCTGTCTCCCTTCCAAAATGGCAGGAACAAGACAGCAACCCCACCTTTCTTAGAGCCCAGCTTTATATTCCAGGAAGTTACACACAAGGGGTTTTACAGATACCAGAACTTTGACAAGCATCACACTAATGGTAGTTTACATTTTTTTTCTGGCCCCAACATCAGAAATTATGAGGACCATTAGAGCCTCAGAGAGGGTCGTTGTCTGGCCAGAGAAGTGCAATATTTATGAGGTGTCACTAAAGTTTCAGAGAAGGCTGCTATCTGGTCACAGAACCAGGCATGGGTGAGTTCAAGGCACAGGCAGGCATTCCAAGCAGGTTCAAATTTTACAGTAATTTATAGTGAAGCCAAAATTATCTTTTCATGTCTTTGTGGCAAGATGACTCCCAAATTTAATAAAAGATAAGGTTGGATCTATCAACCCTGTCCCTTACTTTTGGAAACTCCATTACCACCTACAAGGTGGTGAACTCCTTAGAATTTTCCATTCCAGATAAGTATTCACTGATTTTCTAACTCTTCTCCTCTAATTGTGTCTTACTTAGAGTGAAGGTAATGTCAAGGCATTGTTCTGGATGAGAGTGGGAAGATTTTTGTGTACCACATATTTGCATACACATTGGATTCATTATCTAATTTTCCATTCGAAATACTGAATCCCTGACACTAACCCATACCCTACTAGACTCTGAATACTAATGATAATATGATGGAGAAAAATAACCTAAACAGAATAGAAATACAAGCAGTTCAGAGGAGGCATGGTGTTTAGTTGGATTTGCCTTTTGCATGATAAAGGAATGGTGTAAAAAATCTAATCAATTTTTTATTGAAATAGTTCTCCATGTGTTTTTATACTTAACAAATATGTGAATTCCTGTCTCCCTTTCTCTGTAGCCTATTCAGCACATGTATTTCTATATGCACATATAGAATCCTACATGTTATCACACGTATAGTTTTGTGATTTGGCTGATTAAACGCTGTTGGAACTGAAAATTCAAACTATGGGTAAGCTTCCTAGTAGAACAACATTATACATAAAACCATGTTCAGTAAAATAAATATTTTTGCATCTGTGGATGATATATATTTCACGATGAATTTTGATTGGCATATATATTGCTACTTTTTAATGTCTGTGTGTGTATGTGTGTGTGTATGTGTCCAGATTTTTTAAAATAAAATATATGTGTCTTATTATACACTCCCTAAATTCATTGATATGGATGTATGTGGTTTTATAATCAACTTTTCACAAGTTTATTCTCTTAAATAATCATCCACCTGAAATACATATTTGTTTCCTAGTATTGAAAACTAACTTCAGTGAATGGTGCATTCAAATCCTAATCTTTCTACAGTAATCGACCCAGTTTAACATCAATGCAAGTAGATTCCTATGGGTCATGATAAGTATTTTGACATTCATTTTTTCACAATACTGGTACGTTACTATTTCTTCAGTTTATGCACATCATTGGATATATATTTCATCCACAAGTTCGCAAAATTATAGGCATTTGTTTCACTTTCAATCACTTCCTGCTTCAGAACACATGTATTCCTCCATGTTTCTTGACTGGTCTTTTCATGAGACTCCTTTCCAACACATTATTTTCTATTTCCATAATCACATTGAAGCAAAACTCACACATTGTTCATGATAAACCATAACCCTAATATTACCATTAGATGTATGACTGGTTGGAATGAATGATTGTATATCAATATAAGATTTCTTATATATTTTCAGATATCAATTCAATCCATCATTTAAAGTGGAACCAGTAATATTATTTATTCAGAGTATGGTCTATTCATACTTTATGTCTAATAAAGTATGAATAGACCATAATAAACACAGGGTACACCTCTTTGTAAACCCATTATAATTTATACGTTTTCAAAATATTGCTCCCAGAAATGTTGGACGAAATACTCATGTCACCTGATCAACATATACATTTTATCACAGTAATATTCTGGACACAAAGTGCAAAGGTCACACTTCTGATTGTACCAAACCCTAAATGGAAAGTGAACATGGATTACTAAAAACATCCATGTCCATGTTGCCGAATGCTCTAAAAAGTCATTCCTATTTTTGACAACATATTGGTTTCTTCATAAGATAATATATTCAAACTCAACCCTGTTGAAAATATCTAATCCAATATCTCAATTTATACTTTGCCTGATTTCATAATGTCTCTATTGATGTCTGCTTTCCTACATATTTTCCCCTTTCATCATTATGACTGACACTTCACATGAGCTGACATTTACATTCACTATCTAACCAAAACCCTATTGCTAAAGAACTTTTGTTCCAAATCCTATACTCACTCTTCTTTCTAAACCTATAGACTATCTTCGTATTTCTACCGAGTCTCCCTGTTTGATTTGATGTTATCTTCGACATTCAATCATCCAAGGTACAAGGTCCTATGCCATTGTATATCGATTTATCTGAGACATTGGTGCAGAATAATTCAAAGATAGGTATTCCAATCAAGGGGCCAATGCCCTTCTGGGCTTCAAATATTACTTAGGTTTCTGTTTTCATACATATATTTCACTTCTATATTCTTATAAATATCGCAGGTTCCCAATACCATAATTGATCCAGCAGAATGATTCCTAATCCAAATCGAACATGTTATTAACCCTAAGCATACACTGTTCCCTCAATCTAACTTTACAGAAGAGCAGGGACAGAGTTGGTCTTAAAATAGAGGAAGATAGGGAATCTTCCACCTGCTGAGAAACTCAAAGATCCATGCAGAAATTATCTCTGGAGAAGATGTAGGCAGCTATTAAGGTCGTGAGAAAGCAAAAGCAATCCTCCATGGCAAACAACCTGGTAAGAATGAAAGTTTGTGTCTGAAT
Source organism: Callospermophilus lateralis (assembly GCF_048772815.1). Classification (NCBI taxonomy): domain Eukaryota; kingdom Metazoa; phylum Chordata; class Mammalia; order Rodentia; family Sciuridae; genus Callospermophilus; species Callospermophilus lateralis. The sequence goes on along the minus strand of NC_135320.1, from coordinate 1,334,662 downwards.
CAGCCTCTCTCTGCTTAATGTAGAGAAAATGGACCAAACCAGGCATGTGTGGAGAGATGTTCCCGGGTGATTATGGTTTATGTACATTTCTATCTTGTGAAAGTGTCAGAGGAAGTAGGGGCAGCCTCCATCTCATGAGACCCTTGGAAGCAGCTGTTAGGACAAAGTGGTTGCAAAGGCAGTGACCTCATTCAGTTCCTGAAGAAAGTGACCTCACCTCACTTCCTTAGTTATGGAACCCTCTGAAATTTGAATCCAGGAAGACAGGCACCCAGAGCCAATCCCAGTCCCAGTCCCAGTAGTTTTACTTGTTTGGATTTAACAATGAGAGAGTCATTCTTTCTTGCTAACTACTGCTGTGAGGATGGCAAAATGCCTGGAAAACTCTGAAGAGGGGGCTTTCCTGAAAAAGCAGGTAGTGGTTCACCGCTGGGTCCTGACAACTTCACAGTGTTGGACAAGGAGACCAGATCTGAGACAGGACAGGCCATTTTGGGGGAACGTAGTATGGCCCACCAGTCAGAGGACACTTCGGATAGTCCCAGACCTAATTGGGGAAGGAGGTGCCTTTGTGGGTGTGGATGTGAGTTTGTGGTTTTGTCTCATGTTCTGAAAATAGGTAGGAAAGTCAGTTTGTTTAGTTTGGAGTGGACAGTTTCTAGTAATTCTTTTGAAAAGGCGAGTGTTTCTATGTCTGTGTATCTCACTTTGTCCGTGGTTGTAGACATTAGAAAAGAGAATGCATCAATGGATATGTCCTGTCTAGTAGAAAGCTTCCCAGCATTCATCCTGCACATTTTATTAATGGATGGTGGCTTGCCTGATTGATGGGCAACATCTGCTATCTTCCTAAGTTGCTGTTTTCTTCCTGAATTCTGTCCACTCTCCTGAATAGGCTCATGGATTTGTGTAAAAGATATATACCACTTCCAAGCTCTGTGACAAGGCCATATACTGGATAGCTGAAGGGAATTATGAGCATCTCAGAAAACTCAGATATCAGTGTGACCAGGAATGTCTCAGTGGAGAAAGCCTGGTTTTGGCCTTTTGCTTACCTATTTTTCTGTTGCCCTGAACGTCAAGAATGTCTTTGCCTCTGCCCCACACCTTGGGAAGCCTGAAGAAATCAGTTTTCAAACGGAAATAAAAAGGGCATCACCTGTGTCTCTTTGTTTAATTGCTTTGGAAAGGGATGTGTCTGAATCAGCCTCTTGACCCTGTGTGAGCCTGTGGCTTAGATTCTCAATACCTAATGGATCTAAACAAAGATCCCATGTGTGCATCCAAAATCAAAATGGCCAAAAATCAGTCATTGTGGATGAAGTCTCTCACATTCCTCTGTAAGGTTAGAGACTTCCAACAAGTGAGAAGAGTGATCCATTGGGTCAAATAAGTTCTTCAAAGCCCTGCAGATGCTAGCCCATAGATTCTTGGGTTTTCTTATGAATCCAATTCAAATAAAGAATATAAACCCCACAGTCAGTAGGCCTCAAATTGGAGAATTGGAGCAGTATTAACGGCAGGCCTATTTGATCACTCCTAATTCACGGGAAGGGTGTACAGGCCACCGTGACTTTAGGGAAATGAGGGGAAAGGGAGATTATTTTGGACACTGTCTTGTGCTGCGCCTCTCATGGAATCCTCGAGCCAGAAGTTATGATGAGTGTCTTTATGGAAGAAGATGAGGGCCATGTGGGAGTGTTTTGATTTTAATTGTGGTCATTTGTGTGGTGGTTGGAAGAGATGACTGGGTCCACCAGGGCTTCAACTCTGGTTTGATTCCCCTTAGAGATTGAGTTCTGGAACTGACATCAGAGAAGTATTTTTAGGGATTGTGTTGGAATTTTAGGAGGCCATGCTTGAGAGTCGCCCTTGGAAAATGAGATCTTGGCCCAGGTTGTCTTTCTACAGAGCACTGGGAATCTCAGCCAGGATATCACATGATTTTATTCTGAAAGAATTGGCAGCCATAGATGAGAGTCAAACCACACATGGACCTCACATTGTAGACCTCAATGGGCATGGCTTCTTGTGACTTTTGGCCACTCTTTGTGATTTACCATGTTCAGTAAACTGAATATTTTTGTATCTGTGGACGATATATATTTCATGCAGAATTACGATTGGCATATATATAGCTACATTTTAATGTCTGTGTGTGTGTGTGTGTGTGTGTGTATATATATATATAATATATATATATATATATATATATATATATATATATATATATATATATATATATATATATACTCTCCAGATTTTTCAAAATATGAAACATATGGGTCTTAATGTACACTCCCTAAATTCATCCATATTCTTGTATGTGGCTTTATAAACAACTTTTCCCAAGATTATTCTAAGAAATATTCATCAACCTGAAATACATATTTCTTTCCTAGTACTCACAACTAATTTCAGTGAATGGTGAATACAAATCCTAATATTTCTAAAGTAAATGACCCTGTTTAACATTAATGCAAGTAGATTCTTATGGGACATGATGTGTATTTTGACGTTCATTTTTATTCAACACTGGTATATTACTATTTCTTCAGTTTATGCACATCACAGGATATATATTTCATCCACAAGTTAGCAAATTTATAGGCATTTGTTTCACTTTCAATCACTTCCTGCTTCAGAACACATGTATTCCTCCATGTTTCTTGACTGGTCTTTTCATGAGACTCCTTTCCAACACATTATTTTCTATTTCCATAATTAATTTTAAAGCAAAACTCTCACACACTTCATGATAAACCATAACCCTAATATTAACATTAGATATATAACTGGTTGGAATGAATGATTTTATGAAAATATATGATTTCTCATATATTTTCAGATATCAATTCAATCCATTATTTAAAGTGGAACCAGTTATATTATTTATTCACAGTTTGGTCTATTCATGCATTATCTCTATATACATAGACACAGGGTACACTCCTTTGTACCCGAATACTAATTTATAAGTCTTGAAATATCGCTCCCAGAAATAGTGGAAGAAATACTCATGTTACCTGATGTACATATACTTTTAATCACAGTAATATTCTGGACACAAAATGCAAAGGTCAAACTTATGATTGTACCAAAGCATAAATGGAAAGTGAATATGGATTAGTAAAAACATCTATGTCAGGGTTACCTCATGTTTTTAAATGTCATTCCTATTGGTGACTACATATTTGTTTTTTCCTAAGATTATACATTCAATCTCAATACTGTTAAAAATGTCTAATTCTATCACTCACTTTATATTTGCCTGATTTCATAATGCCTCTATTGATATCTGCTTTCCTACATATTTAACTCAGTTCATCATTGTGACTACCTGTTCACATGTGCAGATATTTACCTTCACTCTCTAACCAAGACCGTATTGCTAAACAACTTTTGGTCCAAATTATATACTCACTCTTCTACCTAAACATACTGACTATCTTCCTAATCTTAAGGACTATCCCTGTTTCAGTGGATGTTCTCTTCTACAATCAATCATCCAAGGTACAAGGTCCTATGCCATTCTATATAGATTTATCTGAGACAAGTGTGCATAATGTAATTCAAAGCTAAGTATCTCAATCAAGGGCCCGTTGCCCTTCTGACCTTCAAATCTTACCCAGATTTCTGTTTTCATACTTATATTTCACCTCTATATTCTTATAAATATCGCAGGTTCCCAATACCACTAATCATCCTGCAGAATGATTTCTAACCCAAATCAAACATGTTTTTAAACCTAACCATACACTGTTCCCTCAATATGACTTTACAGTAGAGCAGGGAAAGAGTTGGTCTTACAATACAGGAATGTAGGGGAATTTCCACCTGCTGAGAACCTCAAAGGTCCATGCAGAAATGATACCTGGAGAAGGTGTAGGCAGGTATGAAGAACCTGAGTGAGCAAAAGTCATATTCCATGGCAAACAACCTGGTCAGGATGAAGGGTTGTGTCTGAATCAGCCGCTCTCTTCTTAATGTAGAGAAATTGGACCAAACCAGGCTTGTGTGGAGAGCTGCTCCTGGGTGCATATGGTTGATATGCCATACTAACTTCTGAAAGTGTCACAGGAAGTAGGGGTAGCCTCCTTCTCATTGCGACCCTTGGAAGCATCTGTTAGGACAAAGTGGATGCCAAGGCAGTGACGTCATTCAATTCCTGAAGAAAGTAACCTCAACTAACTTCCTTGGTGATGGAACTCTCTGAACTTGGGATCCAGGAATCCAGGCACCCATTGCCAGTCCCATTCCCAGTCCCAGTGGTCTCACTTGTTTGGATTTACCAAGGACAGAGTCAGTCTTGGTATCTACTGATGTGAAGATGGACAAATGTCATTAAAGCTCTGAAGAGGGGCCTTTTCTGTAAAAACATGTAGTGTCTCATTGCTGGCTCCTGCCAACTCCACAGAATTGGCCAAGGAGACCAGATCTGACACAGGACAGGCAATTTTGGGGGAACATAGTATGGCCCACCAGTAAGAGGACATTTCAGATAGTCACAGATGTACTTGGGGGAAGGAGGTGCCTTTGTGGGTGTGGGTGTGGGTTTGTGGTTTTGTCTCATGTTCTGAGAATAGGTAGGAAAGTCGGTTTGTATGGTTTGGAGTGAACTGTTTCTAGTAAGTCGTTTGACAATGCGAGTGTTTCTAAGTCTGTTTATCCCACTGTGTCCGTGGTTGTAGATATTAGATAAAAGAATGCATCAATGGGTATGTCCTGTCTAGAAGAAAGCTTCCCAGACTTCATCTTGCCCAATTTAAGAATGGACTGCGCTTGACTCGTGAATGGGCAACACCTACTATCTTACTTAGTTCCTGTTTTCTTCCTGAATTCTGGCCACTCTCCAGAATAGGCTCATGGATTTTTGTCGAAGATATGTACCACCTCCAAGCTCTGTGACATGTCCATTTACTGGATAGCTGAAGGGAATGGGAGCATTTTAGAAAACTCAGATATAAGTGTGACCAAGAATATCTCAGGGGAGAAACCTTGCCTTGGGCCTTTGCTTACCTATTGTTCTGTTGCCCCGAACGTCAGGAATGTCTTTGCCTCTGCCCCACACTTTGGGAAGCCTGAAGAAATCAGTTTTCAAACGGAAATAAAAGGGCATCACCTGTGACTCTTTGCTTAATTGCTTTGGAAAGGGATGTGTCTGAATCAGCCTCTTGGCCCTGTGTAAGGCGATGACTTAGATCCTCACCACCTGATGGATCTAAAGAAAGATCCCATGTGTGCATCCAGAACCAAAATGGCCAAAAGAGCAGTCAATGTGGATGAAGTCTCTCGCCTTCCACTGTAGGGTTCCTTAATTCCATCAAGTGAGAATAGGGATCTTTTGGGTCAAATGAGTTCTTCAAAGCCCTGCAGAGGCTAGGCCATAGGTGCTTGGTTTTTTCATGACTCAAATTCACTTAAAGAATCTAAACCCCACAGTCAGTAGACCTCAAGTTGGAGAAGCAGAGAAGTATTAACAACAGGCCTATTTGATCACTCCTGGCTCACAGGAAGGATGTCCAGACCACCCTAACTTTAGGCAAATGAGGGGCAAGTGAGGTCATTTTGGACACTGTCTTGGGCTGCACCACTCATGGAAACCTCCAGCCAGAGGTTATGATGAGTGTCTATATGGAAGAAGATTAGTGCCATGTGGGGTGTTTTGGTTTTAATTGTGGTCATTTGTGTGGCTTTTGGAAGAGATAACTGGGTCCAACTTTGCTTGAACTCTGGTGTTATTCCACTTAGAGACTGTGTTCTGGAACTGACCTCAGAGAAGGTTAAAGGTCCTATGCCATTGTATATCGATATTTCTGGGACATTTGTGCAGAACATAATTCAATGATAAGTATACCAATCAAGGGCCCAATGAACTTCTGGGCTTCAAATCTTACCTAGATTTCTGTTTTCATACTTATATTGAAAGGTTAATAAAATAGCTACTTGTCACTTGCTGTTTTTCTGTATGATTAAGAAAACACTGTTGAAATCTTGAGAACTGTTTGCTATTCTTGGTCGCAGAATGTGTTGTCCCCAACTGCCAAACTGCAGAATGTACTCCGTCACCCATTTGCACGCAAACCGCCCACTCACCCTGACCCATAAATAAACTTCCCTCCCTGCCCTCTCCAAGGAAAGTATATAAGCACTTCTTAAGCTGTTCTCAGGGCTCTCTGCTCTATTCAAGTGAGCTCTGAGCCCTTGCATGCCAGACCCGCAATTAACCCTTTGCTGTTGCATGAGACAGTCTCTTGGTGGTCTCCCCCTCCAATGCTCGCCCGATCTTTACATCTGGTGGCCCCAGCGAGATCCAGCAGCCACAGACGAAAGACCCCCAATAAGCTCCTCTGGGTTAAATAAGGCCCCTGTTTCTGGTTTCAGTTTTCAGGTTAGGGCTTGGCAAAATTGCTATCGGTGACGAGCGTGAGCTCTCTCCGACGGTGGCTGACAGATATGTCATAGAACCACAGGCCATGTCCCTAGGGAATGGACTCGGGAACTCGAGGAACAATAGTCTCATCGACTCAGTGACATTTTGTTTTGGATTCGGAATTGCAGCCCATCGAGTTTTGCCAGCTACTCAGTCCTGGTTTCAGTATTGGATGTCCATTCCCTGTCTTTATTCTCTTGTCTTGTCTGTGTCGTGTATCCTTGCTTTCACTCTCTGTGTATCTTTCTTAATGGGACAGAGCACTTCAATGCCTCTGTGACTGATCCTTGATCATTGGACCAAAGTCTGCTTAAGGGCTCAAAATCTTTCTTTTTCAGTAAAACGCCAGACCTGGCATATTCTGTGTCTCAGAATGATCCACCTTTGGAGTCGGATGGCCCCCAGAAGGATCTTTCTACTTTGCCACGCCAGCCAGACATTCTGACTCTGGAGGATGACTAAGAAAGTCGGGGCTCAGATCTTTTCCCCTAACTCAGGGTAACTTTTGAAGTATAGGGGACCCCAGTAAACTTTGAAGTGAATACAGAAGCAGTATACTCAGCCCTTAAGGCCCCATTGGTCCCTCTATCAAATAAAAGGTCTGTAGTTCAAAGGGCTAATGGCAGTAAATATCAGGCTTAGACAACTAAGAGTACATTGGACCTGGGGAAAGGAAACATCCATCACTCCTTCCTTGTAATCCCAGAATGCCTGGACCCATTAATGGGCAGAGATCTGCTCACCATGCTCTGGGCCAAAATAACTTTTAACCCTGAAGTCTCCGAAATGAAATTTCTAAATCCTTCAGTAAAAACTCTTATAGTCACAGCTTTAACTATGTTAGTAGAAGATGAACATCAACTATTTACACCCCCCAAGCTGATAAAACAGGCAAGCTACCCCAGAAATGGATAACAGATTACCCAGATACCTGGACAAAAACTGCTGGTTTAGGCCTGGCCATGAAAAAACCTCCAATAACAGTGGAGTTAAAAACCTCAGACTCACCAATCAATGTCAATCAATATCCTCTAAGCAAAAAAAAGCTAAAAATGGATAAGGCCCCATATTCAGAAATATCTGGCCTTGGGGTCCTAAGGCCCTGTCAATCGGCCATGAACACTTCCCTGCTACCAGAAAAAAAAAAAAAGCCAGGAACTGGGGACTATCGCCCCGTTAAAGACCTAAGAGAGATCAACAACAGAGTGCAGGACATTCAACACACGGTACCTAATCTGGACAATCTGATTAGCACTCTGAACCCTGAGAGGAAATGGTATACTGTTCTAGACGTAAAAGATGCTTTCTTTTGCTTGCCTCTGAATAAAGATAGTCAGTTGCTGTTTGCTTTTGAGTGGGTAGACCCAGGAACCAGAACGTCTGTTCAACTAACTTGGACTAGACACCCACAGGGCCTCAAAAACTCCACCACTCTCTTTGATGAAGCCCTCTGCAGAGATCTCAACAACTTCAGAACTATGCACCTCAAAGTCACACTGCTTCAATACGTGGATGACAAGCTACTGGCAGCCAACACCAAGAAAAACTGTGAGTCTGGGTCCCAAGCACTATTATCCGACCTTGCTAAACTCAGGTATAGAGCTTCTGCCAAAAAAGCCCAAATTTGCTAGCATGAAGTCATCTTCCTGGGCTATTCCCTTAGGGGCAGTAAATGATGGCTAACTGAGCCCAGAAAACAAATCGTTTTGCAGATACCACCCCCATCTAACAGGACACAACTCAGAGAGTTTCATGGGACTGATGGCTTTTGCAGGTTACGGATACCTGTGTTTGGGTCCTTAGTTGCTCCTTCATACCCGCTGTTAAAGGGAGATCCCCATTTCCAATGGACCCCTGAGCACCAGGAAGTTTTTGATAACATCAAAGGACACTGACACTGAACGCCTCAACTTCACTGAGCCCAGCCTTCAATTTTAGAAAGCCATACACTACGTTACAAATGTACATCAACTCACTCACCTTGATTCAAAGAAACTACAGGCATTCCTGAAGGATCAAGAACAGAGTTTTCCACTAATCGACTCACAGCAAAAGGAAATATCTGAACGGGTAACAAAAGCCTGTTGGGTCTGTCAATTGGTTAATGCTTACCCTTCCAAGCTTCCTGCAGGAAAGCACCTATGAGGAACCAGACAAGGAAAATTCTTGGAAGTGGACTTTCTGAAATTAAGCCAGCAAGGTATGGACTTAAAAATATCCTAGTCTTTGTAGATATATTTTCAGGATGGATTGAAGCCTTCCTCACACACACACACAAAAAAACAAAAACAAAAAACAAACAAACAATGGCACAAATAGTTTTCAAAAAGATCCTGAAAGATATTTTTCCAAGATACGGTCTGCCTAAGGTAATAGGGTCTGATAATGGACTGGTGTTCATGGCCCAGGTAAGTCAGGGGTTAACCAGGACCCTGAGGATTAATTGGAAGTTAGATTGTGCTTATACACCCCAGAGCTCAGGACAGGTAGAAAAATAAATAGAACAATTAAAGAAACCTTAACAAATTTAAGCTTAGAGACCGGCATAAATGATTGGACTATTCTCCTGCCTGATGCACTGTTTCATGCAAGAAATACTCCCTCTGTTTCTTTGTGTAAACTCACTCCCTATGAAATTCTTTATGGTGCTGCTCCTCCAGTAAGGGACCTAACCCCAACTCTAAGGCCTAACGATCCCTTCCACACCCCCTTGCTTGACAGACTTAAAGCTCTTGGAAGAACTCAGCAATACCTGTGGAAACAGCTGGCCACTGCCTACCAACCTGGGGACTAGGGGACTCCACATCAATATCAAGTAAGAGACTTCATCTACATAAGACGACATCAAGTGTCATCCCTGGAACCCCACTGGAAAGGAACATACCAGGTGCTACTTCAACCTCCTTCAGTGGTAAAAGAAGACGGAATCACTTCCTGGATCCATGCCTCTCATCTCAAGCCTGCGCCGTGTCCAGATTCTGGTTGGAAACTGGAAAAGACTCATAACCATTTCAAATTAGGTATTCGCCATGTGGATAAGTCTATAGACTCTCCCCTTGGCCACCAGTAGTCCTAACATTCATCAGCCCGTTCAGCAGCGATGGCTGATCACAAATCCTACTAGACAAGAAGTATGGTCCATCTTGCATACATCTCCCTTAGGGACCTGGTGGCCATCTCTCCACCCAGACAGTTTTCAGCTGGCTATACGTCGTTCCTATTGGGATATCCTTGATGAAGAGGATCCCACTAATATTCAATTAAATCCCTTCCCTACCATCGATAATGGAAACAAACACAATGGATGCAGGGACACGCGAGCCAGATTCAGGTTGGCTAGCCTAGATTACTATGTTTGCCCGGCCGACTATCAAAGCCACAAACAGCCAGGGCTGTGTGTGGGAAAAGCCGACTTCTTCTGTAAGTCATGGGGATGTGAGCATACAGGGGCTGCCTGGTGGAACCAAACTCCTCATCAAATTCAGTACACAGCATTGGCCATATTACCAACTAGACAACCAAAAACTATGGCCCACAGAGGGGTCTCTAGATCCTCAAATTCTGCGTGACCTTTTTAACTTCATCAAGTGCTCAAAAGGGTGGAAGGAAATTTTCCTATGTGGAGGCCTTTTCCCTCCTTCTCTCACATCCTGTACAATGCCTTTCCAATAGTTCCTCACCCTCAGCCTTCTGCTTTAGACTCTCTGCTGTCATTCCCACCTCAGCAACCTGATTTCTCGCCTCCAATTACTAGAACAGAAACCCAAACCTCTGCCAGATCTCAGACCATTGCCTCCTTGCTGAAGTAGCAGGTACTGAGGCACCCCTCGACCCACTCACTCTTCTCTTCTCTTGACAGTGCCTGCACTGGGTCCCACCAGGTAATCTAACAAGCTAACCCAAAGATCAAACCAGCTGAGAAGAGCCCTCAGACCACTATCCAAGATGTAATGAAAATTGCCTTTAAAGTTGCTTTGTGATCACTGAAAACAGGTTACTAAAAATTTAAAGTCTCTCACAGGCTTTGTGGCATACTCACTCCCGTCTTCCCCTCTGCTCTACCCATTCTACTGCTCAAGTTTTTGTTGCTAGGAAAATCCCAAACGCTTTTCCCATTATTCTTTTACATCTCTCCTTCCTCATTCTCAGATCCAATGAGCTACTCTCAGCCTCGACTACCCCGTCTTCCCCCTCTGTACCAGGCCCAGAGAAAAGTCTTAAATGACCTTCTCCAGAAGTCTTCACCAAGGCTTATTTTAGGTCTTTCAGCAAAAGAGTCCCTCTGAATGAGTTCAATGTAGATAAACTTCCTCTTTTCGTGTTGTCCTGTTCTACTTGGCCACTGGTTGGAAGAATCACCACTCCTAAGCTAGACACCCCCTTACTAGTTTTTCACAAAATATGTGAACAAGGCCTCTGGCCTTGAGCTGGGACTTCACAGAGATGGCTACATTTCTAAGATTAAAAATTTACCAACTGGGCTCCTTGGTGACAGCTGGCAGGGAGAAAAAAAGAGGCAAAAAGCTGTTTTCTTCATAGGTGTCCTTGAACAGTTAACTTGCCAAGAACTGAGGAAAGAAAAAAACAGAAAAAAAACTGCTTTTTGTGAACTTCTGCAGACTGTGGACTTCTGAGCCCCTTCCCTTACATGTTGGGTACAAATTCTAAAACTACCGAAACTTGGGGTTCAGGGGATTAATTGATTACAACAGAGGCAATGCCCTGTAAATCCGGATGCAAACAAATAAGACTGTTTTTCTGTCTTCGGTGCTATCTTAGGAGCCTTGCCTTGTCCGTCCCTACAACAGTATAATTCTATACACTTTTACATTGTTTATGTTTTCATAAAATGGTCAACAGATGTGATTAATTATGTAATGATGCAGATGTTTTCCAGAGTGCTCTATCATGATGCAGGTTCATTTAAAGTTCAAATAGGGGGGCATACAACCCAGTTCCACCTGGAACCTGTATCCCTCACTTTAGCCATCCTATTATTAACAATAGTTGCTTCAGGGATGGGCACAGGAACAACTGCCTTTGCCCATGGGACAAAACAAATGACACAATTAGAAGCAGCAATAGACCAAAACATAAGATATTAAAAACATCCATCACAGCTTTACAGGAATCTGTAACCTCTCTCTCTCTGAAGTTGTTTTACAGAACAGGCGAATGTTGAAACTCCTCTTCATGAAGGGGGCCTTTGTGCTTGCATTGAGGGAAGAATGTTGTTTTTATGACGACAATCCTGGAGTTGTAAAAGAATCTATGAGAAAATTAAGAAAACGCCTTGAAGAGCATCAATGAGACAAAGTGGCCCAAAAAGGATGGTTTGAGTCTTGGTTCACACAATCCTCCTGGTTAACTACGCTTTTATCCGTCCTGGCCGGTGCATTAATAATCCTCATATTATTGCTAACTGTAGAACCCTGTTTGCTCAACTGTGTAGTTTCCTTTCTAACCCAAATCGAACCTGTTATTAAACATAACCATACACTGTTCCCTCAATCTAATTTTACAGAAGAGCGGGAAGAGAGTTGGTCTTAAAATACAGGAATATAGAGTATCTTGCACCTGCTGAGAACCTCAAAGGTCCATGCAGAAAAGATCCCTGGAGAACATGTAGGCTGCTATGAAGGACCTGAGAGAACAAAAGTCATCTTCCATGGCAAACAACCTGGTCAGGATTAAGGGATGTGTCTGTATCAGCCTCTCTCTTCTTAATGTAGAGAAGATGGACCAAACCAGGCGTGTGTTGAGAGCTGCTCCTGCGTGCCAATGGTTGATATACCATTCTAACTTGTGAAAGTTTCACAGGAAGTAGGGGCAGCATCCATCTCATCAGAACCTTGGAAGCAACTGTTAGGATAAAGTGGTTGCCAAATCAGTGACCTCATCCAGTTCCTGAAGGATGTGACCTCACCTCACTTCCTTGGTGATGGAACTCTCTGAACTTGGAATCCAGGAAGCCAAGCACCCAGAGCCAGTCCCAGTCCCATTCCCAGTGGTAGAACTTATTTTGATTTACCAAGGACAGACTCAGTCTTTCTTGAGATTTAGTGATGTGAGGATGGCCAAATGCCAGGAGAGCTCTGAAGAGGGGCATTTCCTTAGAGAGCAGGTAGTGGCTCACTGCTGGATCTTGACAACTTCACAAAGTTGTCCAAGGTGACCAGATCTGACACAGGACATGCCATTTCGGGGGAACATAGTATGGCCCACCAGTCAGAGGACACTCGGGATAGTCACAGACCTACTTGGGAAAAGGAGGTGCCTTTGTGAATGTGGGTGTGAGTTTGTGGTTTTGTCTCATGTTCTGATAATAGGTAGAAAAGGTGTTTTTTTTTTTTGGTTTAGAGTGGACTGTTTCTAGACAGTTGTTTGACAAGGTGAGTGATTCTATGTCTGTGTATCTCACTGTGTCCGTGATTGTAGACATTAGAAAAGAGAATGCATCTATTGATGTGTCCTGTCGAGTAGAAAGCTTCCAAGCATTCATCCTGCCCAATTTATGAATGGACTGCGGGTTGCCTTATGAATGGGCAACACCTACTACTTTCCTATGTTCCTGTTTTCTTCCTGAATTCTGGCCACTCTTCAGAATAGGCTCATGGTTTCTTGTCCAAAATATGTACCACCTCCAAGCTCTGTGACAACCCCATGTATTAAATAGCTGAAGAGAAAAAGAGCATCTCAGAATATACTGATATTGTTGTGAACAGGAAAGTCTCAGTGGAGAAACCCTGATTTGGGCCTTTTGCTTAAATATCGTTCTATTGCCCTGAATGTCAGGAAGGTCTTTGCCCCAGGCTACCTGCTTGTGAAGCTGGAAGAAAACAGTTTTCAAATGGATATGAATGGGCATCACCTGTGGCTCTTTGCTTAAATGCTTTGGAGAGGGATGTGTCTGAATCACCCTCTTGGCCTGTGTGAGGCTGTGGAATATATTCTAAGCACCTGATGGATCTAAATAAAGATCCCATGTGTGCATCCAAAAAGAAAATGGCAAAAAATCAGTCATTTTGGATGAAGTCTCTTCCCATCCTCTGTTTGGTTTCTGACCTCCATCAAGTGAGAAGAGGGATCCTTTGGGTCAACTGAGTTCTTCAAGCCCTGCAGAGGCTTGCCCATAGGTGCTTGGGTTTTCTCATGACTCCAATTCAAATAAAGAATCAATACCTGACAGTCAGTAGGCCTCAAATTGGAGAAGTGGAGCAGTATTAAGGGCAAGCCTATTTGATCACTCCTGGTTCACAGGAAGGGTGTCCAGGCCAGCCCCACTTTAGACAAATGAGTGGCAACGAGCTTAGTTTTGACAGTGTCTTTGACTGTGCCTCTCATGGACACCTCCAGCCAGAGGTTATAATGAGTGTCTATATGGAAGAAGATGCAGGCCATGTGAAAGTGTTTGGTTTAATTGTGGTCATTTGTTTGGCGGTTGGAAGGGATGACTAGGTCCACCTGGGTTTGAAATCTAGTGTGATTTCCCTTAGAGACTGAGTTCTGGAACTAACCTCAGAGAAGTATTGCCATGAATTGTGTTGGGATTATAGAAGGCCACTCATGACAGTCTCCCTTAGAGCCTGAGGTCTAGGCCCAGGGTGACTTTCCACAGAGCACGGTTATCTCAGGCAGGATATCACAAGATTTTTTTCTGAAAGACTCGGCAGCCATGGTTGAGAGTCAAAACACAAATGGACCTCACATTGTAGACCTCAATGGGCCTGGGTTCATGTGACCTTTTTGCCACTCTTTGGGAAGCATTGCTAGTGCGAGTTCTCCAGACCTTTCATTGAAATAATCTTACTCACCACTTTATGGTTCCTGAATAATTGGAACCCACAGTGCCTCCAACTTCATCCTTGAAAAGTGACTAGATAAATACCATGACATTTTTAAAATTCCCATGACTAGCTGGCACCGGAGAACCTTTGGATGTTCTGTTGCTTATCAGCAGTGTACCAAACAGTGCCTTCATTGACTAGGTTTCATGAAAATGATGTAGAACAGAGATGCCAGTAAGTTGGAGCCTGCTGAGTAGTGGGCCAAGAGCAGTAGTGTGCAGGTGTGCAATTAAACATCTGTGGTAAAGATATGTGGATCTTCCATTGGCTTCCAAATGGCTTGTGATGACATGGTGCAGGCAGCAGACCCTTATATGTAGAGGCATCATTTTATATGTAGAGGTTTCAGGGCAATGCTCAGAATCAGTTTGCTATGGTCAAGGGGGCAAGCGATGTGGGATAGAAGCCTGGTTGGTACATTCTCCTGCAGACCCTGACCCACCACACGTGACAGAACTCCCTCCAGCACTGTGTCCCAGTTGAACTCATTGTATTTCGTGAAGCAAATACAAAACTCCCAGTGCAGCAGCAAGAAACACCACGAAAAGTGGAGAATGACCAAATGGCTACACAGTCCACATGGGGAGACACTTAGCACACAGTGACAACAGTTTACCTACAAAGAGAAAATTCAGCACTGCTGCATTATGTTCATTAGAAAATAAGAAACTATGTCCTCCTGGTCACATAGATGCAGACCCAACTTTGATGGTCTCAGGATAAAGGAAGCTAAAGCTCATGATAACAACATATATTTCAAATGCCCAACTTCAGATAGAGTTTCTACAGAAGTTTTTAGGCTCTCCGAGCTTATTGTTGGTGGAGTTTTTACACTGTTCCTTACTTTTGGAAACTTTTCTACCACCTCCCAGGTTGTGAACTCCTGAGCATTTTTCATTCCAGATATGTATTCAAAGATTGTCTAACTCTTCTCCTCTAATTTTGTCAAACCATATTTAAAATTGGAACCAGTTATATTATTTATTCACAGTATGGACTATTCTTCCATTATCTCTATATTCATAGACACAGTGTACACCTATTTGTACCCCCAATACTAATTCATATATCTTCAAAATATTGCTCCCAGAAATGGTGGAAGAAATACTCATGTCACCTGATCTACATATACATTTTATCACATTAATATTCTGGACACAAACAGCAAAGGTCACACTTAAGATTGTATCAAAGCCTAAATGAAAAGTGAGCATGGATTACTAAAAACATCCATTTTAAGGTTGCCAAATATTCGCAACTGTCAATTCTATTGGTGACTACATATTTGTTTCTTCCTAAGATTATATATTCAAACTCAACCCTGTTGAAAATGTCTAATCCTATCACTCGCTTTATACTTTGCCTGATTTCCTAATGTCTCTATTGATATCTGCTTTACTACATAATTTCCCCAGTTCAACATTGTGAATGACTCTTCATATGTGCTGACATTTACATTCACTCTCTAATCAAAACCCTATTGGTAAAGAACTTTTGGTCTAAATCCTATCCTCTCGCTTCTTTCTAAACCTACCGACTATCTTCCTAATCCAAATGACTATCCCTTTTGGACTGGATGTTCTCTTCCACATTCAATCATCCAAGGTACAAAGTCTTATGCCATTGTATATGGATTTATCTGATACATCTGTGCAGAAATTGATTCAACGCTAAGTATCCCAATCAAGGCCCCAATGCTCTTCTGGGCTTCAAATATTACCTAGATTTCTGTTTTCATACTTATATTTCACGTCTATATTCTTATTAATATTACAGGTTCCCAATACCATAATTCATCTTGCAGAATGATCCCTAACCCAAATCGAACCTATTATTAACCCTAACCATACACTGTTACCTCAATCTAACTTTACAGAAGAGCAGGGACAGAGTTGCTCTTACAATTCAGGAATGTAGAGGATCTTCCACCTGCTGAGAACCTCAAAGGTCCATGCAGAAAAAAAATCACTGAAGAAGATGTAGGCAGCAGTGAAGGACCTGAGAGAGCAAAATTTATCTTCCATGGCAAACAACCTGGTCAGGATGAAGGGATGTGTCTGAATCATCCTCTCACTTCTTAATGTAGAGAAGATGGACGAAACCTGGTCTGTGTGGAGAGGTGTACCCGGGTGCCTATGGTTGATATACCTTTTTAACTTGGGAAAGTGTCAAGGAAGTAGGGGCAGTCTCCATCTCATGGGACACTTGGAAGCAACTGTTAAGACAATGTGGTTGCCAAGGCAGTGACTTCATTCAGTTCCTGAAGGAAGTGACCTACATCACTTCCTTGGTGATGGAACTCTCTGAACTTGGGATCCAGGAAGCTAGGTTCGCAGAGCCGATCCCAGTCCCAGTCCCAGTGGCCTCCTTGTTTGTTTTTACAAAGTTTAGTGTCAGTCTTTCTTGCTACCTACGGATGTGAGGATGGCCAAATACCAAGAGATCCCAGAAGAGGTGTCTTCCTTGAGAAAGCAGGTAGTGGCTCACCCATGGCTCCATACAACTCCACAGAGTTGGCCATGGAGACCCGATTTGAGACAGGACAGGCCATTTTGCGGGAACATAGTATGGCCCACCAGTCAGAACACACTCCTGATAGTCACAGACCTACTTGAGTTAAGGAGATGCCTTTTTGGGTGTGGGTGTGAGTTTGTGGTTTTGTCTTATGTTATGAGAATATGTAGGAAAGGCGGTTTGTTTGGTTTGGAGTGAACTGTTTCTAGTAAGTCTTTTGACAAAGCGAGTGTTTCTATGTCTGTGTATCCCACTTTGTCCGTGGTTGTAGACCATAGCAAAGAAAAGGCATCAATGGATGTGTCCTGTCTTGTAGAAAGCTTCCCATCATTCATCCTGCCCAATTTATGAATGGACTGTGACTTGCCTTATGGATGGGCAACACCTGCTATCTTCCTAAGATCCTGTTTTCTTTCTGAATTCTGGCCAATCTCCACAATAGGCTCATGGATTTCTCTCCATGATATGTACCAAATCCAAACACTGACATGGCCATGTACTGGATAGCTGAAGGGAATGGCGAACATCTCAGAAAACTCAGATATCAGTGTGACCAGGAAAGTCTCAGTGGAGAAACCCTGCTTTGGGCCTTTTGCTTACCTATTGTTCTGTTGCCCTGAATGTCAGGAAGGTTTTTGCCTCATGCCACCGCTTTTTGAAGCCTGAAAAAAATAGTTTTCAAATGGAAATGAATGGGCATCACCTATGGCTCTTTGCTTATTTGCTTTGGAATGGGATGAGTCTGAATCAGCCTCTTGGCCCTGTGTGAGGCTGTGGCTTAGATTCTCAGCACTTGATGGATCTAAAGAAAGATACCATATGTGCATCTAAAACCAAAATGGCAAAAAGATCAGTAATTGTGCATGAAGACTCTTGCCTTCCGCTCTTTGGTTCCTGACCTCCATCAAGTGAGCATTGAAATCCTTTGGGTCAAATGAGTTTTTCAAAGCCCTGCAGAGGCTAGACCATGCTGCTTGGGTTTTCTCATGACTCCAATGCACACAAAGAGTCTATACAGGACAGTCAGTAAGCCGCAAGTTGGAGAAGCAGAGCAGTATTAAGGGCAGGCCTATTTGATCACTCCTGGTTCAAAGGAAGGGTATCCAGGCCTCCTTGACTTTAGGTAAATGAAGGTCAAGGGAGATTATTTTGGACACTGTCTTGGGGTGACCCCTCATGGAAACCTCGAACCAGAAGTTATGATGAGTGTCTATATGGAAGAAGATGAGGGCCATGTGGGAGTGTTTTATTTCAAATGTGGTCAATTTTGTTGCAGTTGAAAGAGATGAGTTTGTCCACTTGGGCTTGAACTCTTTTTTGTGTCAAAACACACATGGACCTCACATTGTAGACCTCAATGGGCCTGACTTCATGTCACCATTTAGCCACTCTTTGGGAAGCTTTGCCTGTGAGAGTTCTCCAGAGCTTTCATTGAAATGAACTTCCTCACCATTTCATGGTTCCTGAATGAATTGAAACCCACAGTGCCTTCAACTTCATCCATGAAAAATGGCTAGATAAATACCATGATATTTTTGAAATTTTCATGACCAAGTGGCACTGGAGAACCATTGGATGACCTATTGCTGATCAGGAGTGTACCAGACAGTGCCTTGATTGACTGGGTTTCATAAAAATCTTGTAGAACAGAGATGCCAGTATGTTGGAGCCTAATGAATAGTGGGCCTAGAGCAGTGGTGTGCAGGTGTGTGATAAAACATCTGTGGTGGGGCAATGTGGATCTGCCATTGGCTTCCCAATGGCTTGTGACTGACATGGTGAAGCCAGCAGACAATTCTATGTAAAGGCATCTTGTTATATGGAGAGTTTTCAGGGCAATGTTCAGAATCAGTTTGCTACGGTCAAGGGGGCAAGCTATGTGGGATAGAAGTCTGGTTGGTGCATTCTCCTGCAGACCATGAATCACCACATGTGACAGAACTCCCTCCATCTCTGTGTCCCTGTTGATCTCCTTGTAATTCGTGAAGAAAATAGCAAACTCCCAGAGCAGCAACAAGAAACACCAGGAATACTGGAGGATGACCAAATGGCTTCACAGTCCATATGGGGAGACACTTAGCCCGCAGTTTACCTACAATGAGAGAATTCAGCACTGTTGCCTCATGTTCATTGGAAAATAAGAAACCATTTTCTCCAGGTCACATAGATGCATACCTAGCTTTGATGGTCTCACTACAAAGAAGCTAAAGCTCCTGACAAGAACATATATTTCAAGTGCCCAAACTCAGAGGCAGTTTCTCAAGAACTATATAGGCCAGCAAAGCTCCATGTTTGTGCAGTGTTTACCCTTTCCTTACTTTTGGAAACTCTTCTACCAATTCCAAGGTTGTGAACTCCTGAGCATTTTCCATTCCATATATGTATTCACAGATTTTCTAACTCTTCTCTTTTAATTGGGTCTTTCTTGGGATGAAAGTAATGTCAAGGCAATGTCCTGGAGAAGAGTGGGAAGATTTTTGTGTAGCACATATTTACATACACATTGAATTCATTTTCCAATTTTCCAATCTAAATACTTAATTACTGACACTAACCACTACCCTACTAGACTCTGACTACTAATCCTAATAAGATTGATAAAAATAACCCAAACAGAATAGAAATACAAGCAGTTCAGAGGAGTCATGGTGTAGAGTTGGACTTGCCTTTTGCATTATATACAGTAGGAGTTATAAATCTATTCAATTTTTTGTTGAAATTGCTCTCCATGTGTTTTTAAAGTTAACAAAGATGTGAATTCCGGTCTCCCTTTCTCTGTACCTATTCAGCACATCAATTTTTAAATGCTCATATAGAATACTAGCTGGTACGACACGTGCATTCTTGTGGGGTGGCTGACTTGGCAGTTACAAATTGTAAGAGATCACTACTCCTAAACGCTGTTGGAACTGAAAATTAAACCTATCGGTGAGCTTCATAGTTGAACAACATTATACAAAAATCCATATTCATTCATATATATATTTATATATGTGTGGATAGTATATATTTCATTGTGAATATTGATTGGCATATATATTGCTATTTTAATGTCTGTGTGTGTGTGTGTGTGTGTGTGTGTATGTATATATATATATACACTCTCCAGATTTTTAACATTATGAAATATGTGTCTTATTATACACTCCCCAAATTCATTCATATTCATATGTGTGGATTAATAATGAAATTTTCAAAAGATTATTCTCAGAAATATTCATACACCTGAAATACAACTTTGTTTCCTAGTACTGACAACTAAAATCAGTGAATAATGCATACAAATCCTAAAATTTCTACAGTAACTGACCCAGTTTAACAGCAATGCAAGTAGATCCCTATGGGACCTGATGTGTATTTTGACGTTCATTTTTTTCAACACTAGTAATGTACATCATTCAGTTTATGCACATCATAGGAAACATATTTCATCCACAAGTTAGCAAATTTATACACATTTGTTTCACTTTCAATCACAACCTGCTTCAGAACACATGTATTCCTCCATGTTTCTTGACTTGTCTTTTCATGATACTATTTTCCAAACACATTATTTTCGATTTCCATGATCACTTTTGAAGCAAAATTCACACAGAATTCATGATAAACCATAACCTCATAATTACCATTAGATATATAACTGGTTGGAATGAATGATTGTATATCAATATAAGATTTCTTATATATTTTCATATATCAATTCAATGCGTTATTTAAAGTGGAAACAGGTATATTATTTATTCACAGTATGGTCTATTCATGCATTATCTCTATATTCATAGAGAGAGGGTACACCTCTTTTACCCCCAATACAAATTTATATGTCTTCAAAAATTTTGCTCCCAGAAATGGTAAAAGAAATACTCATGTTATCTGAGCTATATATACATTTTATCAGAGTAATATTCTGGACACAAAAGGCAAAGTTCATCCTTATGATTGCACAAAAGCCTAAATGGAAAGTGAACAAGTATTACTGAAAACATCCATGTCCATGTTGCCTAATGCTCTCAAATGTCAATCCTATTGGTGACTACATACTTGTTTCTTTCTAAGATTATATATTCAAACTCAACCCTGTTGAAAATGTCTAATCCTACCACTCACTTTATACTTTACCTGATTCCCTGATTTCTCTATTGATATTTGCTTTCCTACATATTTTTCCCAGTTCATCATTGTGACTGACTATTCACATGTACTGATATTTACATTCACTCTCTGACTGAAACCCTATTGCTAAAGAACATTTGGTCAAAATCATATACTGACTCTTCTCCGGAAACCTACTGACTATCTTCCAGATCCTACCGACTATCCCTGTTTGAGTGGATGTTCTCTTCTACATTCAATCATCCAAGGTACAAGGTTCTATGTCATTGTATATCAATTTATCTGAGACATTTGTGCAGAACGTAATTCAAACCTAAGAATCCCAAAAAAGGGCCCAATGCCCTTCTGGGCTTCAAATCTTACCTAGATTTCTGATTTCATACATATATTTCACCTGTATATTCTTATAAATATCGCATTTTCCCAATACCATAATTCATCCAGCAGAATGATTCCTAAACCAAATCAAAAGGGTTTTTAACCATTACCATATATTGTTCCCTCAATCTAACTTTACAGAACAGCAGGGACTGAGTTGTTCTTAAAATAGAGGAATGTAGGGGATCTTCCACCTGCTGAGAACTTCAAAGGTCCATGCAGAAATGATCCCTGGAGAAGATGTAGGCATCTATGAAGGATCTGAGAGAGCAAAAGTCATCTTCCATTAGAAACATCCTCATCAGGATGAAGGGTTTTGTATGAATCAGCCTCTCTCTTCTTAATCTAGAGTAGATGGACCAAACAAGGCCTGAGTGGAGAGCTGTTCCCGGGTGCCTATGGTTGGTATACCATTCTAACTTGTGAAAGTGTCACAGGAAGTAGGGGCAGCCTCCAACTCATGGGATCATTGGAAGCAACTGTTAGGACAAAGTGGTTACTAAGGCAGTGACTTCATTCAGTTCCTGAAGGAAGTGACCTCAGATCACTTCCTTGGTGAAAGAACTCTCTGAACTTGGGATCCAGGAAGCCAGGCAACCAGAGCCAGTCCCAGTCCTAGTCCCAGTGGTCTCAGTTGTTTGGATTTACCAAGGACAGATTCAGTCTTTCTTGGTAACTAATGATGTGAGGATGGCCAAATGCCAGAAAAGCTTTGAATGGCGGCTGTTCCTGAGAAAGCAGGTAGTGGCTAAGCAGTGTTTCCTGACCACTTCATAGAGGTGGCCAAGGAGACCAAATCTGAGACAGGACAGGCAATTGTGGGGGAACTGTGTATGGCCCACCAATCAGAGGTCACTCTGGATAGTCACAGACATTCTTGGGGGAAGGAGGTGACTTTGTGGTTATGGGTGTGGGTTTGTAGTTTTGTCTCATGTTCTGAGAATAGGAAGGAAAGGCGGTGTTTTTTTGTTTGGAGTGAAATGTTTCTAGTAAGTCGTTTGACAAATCTAGTGTTTCTATGTCTGTGTATCTCACTGTGTCCGTGGTTGTACACATGAGAAAAGAGAATGCATCAATGGATGTGTCCTGTCTTGTAGAAAGCTTCCCAGCATTCATCCTGCCCAATTTATGAATGGACTAGGGCTTGCCTTATCGATGGGCAACACCTGTTATCTTCCTAAGTTCCGGTTTTCTTCTGGAATTCTTGCCACTCTCCAGAATAGGCTCATGGTTTTGTGTCCAAGATATGTACCACCTCCAAGCTCTATGACATGGCAATGTACTGGATAGCTGAAAGGAATGGCGAGCATCTCAGAAAACTCAGATATCAGTGTGACCAGAAAAGTCTCAGTGGAGAAACCCTGTTTTGGCCTTTGTCGTACCTATTGTTCTGTTGCCCTGAATGTGAGGAAGGTCTTTGCCTCAGGCCACCCCTTTATGAAGCCTGAAGAAAACAATTTTGAAATGGAAATGAGTGGGCATTACCTGTGGCTCTTTGCTTAATTGCTTTGGAAATGGATGTGTCTGAATCAGCCTCTTGGCCCTGTGTGAGGCTGTGGCTTAGATTCTCAGCACCTGATAGATGTAAAGAGAGATCCCATGTGTGCATCCAAAACCAAAATGGCCTAAAGAGCAGTCACTGTGGATGAAGTCTCTCGCCTTCCTCTGTAAGGTTCTTGAACTCCATCAAGTGAGAATAGGGATCCCTTGGGTCAAAAGAGTTTTTCAAAGACCTGAAGAGGTTCTTGTGTTTCCTTATGACTCCAAATCGGAAAAAAAATATATATATATACCTGACAGTCAGGTTTACTCAAATTGGCGAAGCATAGCATTATTAACGTCTAGTATATTTGATCACTCCTGGTTCACATGAAGGGTGTCCAGACCACGCTTACTTTAGGCCAATAAGGGTCAAAGGAGTTATTTTGGACACTCTCATGGACTCCTCCCCTCATGGAAAACTCCAGACAGAGGTTATGATTAGTGTCTATATGAAAGAAGATGAGGGCCATGTGGGAGTGTTTTAGTTTGAATTGCATTCATTTTTGTGGCGGTTGGAAGAGATGACTGGGTCTACCTGGGCTTGAACTCTGGTGTGATTTTCCTTAGAGAATGAGTTCTGGAACTGACTTCAGAGAAGTTTTGCCATAAATTTTGCTGGGATTTTAGGAGTCCACCCATGAAAATCACCCTTGGAAAGTGAGATCTAGGCCCAGGGTTGCTTTCCACAGAGCCCTGGGATTCTCAGCCAGGGTATCACATGATTTTATTCTGAAAGACGTGGCATCCATAGTTGAGAGTCCCAACACCCATGGACGTCACATTGTAGACCTCAATGGGCCTGGCTTCATGTGACCTTTTGGCCACTCTCTGGGAGGCCTTTCCTGTGAGAGTTCTCCAGAGCGTTCATTGAAATGAGCTTCCTCACCATTTAATGGTTCCTGAATGAGTTGAATCACACAGTGCCTCCAATTTCATCCTTGAAAAATGCCTAGATAAATACCATGAAATTTTTGAAATTCCCATGACCAGGGGGCACTGGATAACATTTGGATTTCCTGTTGCTGATCATGAGTGTACCAGACAGTGCCTTGATTGACTTGGTTTCATGAAAATGGTGTAGAACAGAAATGCCAGGAAGTTGGCACCTTCTTAGTAGTGGGCGTAGAGCAGTGGTGGCAGGTGTGTGATAAAACATCTGTGGTGGGCCCATGTGGATCTGCCATTGGCTTCCAAATAGCTTGTGACTGACATGGTGCAGCCAGCAGACCCTTCCATGTAAAGTCATCTTGTTATATGGGGATGTTTCTGGGCAATGTTCAGAATCATGTTGCTATGGACAAGGAGGCAAGCTATGTGGGATAGAAGCCTGTTTGGTGCATTCTCCTGCAGACCCTGACCCACCACATGTCACAGAATTGCCTCCAGCACTGTGTCCCAGTTGAACTCCTTGTATTTCATGAAGCAAATGCCAAAGTCCCAGTGCAACAGCGAGGAGCACCACGAAAAGTGGAGGATGACGCGAAGGCTTCACAGTCCACATGGGAAGACACTTAGCACCCAGTGGCCACAGTTTACCTACAAAGAGAGAATTTAGCACTGCTGCCTCATGTTCATTGGAAAAGAAGAAACCATGTCCTCCAGGTCACTTAGATGCAGACAAAGCTTTGATGGTCTCACTAGAAAAAAAGCTAAAGCTCCTGAAAACAACATATATTTCAAGTGCCCAACCTCAGAGGCAGTTTCTCAAAAAGTCTTTAGGCCAGCAGAGCTCCATATTTGTAGAGTGTTTACCCTGTCCCATACTTTTGGAAATTCCTCAACCACTTCCAAGGTTATGAACTCCTGAGCATATTCCATTCCAGATATGTATTCACAGATTTTCTAACTGTTCTCCTCTAATTGTGTCTTACTTGGGGAAAAGGTAATGTCAAGGAATTGTTCTGGATGAGAGTGGGAAGATTTTTTTTTAGCACATATTTGCATACACATTGGATACATTTTCCTATTTTACATTTGAAATACTGAATCCCTGACACTAACACATACCATACTAGATTCTGAATACTAATCCTAATATGATGGAGAAAAAAAAAAACAAACAGAACAGAAATACAAGCAGTTCAGGGGAGGCATGTTGTATACTTGGACTTGCCTTTTGCATTATATACTGTAGGAGTTATAAATCTAGTCAATTTTTTGTTGAAATAGATCTACATGTGTTTTTAAAGTTAACAAATATGTGAATTCCTGTCTCCCTTTCTCTTTAGTCTATTAAGCACATGTATTTTTATATGCACATATAGAATCTTACCTGGTATCACACGTACATTCTTGTGAGTTACATGACTTGGCAGATACAAAGTGTGAGAAGAGATCACTCTTCCTAAACGCTTTTGGAACTGAAAATTCAAACTATGGGTGAGCTTCTTAGTTGAAAAAAGTTATACATCAATCCATATTCAGTAAAATGAATATTTTTGGATCTGTGGATGATATATATTTCACGGTGTAATTCTATTGGCATATATATTGCTACTTTTTATATTCTGTGTGTGGGTATTGTGTATATATATATATATATATATATATATATATATATATATATATATACTCTCCAGATATTTTTAAAAAATTAAATATATGTGTCTTATTATACACTCCATAAATTTATTCATGTTCATGTATGTGGATTTATAATCAACTTTTCACAAGATGATTCTCAAAAATATTCATTCACCTGAAATACATATTTGTTTCCTAGTACTGAAAACTAACTTCATTGAAGGGTACATATAACTCCTAATATTTCTACAGTAACTGACCCAGTTTACCATCAATGCAAGTGTATTCCTATGAGACATGATATGTATTTTGAAGTTCATTTTTATACAACACTGGTACATTACTATTTCTTCAGTTTATGCACATTGTAGGATGCATATTTCATCTACAAGTTCACAAATTTACAGGCATTTATTTTACTTTTAATCACTTTCTGCTTCAGAAAACATGTATTCCTCCATGTTTTTTGACTGGTCTTTTCATGAGACTTCTTTCCAATCACATTATTTTTGATTTCCATAATCGCTTTTGAAGCAAAACTCATACACTCTTCATGATAAACCATAACTTTAATATTACAATTAGACGTATAACTAGTTGTTATGAATGATTCTATATCAATATATGATCTCTTATATTTTTTCAGTTATCAATTCAATCCGTCATTTAAAGTGGAACCAGTTATATTATTTATTAACTGTATGGTCTATTCATGCATTATCTCTATATTCATACACAAATTGTACACCTCATTCTACCCTCAATACTAATTTATACGTCTTCAAAGTATTCCTCAAAAAAATGGTGGAAGAAATACTCATGTCACCTGATCTACATATACATTTTATCACAATAATATTCTGGACAAAAAAAGCAAAGTTCACCCTTAAGATTGTAGCAAAGCCTAAATGGGAAGTGAGCATGGATTACTAAAAACTTCCTTGTCCAGGTAGCCTAATGCTTTCAAATGTCAATCCTATTGGTGACTACATATTTGTTTCTTCCTAAGATTATATATTCAACCTCAAGCCTCCTGAAAATGTCTAATCCTATTCCTCACTTTATACTTTGCCTGATTTAGTAATGTCTCGATTTATATCTGCTTTCCTACATGTTTTCCCCCGTTCATTATTGTGACTGACTCTTCACTTGTGCTGACATTTACATTCACTGTCTACCTGAAACCCTATTGCTTAAGAACTTTTGGTCTAAATCCTATACTCACTCTTCTTTCTAAACCTACTGACTATCTTCCTAATCCTACCGACTATCCCATTTTGAGTGGATGTTCTTTTCGAAAAATTCAATCATCCAAGGTACAAGGTCCTGTGCCATTGTATATCGATTTATCTGAGACATTTATGCAGAAAATAATTCAAAGATAAGTATACCAATTAAGGGCCCAATGCCCTTCTGGGCTTCATATCTTCCCTAGATTTCTGTTTTTATACTTATATTTCACCTATATATTCTTGTAAATATCATAGTTTCCCAATACCATTATTTGTCATTCAGAAAGATTCCTAACCCAATTTGAACATGTTATTAACCCTAACCATACACTGTTCCCTCAATCTAACTTTACAGAAGAGCAGGGACAGAGTTGGTCATACAATACAGGAATGTAGGGGATCTTCCACATCTTAAGAACGTCACAGGTCCATGCAGAAATAATCCCTTGAGAAGATGAAGGCAGCTATGAAAGACCTGAGAGAGAAAAGTCATCTTCTCTGGAAAACAGCCTGGTCAGCATGAAGGGATGTGTATGAATCAGCCTCTCCCTTCTTAATGTAGAGAAGATGGACCAAACCATTCCTAGATGGAGAGCTGTTCCCAGGTGCCCATGGTTTATATACAATTCTAACTTGTAAAATTGTCACAGGAAGTAGGGGCAGCCTTCATATCATGGGACCCTTGAAAGCATCTATTAGGACAAAGTTGTTGCCAAGGCAGTGACCTCATTCAGTTCCAGAAGAAGGATACTACCTCACTTCCTTGTTGATGGAACTCTCTGAACTTGGGATCCAGGAATTTAGGCATGCGGAGCCATTCCAGTCGCAGTCCCAGTGGGCTCACTTGTTTGGATTTACCAAGGAGAGTGTCAGTCTTTCTTGGTACCTATAGATATGAGGATGGCCAAATACCAGGAGAGCACTGAATAGTGGCCTTTCCTGAGAAAGCAGGTAGTGGTTCACCACTGGCTCCTGACACCTTCACAGAGTTTGGAAAGGAGAACAAATCTGAAAAAAGACAGGCCATTTCGGGGGAACATAGTATGGACCAACAATCAGAGGACACTCCGGATAGTCACAGAGTTTCATGGGGGAAGCAGGTGCCTTTGTGGGTGCGGTTTTGATTTTGTGGTTTTGTCTCATGATCTGATAATATGTAGGAAAGACAGTTTGTTTGATATGGAGTGGACTGCTGCTAGTAAGTTGTTTGACAAAGCGAGAGTTTCTATGTCTGTGTATCTCACTGTACCCGTGGATGTAGACATTAGAAAAAAGAATGCGACAATTGATGTGTCCTGTCTAGTAGAATTCTTGCCAGCATTCACCCTGCCCAATTTATGAATAGACTGCGGCTTGCCTTATTCATGGGCAACACCTGCTATCTTCCTAAGTTCCTGATTTCTTCCTGAATTCTCACCACTCTCCAGAATTGGCTCATGGTTTTGTGTCCAAAATATGTACCACCTGAAAGCTCTGTGATATGGCCATGTACAGGATAGCTGAAGTGAATTGCAAGCATCTCAGATAACACAGATATCAGTGTGACCAGGAAACTCTTAGTGGAGAAACCCTGCTTTGGGCCTTTTGCTTAACAATTGTTCTGTTGCCCTGAATGTCAGGAAGATCTTTGCCTCAGGCCACCCCTTTGTGAAGCCTGAAGAAAACAGTTTTCAAATGGAAATGAATGGGCATCACCTGTGGCTTTTTGCTTAATTGCTTTGGAAAGGGATGTGTCTGAATCAGCCTCTTGGCCCTGTGTTAGGCTGGGGCTTAGATTCTCAGCACCTGATGGATCCAAAGAAAGATCCCATGTGTGCATCCAAAACCAAAATGGCCAAAAGAGCAGTTATTGTGAATGAAGTCTCTAGCCTTCATTTGTAATGTTCCTGACCCCCATCAAGTGAGAATAGGGATCCTTTGGGTCAAATGATTTCTTCGAAGCCCTGCAGAGCCTAGCCCATAGGTTTTTGGGTTTTTTCATGACTCCCAATCATATTAAGAATCTATACCTGACATGCAGTAGGCCTCAAATTGGAGATGCAGAGCAGTATTAACAGCAGGCCTATTTGATCACTCCTTGTTCACAGGAGGGTGTCCAGGCCACTCTGATTTTAGGCAAATGAGCGGCAATGAAGATTATTTGTTACACTGTCTTGGGCTGCACCCCTCATGGAAAACTCCAGCCAGAAGTTATGATGAGTGTCTATATGGAAGAAGATGACGACCATGTGAGAGTGTTTTTGTTTTAATTGTGGTCATTTGTGTGGCTGTTTGAAGAGATGACTGGGTCCACCTGGGCTTGAATTCTGGTGTGATTCCCCTTAGAGCCTGAGTTCTGGAACTGACCTCAGAGAAGAATTGCCATGAAATGTGTTGGGATTTTAGAAGGCCATGCATGAGAATCGCACTTAGAAACTGAGATCGAGGGCCACGGTGGCTTTCCACAGAGCACTGGGAATCTCAGCCAGGATATCACATGATTTTATTCTGAAAGACTTGTCATCCATAGTTGAGAGTCTAAACACACATGGACCTCATATTGCAGACCTCAATAATCCTGGCTTCATGTGACCTTTGGCCACTCTTTGGGAAGCCATGTCTGTGAGAGTTTTCCAAAGATTTCATTGAAATGAGCTTCCTCACCCTATAATGATTCCTGCATGAATTAAAACCTACAGTGCCTCCAACTTCATCCTTCAAAAATGACTAAAGAAATATGATCAAATTTCTGAAATTCCCATGACCAGGTGGCACTGGAGAACCTTTGGATGTCCTGTTGCTGATCAGGAGTGAAAGAATTCCCCACGCAAAGACACTTCGCCGGGAGAATTCCAATTTTATTGCAATTAGCTGTGTGCTTATATAGAACTCAGGGGGAGATGGTAGGGCTTAGATAAATGGCAGGCATCCCATTTATTGGCAAGTTCTTTCAGATATCAGCTCCGGAGCCCAGGAATTAGTTCTAATTGGGGCTAAGGTTCCCCGCCAGCGAGATTTGAAATTGGCGCCAGTGGGAGAGTTCACACAGGCGGGAACTTTTTGCATCACTGCAGAAAAGAAAAAGGTAGGAAGAAGAAGTCCTTAGGCACCATGTTGGGGTTTTTACTCTGGGGAATGGCTGCCATTTATACTTTTTCCAACATTCCTCCCCTTTTGTTTTCTTAGGAAGTGTGGAGCTGTTGATCAGATCCAGCTCCTTCCTGCTGTTTGAAGGTGCTGAGGGGCCTAGAAAGGGAAGTGGAGGAACGCTCGGGGGGCAGGTCTGGGTATATCATGGTAGCCAGAACGAAAACCCAGTGGCTATAGACAGCTACTTCCGTAGGGTTGAAGTCTATGAAAGTTCCCTGAAGCCACAAGTTGTCGATGGCATGGAACCAGTCCTGGATGGAGGAGTTTGTTGGTATCAGCCACTGGTCCTGTAACAGAGACTCTAAGAAATACTGGAAGCATTGCCTGGACATGGCATCATCAGCACCTGAAGAAAGTCAGAGCGAATAAAAATAGAATGAAGATAAAAATTAAAGCAAAAGTCAATTTTTGGCAGAAGTACCATGTTGGGGGACTGACAGAGAAGAGGCCAAGGACCATGAAGAAGCTTAGAAGGACATAAAGACTCATTAATCCAGGATGGCAGATTAAGAGGTTCTCCAAGCTCGTTGTCTCTTGCCATGTGATATCTGTTGCATTCCATCGTGCCTGGTAGTGAACTTCAGCACTGAGTGAACTGTTCTCTTAGAGATGTTGGGGGTTCATCGGTCTTCAGAGGCTGGCGTGCCTAAGCAAAAGCTGGTTGAATGTTTGATTAGAAATTTTTTTGCAGTTGGCTTTGAAGGAACTTCATTATGCAGGGCAAGAGAGCACAAAAAAGGAGCATCCCAATAAGGGGCCCCAAGATAGGTAGTAAGTACATGGCAAGAGAGGATTGGAAGAACCCCGTTATGGAATTAGAGGAGGTAGGTTTTAGCAATTGGGTCGATAATTCCTGCAATTTAACAACATTTTTTTCTATTAACCCAGATTCATTAACATAATAGCAACATTCCTCTCTGAGGAACAGGCATGTAGGCCCTTTTTCCTGCAGTAAGAAGATCAATTGCCCTTCGGTTCTGTAAAACCACTTGTGCCAATGAAGTAACCACCACAGCAAGGAGCCCAGAGACTCAGCAGTGGTATCGAGTGCTTCCTGCAGTTTTTGTTGCAGGTTATTGGATGCCCATAGAACATGACATATTTCTTCACCAGAGAGTCCAAGACTCGCCACTGAGGTTGTTAATGTGAGGCCTACCAGAACCGGCAGAAAGACTGCCCTATGGGTGCGGGAAGGTAGGGCCAACTGTCGGAATTTGGTGGGAGTATACAAAGACAGCTGAGGAACTACAGTAACCAAGAAACAGGTGCCAGAGACATTGGTCATTGAGGTACTTAAAGATCCATTACACCAGAGAAAATGTCCAGGTTTCATAAACGTGGGGCTCGATGGGGTGCTATAGCTCAAGGAACAAATGGGTAAAGGATTCATTATTGTCAGGTGGAAACAGATGAAAGGAAATAAAGTATTTGTGAAATAACTTTCTCATAGTGGGATACGTGTCACATGTAGGAGTTGTCCTTTCTTAGAGAAATTGTAGGTTTTTGCTGAAATATTTCCTGCCGCTAATGGGACCGCTGCTAGAAGTGGACGACTAAGTGAAGCACAGAGAAAGAACTGAGAAGTAGGCACAGAAAGAGGGGTGGAGTTTAATAATCAAAGAGTTTGGTGTAGCAAATTGAGCCATGTGGGAGGGGGACCTGAGGGGGGTGAAGGCTCTGAATCCTCTTTGGATGAGCAATGGATAAGATCTCAAAGTTTTGATTCTGACTCCTTATTGTGTTCGACTACCGGATGGTTGCCTTAGGTGGTGTACTCAGGGTGCGGCCAACAGTCATCCACATTGTGGGTCTGGCTGAGGTTGTCCGAGCATAGACAGCAAACTCAAGATAGTCCCAACGTTTGGCCTTCGGGTCAGGTATATCTAAAGTATACCATCCATTGTTATCGGATGAAGAGGCTTTATGCCACTTTATGTAACTAGAAGTCCACCCTTCAGGGTAACCAAGTGAGTGGTAAGAAGAGCTACCACGTTCACCATGGAACCTGCATTACCTATAGGGGCACCCATTATATATCTCAGGCCACCAATGACAATAGTCTTTTGTTTGATCAAAAAGGAAGCAAATGAAAGGCCAGTTCCACCTACCAGGGATGAAGGTCCTTGAAGGTGACAATTTTAGGGAAATTGAGGTGCAGTTGTGGATGAAGCAAGTAGTTGCATCCACTGCGCAGACATTCTGCATGCCATGTTCTGAGTATTGTTCCCGAAGAGTGAAAAAATACATGGTAGGAGAGGAGGGTAAAGACCAGTCCTGACAAAGCACCGAAAATATGCAGAGCACAAAAAACAAGCAGTTAGAGAAGACTAGAGTGTTGAGAAATCTCATTGTGCCTTCTTTAAGAGGAATTGTTCTGCGGGGAACACTGTGTTAGCTGCAACTTAAATGGGTGAGATGGGTGTGGGCAGCAGGAGTAAAGGGGAGGTTCAGGAGGTGGTTCTTGTGTTCCTCTGGGGTGGTCCTGTCGTCAGCAGGTGGGGCCTCCTGGTGATATGGCTTCAACCTAGATATGTGAATCCAAGGGGTGAGACGGTTGTCTGGTAAGGAGAGCTTGGTGGCGGTGGGGGTACAGAGAATGACAGGATAGGGCCCTTCCCATTTTGAGGCAAGAGTCCCTTTCTCCTCTGGGGTATTATAATAGATTAGACTCCCAGCTGTTAAGGGAGGAGTGTTTGGAGTGGAGACTGGGTCAGGAAGAAGCCAGTCCTGATATTTCCAGAGTTCCGAGCGAAGATGAAACAAGAGAGGCAAAGACAAATCTCAGGTGAGAGGTCCTTGTGAAATGACCAACCCAGGGGGTATAAGAGGTCTTTCATACCTTATCTCAAAGGGAGACAGTAAAGATGGTTTCTTAGGTAGAGCTCTGATTCGAAGCAAAGCCAAGGGAAAGAGTTTGACCCAGTCTAAGTTTAATTCCATTGTCAATTTGGTAAGGACTTCCTTTATAGTACGATTTACCCTTTCCACTTTCCCTGAAGCCTGGGGGTGATATGGACAGTGGAAATGCCACTTGAAGAAGAGGGCTTGAGAGACCTTTTGTGTGATCCTAGAAATATACTCAGGGCCATTGTCAGATTGTAGGGAAGTGGGCATACCAAACCTGGGGATGATGTCTGTCAGAAAGATTGAAGCTACAGTGTAAGCCTTTTTATTGGAAGTGGGAAATGCCTCAACCCAACCAGAGAAAGTGTCCACAAAGACAAGGAGGTATTTAGTGTGCCGTACTGTGGGCATGTCGGTGAAGTCTACCTGCCAGTCAGCAGCAGGAATGTGTCCCCGGGCTTGGTGGGAAGGAAAAGGTTTGGGCCTTAAAAGAGTATGAGGGTTGGTCCGCTGACAGATCTGACAATTAGAAGCTATATTCTGTAGCATGGCTTTGTCAGAGGGGGTGAGGGAGAAGAAGCTCTGTAAAAAGAGGGTCAAAGACTGAGAATTGGAATGGAATAGAATATGAAGGAACTTGAAAAGATCCTTGTTCTTACTGGAAGAAGTAGTGGCTTTAGATGAGATGTCTAAAGTGGCCATTATATGTCCCACAGGGGCGGCCATAATTGGAAGTGGTGGCAGCCATTCGTGCTGCCTGGTCAGCTTTGGCATTGCCCTCAGTGATGAGAGAGCCGTTCTTCTGATGGGACCTACAATGGACAACTCCCAACTGGATGGGTAAGTGGGAGGCCTCTATCAGATTGGCTATAAGAGCCCAATTAGTGATTGCATTACCTTTGGTGGTAAGTAGTCCTCGCTATTTTCATATTGCAGCATGGGCTAATAAGATATGGAAGACATATTTTGAGTCATTATAAAGGGTGAGGGATTTGCCTTGTGCTAGAAGGCAGGCACGAGTGGCTGCTATAAGTTCAGTCTGCTGGTTGGTTGTTCCTGAAGGCAGAGCTTTGGCCTCTATAATCTCAGTGGCTGAAACTACAGTGTATCCAGAGCAATGTGTGCCATTCTGCCTAAAGAAACTGCCGTTAGTGAACCAGATAAGGTCAGGCTTGGTGAGTGGTCCCTCAGAAATAAAAAATAACTCTATTATCAAAAAAAAAAAGAAATGGAAGAATGACAGGGGAGGAAATCATCTAAGTTTTCCAACCAATTATGAATTGGTGTGTTAGATGTGGGAGTCATTGGGAGCAGTGAGGCAGGGTTCAGTGCAGAGCAGGGGAGGAAAGTAATATTAGGGTTTTCCAGAAAGGAAGTGAGGAGTGACAGAACTCTGGATGGAGGAAGAGTTTGAAGGCCCTTATAAGCTAAAATATCCTTCAAGTGATATTGGGAATGGATAGTTCAAGGGGCCCCAAAAGTCAATTTAGGGGCTTCTTTGTGTAAAATTTGTCCAGCAGCCAGAGCTCTTAAGCAAGGGGCCCACCCACGGATGGTATGGTCTACTTTATTGGACATATATGCCACAGGTGCAAATGTAGGCCCATAGTTTTGACCTAACACCCCAAGTGCTTGCTCTCCTTTTTCATGGACATATAGATGAAATGGGTTGAAAGATCAGAAAGGTGAAAGGCAGGTGCCTTTTAGAGGAGTTGCTGAAGCCTACAGAAGTAGTAGTTGCGGGAGGAGGCAAGAGATTCACTAGGGGGTCCCTTTGCTAGGTCATACAGGGGTTTGGCTAGAAGAGAATAATTTGGGATCCAGGCCCTAAAATAACCTGCTAGTCCTAGGAATGATAGTATTTCGGCTTTCGTATGGGGCACTGAAAGATCAGAGAGGAGTTGCATCCTATCCAGTGTTATTTCCTTTTTCCCGGGTGTAAGGCAAAAAACAAGATAGGTGACAGAAAACTGGGAAACATGGGCCTTGTGGGGGGACACCCTATATCCCTTGTATGCTAGGAAATTAAGAAGCTGGGCAGTGTGGAATTGAGAGTGTTCCCAAGAGGGAGTACATAGAAGAAGGTCATCGACATATTGAAGGAGAGTAGAGTCAGGACAGGTCGGGTGAAAGGATGTGAGGTGCTGGGCAAGAACTTGGCCAAAGAGATGGGGCCTATCCCTGAATCCCTGTGGGAGGACAGTCCAGGTAAGCTGACGAGAATGGCGGGTGTGAGGGTAAGTCCACGTAAAAGCAAAAATATCCTGAGATTCTGATGACAAGGGAATAGAAAAGATTGCATCTTTTAAATCTAGGACCGAGAAGTGGGTAGTAGTGGCAGGGATCTGAGAGAGGCAGGTGTAAGTGTTGGGCTCTAGCGGGTTGATGGGGACCACAGAGGAGTTGACAAGGTGAAGGTCTTGAACCAGCCTGTAGGACCCGTTAGGTTTCTTAACTGCCAGAATGGGGGTGTTGAAAGGAGAGTGTGTAGGCCTGAGATACCCCTTTCATAATAAATCCTGGATGATAGGTTCTAATCCGAGGAGGGCTGTGGTTTTGAGTGGATATTGTGGTTGACTAATATATCTTGAAGGGTCCCGTAAGACAATATGAATTGGACTGCATTTAGCCATAAAGGGTGTAGTTGTGTCCCAAACCTCAGGGTTGACTGGTTTAGATAGTCATGGGAGAGTGCATGAAGGAGGTTTATCTGCCCCTAGGAACATCATGAGGAAATGAGAGGTAGGAGAGGTGTGGGGTGATATGTGAATGGTGACTTTTAATAGTGAGAGTATGTCCCTTCCCAGAAGGGAAATGGGGCAATGGCTCATAACAAGAAAGGAGTGTGTGAAGGACAAAAGGGATCCCTGCATATAACATGATAAGGGGGGAAGCTTTTTGAGGGAAAATCTGTTTACCTCCTACCCCGACAATAGGAGTTTTTGAGGGTGTGGTATGACTCACCAGTATCCAAGAGGAAGAAAATGAAGCTTCCATCCACCAGGAAGGTGACCCTAGGCTCTTGCTTTTTGATAGTAATTGTTGGGAGAGGAGGCCCAGGGCTCTATCAATCCTCCTCTGCCAAGCCCAGGAGAGGCTGGGGTTGCTGGGCACCTGACCAACCTCCCTTTCAGGTTGTTGGGCAGTCTGTCCCCCAGTGTCCCCTTTGATGGCATTTTGGGCAGGGGTTGGAGGGTGTCCTCAGCGTAGAACAATCCCTGGACCAAAGTCCCTCTTTACCACATTTGAAGCAAGCTCCTGGGGGTGTCTGAGTGGGACGCCGTGTTGGTGGGCCTTCTCTGAATGACCTGGGCCAACATTTGGAATTTGGCATTTTCAGCCCTCTGCCTACGGCGCTCACTTTCATCCTCTCTACCATGAAAAACCTTGAAAGCGACAGCAAGGATTTTGGTCTGAGGAGTAGCAGGGCCCTGTTCAAGCTTTTTAAGCTTGGCTTTAATGTCAGGGTAGCTTTGGGCCAGAAAATATGTCATTAAGACATGACGGCCATCAGGGGTTTCTGGGTCGAGGATTGTGTACTGTTGAAGGGCCTTGGTTAGTGTATCCAGGAATTCTGAAGGTGTTTCCTCCTTCCTTTGAATGACCTCCTGCACGTTTTGAAAGTTAGCAGCCTTGTGGGTGGCCTTTTTCAGGCCCGCCAAGAGGCAGGATGTAAAAATGTCACAAAACTGTAAGCCTTCAGGGGTGTTGTAATCCCATAGGGGATCCTGCTCTGGGACAGCATGAGGGCCTGTGAAGTGGTTAGGATTGGTCCTATGATTTTCATCAGCATGGGCTTGGGCTAGCTTCCAGACCCATTGCCTTTCCTCAGGGAGAAGTGTATTGGCCAAGAGCATTTAGATGTCATGATGAGTGAGGCTATATGCTTGCAGGACCCATTGAAACTCCCAAATGTAAGTGGTGGGGTCAGTGGTGAAAGAGCCTTACTTCCTCTCTAGCTGAGTAATGTCTGACATGGAGAAGGGCACGTGGACTCTGATGACACCCTCGGGACCAGCTACCTCACGAAGGGGTGCAATTGTCTTGGGGGTGGGAAGGAGTCCCTTAGACCTGGTAACAGGAGGACTGAAAGAGGCAGGCGGCAGACAGGAAGGAGAGGGAGAGGAAGGGAGTGTCTTTGTGGAGGAGAAGGAGGTGGAGCAGGCAGAAGATGGCGGAGGGGAGGGGGATGATACGGAAGGCTGAGGATCCATGGAATCAGGCAGAGGAAGAGGAAGGTATAGCAGGAGAGAAGGGGTAGATGGGGCTGGGGGATAAGGTGGGGGTTCATCTGCTAGGTCAAAATAGGAAGAATCTGTGAATTCAGGAATAGAAGTAGGGGAAAAGAGGGGTTTGCAAGCAAAGAGGACCTGAGAGGGATGGCAAAAGGAGCAGAGAGCAGGGTGCTGTGTGTGAAGGCTAAAACCTTCAATGCAGGGAATCTCCCTCCACTTTTTCACATGCTGGCAGTAGTTAAAAAGGTCTCAGAGGATGTTTGGATCTAAGGAGCCTTCTGGTGGCCAATGATTGCCATTATCCAGTGGATATGTAGGCCAATCTTGGGTACAGCATTTGATTAGAAGTTTGGGTTGATGTCTGGTGTGAGGGAGAGTGTGGCCAGATTATTTATTAAACATTTGAGAGGTGAGGCTTCAGGTAAAGACGAAGAGGTGCCCATAGTCACAGGGAGAGATGGAAGAGAGAGAGAGAGAGAGAGAGAGAGAGAGAGAGAGAGAGAGAGAGAGAGAGAGAGAGAGAAGAGAGAGAATTAGAGTAAGCGAGAGAGACAAAGAGAAAACCCGGGCTTGAACAGCTTCCAGGAAGCTCAGGGCAAACGGGGGTCAGGTGGGCATCCCCAAAATGACCAGCCATCACGAGGAAATACAGAGGGCACTACCTGGTCGTCACCAGTGAAGTGCGATCTGTGAGACCAAAAGGGATTGGAGCCAAGGGCAACGTAACGTCAGGAAAGTTTTCGACCGGAGCAGAAGAAGTCAGTAATGAAAACAGAATTCCGGCTCAGGCAGAATGCAGTTCCAGGCTGGGAGTTCAGTTTTCCCTGAGCATAGAGGCAGCTTCAGCCAGACACAGCAGCCCCACAGGAAACAGAACTCTAGCCGGCAGCAGCAGCGGCAGTGGAGCAGGAAAAACCACAGAGCCTCTGGTGTAAACTCAGAAGCCTCACGCCCCAAAGGGAAACGGAACACCAGAGGGCCCACTGCGACTAGTAAAGGTCTTAGTGAGAGGAATTCCCTCTCCCCTACCGGGCGTCTGGAGTGTGCAGGAGGATCACGATCACAAAACCAGTGGCAGCCCGAAGGGAGTTGGCGAGCCGGGGTCAGGGGAGGATTACCTACATCAGATCAGTGGTGAGTGCAGAAAACCGGCGTCTGAAAAGAGCAGACTATGGCAGAGTGTCTCGGTGGAACGGGGTACGGGGCTTTTGTTGGAAAGAGATCACCCGTATCCTCTCAAGGGGCACCAGAATGAATGAACTCCCCACGCAAAGACACTTCACCAGAATTCCAATTTTATTGCAAAAAGCTGTGTCCTTATATAGAACTAAGGGGGAGATGGAAGGGCTTAGATAAATGGCAGGCAACCCATTTATTGGCAAGTTCTTTCAGATATCAGCTCCGGAGTCCAGGAATTAATTCTCATTGGGGCTAAGGTTCTATGCCAGCGAGATTTGAAATTGGAGGAGGCGGGAGAGTTCACACGGCGGGAACTTTTTGCGTCACTGCAGAAAAGAAGAAGGTAAGAAGAAGAAGTCCATAGGCGCTATGTTGGGAATTTTTCTCTGGGTTATGGCTGCTGTTTATACTTTTGCCAACAATGACTATACCAGACAGTGCCTTGATTGACTGGTTTTCATAAAAATGGTGTTTAACAGAGATGCCAGAAAGTTGCATCCTGCTGAGTACTGGACCTAGAGCAATGGTGGGCAGGTGTGTGATAAAACATCTGTGGGGTGGCCATGTGGATCTGCCATTGGCTTCCAAATGGCTTGTGACTGACATGGTGAAGCCAGCAGACCCTTATATGTAAAGGCATCTTGTTATATGGAGAGGTTTCAGTACATTGTTCAGAATCAGGTTGCTATGGTGAAGGAGGCAAGCTATGTGGGATAAAAGTCTTGTTCTTGTATTCTCCTGCAGACCCTGACCCTCCACACGTTACAGAACTCCCTCCCACAATGTGTCCGAGTTGAAAACCTTGCATATCGTGAAGCAAATACAAAACTCCCAGTGCAACAGCAAGAAACACCACGAAAATGGAGGATGACCATATGGTTTCACAGAAAACATGGGGAGACATTTAGCCCCCAGTGGCCACAGTTTACCTACAAAGAGAGAATTCAGCACTGCTGCCTCATGTTCATTGGAAAAGAAGAAACCATGTCCTCCAGGTCTCATTGATGCAGACCCAGCTTTGATGGTCTCACTAGAAATGAAGCTAAAGCTCCTGACAACAACATATCTTTCAAGTGCCCAATCTCACAGGCAGTTTCTCAAAAAGTCTCTAGGCCAGTAGACCTCCATGTTTGTGGAGTGTTTACGGTATCCTTTACTTTTGGAAACACCTCTACCACTTCCTAGGTTGTGAACTCCTGAGCATATTCAATTCAAGATATGTATTCACAGATTTTCTAACTCTTCTCCTCTAATTGTGTCTTACTTAGGGCAAAAGTTTTGTCAAGGCATTGTTCTGGATGAGAGTGGGAAGATTTTTGTGTAGCACATATTTACATACACATTGGATTCATTTTCAAATTTTTCACTTGAAATACTGAATCCCTGACACTAACCGATACCCTATTAGACTCTGACTACAAATCCTAATATGATGGAGAAAAATAACCCAAATAGAATAGAAATACAAGCAGTCAGAGGAGGCACGGTGTATATTTGGTCTTGCCTTTTGCATGATATAAGGTAGGAGTTATAAATCTTGTCAATTTTTTGTTGAAATAGTTCTCCATGTGTTTTGAAAGTTAACAAATATGTGAATTTCTGTTTCCCTTTCTCTGTAGGCTATTCAGCACATGTATTTTCATATGCACATATAGAATCCTACCTGGTATCACACGTACATTCCTGTGAGGTGGCTAACTTGGCAGATACAAAGTGTGAGAAGAGATAACTCCTCCTAGATGCTTTTGGAACTGAAAATTCGAACTATGAGTGAGCTTCCTAGTAGAACAACATTATACATAAATCCATGTTCAGTAAAATTAATATTTTTGGATCTGTAGATGATACATATTTCACGATGAATTTTGATTGGCATATATATTGCTACTTTTTAATGTCTTTGTTTGTGTTTTGTATATATATATATATATATATATATATATATATATATATATATACACTCCAGATTTTTCAAAATATGAAATATATGCATCATATTATACACTTCCTACATTCATTCATGTTCATGTATGTGGATTTATAGTAAACTTTTCATAAGATTATTCTCAGAAATATTCATTCACCTGAAATACATATTTTTTTCCTAGTTCTGAAAACTAACTTCAGTGAATGGTGCATACAAATCTTAATATTTCTCCAGTAACTGACCCAGTTTAACATTAATGCAAGTTGATTCCTATGGGACATGATGTGTATTTTGATGTTAATTTTTATTCAACACTGGTTCATTACTATTTCTTTAATTTATGCACATCATAGGATATATATTTCATCCAGAAGTTAGTAAATTTATATGCATTTGTTTCGCTTTCAATCACTTCCTGCTTCAGAACACATGTATTCCTCCACGTTTCTTGACTGGTCTTTTAATGAGACTTCTTTCCAAACGCATTATTTTCGATTTTCATAATCACTTTTGTAGCAAAACTCACACACTCTTCATGGTAAACCATAACCCTAATATTACCATTAGATGTATAATTCGTTGAAATGAATGTATGTATATCAATATAAGATTTCCTGTATATTTTCAGGTATCAATTCAATCCTTTTTTTAAAGTTGTAACCAGTTATATTATTTATTCACAGTATGGTCTACTCATGCATTATAACTATATTCATAGACACAGGGTACACCTATTTGTACCCCAATACTAATTTTCATGTCTTCAAACTATTGCTACAAGTAATGGTGGAAGAAATACTCATGTCTCCTGATCTACATGTACATTTTATCACAGTAATATTTTGGACACAAAAAGCAAAGTTCACACTTATGATTGTACAAATGTAAAAGTCGTTCTAGCATTGGAGGAAGAGACAACCAACAGACTGTCTAATGCAACAGCAAAGGGTTTATTGGGGGTCCAGCATCCTGGGGCTCAGAGCTCACTTGAATAGAGAAGATAGCCCTTAGAACATCTTAAGCAGAGCTTACATACTTAACTTGGAGAGGGAAGGGAGGGAAGTTGATTGCTGGTTCAGGGCGAATGGGTGGTTTGCGTGCAACCGGGTGAGGGATTACATTCTGCAGTTTGGCAGTTGGGGAAAGCACATTCTGGGAACAAGATTACCAAACAGTTCTCAAGATTTCAATAGTGTTTTGTTAAGAATACAGAAAAACAGGAAGTGACAAATACCAATTTTATTAATCTTTCATTTCCCACTTCTTTTTCTGGTTACGTTTAATCATAAAAGTGATCATTGAGGGGTGTCACATTTTATGTCTGCTAGTGGGGTATATTGTTGTCTGATTACCAAAATTTAACTTGTCCAATTTGAGGTGGAAGGAATGAAACTAAGAGGTGCAGCAAACAGGGTCTACAGTTAGCAATAATATG
This sequence comes from Callospermophilus lateralis, assembly GCF_048772815.1. Lineage (NCBI taxonomy): Eukaryota > Metazoa > Chordata > Mammalia > Rodentia > Sciuridae > Callospermophilus > Callospermophilus lateralis. Next base: position 1,293,331 of record NC_135320.1, on the reverse strand, counting down.
ATGATTATTAATGGACCAGCCAGAGCTGATAAAAGCGTAGTTAACCAGGGGGACTGTGTGAATGAAGACTCTAACCACCCTTTTTGGGCCTCTCTCTCTCGTTGACGCTCTTCAAGGTGTCTTCTCAATTTACTCATAGATAATTTTACAACCAGTATGATCGGAATATAAACAACATTCTTCCCTCAATACAGCACAATGGCCCCCTTTTCTCATGAAGAGGAGGTCCATCCCTCACCTGTTCTGTAAAACAAATTCAGAGAGAGATGATAAAGATTCCTGTAAGCCTGTGTTGGAGGTTTAATATCTTTAAGCTTTGGTCTCCTGCTGCTTCTAATTGGGTCATTTATTGTGTTCCATGGACTAGGGCAGTGGTTCCTGTGCCCAGCCCTGCAGCAACTCCTATTCCTAATAGGATGGCTAAAGTGAGGAATACAGATTCCCAGCAGAACCGGGTTGTATGCCCCCCTGCTATTTGATCTTAATGAACCTGCGTCATGATAGAGCACTCTGGGAAACATCTGCACCATTACATAATTAATAGCACCAGTTGACAATTTTATGAAAACATAAACAATGTTTAAGTATATAGAATTACACTCTTGTAGGTATGGACAGGGCAAGGCACCTAAGATAGCACCGAAAACAGAGAAACAGTCCTTTTTGGTTGCAACCGGATTTAGAGGGCATTGCTTCTGTTGTAATCAATTAATCCCCTGAACCCCAAGTTTAGGTAGTTTCAGAATTTTGTACCCAACATGTAATGGAAGGGGCTAAGAAGTTCACAGTCTGCAGAAGTCCCCAAAAAGCAGTTTTTGTTTCTGTTTTTTTTCCTCTCTTCTGAGCAAGTTAACTTTTTAAGGACACCTAGGAGGGGGAGAGCATTTTTCTTCTATTTTTTGTTTTCTCCCTGCCAGCTGTTACCATGGCGCACAGTTGGTAACTTCTTTATCTTACAAATGTAGCCATCCCTGTGAAGCCCCAGCTCAAGGCCAGAGGCCTTGTTCACATATTTTCTGAAAAACTAGTAAGGGGGTGTCTAGCTTAGGAGTGCTGATTTTTCCAGCCAGTTGCCAAGTAGAACAGGCAACACAAAAAGAGGAAGGTTATCTACATTGAACTATTTTATAGGGACTCTTTTGCTGAAAGTCCTAAAGTCATCCATGGTGAAGAATTTTGGAGAAGGTCAGTTAAGACTTTTCTGTGGGCCTTGTACAGAGGGGGAAGATGGGGAAGGCGGGGGCTGAGAGTAGCTAAGTGGATCTGTGTAGGAGAAAGGAGAGATGTAAAATAATAATGAGAAAGGGGTTTAGGATTTTCCTAGCAACAAAATTTTGAGCAGTAGATCAGGTAGAGCAGAGGGGAAGACGGGAGTGAGTATCCCAAAAAGCCTGTGAGGGACTTTAAATACTTAGTAACCTGTTTTCAGTGATGATAAAGCAACTTTAAAAGCCATTTTTATTACATCTTGGATAGGGGTCTGAGGGCTCTCCTCAGCTGGTTTGAGCTTTGGTATAGCTGGTAAGAGGACCTGGTGGGACTCGGTGCGGGCACTGACAGGAGAAGAGAGGAGTGAGTTGGTGGAGGGGTGCCTCAGTACCTGCTACCTCAGCAAGGGGGCAATTGTCTTAGAACCGAGGTTTGGGTTTTGATCTAGTAATTGGAGGGGATACATCAGGTTGCTGAGGTGGGAGTGACAGCAGCGATTCCGGAGCAGAAGGCAGAGGGTGAGGATCTATTGGAGAAGCATAGTTCAGGTTGTGAGAGAAGGAGGGAATAGGCCTCCACATAGGGGAATCTCCTTTCACCCTTTTGAGCACTTGCAGAAGTTAAAAAGGTCACACAGAATTTGAGGATCTAGAGACCCCTCTGGGGGCCATCAGTTTTGGTTGTCTAATTGGTAATATGGCCAATGCTGTGTACTGAATTTGATGAGGAGTTTGGATTCCACCAGGTAGCCCCTGTATGCTCACATCCCCATGGCTTTCAGAAGAAGTCAGGTTTTCCCGCACACAGCCATGGCTGTTTGTGGTTTTGATAGTCCGCCGGGAAAACATAGTAATGTAGGCTAGCCAACCTGCATCAGGCTGGTGTGTCCCTACATCCATAATGTTTGTTTCCATTATCTATGGTACAGAAGGGATTTAATGGAATTTTAGTGGGATCCTCTTTTTCAGAGATATCCCAATAGGAACGAAATATAGCCAGCTGACAAATGTCTGGGTAGAGAGATGGCCATCAGGTCCCTAAGGGGGCTGTATGTGAGATAGACCATACTTCTTGTCTAGTAGGATTTGTGATCAGCCATCAGTGCTGTACAGGCTGATGAGCATTAAGACTACTCGTGGCCAAGGGGAGAATCTATAGCCTTATCTACCTGGCGAATACACCATTTGAAAGGGTTACCACTCTTTTCCAGTATCCAGCCAGAGTCTGGACAGGGCGCAGGCTTGAGATAAGAGGAATGGATCCAGGAAGTGATTTCGTCTACCTTTACCACTGTAGGTGTTATAAGTAGCACCTGGTATGGTTCTTTTCAGCGGGGTTCCAGGGATGACACCTGATGTCGTCTTATGTAGATGAAGTCTCTTACTTGATATCCATGTGGAGTCCCCTCGTTCCCAGGGTGGTAGGCAGTGGCCAGCTGTTTCCACAGGTATCGCTGAGTTCTTTCAAGAGCTTTTAGTCTGTCAAGCAAGGGGGTGTGGAAAGGATCGTTAGGTCTTAGAGTTGGGGTTAGGTCCCTTACTGGAGGAGGGGCAACATAGAGAATATCATAGGGCTGAGGTTACACAAAGAACCAGAGAGAGTATTTCTTGCATGAAACAGTGCATAAGGCAGGAGCATACTCTAATCTTTTAAGCCGATCTCTAAGCTTAATTTCGTTTAGTTCTCTTTAATGGTTCTATTTATTTTTTTTTACCTGTCCTGAGCTCTGGGGTCTATAAGCACAATGTAACTTCCATATAATCCTCAGGGTCCTGGATAACCCCTGACTTACCTGGGCCATGACGCATTTCAAATATCATACCCTATTACCTTAGGCAGACCGTATCTTGGAAAAATATCTTTCACGATCTTCTTGACCACCATTTGCGCCTTTTTTTTTTTTTTTTTGTGGGAACGGCTTCAATCCATCCTGAAAATATATCTGTAAAGACTAGGATATATTTAAGTCCATACCTTGATGGCTTAATTTCAGTAAAGTCCACTTCCCAGAATTTTCCTTGTCTGGTTCCTCATAGGTGCTTTCCTGCAGAAAGCTTGGAAGGGTAAGCATTAACCAATTGACAGACCCGACAGGCTTTTGTTACCCGTTCTGTTATTTCCTTTCGCTGTGAGTCGGTTAGTCGAAAACTCTGTTCTTGATCCTTCAGGAACGCCTGTAGTTTCTTTGAACCAAGGTGAGTGAGTTGATGTACACTTTTAACGTAGTGTAGGGCTTTCTGTAATTGCAGGCTTGGCTCAGTGAAGTTGAGGGTTTCAGTGTCAGTGTCCTTAGATATTATCAAATGCTTGCTGGTGCACAGGGGTTTATTGGAATTAGGCATCCTCATTTAACAGAGGGTATAAAGGAGCAGCTAAGAACACAAACCCAGGTATCCATAACCTGCAAATGCCAGCAGTCCCAAGAAACTCTCTGTGTTGTCCCCTGTTAGATGGGGTGGTATCTGCACAACAGATTGTTTTCTGGGCTCAGTGAGCCATCATGTACAGCCCCTAAGGGAATACCCCAGGAAGTTTACTTCTTGCTGGCAAATTTGGTCCTTTTTGGCCGAAGCTCTATACCCGAGTTCAGCAATTTCAGATAATTGTGATTGGGTCCCAGACTCACAGTTTTCCTTGGTGTTGGCAGCCAGTAGCAGGACATCCACATATTGAAGCAGGGGGACTTCAGGGTGTGCATTTCTGAAGTTGTTGAGATCTCTGTGGAGGGCTGCATCAAAGAGAGTAGGGGAATTTTTAAACCCCTGTGGGTGTCTAGTTCAAGTTAGTTGACCAGACGTTCCAGTTTCTGGGTCTACCCAGTGGAAAGCAAACAGAAACTGACTATCTTTATGCAGAGGCAAGCAAAAGAAAGCATCTTTTAAATCCAGAAGAGTTTACCATTTTCACTCAGCTACAGCAAATGGTTTATTGGGGGTTCAGCATGCTGGGGCTAAGAGCTCACATGTATAGAGTTGAGAGCCCTGAGAACAGCTTAAAGAGAGCTTATGTACTTTCCTTGGAGAGGGCAGGGAAGGAAATTTTTGATGGGTCAGGGCGAGTGGGCGGTTTGCGTGCAACCAGGTGAGGGAGTACATTCTGCAGTTTGGCAGTTGGGGACAGCACATTCTGGGAACAAAATTATCAAACAGCTCTCAAGATTTCAACAGTATTTTGTTAAGCATACAGAAAAACAGGAAGTGACAAGTACCTATTGTATTAACCTTTCACCAAAGCAAAATGCAAAGTGAGGATGGAATACTAAAATCAACCATGTCCAGATTGCCTAATGCTCTGAAATGTCAATCCTTTTGGTGTCTACGTATTTGTTTCTTCCTAAGATTATACATTCAACTTCAACCATGTTGAAAATGTCTAATCCTATCACTCACCTTATACTGTGCCTGATTTCCTAATGTCTCTATCGATATCTACTTTCCTACATATTTTCTCCAGTTCATCATTGTGAATGACTTTTCACATGTGCTAATATTTACGTTCACTCTCTCAACGAAACAATATTGCTAATGAACTTTTGGTCCAAATCCTATACTCACTCTTTTTACTAAACCTACCAACTATCTTCCTAATCCTACAGACTATTCATTTTTGACAGGAAGTTCTCTTCTACATTCAATCATCCAAGGTACAAGGTCTTATGCCTTTGCATATCGATTTATCTGAGACATCTGTGCAGAACATAATTCAAAGCTAAGTATCCCACTAAAAGGCCCAATGCCCTTCAGGGCTTCAAATCGTACCTAGATTTTCCGGTTTCATACTTATATTTCACTGATATATTCTTGTGAATATCACAGGTTCCCAATACCATTATTCATCCCTCAGAATGATTCCTAACCCAAATAGTATATGGTATTAACCCTAACCATACACTGTTCCCTCAATCTAACTTTACAGAAGAGCAGAGACAGAGTTGGTCTTACAATACAGGCATGTAGATGATCTTCCAATTGCTGAGAACCTCAAAGTTGATGCAGAAATGGTCCCAGGAGAAGATATAGGCAGATATAAAGGACCTGAGAGAGCAAAAGTCATCTTCCATGGCAAACAACCTGGTCAGGATGAAACGATGTGTCTGAATCAGCCTCTCTCCTCTTAATATAAAGAAGATGGACCAAACCAGCCCTGTGTGGAGAGCTTCTCCTTGGTCCCTATGGTTGATATACCATTCTAACTTTTGAAAGTGTCACAGAAAGTAGGGGCAGCCTCCATCTCAAGGGACCCTTGGAAGCAACTGTTAGGACAAAGTGGTTGCAAAGGCAGTGATCTCATTCCGTTCCTGAAAGAATTGGCCTACATCACATCTTTGGTGATGGAACTCTCTGAACTTGTTATCCAGGAAGGCAGGCAAACAGAGCCAGTCCCAGTCCCAGTCCCAGTTGGCTCACTTGTTTGGATTTACCAAGGACAGAGTCTGTCTTTCTTGATACCTAATGATTTGAGGATGGCCAAATGCAAGTAGAGCTCTGGAGACGGGCCTTTTCTGAGAAAGCAGGTAGTGGTAAGCCCAGGCTCCTGACAACTTCACAGAGTTGGACAAGGAGACCAGATCTGAGACAGGATAGGCCATTTCAGGGGAACATAGTATGGTCCACCAGTCAGAGGACACTCTGGAAAGTCACAGACTTACTTGGTAGAAGGAGATGCCTTTGTGAATGTGGGTGTGAGTTTGTGGATTTGTCTCATGTTCTCAGAATAGGTAGGAAAGTCAGTATGTTTGGTTTGGAGTGGACTGTTTCTAGAAAGTCGTTGGACAAGGTGAGTGTTTCTATGTCTGTGTATCTCACCGTGTCCGTGGTTGAAGACATTAGAAATAAGAATGCATCAATGGATGTGTCCTGTCTAGTAGAATGCTTCCCAGCATTCATCCTGCCCATTTTAGGAATGGACTGCAGGTTTCCTTATCAATGGGCAACACCTACTATCTTTCTAAATTCCTGTTTTCTTCCTGAATTCTGGCCACTCTCCAGAATAGGCTCATGGTTTTGTGTCCAAGATACATACCACCTCCAAGCTCTGTGACATGGCCATGTTCTGGCTAGCTGAAGGGAATGCGAGCATCTCAGAAAACTCAGATATCAGTGTGACCAGGAAAGTCTCAGTGGAGAAACCCTGCTTTGGGCCTTTTGCTAACCTATTTGCCTGTTGCCATGAATTTCATGAAGGTCTTTGCCTCAGGCCACCCCTTTGTGAATCCTGAAGAAAACTGTTTTCAAATGGTAATGAATGGGCATCACCTGTGGCTCTTTGCTTAAATGCTTTGGAAAGGGATGTGTCTGAATCAGCCTCTTGGCCCTGTGTGAGGTAGTGGCTTAGATTCTCAGCGCCTGTTCGATCTAAAGAAAAATCCAATGTGTGCATCCAAAACCAAAATTGCAAAAAGATCAGTCATGGTGTATGAAGTCTCTCACCTTCCTCTTTTAGGTTCCTGACCTCCATCAAGTGAGAATAGGGATCCTTTGGGACAAATGAGTTCTTTCAAGCCCTGTAGAGATGATTGGGTATCCTCATGACTCCAAATCACATAAGGAAACTATACCTGAAAGTCAGTAGGCCTCAAATTGGAGAAGCAGAGCAGTATTAACAGCAGACCTATGTGATCAATCCTGATTCACTGGTAGGGTGTCCAGGCCACCCTGAGGTTAGGCAAATGAGGGGCAAGGGAGCTTATTTTGGAAACTCTCTTAGGCTGTGCCATTCATGGAAACATCCAGCCAGAGGTTATGATGAATGTATATATGGAAGAAGATGAGGATCTTGGGGAATGTTTTGGTTTTAATTGTGGTCATTTGTGTGGCATTTGGAAGAGATGACTGGGTCCACCTGGGCTTGAACTCTCGTGTGATTCCCCTCAGAGACTGAGTTCTGTAACTGACCTCAGAGAAGTAATTGCTTTGGAAAGGGATGTGTCTTAATCAGCCTCTTGGCCCTGTGTGAGGCTGTGCCTTTGATTATCAGCACCATATGGATCTAAAGAAAGATCCCATGTCTGCTTCCTAAACCAAAATGGCCAAAATTGCAGTCATTGTGGATGAAGTCTATCGCCTTCCTTTGTAAGGTTCTGAAAGAATAAAAGAAATTGAAATTGAAACGTAAAGAACCAGGTTTTGTAAAGTTTCCAATCTGCACTCAGAACCTGAAATTCCTGTGGCAGTTAAGACAATTCCCGGAACTGCCCATTAGATGTGTGTGGAAATCTTCCCTGGCCACCTAGTTACTTAACAACCTCTTCCAAGAAAACGTGCAGCTCAGCACGTACACATCTCAGGGCTTCAACCAATCAGTTTAAATGTATACCCCTTCTCAGGGCTGACCAATCACCCCCTTCCTGACCTGTTCCCGCCAATGAATGTGCTAATCATGTTTTAGAGTTGTTATTTGATTTTCCCACGGTATATGGTGATTTGCTAAAGGAAGCTATGATGTATGTAAAGTCCCTGCCCTCTCTAAAGAATGTATATAAAATCTGCTCAAGTTGTTCTCGGGGCTCTTTGTTCTTTGCTCCTCTGAAGTGAGCTCTGAGCCCCAGCATGCTGGACCCCAAATAAACCCTTTGCTGTTGCATGAGAAATTCTCCTGGTGGTCTTTTCTTCCAACGTTCGACCCACCTTTTCATCTGGAGGCCCTAGCTGAGATATCCAGCAGTGACGAACAAAAGACCCCAAAGGACTCCTCTCGGGGTAAGTAAGGTGCCTCTCTCTGGTTTCGGGTTTCAGGTTAGGGGTTGGCAAAGTGGCTGTCAGTGAAGAACATTAGCTCTCTGTGATGGTGGCTGACAGATGTGTCACAGAGCCACAGGCCACGTCCCTGGGGGACACTCCAGAAGACTCAGGAAATCGAAGAATAGTAGTTTCCTCAACTCGGTTATATTTTGCTTCAGGATTCGGTTTTCCAGCCCATCAGGTTTTGCCGGCTACTCAGTTTTGTTCATTGTCAGGAACTCATTTTGAGTTTACTGTCTGTCTTTATTGTCTAACCCATAAGGTTTTGCCAGTTACTCAGTTCTAATCTTTGTCTTGAACTCATGTTAAACGTTTACTGTTTGTCTCTGTCTATGTCGCATTTGTGTATTCACTGTCCCTGTTTGAGTAACTCCCATTATGGGACATTATGGGACAAAGCACTTCCATGCCTCTGTCCCTTAACCTTGATCATTGGACTGATGTCCGCTCAAGTACCCAAAATCTTTCTCTTTCAGTAAAATGCCGGACCTGGCAGACTCTCTGTGCTTCAGAATGGCCCATCCTCTGAGTCGGATGGCCCCAAGAAGGATCCGTCCACTTCCCTCTAACCCAAAAAGTCAGAGATATTGTCTTTCAGCCGGGGCCACGTGTACACCGAGATCAATAGCCATATAACCCTTCCCCCACGATCCTATCATTCAAAACTTCCACTCCTCCCTCTCTTTCCTCCATTCTCCCTGAGTTACAGGACTGGACACTCCTCCCCCTGCTTATCCTCTACCCTTGCCCCCCAACCCACAACATGTTCTTGATGATCCTCCCGCCGCTGACTCAGCCTCTCCGCCACTAGAGGCAATTGGGCCAGACCCAAGCCCTCCAGGGGACTTCCCCACAGCAGCAGCAGCCCCTGCTCCCCTGGAGGAAGCTGGGCCACCTAAAGGAATCCGCAGGAGATGGATAATAGAAAACTCAGAAGCCTCTGTGATGCTCCCTCTCCATCCCTACGGGCCCATGAACCAAACCAACTGGGACCCCAACACCTTTGAATGTAGGTAGCATCTGATCACTTATCGCCGTTCTCTAATAGTGGGTCTCCGAGCGGCCGCCAGAGGGCCGACTAATTTGGCCAAGGTAAGAGAGATTATCCAAGAGCCTAATGAGTCTCCTTCTATGTTTCTGCAGAGAATTATGGAAGCATATAGGAAATATACTCCTTTTGATCCTCAGGCAGAGGACCAAAAGGCACCTGTGCAATGGCCTTTATCGAGCAGACTGCCCTAGATATTAATAGAAAGTTACAACGTCTAGATGGATTACAAGATATTGACCTTAAGAGATTTAGTCAGAGAAGCTGAGAAAGTATATTATAAGAGAGAAACTGAGGAGGAAAGGGAATAGAGGAGAGAGAAGGAAAGGGAACAAAAGGAGGATGAAAAGAGCAAATGGCAGAGTAATGCATTGCCTAAGGTTCTGGTCACAGCAACAAATAGGTCAGAAGTTAAAAAACAGGGAGACAGAAAGGGATACCTGGGCCCACGCCAAAGGCTGCCCCTGGCCTCAGATCAATGTGCCTATTGTGAAGAAAAAGGACACTGCCCCAAAGAGTGCCCCCCAAAAAAGCAGCCACGCCAGCCTGCCGTGCTGACTCTAGAAGAGGACTAGAAAAGTCGGGGCTCAGATCCCCTCCTCGAGCTCAGAGTAACATTTGAAGTCTAGGGGAACACAGCGAACTTTGAAGTGATTACAGGAGCAGTATACTCAGCCCTGAAGACCCCACTGGGCCTCCTATCAATTAAATGGTCCCTAGTTCAAGGGGCTAATGGCAGTAGATATCGGGCTTGGACAACGAAGATGAATATGGACCTCGGAAAGGGAAAAGTCCACCACTCTTTCCTAGTAATCCCAGAATGCCCAGCACCATTGATGGGCAGGAATCTGCTTACCAAACTCTGGACTAGAATAACCTTTAACCCTGATGTTCCCCAAGTTGAGTTTCTAAAGCCTTCAGTATAAACTCCCATAGTCACGTCTTTCAATAAGTCCGTAGAAGATGAACATCAACTCTTCACACCCCCTAGGACTGATCAAACAGGCAAGCTACCCCAGAAATGGATAAAAGATTATCCTAATGCCTGGGCAGTAACTGCTGGGTTAGGTCTAGCCATAAACAACCTCCAATAGTAGTAGAATTAAAAGCCTCTGCCTCTCCAATTAGTGTTAAACAATATCCTCTAAGCAAAGAAGCTAAGGAAGGGATAAGGCCCCATATTCTGGCTCTTGGGGTCTTAAGGCCCTGTCAATCAGCCTGGAATACCCCCCGGTACCAGTAAGAAAGCCAGGAACTGGGGACTACCGTCCTGTTCAAGACCTAAGAGAGATCAACAACAGAGTGCAGGACATTCACCCCACAGTACCCAATCCATATAATTTGCTTAGTACTCTGAATCCAGAGCGGAAATGGTACACTGTGCTGGACTTAAAAGATGCTTACATCTGCTCACCTCTACATAAGGACTGTCAGTTGCTGTTTGCTTTCCAGTGGATAGACCCAGAACCTGGAACATCTGGCCAACTAACCTGGACTAGACTCCCACAGGGGTTCAAAAAATCCCCCACTCTCTTTGATGAAGCCCTCCACAGGGACATCAATGACTTCAAAACTGCACACCCTAAAGTCACCCTACTCCAATATGTGGATGATCTTCTACTGGCAGCCGACACCAAGGAGACCAATGAGTCTGGGACCCAAGCACTATTATCCGAGCTTGCTCAGCTTGGATATAGGGCTTCTGCCAAAAGGCCCAAATTTGTCAGCAAGAAGTAATCTTCCTGGGTTATTCTCTTAGGGGTGGCAAACGATGGCTCCCTGAGCCCAGAAAATAAACCGTTGTGCAGATACTGCCCCCATCAAATAAGAGACAACTCAGAGAGTTTCTTGGGACTGCCAGCTTTTGCAGGTTATGGATTCCTGGGTTTGCATCTCTGGCTGCCCCTTTATACACGCTGATAAAGTGGATGCCCACTTCCATGGACCCCTGAGCACCAACAAGCTTTTCATAATGTCAAAAAAAAGGTGCTGCTATGTGCTCCGGCCTTAGCACTACCAGATGTAGAAAACCCTTCACTCTCTACATCGAGAAAAAGAAAGGAATAGCATGGGGAGTGCTCACTCAGTCTTTGGGACCTTGGAAAAGGCCGGTAGAATATTTATCAAAAAAACTGGACCCAGTGGCTAGCGGGTGGCCCCATTGCTTAAGTGCTATAGCAGCGGCAGCCTTTCTAATAAAAGATGCTCATAAATGAACGTTGGGACAGAAGCTAAACATTATAGCCCCCCATTCCCTGGAGAGCATCATCTGTCAGCCTCCAGATAGGTGGCTATCAAACTCCAGAATTAACCACTACCAGAGCCTCTTGCTTGACAAAGACAGAATAACGCTGGGACCCCCTGCTCCACTCAACCCGGCTACACTGCTGCCAGAAGAATCAGCAGGACCAGTCACTCATGAGTGTCAACACATACTGGCAAGGAAACCAGAATAAGACGAGACTTGAAGGATCAGCCACTGCCTCGCCCTGAAGTTGTATGGTTTACGGACGAGAGCAGCTTCCTCCAAGATGGTAGGCGGCGGGCTGGAGCAGCAGCAGTTAGCAAAACTAATTTCATTTGATCCTCTGGTCTCCCAGAAGGGACATCAGTCCAAAAAGCAGAACTGATTGCCCTTATGAAAGCATTGGAACTAGCAACAGGCAAAAGGGCCACCAAATACACTGATAGCCACTATTCATTTGCCATTGTTCATATGCTCGGGACTATTTACCAACAATGGGGGCTATTGACCTCTGCCAAGGAAGAAATCAAGAATAATGATGAGATCCTCCACCGTCTCTCAGCAATGCAGGCCCATAAAGAAATAGCAATAGTGCACTGTCCAGGGCACAAGAAGGGAAACGACCCCGTGGCAGTTGGAAACAGAAGGGCAGATGAGGAAGCTTTATTGGCAGCCCTAAACGGAGTGACTCTGTTAACTTTTTCCACACCGGGGGGAACAACAATCAGGAGACTTGCCCGCCCCAGAACATTCAGGCAACTTATCATCTGAGGAGACAGATACAGAACTCTGGGACCCCACAGAGCCAAGTTTACAATTTCAAAAAGCCCACCTTTATGTCAAAGACGTACACCAGCTCAACCACTTAGGCTCAAAGAAGTTATAGGCACTCTTAAAGGACCGAAGAAAGGACTTATTATTGACTGACTCACAGAGGAAAGAAATAGCTGAGCAGGTGATTAGACCTTTTCAAGTCTGCCAATTAGTTAATACTTTCCCATCCAAGCTTCCTGCAGGGAAGCGCTTATGAGGAACCAGACCAGGACAATTCTGGGAAGTGGACTTTACTGAAATTAAACCAGCAAGGTATGGACTTAAATATCTCCTAGTCTTTGTTGATACTTTTTTAGGATGGGTCAAAGCCTTCCCCATGAAGAAACAAACAGCTCAGATGGTGGCCAAAAAGACCCTAGAAGACATTTTTCCAAGGTTCGGCCTGCCTAAGGTATTAGGGTCTGATTACGGACCGGCATCCGTGGCCCAGGTAAGTCAGGAATTTTCCAGGACCCTGGGGATTAATTGGAAGTTATATTGTGCTTATAGACCCCAGAGCTCAGGACAGGTAGAAACGATGAATAGAACCATCAAAGAGACCTTAACGAATTTAAGCTTGGAGACCGGTATAAAAAATTGGACTATGCTCCTACCTCATGCACTTTTTCGTGCCAGAAATACCCCCTCCGCCTCTTTGTGTAACCTCACCCCTTATGAAATTCTCTATGGTGCCCCTCCTCCAGTAAGGGACCTAACCCCTACTCTGAGATTAATGATTCCTTTTACACCCCTTTGCTTGACAGACTCAAAGCCCTTGAACAAACCCAGCACCCAGCGATACCTGTGGAAACAGTTGGCCACTGCTTATCAGCCTGGAGAGGAAACCCCACATCGATATCAAGTGGGAGACTTCATCTATGTGAGACGACATCAGGTGTCATCCCTGGAACCCCGCTGGAAAGGACCATACCATGTGCTGCTTTTAACACCTACAGTGGTGAAAGTGGATGGGATCACTTCCTGGATACATGCCTCCCATCTCAATCCTGTGCCCTGTCCAGACTCTGGCTGGAAACTGGAACAGACTGGTAACCCTCTCAAGTTGCATGTCCGTGGTGTGGGTAGGGCTATAGATTCTTCCCCTGACCACAAGCAGACCTAATCTCCATCAGCCTGTTCAGCAACAATGGCAAGTTATAAATCCTACTGGGCAAGTAGTGTGGCCTATTTCACATACAGCCCCCTTATGGACTTGGTGGCCATCTCTCCACCCGGACATTTGTCAGCTTGCCATTGGCCTCTCTGACTGGGATCTCCCTGACATAGTGGACCCCACACAGATCCCACTCAAACCCAAACCAGGGCAACATAGACCAACATACGCCATGAATTATGGATGTCATCTCCCCCAGCTCAGGTGTAAACTAGCCAGTCTTGTTTATTAAGTGTGCCCAGCTGATTTCTGAAGTCGCAAACACGCCCAAACCTCTGGAGGACCCAGTGACTTTTATTGTAGATCTTGGGGTTGTGAACACACGGGAGCTGCATTGTGGAACCCAAACTCCCCAGACAGTATAATTCAAGTAGGATGAAATGACACCTGGATTGATCCCAATAAATGTGGTGCTATCCAAGTGGTGTCAACAACTCACTGTGGAAAAAATAGTCTATGTTACCCCCTCAATATAACTTTCACTTCAAAAGTAAGGGGTTACTTCAGAACAACATGGCCTATGGGAAATACTTGAGAAATGCGATTCTATATTAATGGCCCTGGTTATGACTTTGGTCTCTGTTTCACCATCTGGCTTAAAAAGGAAGAAAATCCCACAGCAATAGGGCCCAATCCCCTCAAGTCAGGAATTAAGCCTCCTAAACCTCCGATGCCTAGATCTACCAAAACCCCTCTACCATCTCATACTTCCCAGTTTTTGTCTTTGCCTACTTCCCCAGTCCAGAGTACAGCTGACTCCTCCCCCTGAGAACTAATTAAAGGAACCTTTATGGTACTGAACTCCACACAGTCAGAACTCCTTGCATTTCAGCCCAGGTATTTGACAGCTCTGTAAATTATTGTGTAATGGTGCAGATACTCCCCAGGGTGCTCTATCATGTTGCAGAATCATTTGAATTGAAGGTCTACTAGGGAGACAAAGAACCCGATTTTGCCAGGAGCCAGTGTCTCTTACTCTAGCCATCCTATTGGAGATAGGAGCTGCTGCAGGAGTAGGTATGGGAACAGCTGATATGATCCATGGGTCACAACAAATGGCCCGATTAGAAACAGCAATAAATCAAGACTTGAAGACATTAGAGACCACCATCACAGTTTTGCAGAAATCCTTAACCTCTCTCTCAAAAGTTGTTTTACAGAAAAGGCGAGGATTAGACCTCCATTTCATGAGGGAGGCGGGCCTCTGTTTTATACTGAGAGAAGAATGCTGTTTTTATGCTGACCATACTGGAGTTGTAAAAGAATCCATGAGTACGTTGAGAAAATGCCTTGAAGAGCACAAGAGAGAAAGGGAGATTCAACAAGTGTGGTTTGAGTCATGGTTTACCCAGTCCCCCTGGTTAACTACACTCCTATCATCCTTAGCTGGACCCCTGATCATGCTTATGGTGTTGCTAACTGTGGGACCTCGTTTGCTTAACCGCATAGTTTCCTTTCTCCAGGCTCAGATTGGGCAGGTAAAACTCATGGTAATCAGACAGAAATACACTTCACTGGCAGAAATAGAATGTGAGACCCTGCAAGATTTATGATTCATTACTTTTAAGATTCAATGTAGTCAGAAAAAGGAGTGGGAAATGAAAGAATTAAAGAAATTAAAATTGAAACGTATAGAAACAGGTTTTATAAAGTTTACAAGCTGCGCTCAGAACCTGAAATTCCTGTGTCAGTGAAGACAATTCCCGGAACTGCCCATTAGATGTGTTGAAATCTTCCCTGACCACCTAGTTACTTAACAACCCCTTCCCAGAAACCATGCATCTCAGCACTTATACATCACAGGGCTTCAACCAATCAGTTTAAATGTATACCCCTTTTCAGGCCTGACCAATCACCCCCTGCCCGAACTGTTCCCATCAATGAATGTGCTAATCATGTTTTAGAGTTGTTATTTGATTTTCCTGCAGTATATGATAATTTGCTAAAGGAGGCTATGATGTATATAAAGTCCCTGCACTCTCTAAAGATTGTATATAATCTCTTCTCAAGTTGTTCTCGGGGCTCTTTGTTCTTTGCTCCTCTGAAGTGAGCTTTGAGCCCCAGCCTGCTGGACCCCCAATAAACCATTTGCTGTGGCATGAGACAGTCTCTTGGTGGTCTTTTCCTCCGATGTTCGAAAAACCTTTTCAGTTCCTGACTTCCATTAAGTGAGAATAGGTATCCTTTGGGTCAAATGAGTTCCTCAAAGTCCTGCAGAGGCTAGCCCATAGGTGCTTGGGTTTTCTCATGACTCCAAATCACATAAAGAATCTATACCTGACAGTCAGTAGGCCTCAAATTGGAGAAGCAGGGAAGTTTTAGCGGCAGGGCTATTTGATCACTCCTGGATCAAAGGAAGGGTGTCCAGGCCACCCAATGCCCTTCTGGACTTCAAATATTACCTAGATTTCTGTTTTCATACTTATATTTCACCTGTATATTCTTGTAAATATCGCAGGTTCCCAATACCATTATTCATCCCGCAGAATGATTCCTAATCCAAATCGAACCTGTTATTAACCTTAACCATGCAATATTTCCTCAATCTAACTTAACAGAAGAACAAGGACATTGTTGGTCTTACAATACAGGAATGTAGGGGATCTTCAACCTGATGAGAACCTCAAAGTTCCATGCAGAAATGATCCCTGAAGAAGATGTAGACACCTATGAAAGACCTGAGAGAGCAAAAGTCAACTTCCATGTAAAACAACTTGGTCAAAATGAAGGGATGTGTATGAAAGCCTCTCTCTTCTTAATGTAGATTAAATAGACCAAACCAGGCCTGTGTGGAGAGCTGTTCCCGGGTGCCTATTGTTGATGTATCATTCTAAATTGTGAAAGTGTCACAGGAAGTATGGGCAGATTCCATCTCATGGGAACCATGGAAGCAACTGATAGGACAAAGTGGTTGCCAAGGCAGTGACCTCATTCAGTTCGTGAAGGAAGTGAACTACCACACTTCCTTGGTGATGGAACTCTCTGAACTTGGGATCCAGGAAGCCAGGCACCCAGAGCCAGTCCCAGTCACAGTCCCAGTGGTCTCACTTGTTTGGATTTACCAAGGACAGAGTCAGTCTTTCTTGGTACCTACTTATGTGATGATGGTCAAATGCCAGGAGAGCTCTGAAGAGGGGCCTTTTCTGACGAAGCAGGTAGTGGCTCAACCATGGCTCCTGACAACTTCAAAGAGTTGGCAAAGAAGACCAGGTCTCAGATAGGACGGGCCATTTTGGATGAACCTAGTATGGCCCACCAGTCAGAGGACACTCAGGATAGTCACAGACATACTTGTGGGAAGGAGGTGCCGTTGTGGGTGTCGGTGTGAGTTTGTGGTTTTGTCTCATGTTCTGAGAATAGGTAGGAAAGGCGGTTTGTTTGTTTGGACTGGAATGTTTCTAGAAAGGTGTTTGACAACGCGAGTGTTTCTATGTCTGTGTATCCAACTCAATCATTTTTTTTTTTGTAGACATTTGAAAAGCGAATTTATCGATGGTTATGTCCTGTCTAGTAGAAAACTTCCCAGCATTCATCTTGCCAAATTAAAGAATAAAGAGCTGCTTGCCTTATGGATGGGCAACACCTATTATCTTCCTAAGTTCCTCTTTTCATCCTGAATACTGGACACTCTCAAGAATAGCCTCATGGTTTTGTTTCCAAGATATGTACCACCTCCAAGCTCTGTGACATGGCCATGTACTGGATAGCTGAGGAGAATGGAAGCATCTCAGAAAACTCACATAGCTGTGTGACCATTAAAGTCTCAGTGGAGAAACACTGCTTTGGGCCTTTTGCTTACCTATTGTTCTGTTGTCCTGAATGTCAGGAAGATCTTGGCCTCAGGCACCCCTTTTTGAAGCCAGAAGAAAACAGTTTTTAAATGGAAATGAATGGGCATCACCTGTGGCTCTCTGCTTAATTGCTTTGGAAAGAGATGTGGCTGAATCAGTCTCTTTGCCCTGTGTGAGGCAGTGGCTTAGATTTTCAGCCCCTGATGGATCAAAGAAAGTTTCCAAGTGTGAATCCTAAACCAAAATGGCCAAAAGAGCAGTCATTGTGGATGAAGTCTCTCCCCTTCCTCTGAAAGCTTCCTGACCTCCATCAAGTGAGAATAGGGATCCTTTGTGACAAATCAGTTCTTCAAAGCCCTGCAGAGGCTAGCCCATAAGGGCTTGGGTTTTCTCATGACACCAATTCACATAAATAATCTATACCAGACAGTCAGTAGGCCTCAAATTGGAGAAGCAGAGCAGAATTAAGAGCAAGACTATTTGATCACTATTGGTTCACAGGAAGGGTGTCCAGGCCACCCTGACTTTAGTCAAATGAGGAGCAAGGGAGCTTATTTGGAAAACTGTCTTGGGCTGGCCCCTCATGGAAACCTCCAGCCAGAGGTTATGAAGAGTGTCTATGTGAAAGAAGATGAGGGCCATTTGGGAGTGTTTTGGTTTTAATTGTGGTCATTTGTGTGGTGGTTGGAAGAGATGCCTAGGTCCACCTGGGCTTGAACTCTGGTGTGATTCCCCTTACAGACTGAGTTCTGGAACTGACCTCAGAGAAGTATTGCCATAAATTGTGTTGGGATTTTAAGAGGCCACGCATGAGAGTTGCCTTTGGAAACTGAGATCAATGCCCAGGGTGGCTTTCCACAGAGCATTGTCAATCTCTGCCAGGGAATCACATTATTTTATTCTGAAAGACTTGGTAGCCATAGTTGAGAGTCAATACACAAATGGGCCTCACATTGTAGACCTCAATGGGCCTGGCTTCATGTGTCTTTTTGGCCACTCTTTGGGAAGCCTTGCCTCTGAGAGTTCTCCAGAGTTTCCTTAAAATGTGCTTCCTCAAATATTAATGGTTCCTGAATGAATTGAAACCCACAATTTCTCCAACTTCATCCTTGAAAAATGGCTAGATAAACACCATGAAATTTTTGAAATTTTCATGACCAGGTGGCACTGGAGAACCTTTCAATATCCTCATGCTGATGAAGTGTGTATCAGACAGTGCCTTGAATGACTGGGTTTCATGAAAATGGTGTAGAACAGAGATGCCAGTATGTTGGAGCCTGCTGAGTAGTGGGCCCAGAGCTGTGGTGTGCAGGTGTGATAAAACATCTATGGTTGGGCCATGTGGATCTGCCATTGACTTCCAAATGGCTTGTGGCTGACATTGTGCAGCCAGGAATCACTTATATGTCTGAAATCTCTCCATATAAGGCATCTTGTTATATGGAGACGTTTCAGGACAATGTTCAGAATCAGGTGCTATGGTCAAGGGGACAAGCTATGTGGGATCGAAGCCTGGTTGGTGCATTCTCCTGCAGACCCTGACCTATCTCATGTGACAGAACTCCCTCCATCACTGTGTCCCAGCTGAATTCCTTGTATTTCATGAAGCAAATAACAAACTCCCAGTGCAGCAGCAAGAAACACCATGAAAAGTGGAGGATGATTAAATGGCTTCACAGTCCACACGGGGAGACACTTTGCCTTCAGTGGCCACAGTTTACCTACAAAGAGTGAATTCAGCACTGCTGCCTCATGTCCTTTGGAAAATAAGAAACCATGTCCTCCAGGTCACATAGATGCAGATCCAGCATTGATGGTCTCATTAGAAAGGACGCTAAATCTCCTGACAACAACATATATGTCAAGTGCCCATCCACAGTGGCAGTTTCTAAAGAAGTCTTTAGGCCGGCAGAGCTCCATGTTTGTATAGCGTTTACCTATTAGACCAGGATGCAAGAAAAGATCACTGACTCCAATTAAAATCAAATTAAAGCAAGATTATTATTTCCACTGCCCAGGAGGCCTCTGCCTCCCAAAGAAGCGGGAACAAGACAGCCACCCAACTTTTCTACAGCCCAGGTTTATAACCCAGAATGTTACACTACTGGGGGGTTACAGATATCAGAACTCTGACAAGCATCACACTAATGGCAGTTTACTTTTTTCTTTTTTTTTTTTTTTTGCTGGCCCCAACATCAAAATTTATGAGGACCATTAGAGCCTCAGAGAGGGTCGTTGTCTGGCCAGAGAATGCCAATATTTATGATGTGTCCATAAAGTTTCGGAGAGGGCTGTTCCTGGTCAGAGAGCCAGGCATGGGTGAGTTCAAGGCCACGGGCAGGCATTCCAAGCAGGTTCAGAATTTGGTGTAATTTATAGTTAAGCCAAAATTATCTTTTTATGGCTTTGTGGCAAGATGGCTCCCAATTTTAATAAAAGATCAGGTGGGGTCTATCATTCCCCCCTTTTCTAATGTGTCCCTTTCAAATATTTGATAGGGTAGGAGAAGAGCACTGAAGGAATTTTAATACCTCAGGTAAAAGTCTCCATATTTTTTGAACTCACACAAAACCAGTCTCCCTGATTTTACCTGACTTAATTAATTACTTAAAATGAAAGTCTATTTATTTTTGGCTCCATTGTTTTAAGAAGAGAGGCGTCACTCATTTTGGCTTCTTCTGAGCTGAGAGAGGGTGGAGGGGAACAGCGTGAGGGACATGAGTTGCCTTTTAGAAGTCAGCTCTGTTTGAAGTCTGGTTGTGGTAGAACAGTTTGCAAAGTCATCTGGGGATGGGTTCTTCTATGAGAGAAACAAAAACCATGAGTACTGAATAAATGTTGCAGCAGCTGAAACATGTCACTGTATAGATGTCCCCTCATCTGTCTTCAATATCCCCAGTTATCAGGACTTTCAACTTAATATTTAACTTTTAGTGTCACAGTTGTCCCACACCATAAGATACAGTTTAATAATTTAATGTCATCTGATCTTGAAAATTCCTTTTAATAGTATGACCTCTGTGTGAAATAGAGAAACATTTAATTCTGTTAGTCAGGGCTGGATAATTGTACTAGCAAACACCAAACCTACCATTGTAGGTTAGGAATATCTGTAGGGCTTAAACAAAAAACTTCTGCCTCTGGTAGCTCCTCTTGATAGTCTCTTTTTATACTCATCAGGCATTCCTGTCTGAGAATCCTTCTTTGTAGCCTCCAGTCTTACTTATTTTGGGAGGCTACCATAAAGTGTATACGTGAAAATATTTTCAATACTATTATTATTTAAAATGCCCAGGAATGGCTGTATTTTGGGTTTATCTGTCTTTGCTAAGAGTTTAAGATGAAGCAGTAAAACTGACTTTTGTTTCTATCTATTGTTAACAGTCAGCTGAGATTTTATGGGAGTCATTCCTGGGGAAACTTGAGAGCATCTTCTCAGTTCTGCTAGTGCCATTTGCGCTAGGTGAGTCCAGGTCTTGCTTGACCATGTGGCTTCCCTCGGAAGCATCAGACATATCTCTCTTCTCTGATGACTCTCTTCTTCGTAGAAAATGCACTGATTGGCTTTCTGTTCTCCAGTGGTCTCATTAATCTTCCTGATCAGGAGGTAATGTGGCTCAGAGTTGCAAAGTGCTTTAGAGAAGTCTCCTGTTCCCTGGATACAGATTGACTCAAAGGGCAAGAGTCAAATATTGATTTTATTGTCCCTTTTCATTTAAATTTAATTTTAAATCCTAATCTTAAACATCCAGCAAATAAATTTTAACAGCCTTATATTAAGAGTACTGTGCTTTAATGTCTATAATTTAAAATTATTTATCTTTTTATTAATTGAGATCTGTATTATTCTGTCTGTCTTGTAGGTGATGACTTATTATCTTAAATTAACCGATGTTGTGTTCGAAAAGCAACTCTTCTGTAAAACACTAACAGGGAATCTTTAGTTCACTTACAAGGAAATTACAAAATAAAATTAACAAGAGTAAAAATACTTAGTTCGTGTAATAGCTACCCTGAATTTTTGGATGAGTTATATATCATATCCCCTGTTTGAGATCCTAGTAATCTTGACAGAAAAAAAAAACAACTTTTGAACATCACTTTAAATTAAATAACATCTGACCTACTGCTTTCGTAGTTATTCTCACATGTAAGATGAGACACAGAGCCTTATCTCAGGTAAGGCAGGGATCTATACAAATCTTAAGTGTTTTAGTTCTAAAGCTGATCTTTGTTTTTTAAATATCATTTTACAAAGTTCACATAAATTGTTTGAGATCACATGAACATTAGCTAACACCATATGATATAACATTTAAAACATGAATTAAAGAAAGGCTGAAAGATTTTAACCTTTACATAGATTAGGCTCTCATTAACTTAAAAATATATTTAAATTTTTCCCTAATGTAAAAAGTAACATAAAACTTTAAATATCTTATTGATAACAAGTAAATAAATAAATCCTATATATATATATATATTTACCACACAACTTTAGAACACCAGCTTGATGTAATGCTCTTTTAAAGTTTCTACCTTACAGACTTGTATACCCAGCACATTAATAGCATCACAATGACATTGATGTTTCTACATTAACCAAGTTTAGCTTTTAAATAAATGGCAGTACAGTTCTCTAAAATAACAGTTCTTATTTAATCAGTTGTTTAATTTTTATGGTTGCTTTCTCTAGAAAAATAAATCTTAATAAACACAATGTTATGGGTAAACTTTTGTTTAAGAAATTTTTGTCGCTTTATCACATGACTTATTTTTACAATCTTATTCAGACTTTAGAACAAACTTATACAGACCTTATTAAATCAATCAGATATCTAACAAACATACTCATGAATGAGTAATCCCATATCAAATTTACTTCAGTTATTTATCAAAATATTAGAGAAATGTAGTGAACAGTGTAAACCATTTTTTTGTTAAAGGAAAAGTCCTAGAACCAAGGCATATTAGACATTTTATAGACATTAATATTTTATTAGATTTTTGAGCAGCTAGAAAAACTTGTAAGCTTAAATTTAAAGAATTTATTGTTATTTGTTTATCCAAATTTGAAGTGAACCATTTAAATCACGTGAATTAAAGATCTTTGAATCCACTTTTTAAAATTTGTTTTTATGAGTGCTCCTTTTTTTAATGATCACTCCTTATATATATTAATTTGTATATCATATATATGATATACACGGACATATGGATATATCGACATACAACACATAACAAAAGTGTGCACAAATAATAATAGTAAAAGCCTTGTAGCTTTTCGCAGGTGAAATCTCCATTGCAGTGTTTTAAAACTCCACTGTTGGTCAAAGATAGAACTGATCAGAAAAATATTAGCCTAGTTCTGTAGGATCAAAATAATGAGCTCAAAAAAAATACAGAATCTAAGGAAAAAAATGAGAGTCCTAGAAAAAATGACTGGCCAGTAATTAGTAAATACCATACAATTTACCTTTTTTTTCCCACTTAGACATCAGATCAGTCTCCTACTGAGCTTGCAGACTTCCTTCATTTGCATTTGAACATAAGTCCTGGCTGAGTTCTGAAAGGAGCTGGACAAAACTGCTATTCTGAGCAGAAACCTCAGGCCTAAGGCATTTTAACCATAATTTTCAGGTTCGGATGTTGAAAATTATGATACAATTTTAAGATACAATTCACAAAATTTTATACCTTAACATCTTGTTTTGTCAACAGATACCATACTATGATTTACTATCCTTGTCCAAATTAATGTACTGATACACACTGTGACATTTTCCCAGGCTACCCAATTAAAAATTGGTGAAAAAAAAGACTGAATGATTGGGAAGTTACTTGCCAACTTGAAAGTAGAATTCTTTAGTTTTCCATCCTAAGTATTTAAGTTCTCTGGCATGAATTATCTGAAATAATAAACTAAACAATTACCTAAACCCGACTTTTAACTGCAAGATTGTGCAATGTTTCAAAAACCCATTCAGATACCAGATTGTTACAATAAAACATCATCATTTAGACACACATTCAGCTAAGATCATTCCCAAGAAACAATTTATAATATCAACACATTATTGCACATGTCTTAAAGGGCCAGAAACAAAGACAAAAGACAGACAGAAAGGAGCTCCAGACTAAGGCTGACAGGACAGAAGCCTTTAAAACAGAGCAGATAAGAGAAAAATCTCCTACACCAGTGGAACGATAGATGTCCCCATAAGAGGATCAGATATTTTCACAGAGGGGCAACCTGAAATGTAATGTCAAAGGTCTCCATGGTGACTTTACTGCATTTAGTGTCCCCTTTTTCTTTTTCTCTTTTTTAAGAAGACAGAGGTGGCATTATCCTTACAGTGCAGGGAAGGAAGGAGGGAATTCACTGAAGCAACAGGACTTCAGCAGCTGCTGGGAGTCTCTCAGTCCCGTCTTTTACTTACAGGATTAGCTCCTCTGGTTCGGTTCCACCCCAAGCACGCTCCATCACCTAACATTTCAGGAGTCAGCTCTCAAAAATTCTGGGGTCAGGGGGGGAATCAAAATTCGTAACTTAAATTTCGGTTCCGGACCTTGAAGCCAATTAATACCAATTTAATAATAAGGACAGGGTTTGAGAAAAAGAAAAAGGGAGGTTTACTGCTTTGCTAACAAAGGAGAAAAACAGGGGACTCTGTCCAAAGTTGTGACTCTCTTGATCTGGAGGCACAAGGGGTTTTAAAGGAGTTTCACTTGTTAACCTGAGAGATACTCAGTTATTAGGTCCCCAGCAGGCATTGCCCTTTGCAGTGAATGTGCTCCAGACAGCCAGCTAGGGGCTTCTCTCATCCTGCTTAACAAAGGGGGGTAAAGTGCATCGCATTTCCTTAAAACACAGTCCAAAGGGGTGTCAGGCTTACTTGCTTTATTACCCATTTTCACGTCCAATATCCTTAAGTTTTTACCACAGAAATCACACAACAAAATGCACAAAAACAAACAAATAAAAAACATATAGAACACAGAACAAAACACAAAGAAACAGAAACTCGGCGAATAAACAAAAAAACAGAGGAGCAATTCAGCGTCTTGCTAAAGCTCCGGGGTAGGAGCTCCTGCGTGCCAGTCGGCACCTCTCTACACTTTCAGAGGTATTCCCTACAGAACAGAACAGAGAAAAGAAGGATTCCCATTACTGTCCCGGACAGGAGTATATGTGAGCCTCCCCAGGCCACCTCTCTGTCATCAGAAGAGTACTCCCTTTACCGGATATCAGATGCTATAAAGGCGCCTCTTACCTATGGAGGCCTCCTCCACAAGGTGCTTGATAATAGTTTTAGTGCAATGGTTCACTGCAGTGATCCACGGACTGAAGGCTCATTCCAAGGCCTTGGAACTTGGCTCTCCAGCCCGGAGTCCTGGAAGATAGACCAGCTTCAGAATTTCCAGCAGTCTGGCCTTGTGATCTGGTCAGGTCATGTCGCTGGGGAACTTTAAAATGTTCCACCACAACACAAGAAAAGACCACTGACTCCAATTAAAATCAAATTAAGGCAAGCTTAATATTTCAACCGGCTGGGCTGCCTCTCCCTCTCAAAAAGGCGGGAACAAGACAGCAAACCCACCTTTCCTACAGCGAAGCTTTGTAGCCCAGTAAGTTACACAAAAGGGGGGTTACATAAAACAGAACTTTGACAAGCATCACACTAATTGTAGTTTACATTTTTTTTTTTTGCTTGCCCCAGCATCAGAAATTATGAGGACCATTAGAGCCTCAGAGAGGGTCGTTGTCTGGCCAGGGAAGGCCAATATTTATGAGGTGTCATTAAAGTTTCAGAGAGGGCTGTTATCTTGTCAGAGAGCCAGGCATGGATGAGTTCAAGGCATGGGCAGGCATTCTAAGTAGGTTCAGAATTTGCAGTAATTTATAGTAAAGAAAAATTATCTTTTCATGGCTTTGTGGCAAGATGGCTCACAATTTTAATGAAAGATCATGTTGAGTGATGAACCCTGTCCCTTACTTTTGGAAAATCCTCTACCACCTCCAAGGTTGTGAACTTCTGAGCATTTTCCATTCCAGATATGTATTCACAGAATTTCTAATTCTTCTTCTCTAATTGTGCCTTACTTGGGGCGAAGGTAATGTCAAGGCATTGTTCTGGATGAGAGTGGGAAGAATATTGTGTAGCACATAATTGCATACACATTGGATTCATTTTCCAATTGAAATACTGAATTCCTGACAATAACTCATACCCTACTAGACGCTAACTACTAATACTATTATGATGGAGACTAATAACCCAAACAGAATTGAAATACAAGCAGTTCACAGGCGGCATGGTGTATATTGGACTTGCCTTTTGCAAGATAAACGGTAGGTGTTATAAATCTAGTCATTTTTTAATTGAAATAGTTTTATATGTGTATTTAAAGTTAACAAATATGTGAATTCCTATCTCCCTTTCGCTGTAGCCTATTCAGCACATGTACTTTTATATGCACATATAGAATCTTACCTGATATCACACGTACATTTTTGTGAGGTGCCTGACATTGCAGATACAAATTGTGAGAATAGATCACTCCACCTAAACGCTGTTGGAACTGAAAATTCAAGCTATGGGTGAGCTTCCTAGTTGAACAACATTCTACATAAATCCATGTTCAGTAAAATGAATATTTTTGGATCTGTGAATGATATATATTTGATGGTGAATTTCGATTGGCATATATATTTCTACTTTTAATGTCTTTGTGTGTGTGTGTGTGTTTGTTTATATATATATATATACTCTCCAGATTTTTCAAAATATGAAATATATGTGTCTTATATACACTTCCTAAATTCATTCATGTTCATGTATGTGGATTAATAATCAAATTTTCAAAAGATTATTCTCAGAAATATTCATCCACCTGAAATACATATTTGTTTCTTAGTACTGAAAACTAACTTCAGTGAAAGGTTCCAAATAAATCCTAATATTTCTACATTAACTGACCTAGTTTAACATCAATGCAAATAGATTCCTATGGGACATTATGTGTATTTTGAAGTTCATTATTATTCAACACTGGTACATTACCATTTCTTCAGTTAATTCACATCATAGGGTATATATTTCATCCACTACTTAGCAAACTTATATGCATTTGTTTCACTTTCAATCACTTCCTGCTCCAGAAAACATGTATTTCCCTATGTTTCTTGACTGGTCTTTTCATGAGACTTTTTTCCAAGTATATTATTTTCGATTTCCATGATCAATTTTTAAGCAAAACTCACACACCCTTCATGATAAAACATAACCCTAAGATGACCATTAGATATATAACTGGTTGGAATGAATGATTGTGTATCATTATAAGATTTCTTATATATTTTCAGATATCCATTCAATCCATTATTTAAGGTGGACCCAGTAATATTATTTATTCCCAGTGTGGTTTATTCATGCATTATTGCTATATTCATAGACAGAGGGTATACCTATTTGTACCCCAATACAAATTTATATGTCTTCAAAATATTGCTCCCGGAAATGGTGGAAGAAATACTGATGTCACGTGATATACATATATATTTTATCACAGAAATATTCTGGACACAAAAAGGAAAGGTCACACTTTCAATTGTACCAAAACCTAAATGGAAAGTGAGCATGGATTACTAAAAACATCCATGTCCAGGTTTCCTAATGCTCTCAAATGTCAATCTTATTGGTGACTACATATTTGTTTTTTCCTAAGATTATATATTCAACCTCAAGCCTGTTGAAAATGTCTAATCCTATCACTCACTTTTTAGTTTGCTTGATTTCCTAATGTCTCTATTGATATCTGCTTTCTACATGTTTTCCCCAGTTCATTTTTGTGACTGACTCTTCACATGTGCTGACATTTACACTCACTCTCTAACAGAAATCCTATTGCTAAAGAACTTTTGGTCCAAATCCTATACTCACTCTTCATTTGAAAACTAACGACTATCTTCCTCATCCTACCGAATATCGCTTTTTGACTGAAAGTCTCTTCAACATTCAATCATCTAAGGTACAAGGTCCTATGCCATTGTATATTGATTTATCTGAGACATCTGTGCAGCACATAACTCAAAGCTAAGTATACCACTCAAGGGTCAAATTCCCTTCTGGGCTTCAAGTCTTTCCTAGATTACTGCTTTCATACTTATATTTCACCTATATACTTTTGTAAATATCGAAGTTTGCCAATACCATTATTCATCACGCAGAATGATTCGTAACCTAAATCAAACATGTTATTAACCCTAAACATACACTGTTCCCTCAATATAACTTACAGAAGAGCAGGGACAAAGTTGGTCTTACAATATAGGAATGTAGGTGATCTTCCACCTGCTGATAACCTCAAAGAACATGGAGAAATGATCCTTGGAGAAGATGTATGCAGCTAAGTAGGACATGAGAGAGCAATAGTAATCTTCCATGGCAAACAACCTGGTCAGGTTGAATTGATGGATCTGAATCAGCCTCTCTCTTCTTATTGTAGAGAAGTTGGAACAAACCAGGCCTGTGTGGAGAGCTGTTCCAGGGTGCCTATGGTTGATATGCCATTCTAACTTCTGAATGTGTCACAGGATGTTGGGGCAGCCTCCATCTCATGGGAACCTTGGAAGCAACTGTTAGGACAAAGTGGTTTTCAAGGCAGTGAACTCATTCAGTTCCTGAAGGAAGATACCTTTCCTCAATTCCTTGGTGTTGGAATTCTCTGAACTTGGGATCCATGAAGCCAGGCACCCAGAGCCAGTCCCAGTCCCAGTCCCAGTGGGCTAACTTGTTTGATTTTCCCAAAGACAGAGTCAGTCTTTCATGGTACCTACTGATGTGAGGATGGCCAAATGCCAGCAGAGCTCTGAAGAGGCATCTTCCCTGAGAAAGCAGATAGTGGCTCACCGCTGTCTCCTGACAACTTCACAGAGTTGGCCAAGGAGACCAGATCTGAGACAGGACAGGCCATTTCAGGGGAACATAAAATGGCCCACCAGTCAGAAGACTCTCTGGATAGTCACAGACCTACTTGGGGGAAGGAGGTGCCTTTGCCATTGTTGGTGTGAGTTTGTGGTTTTTTTCTCATGTTCTGAGAATAGATAGGAAAGGCAGTTATTTTTGGTGTGGAGTGGACTGTTTCTAGTAAGTCCTTTGACATGGTGAGTGTTTCTATGTCTGTGTTTCCCACTGTATCCGTGGTTGTAGATATTAGAAAAGAGAATGCATCAATGGATTTGTTGTCTCTAGTAAAAAGCTTCCCCACATTAATACTGCCCAATTGATTAATGGACTTCACCTTGCCTTATGGATGGGCAACAACTACTATCTTCTTAAGTTACTGTTTTCTTCATGAATTCTGGCCACTCTACAGAATAGGCTCATCGTTTTGTTTCCCAGATATGTAACACCACAAGGCTCTGTGACATGGCCATGTACTGGATAGCTGAAGAGAATGAGAGCATCTCAGAAAACTCAGATATCAGTGTGACCAGTAAAGTCTCAGTGGAGAAACTCTGCTTTGGCCATTTCCTTACTTCTATTTCTATTACCCTGAATGTCAGGACGGTCTTTGCCTCAGGCCAACACTTTGTGAAGCCTGAAGAAAACTGTTTTCATATGGAAAAGAATGGGCTTCACCTGTGGCTCTTTGCTTAATTGCTTTGGAATGGGATGTGTCTGAATCAGTCTCTTGTCCTTGTGTGAGGTTGTGACTTAGATTCTCAGCACCCAATGGATCTAAATAAAGATCCCATGTGCTTCCCAAACCAAAATGGCCAAAAGAGAAGTCATTGTGGATTAATTTTTTTGCCTTCTTGTTTTAGGTTCCTGATCTCCATCAAGTGAGAATAGGGATCCTTTGGATTAAATGAGTCCTTCAAATCCCTGAAGAGGCTAGCCCATATGTGCTTGGGTTTTCTCATGACTCCAAATCACATAAAGAATCTATACCTCACAGCCAGTAGGCTTCAAATTGGAGAAGCGGAACACTTTAACAGCAAGAATATTTGATCACTCCTGCTTCACAGGAGGAGTGTCCAGGCCACTATGATTTTAGGCAAAGGAAGGCCAAGTGAGCTTATTTTGGACACTTTCTTAGGTGGCGCCCCTCATAGAAACCTCCAGCCAGAGGTTATGATGAGTGTCTATATGGAAGAAGATGAGGGCCCTGTGGGAGTGTTTTGATTTTAATTCTGGTCATTTTTTGTGGTGGTTGGAAGGAATGACTGGGTCCACCTGGGCTTGAACTCTGGTGTGATTCCCCTTAGAGACTGAGTTCTGGAACTGAACTCAGAGAAGAATTGCAATGAATTGTGTTGGGATTTTAGGAGGCCATGCATGAGACTCACCCTTGGAAACTGAGATCTAGGCCCAGGGTGACTTTCCGCAAAAAAATGGAAATCTCAGCCAGGATATTACATGATTTTATTCTGAAAGACTTGGAAGGCATAGTTGAGAGTCAAAACACACATGGACCTCACATTGTAGACCTCAATGTGCATGGCTTCATGTGACCTATTGGCAACTCTTTGAGAAGCCTTGCCTGTGAGAGTTCTCCAGAACTTGCATTGAAATAAGCTTTCTCAACACTAAATGGTTCCTGAATGATTTGAAACCCACAGTGCCTCCAACTTCATTTTTGAAAAATGGCTAGATAAATACCATGATATTTTTGAAATTCCCATGACCAGGTGGCACTGGAGAAACTTTGGATGTCCTGTTTCTGACCATGTGTGTACAAGAGAATGCCTTGTTTGACTGGATTTTATGAAAATGGTGTAGAACAGAGATGCCAGTAATTTGTATCCTGCTGAGTAGTGGGCCTAGATCAGTGGTGGGCAGGTGTGTGATAAAACGCCAACGTGGGGCCAAGTGGATCAGCCATTGGCTTCCAAATGGCTTGTGACTGACAGAGTGCAGACATCAGACCCTTATATATAAAGGCATCTTTTTATATGGAGAGGTTTAAGGGCAATGTTCAGAATCAGTTTACTATGGTTATTGGGGCAAGCTATGTGGGATAGAAGCCAGGTTGGTGCATTCTTCTGCAGACCCTGACCCACCACACGTGACAGAACTCCCTCAAGCACTGGATCCTAGTAGAACTCCTTGTATTTGGTGAAGCAAATACCAAACTCCCAGTGCAGCAGCAAGAAACACCACGAAAAGTGGAGGATGACCAAATGTCTTCACAGTCCACATGGGTAGACACTTAGCCTCCAGTGGCCACAGTTTACCTACAAAGAGAGAATTCAGCACTGCTGCCTCATGTTCATTGGAATACAAGAAACCATGTCTTCCAGGTCACATAGATGCAGACCCAGCTTTGATGGTCTCATTACAAAGGAAGTTAAAGCTCATGACAACAAAATATATTTCAAGTGCCCAACCTCAGAGGCAGTTTCCCAAGAAGTATTAGGCCAGCAGAGCTCCATGTTTGTGGAGTGTTTACCCTGTCCTTTACTTTTGGAAACTCCTCTACCACCTCCAAGTTTGTGAACTCCTGAGCATATTCCATTCCAGATATGTATTCACAGATTTTCACACTTTTCTACTCTAATTGTGTCTTACTTGGGGCGAAGCTAATATCAAGGCATTGTTCTGGATGTGAGTGAGAAGATTTTTGTGTAGCACATATTTACATACACATTTGATTCATTTTCCAATTTTCTATTTGAAATACTGAAGCCCTGAAACTAACACATACCCTACTATACGCTGGCTAATAATTCTAATATGATGGTGAAAAATAACCCAAACAGAATAGAAATACAACCAGTTCAGAGGAGGCATGGTGTATTGTTACAATTGCCTTTTGCATACTATAGTGTAAGAGTTATAAATCTAGTCAATTTTTTTTTAAATAGTTCTACATGTGTTTTTAAAATTAACAAATATGTGACTTCCTGTCTCCCTTTCTCTGTAGCCTATTCAGCACATGTATTTTTATATGCACATAAAGAATCCTACCTTGTACCACACATACATACTTGTGAGGTAACTGAATTGGCAGATACAAATTGTGAGAAAGGATCACTCCTCCTAAACACTGTTGAAACTGAAAATTCCACCTATGGGTGAGCTTCCTAGTTGAATGAAATTATACATAAATCCATGTTCAGTAAAATGAATATTTTTTGATCTGTGGATTATACATATTTCATGATGAATTTTGATTGGCATATATATTGCTACTTTTTTTTCTTTTATTGATTGCTCAAAACATTACAAATCTCTTGACATATAATATTTCATACATTATATTCAAGTGGCTTATGAACTCCCATTTTTACCCCAAATAGAGATTACAGAATCACTTCGGTTACACATCCACATTTTTACATAATGCCCTATTAGTTACTGTTGTATTCTGCTACCTTTCCTATACTCTACTATCTCACCTCCCCTCCCTTCCTTTCTTCTCTCTTTCCCCCATCTACTGTAATTCATTTCTCTCCATGTTTATTTTCCCATTCCACTCACAACTATATGTAATTTTGTGTAACAGTGAGGGTCTCCCTCCATTACCATGCAATTTCCCTTTTCTCTCACTTACCCTCGCACCTCATGTCTCTGTTTAATGTTAATCTTTTCTTCCTGCTATTGCTCCCTCCTCTGTTCTTAGTTGCTCCATTATATCAAAGAAGACATTTGGTATTTATTTTTTAGGGATTGGCTAGCTTCACTGAGCATAATCTGCTCTATTGCCATCCATTTTCCTGCAAATTCCATGATTTTGTCATTTTTTAGTGCTGCGTAATACTCCATAGTGTATAAATGCCACATTTTTTTTTATCAATTCTTCTATTGAAGGGCATCTGGGTTGGATCCACAGTGTAGAAATTGTGAATTGTACTGCTATGAAAATCGATGTGGTAGTATCCCTGTAGTACATTCTTCTAAGGTCTTCAGGGAATAGTCCGAGAAGGGCAATAGATGCGTCAAATTGTGGTAACATTCACAGCTTTCCCAGGAATATCCATACTGCTTTCCAAATGAGCCACACCAGTTTACAGTCCCACCAGCAATGTACAAGTGTATCTTTTTCCCCACATCTTTGCCAGCACTTGTTGTTGTTTGACTTCATAATGACTGCCAATCTTACTGGATTGAGATGGTATCTTAGGGTGGTTTTGATTTGCATTTCTCTGACTGCTAAAAATGGTGAGCATTTTTTCATGTACTTTTTGATTGATTGTATGTCCTCCTCTGAGAAGTGTCTGTTCAAGCCCTTGGCCCATTGTTTATTGGGTTATTTGTTATCTTATTGTCTAATTTTTTGAGTTCTTTTTATATTCTTGATATTAGGGCTCTATCTGAAGTGTGAGGAGTAAAAATTTGTTCCCATGATTTATGCTCCTTATTTACCTCTCTTACTCGTTCTTTTGCTGAGAAAAAACTTTTCAGTTTAAGTAGTCCCATTTGTTGATTCTTGTTTATTAACTCTTGTGCTATGGGTGTCCAATAAAGGAATTTGGAGCCCAACCCCATAATATGTAGATCGGAGCCACTTTTTCTTCTATCAGATGCAGAGTCTCTGATTTGATATATAGCTCCTTGATCCACTATGAGTTTATTTTGTGCATGGCGAGAGAAAGGGATTCAGTTTCATTTTGTTGCATATGGATTTCCATTTTTCCCAACACAATTTGTTGAAGATGCTATATTGCCTCCATTGCTTGCCTTTAGCTCCTTTATCAAATACAAGATAGTTGTAGCTTTTTGGATTAGTCTCTGTGTCCTCCATTCTGTACCAATGGTCCATCCGCCTGTTTTGGTACCAGTACCATGCTGTTTTTGTTACTATTGCTCTGTAATATAGTTTGAAATCTGCTATCGCTATACCACCTGATTCACACTTCCTGCTTAGAATTGCTTTTGCTATTCTGGGGCTTTTTTTTTCCATATGAATTTCATGATTGCTTTACCTATTTCTACAAGAAATGCTGTTGGGATTTTGATTGGCATTGCATTAAACCTGTAGAGAAGTTTTGGTAATATCGCCATTTTGATAATGTTAGTTCTGCCTATCCATGAACAGGGTTTATTTTTCCATCTTCTAAGATCTTATTCTACTTCTCGTTTTAGGATTCTGTAGTTTGCATTGTATTAATCTTTCACCTCTTTTGTTAGGTTGATTCCCAATTATTTTATATTTTTGAGGATATTGTGAATGAAGTGTTTTTCCTCATTTCTGTTTCAAAAGTTTTGTCGCTGATATACAGAAATGCCTTTGATTTATGTATGTTGATTTTATATCCTGCAACTTTGCTGAATTCATTTTTTAGTTCTAGTAGTTTTTGTAGACCCTTTTGGGTCTTCTATGTATAGAATAATGTCACCCGCAAATAGTGATAATTTACTTTCTTATTTTCCTATTTTTATGCCTTTTATTTCTTTCGTCTGTCTAATTGCTCTGGCCAGTGTTTCGAGAACTATATAGAATAGAAGTGGTGAGAGAGGGCATCCCTGTCTTGTTCCAGATTTTAGAAGGAATGCCTTCAATTTTTCTCCATTCATAATGATGCTATCCTGAGGCTTAGCATAGATAGCTCTTACAATGTCGAGGTAAGTTCCTGTTATCCCTAGTTTTTCTAATGTTTTGCACATAAAGGGATGCTGTACTTTGTCGAATGCTTTTTTTGCTTCTATCGAGATTATCATATGGTTCTTATCTTTAAGTCTATTGATGTGGTGAATAGCATTTATTGATTTCCGTATATTGAAACATCCTTGCATCCCAGGTATGAATCCGATCTGATCATGGTGCATAATTTTTTTGATGTGCCTTTGCATTCGATTCGCCAGAATTTTATTGAAGATTTTTGCATCTAGGTTCATCAGATATATTGGTCTGTAGTTTTCTTTCTTTGAGGTGTCTTTTTCTGATTTCAGAATCAGCGTTATGTTGGCCTCATAGAATGAATTTTGCAGAGCTCACTCTTTTTTTATTTCCTGAAATAACTTGAAAAGTATTGGCATTAATTCTTCTTTAAAGGTTTTGTAAAACTCCGCTGTATACCCATCCAGTCCTGGGATTTTCTTGGTTGGTAGTCATTTGATTGCTTCTTCTGTTTTATCCATTGACTTTGGTCTGTTTAAATTGTGTGTATCTGGGCAAATCATATGATTTAAGAAATTTATCGATGTCTTCACTATATTCTATTTTATTGGAATATAGGTTTTCCAAATAATTTCTAATTGTCTTCTGTATTTCTGAAGCATCTGTTGTAATATTGCCTTTTTCATCCCATATGTTAGTAATTTGGGTTCTCTTTCTTCTTCTCTTCATTAACATGGCTAAGGGTCTGTCGAACATATTTATTTTTTCGAAGAACCACCTTTTAGTTTTGTTAATTTTTTCAATAGTTTCTTTTGTTTCAATTTCGTTGATTTCCACTCTGATTTTAATTATTTCTTGCCTTCTGCTACATTTGCTGTTGTTTTGCTCTTCCTTTTCTAGGGCTTTGAGTTGAAGTGTGAGCTCATTTATTTGTTGTTTTTTCCTTTTTTTCAGGAATGACCTCCAGGTGATGAATTTTCCTCTTAAAACTGCTTTCATTGTGTCCCATAGATTCCGATATGTTGTGTCTGTATTTTCATTTATCTCTAAGAATTTTTTGATTTCCTCCTTTATGTCTTCTGTAATCCACTGATCATTCAGTAACATATTGTTCATTTTCCTTGTGATGTAGGATTTTTTCTTCCTTCTTTTATCATTGGTTTCCATGTTCATTCCATTATGATCAGAAAAAAATCATGGTATTATCTTCACCCCTTTATATTTTCTGAGGGTTGCCCGATGGCATAATATATGGTCTATTTTTGAGAAGGATCCATGTGCTACTGAGAAAAAAGGATATCCACTTGATGATGGTTGATATATTCTATATATGTCAGTTAAGTGTAGGTTATTGATTGTGATATTGAGTTCTATAGTTTCTTTATTCAACTTTTGTTTGGAGGATCTGTCCAATGGTGAGAGAGGTGTGTTGAAGTCACCCATAATTATTGTGTTGTGGTCTATTTCATTCTGGAACTTGAGGAGAATTTGTTTTTTGAACGTCACAGCACCATTATTTGGTGCATAAATATTGATAATTCTTATGTATAATTGGTGAATGGTTCCATTTAACAGTATATAATGTCCTTTCTTATCCCTTTTGATTAAATTAGTCTTGAATTCAATTTTATTCGTTATGAGGATGGCCACCCCTGCGTGCTTATGAGGACCGTGTGCATGGTATATTTTTTCCCAAACTTGACCTTCAGCCTGTGTATGTCTTTTCCATTCAGATGTGTCTCCTGGAGGCAACATATTGTTGGATTCGTTTTTAATCCAAGTTACAAGCCTATGTCGCTTTATTGGAGAGTTTAAGCCATTAATATTTAGAGTTACAATTGATATATGGTTTGTACTGGCACCCATGTTTGATTATTCATCTTTTTTTTTTTTAATTTAGTTTGATTCTCCATGATTAGCTTTTCCCCCGCCCTCTGTCATTACTGAGGCACTTCCCACTGATGGTTTTGGTTGTTGATTTTCATTTCTTCTTCTTGTATTGTTTTGCTCAAGATGCTTTGCAATGCAAGTTTTCTGGCTGCAAATTCTTTTAGCTTTTGTTTATCATGAAATATTTTTATTTTATTGTCATACCTGCAGCTTAATTTTGCTGGATACAGAATTCTTGGTTGGCATCCATTGTCTTTCAGTGTTTGAAATACGTTGTTCCAGGATCTTTTCACTTTAAGCGACTGTGATGAAAAATCCGTTCTCAACCTTATTGGTATACCCCTGAATGTGATCTGCCTCCTTTCTCTTATAGCTTTTAATATTTTCTCTTTGTTCTGTATATTGGATATCTTCATAAAAATGTGTCTTGATGTTGGTCTACTGTGATTTTATGTGCTCGGTGTCCTGTAAGCATGTACAATTTGTATATCCGTTTCCTTTTTATTTCTGGAAAGTTTTCTGTAATTACTTCATTCAGTAGTTTACTCATTTCCTTGGTTTGAATCTGTGTACCTATCCAGATGACTCATAAATTTGTTTTTTTAATGTTATCCCATATCTCTGGGATGTTTTACTCATGATTTCTTACCAGCCTTTCTGTGTTGGCTAGCTTCTTTTCAAGATGATATATTTTGTCTTCATTATCTGACATTCTGTCTACTACTTGCTCCACAGTGTTAGTGATACTCTCAATTGAGTTTTTAATTTAGTTTATCGTTTCCTTCATTTCTATAATTATTGTTTAATTTTTTTTATAATCTCTATCTCCTGATAAAAATACTTAACTTCTTCTTTTATCTGTTTATGTAATTCATTTTCAATGTGTTCTTTCGCTGTTTGGATTTGCTGTCTCGTATCCTCTTTAAGTTTCCATTCCATCTGTCTAAGGTATTCCTTGAGTTCTCTATATGACCATTTTTCTGATGACTATATATCTTCCTAAATATATAGGCTGTCCTTCATTGTTTGTACTTATTTTCTTCCTTGATTTTTTGTGCTGCTTATGTTACTTCTTGCTCTGTTTGACTGCTGAGTTACTGCTTACTTTTATAAATTAATTTGATGCTTTGGAGGAAAGATTTTAGAAAAAAAGGGAAGAAGTCACTAAAAAGAATGAGAGTAGGCAGGTAGCATTAAGGGAAGGGGGAATAAGAAAATTGAAAAGAAATGATAAGACAAAAGAAAAAAATAGAAAATAAATAAAGAAAAAAATTTAAAAAAATGATCATTTAAAAATGAAAATTAAAATTTAAAATCATAATAATAATAAAATAAAAATATTTAAAAAATGAAAACATTTTAAAAAGTTAAAATACAACAACAACAAAAAAAAATGAATTCACATAAAGAATCTAAACCCCACATTCAGTAGGCCTCAAGTTGGAGATCAGAGCAGTATTAACGGCAGGCCTATTTGATCACTTCTGGTTCACAGGAAGGGTGTTCAGGCCACCCTGATTTTAGGCAAATGAGGGGCAAGGGAGCTTATTTTGGACACGGACGTGGGCTGTGTACCTTATGAAAACCTCCAGCCGGAGGTTATGATGAGTGTCTATATGGAAGAAGATGAGGGCCATGTAGGGGTGTTTTGGTTTTAATTGTGGACATTTGTATGGCAGTTGCAAGAGATGACTGGGTACACCTGAGCTTGAGCTCTGGTGAGATTCCACATAGAGACTGAGTTCTGGAACTGACCTCAGAGAAGTATTGCCATGAATTGTGTTGGGATTTTAGAATGCCATACATGAGATTCGCCCTTGAAAAGTGAGATCTAGGCCCAAGGTGGCTTTCCACAGAGCCAAGGGGATCTGAGCTAGGATATCACATGATTTTATTCCGAAAGACTTGGCAGCCATACTTGAGAGTCTTAAGACACATGGACCTCACATTGTAGACCTCAATGGGCCTGGCTTTATGTGACCTTTTGGCCACCCTTTGGGAAGCCTTGCCTCTGAGTGATCTCCAGAGATTTCATTGAAATGAGCTTCCTCACCATTTAATGGTTAATGAATGAATTGAAACCCACAGTGCCTCCAACTTCATCCTTGAAAATTGGCTCGATAAAAACCATGAAATTTTTGAAATTCCCATGACTAGGTGTCACTGGAGAACCTTTGGATGTCCTCTTGCTGATCATGAGTATAGAAGACATTGCCATTATTGACTGGGTTTCATGAAAATGGTGTGTAACAGAGATTCCAGTAAGTTGGAGCCTGCTGAGTAGTGTTCCTAGAGCCATGGTGGGCAGGTGTGTGATAAAATATCTCTGGTGTGGCCATGTTTATCTGACATTGGCTTCCAAATAGCTTGTGACTGACATTTTGAAGCCAGTAGACCCTTATATGTAAAAGCATCTTGTTATATGGAGAGGTTTCAGGGCAATGTTCAGGATCAGGTTGCTATAGTCAATGGGGCAAGCTATGTGGGATAGAAGCCTGGTTGGTGCATTCTCCTACAGAACCCGACCCACCACAACTGACAGAACTCCCTACAGCACTGTGTCCCAGTTGAACTCCTTTTATTTCATGAAGCAAATACCAAACTCCCAGTGCAACAGCAAGAAACACCACAAAAAGTGGAGGATGACCAAATGGCTTCACAGTCCACATGGGGAGACACTTAGCCCCCAGTGGCCACAGTTTACCTACAAAGAGAAAATTCAGCACTGCTTCCTCATGTTCATTGGAAAATAAGAAACCATGTCATCCATGTCACATAGATGCAGACCCAGCTTTTATGGTCTCACTACAAAGGAAGCTAATGCTCCTGACAACAAAATATATTTCAAGTGCCCAACCTCAGAGGCAGTTTCTCCACATGTTATGCTGGCAGAGCTTCATGTTTGTGGAGTGTTTACACTGTCCCTTACTTTTGGAAACTCCTCTACCACCTCCAAATTTGTGAACTCCTGAGCATTTTCCATTCCATTTATGTATTCACAGATTTTCTAACTCTTCTCCTCTTATTGTGTCTTACATGGGACGAATGTAATGCCAAGGCATTGTTGTGAATGAGAGTGGAAAGATTTTTGTGTAGCCCATATTTGCTTACACATTGGATACATTTTCCAATTTTCCATTTGAAATACTGAATCCCTGACACTAACAAATTCCCTTCTACACTTTTACTTGTAATCCTAATATGATGGAGAAAAATAACCCAAACAAAATAGAAATACAAGAGGTTCACAGGAGGCATGGTGTATAGTTGGACTTGCCTTTCGTATGATAAATGGTAGGTGTTATAAATCTAGCCAATTTTAATTGAAATAGTTCTCCATGTGTTTTAAAAGTTAACAAATATGTGAATAATTGTCTCCCTTTCTCTGTAGCCTATTCAGCACATGTATTTTTTTATGCACATATAGAATTCTACCTGGTATCACACGTACATTTTGTGAGGTGGCTGACTTGGCAGATACAAATTGTGAGAAGAGATCACTCCTACTAAACGCTGTTGGAACTGAAAATTCAACATATGGGTCAGCTTTCTAGTTGAACAACATAAATCGATGTTCAGTAAAATGATTATTTTTGGATCTGTGGATGATATATATTTCATGGTGAATTTCCATTGGCATACATAATGCTACTTTTTAATGTTTGTGTGTGTGTGTGTGTATGTGTGTATATATATATATATATATATATATATATATATATATATATATATTCACTCTCCAGATTTTTCAAAATATGAAATTTATTTGTCTTATTATACACTCCCTAAATTCATTCATATTCATATATGTGGATTTATAATCAACTTTTCACAAGTTTATTCTCAGAAACATTCATCAACCTGAAATACAGATTCGTTTCCTAGTACTGAAAACTAACTTCAGGGGATCATATAATGGTGACAAAAAGAGTGCATCAACCCCATGTACAGTGTCACTGTGCAGGAGAATGACGAGTTAGAATGGCTAAAACCTAACTTTTTAGGAATTTCCAGGAAAATTGGGGTGCTCCAAAACCTAGTGGAAGTATTTCCATCTCACGAGGATCAGCGACGGGGCTCAAACGTGAGTGATTTGTCCGCACAGAGTGTCATGCTGCTTATTCAGCAAGTCGCCCTGCTGCTAGAGTCTGCGGCACATTCTGAGAAACAACGAGATACCAACACAAATATTCAGCACTATGGATTCTGTGGGCTCCTGCCAGCTGTGAAATCACTGGCTCATTGCTGAATTCTGGGTTTGAGACGGGGGAAGGAAGTGGTCCAATTCAGTTTTCCACACCGGTCAGACCACAGAGAAAGCCAGGGGCCACCATCTTGGAGATCTTACATCACCATTCCTGTTTTAGACTGATCGCAGCTCATTCAGCTATAGAACAGGTAATCTCAGGCTGCCATTCACCTGTGTCTCGCAGACAAATTACTCAGGCCTGCTCCTATCAGAACATACAGCAAGCCCAGAGCGGCCGAATTCTGGCTCCTGGAACTGATCAGGCCCAGGGCTAAAGAACCCGCGGAAACTGCTTCGCAGTCCAGGTCTTGCTGAATACTGTTGAGGTAAATACCTACCGAGCCTTCATAGGCAGTGGCAACAGGATTGAGACGGGGCTTGTGAGGGCCGGTCAGGACTCACCCGTTGCTTTGGTCACCCGGCAAAGGGAATGAAATGCTGCCATTCACATGGGATACCAACATGGTAGAGATCTGATGTCATCACAAAGCGGCGGAGGAGATAACTTCATCGATACCAGCGGTGACAGAAACAGTTGATCTCCTCCTAAAGAAAGTGAGTCACAAACACCTGAGTCTCTCACTTTGTCATCAAGCCAGAGGTGCAGAGCAGAGCCGCTCCCCACGCCCGGCACAGGCCCAGGGACCCTAGGCGTTGTAGTCACGTCATCACAATTGG
This sequence comes from Callospermophilus lateralis, assembly GCF_048772815.1. Lineage (NCBI taxonomy): Eukaryota > Metazoa > Chordata > Mammalia > Rodentia > Sciuridae > Callospermophilus > Callospermophilus lateralis. The sequence goes on along the minus strand of NC_135320.1, from coordinate 1,252,925 downwards.
AGTTGGGACAGAGCAGAGCCGGTGCCTGTGCCTGCAACAGGCCCATCGACTCACAGGCGTGGTAGACACGGCACCCCAATTGGAGTAGTGGCAGAGCAGAGCCTTCTCCCACGCCCAGTACAAGCCCAGCGGCCCACCGGCGTGGTTGTCAGGTCACTCCAATAGGAGTAGGGGCAGAACAGAGCCAGTGCCCGTGCCCAGAACAGGAACAGCGACCCACCGGCGAGGTAGTCACGTCACCCCAATTGGAGTAGGGGAAGAGCAGAGCCTTCACCCGTGCCCGAAACTGGCCCAGCGACCTCCTGGCATGCTAGTCACTACACCCCATTTGGAGTAGGGGCAGAGCAGATCAGCCCCCTGTGCCCGCAAAATGGGCAGACCTGCGACCATTCAGTGAACAGGCCCAGTGGCCTGACAGCATGGTAGACACGTAATCCCAATTGGAGTAGAGGCAGAGCAGAGCCGCCTCCTGGTTCTGGAACAGGCCCAGCGACCTGCCAGCATGGTAGACACGTCATACCAATTGGAGTAAGGGCAGAGTAGAGCCGCTGGCCGCTCCTACAAGATAGGTAGACCTGCAACCAACCAGCAGAACAGGCCTAACAGCCCGTCAGCGTGGTAGATAGATCCCCACAATTGGGGGAGCAGCACAGCCGCCCCCTGCTCCTGCAAGGGAGACTTTTCAACTATACAAGAGCAATATAAATATACAGGGGTAAAATTTCAAAAACACAACAGTGTCACCAAGCAGAGAGAAATGCGAGCAGTATAAAAAGACAAGGAAAGAAAGGACCACAAGCAATGCAGGTGAACACAACTTTAGAAGAGGTAATAGCTGCATCACATGGAATGTCAGATAAAGAATTCAGGATACACATGCTTCAGATGATTTGGAGTCTCAAGGAAGACATTAGACAACAAAATCAGACAATGAAAGATCACTTCGACAATGAATTACATAAACAAATCCAAGAAGCAAAAGATCAACTATACAGAGAGATAGAGGTTGTAAAAACAAACAAACAGAAATCCTAGAATTGCAGGAAGCAATAAACCAACTTAAAAACTCAATTGAGAATACTACCAGCAGAGTAGAACACTTAGAACATAGAACATCAGACAATGAAGACAAAGTATTTCAACTTGAAAAGAACATAGACAGCTCAGCAAGACTGTTCAGAAACCATAAGCAGAATATCCAAGAAATATGGGATAACGTAAAGAGACCAAACTTAACAATCATTGGGATACAGGAAGGTATAGAGTTCCAAACCAAAGGAATGAGCAACCTATTCAATATAATAATATGAGAAAACTTCCCAGACTTGATAAATGAAACAGAATCCCAAGTCCTAGAAGCCTACAGGATGCCGAATGTGCAAAATCATAAGAGATCCACACCTAGACACATCATAATGAAGATGCCCAACATACAGAAAAAGGAGAAAATTTTAAAAGCTACAAGAGAAAGGAAGCAGATTACATTTAGGGGTAAACCAATCAGGATAACAGCTGATCTTTCAAAACAGACTCTGAAAGCTAGAAGATCCAGGAATAACATATTTCAAACACTGAAAGAAAATGGGTTCCAACCAAGAATTGTGTATCCAGCGAAATTACGCTTCAGGATGGAAGATGAAATTAAAACCTTCCACGATAAACAAAAGTGAAAAGAATTTGCAGCGAGAAAACCATCTCTTCAAAACATCCTCGGCAAAACATTGCAGGAAGAGAAAATGGAAAATAAAAATGAAAACCAACAATGGAAGGTAGGACATTAAAGGGGGGAAATAATCAAAGAGAAAAACAAACCATGTTTAGTTACATAAATAAACAAATGTGGCTGGAAGAACAACCCATATCTTAATAATAACCCTAAATGTTAATGGCTTAAACTCACCAATTAAGACACACTGGCTAGTAGAATTGATCACAAAACAAGACCCAACAATATGCAGACTACAGGAGACACATTTGATAGAAAAATGCATACATAGACTGACGGTGAAAGTTTGGGAAAAAACATATCACTCATATGGACTTCGGAAACAAGCAGGAGAGTCCATTCTCATATCAAATAAAATAGATTTCAAGCCAAAGTTAATCAAAAGGGATAAAGAGAGACACTACATACTGCTCAAGGGAACCATACACCAACAAGACACAACAATCATAAATATATATGCCCCAAACAATGGTGCAGCTATGTTCATCAAATAAACTCTTCTCAAGTTCAAGAGTCTAATAGACCACAATACAAAAATCATTGGAGACTTCAACACACCTCTCTCACAACTAGACAGATCTTCCAAACAAAAGTTGAATAAGGAAACTATAGAACTCAATAACACAATTAATAACCTAGACTTATTTGACATATGTAGAATATAACACCCAACATCAAGCAGTTACATTTTTTCTCAGCAGCACATGGATCCTTCTAAAAAATAGATAATATATTATGTCACAGGGCAACTCTTAGACAATATAAAGGAGTACAGATAATACCATGCATTTTATCTGATCATAATGGAATGAAACTAAAAATCAATGATAAAAGAAGGAAGGAAAAATCATGCATCACTTGGAGAATGAACAATAGGTTACTGAGTGATCAATGGGTTATAGAAGACATCAAGGAAAAAATTAAAAAATTCTTAGAGATAAATGAAAATGCAGACACAACATATCGGAATCTATGGGACACATTGAAAGCAGCTCTAAGAGAAAAATTCATTGCTTGGAGATCATTCCTTAAAAAAAGAAAAAACCAACAAATAAATGATCTCATACTTCATCTCAAAATTCTAGAAAAAGAAGACAAAAGCAACAGCAAAAGAAGTAGATGGCAAGAAATCATTAAAATCAAAGCTGAAGTTAATGAAATTGAAACAAAAGAAACAATTAAAAAACCTGACAAAACTAGTAGTTGGTTCTTTGAAAAAATAAATAAAATCGACAGACCCTTAGCCATGCTAATGAAGAGAAGAAGAGAGAGAACTCAAATTACTAGCATAAGGGATTAAAAAAGGAAATATCGCAACAGATATTTCAGAAATACCGAAGATAATCAGAAAGTAATTTGAATCCTTATACTCTAGTAAAATAGAAGATAGTGAAGGCATCGATAAATTTATTAAGTCATATGATCTGCCTATATTGAGTCAGGAGGATATAGACAACCAAAACAGACCAATATCAATTGAGGAAATAGAAGAAACCAACAAAAGACTACCAAATTAGAAAAGCCCAGGACCATATGGGTATACAGCAGAGTTTTACAAAACCTTTAAATTGGAACTAATTCCAAAATTTTTCAAGATATTTCAGAAAATAGAAAAAAAGGGAGATCTTCCAAATTCATTCTACGAGGCCAACATCACCCTGATTCTTACACCAGACAAAGACACTTCAAAGAAAGAAAACTACAGACCAATATCTCTAATGAACCTACATGAAAAAATGCTCAATAAAATTCTGGCGAATTGGATACAAAAACATATCAAAAAATTGTGAATCCTGATCAAGTAGGATTCATCCGTGTGATGCAAGGCTGGTTCAATATACGGAAATCATTAAATGTTATTCACCACATCAATAGACTTAAAAATAAGAACCATATGATCATCTCGATAGATGCATAAAAAGCATTTGAAAAAGTACAGCATTCTTTTATGTTCAACACTCTAGAAAAACTAGTGATAAGAGGAACATACCTCAATATTGTTAAAGCAATCTATGCTAAGCTTCAGGCTAGCATCATTCTGAATGGAATAAAATTGAAGGCATTCTCTCTAAAATGTGGAACAAGACAGGGATGCCCTCTCTCACCACTTCTGTTCAACATAGTTCTCGAAACACTGGCCAGAGCAATTAGACATATGAAAGAAATAAAAGGCATAAAAACAGGAAAAGAAGAACTTAAATTATCTCTATTGCAGATCACATGATTCTATATCTAGCCGTCCCAAAAGGGTCTACAAAGAAACTAATGGAACTAATAAATGAATTCAGCAAAGTGGCAGGATATAAAATCAACACGCATAAATCAAAGGCATTCCTGTATATCAGCGACAAATCCTCTGAAATGGAAATGAGGACAACAACTCCATGCACAATATCCTAAAAGAAAAATAATAATAATTAGGAATCAACCAAACAAAAGATGTGAAAGTCTTATACAATGGAAACTACAGAACCCTAAAGAGAGAAATAGAAGAAGATCTTGGAAGATGTAAAAATATATCCTGTTCATGGATAGCAGAACTAACATCATCAAAACGGCGATATTACCAAAAGTTCTCTATAGGTTTAATGCAATGCCAATCAAAATCCAAACGGCATTTCTTGTAGAAATAGAGAAAGCAATCATGAAATTCATATGGAAAAATAAAAGACCCAGAATAGCAAAAACAATGCTTAGCAGGAAGTGTGAATCAGGCGGTATAGCTATACCAGACTTCAAACTATACTATAGAGCAATAGTAAAAAAATAGCATGCTACTGGTACCAAAACAGGCGGGTGGACCAATGGTACAGAATAGAGGACACAGAAACCAAGCCAGAAAACTAAAGTATCTTATATTTGATGGAGGGGCTAAAAGCATGCAATGGAGAAAGATAGCATCTTCAACAAATGGTGCTGGGAAAACTGGAAATCCATATGCCACAAAATAAAACTGAATCCCTTTCTCTTGCCATGCACAAAAGTTAACTCAAAATGGATCAAGGAGCTTGATATCAAATCAGAGACACGGCATGTGATAGAAGAAAAAGTTGGCTACGATCTACATACTGTGGGGTCTGGCTCCAAATTCCTCAATAGGACACCCATAGCACGAGAGTTAATAACTAGAATCAACAAATGGGACTTACTCAAACTAAAGTTTTTTTCTCAGCAAAAGGAACAATAAGAGAGGTAAATAGGGTGCCTAAATCCTGGGAACAAATGTTTACTCCTCACACTTCAGATAGAGCCCTAATATTCAGAGTATACAGAAATTAGACAATAAGATAACAAATAACCCAATAAACAAATGGGCCAAGGACCAGAACAGACACTTCTCAGAAAAGGACATACAATCAATCAACAAGTACATGAAAAAATCTTCACCATCTCCAGCAGTCAGAGAAATGCAAATCAAAACCACCATAAGATACCATCTCACTCCAGTAAGATTGGCAGCCATTATGAAGTCAAACAACAACAAGTGCTGGTGAGGATGTGGAGAAACAGGTACACTTGTACATTATTGGAGGCACTGCAAATTGGGGCAGCCAATTTGTAAAGCAGTATGGAGATTTCTTGGAAAGCTGGGAATGGAACTACCATTTGACCCAGCTCTTCCACTTCTCGGTCTATTCCCTAAAGACCTTAAAAGAGCATGCTACAGGGACACTGCTACATCAATGTTCATAGCAGCACAATTCACAATAGCAAGACTGTGGAACCAACATATATGCCGTTCACTAGAAGAATGGATAAAAAAAATGTGGCATTTATACACAATGGAGTATTACTCAGCATTAAAAAATGACAAAATCATAGAATTTGCAGGAAAAGAGATGGCATTAGAGCATATTATGCTAAGTGAAGCTAGCCAATCCCTAAAAAACAAATGCCAAATGCCTTCTTTGAAATAAAGAGAGTAACTAAGAACAGAGTAGGAATGAAGAGCATGAGAAGAAGATTAATATTAAATAGAGATGAGAGGTGGGAGAGAAAAAAAGAGAGAAGGGAAATTGCATGTAAATGGAAGGAGACCCTCAGGGTTATACAAAATTACATACAAGAGGAAGTGAGGGGAAAGGGAAAAATAATACAAAAAGGGAGAAATTTATTACAGTAGAGGGGGTAGAGAGAGAAGAGGGGAGGAGAGGGGAGGGGAGGTGGGATAGTAGAGGATAGGAAAGGCAGCAGAATACAATAGACACTAGTATGGCAATATGTAAATCGATGGATGTGTAACTGATGTGATTCTGCAATCTGTATACGGGGTAAAAATGGGATTCATAACGAACTTGAATCAAAGTGTGAAATATGATATATCAAGAACTATCTAATGTTTTGAACAACGATTAAAAAATTACAAAAAATAAAAAGAAAACTAACTTCGGTGAATGAGGCACGCGAATCCTAATATTTCTACAGTAACTGAACAAGTTTAACATCAATACAAGTAGATTCCTATGGGACATGATGTGTATTTCTACGTTAAGTTTTTTCCAAAACTGGTACATTACTATTTCATCAGTTTATGCACATCATAGGATATATATTTCATAAACAATTTAGCAAAATTTATACGCATTTGTTTCACTTTCAATCACTTCCTGCTTCAAAACACATGTATTCCTCCATATTTCTTGACTGGTCTTTGCATTAGACTTCTTTCCGAACAAATTATTTTTGATTTCCATAATCACTTTTGAAGCAAAACTCACAAACTCTTCATGATAAACCAAAACACTAATATTGCCATTAGATGTATAACTGGTTGGAATGAATTAATGTATATCAATATAAGGTTTATTGTATATTTTCAGATATCAATTCAATCCATTATTTAAAGTTGGAACCCGTTATATTATTTATTCACAGAATGGTCTATTTATGCTTTATCTCTATATTCATAGACACAGGGTACACCTCTTTGTAACCCCAATACTAATTTTACATCTTCAATATATTGCTCCCAGAAATGGTGGTAGAAATACTCATGTCACCTGATCTACATATACATTTTATCACAGTAATATTCTGGACAAAAAAATGTAAAGGTCACACTTATGATTGTACCAAATCCTAAATGGAATGAGAACATGGATTACTAAAATCATTCATGTCCATGTTGCCTAATGCTCTCAAATGTCAATCCTATTGGTTACTACATAATTGTTCTTCCTAAGATTATATATTCAAACTCAACCCTGGTGAAAATGTCTAATCCTATCACTCACTTAATACTTTGCCTGATTTCATAATGTCTCTATTGATATCAGCTTTTCTACATATTTTCCCATTTTCATCATAATGACTGACTCTTCATATGTGCTGACATTTACATTCACTCTCTAACTGAAACCCTATTGCTAAAGAATTTTCAGTCCAAATCCTACACTCACTCTTCTTCCTAAACCTACCAACAATCTTCCTAATCCTACCGACTATCCCTTTTGACTGGATGTTCTCTTCTACATTCAGTCATCCAAGGTACAAGGTCCTATGCCATTGTATATCGAATTATCTGAGACATCTTTGCAGAACATAATTCAAAACTAAGTATCCCAATCAAGGGCCCAATGCCCTTCTGAGCTTCAAATCATTCCTAGATTTCTTTTTTCATACTTATATTTCACCTCGATATTCTTGTAAATATTGCAGTTTTCCAATACCATTATTTATTGCACAGAATGATTCCTAACCCAAATAGAACCTGTTATTAACCCTAACCATACACTGTTCCCTCAATCTAACTTTACAGAAGAGCAGAAACTGAGTTGGTCTTACAATACAGGAATGTAGGGAATCTTTCACCTGTTGTAAAACTCAAAGGTCCATGAAGAAGTGATCTCTGGAGAAGATGTAGGCAGCCATGAAGGACCTGAGAGAGCAAACGTCATCTTCCATGGCAAACAACCTGGTAAGGATGAAAGGTTGTGTCTGAATCAGCCTCTCTCTGCTTAATGTAGAGAAAATGGACCAAACCAGGATTGTGTGGAGAGCTGCTCCTGGGTGCCTATGGTTGATATACCATTCTACCTTGTGAAAGTGTCACAGGAAGTAGGGGCAGCCTCCATCTCATGGGACACTTGGAAGCAACTGTTAGGCCAAAGTGGTTGCCAAGGCAGTGACCTCATTCAGTTCCAAAAAAAGTGACATACCTCATTTCCTTGGTGATGGAACTCTCTGAACTTGGTATCCAAGAAGCCAGGAACCCAGAGGCAGCCCCAGTCCCAGTGGGCTCACTTGTTTGGATTTACCAAGGACCGAGTCATTCTTTCTTGGTACCTACTGATGTGAGGATGGCGAAACGCCAGGAGAGCTCTGAAGAGGGACCTTTCCACAGAAAGCAGGTAGTGGCTCACCCCTTTTTCCTGAAAACTTCACAGAGTTGGCCAAGGAAACCAGATCTGAGAGAGGACAGGCCATGTTCTCAGAATAGGTAGGAAAGTTGGTTTGTTTTGTTTGGAGTGGATTGTTTCTAGTAAGTCGTTTGACCAGGCTAGTGTTTCTGTGTCTGTGTATCCCACTGTGTCCGTTTTTGCAGACATTAGAAAAGAGAATGCATTAATGGATGCGTCCAGTCTAGTATAAATCTTCTCATAATTCATCCTGCCCAATTTATGAATGGACTGCAGCTTGTCTTATCGAGAGGCAACACCTTCTATCTTGCTAAATTCCTGTTTTCTTCCTGAATTCTGGCCACTCTCCAGAATAGGCTCATGGTTTTGTTTCCAAGATATGTACCACTCCAAGCTCTGTGACATGGCCATGTACTGGATAGCTGAAGAGAATGGCCAGGATTTCAGAAATCTCAGGTATCAGTGTGAAAAGGGAGTCTCAGTGGAGAAACCCTGCTTTTGGCCTTTTGCTTACCTTTTGTTCTGTTGCACTGAATGTCAGGAAAGTCTTTGGCTCAGGCCACCCCTTTGTGAAGCCTGAAGAAAAGAGTTTTCAAATGGAAATGAATGGGCATCACCTGTGGCTCTTTGCTTAATTGCTTTGGAAAGGGATGTGGCTGAATTAGCCTCTTGGCCTTGTATGTGGCTGTGACTTACATTCTCAACACCTGATGGATCTAAAGAATGATCCCATGTGTGCATCCAATACTGGTGGAGGCGATCCCCAACTCACTGTCTTGACAGGGTCACAGTGAGAAAAAGTGTTGGCAAAGCCGCTCTCCCACTGTCTTAACAGGGTCACAGTGAGGATGAATGCTGGCAAAGCCACGCTGGTTGGTGGGTAACCGAAACCATGAGACCCTTTTTTATGTAATTGGGACTTTGTATTTTCATGCTTATGTTTATCACAGGAGGCATGAGTATGTTAAATGCCAAACAAATTAAATTTCAGATGGCTAGAACAGAACAGGTAGTTCATGCCTTGGAGGCCGTTCTACCCACCCCTCAGCATATCAAGGACAAAGTAGAAGGCTATTCTTCTATCTTAGTACATTGTGGACAAACCTAATAATGGACAACAATCATCCTCTGAAAAACAAATTCTTTGAGAACTAGTGCACCTTGACTGAGAAACAAACTATTTGAGAACTAGTGTACCTTGACTGAGAAACAAAGAAACTCTTCGAGAAAGCAGCTCAACCAGTTTTATGAGAATAAATGTAGGAATCAATTAAAACAGCTTTATAAGACACAGTTTTAAAATAATGTTAAAAATATTATTTTATTTAGATTCTTAAGTTTAGAAATTCTTAAGTCTTTAAGTTGTATAGGTTTCTGATATGTTTTAAGGATGATTCATAAACTTTAGGATATTTTAAATATAAGATTTAAAGGGACTTTTTTAGATGGAAATTTTAAATAAGAAATAAAGTACAAGTTACTTTAGGTTAATGATTGGCTAGGAGACTTAGAGTCTGGTTACGTAGTTTGGCATCAGTTAATAAGGAAATAACATATCTTGGGAAAATCTGAAGGATGTAAATTGGTGACATGTTTTATTGATGATTCTGTACTTTGATGATTGTATGGCTGGGGGTCATATCCTGGAAGAATGTAGATCGGTGTGCTCTCAATCATGGTTAAGGAAATGTCATATCTTGGCAAAGTTTTAAATTATATAACCAATCACGTATTGTGAATCTATAATGATGAGAAAAATTGTAATATAAAGGGGACCCAGAGAAAGCAGTTTTAGCTCTCTCTCTGGAGATTGCTCATACAGAACGACTCCTGTCTCATCATTTCGCCGACGCCACTCCTCCTTCAGGACTCCCTGGACCCCGCTGGGGCTGGATCCCGGCACAAAACCATTATGGCAAAAAGATCAGTCATTGTGGATGAAGTCTCTTGCCTTCCTCTGTTAGGTTCCTGACCTCTGTCAAGTGAGAAAATAGATTCTTTGGGTCAAATGAGTTCTTCAAAGCCCTGCAGAGGTGCTTGGGGTTTCGCATGACTCCAAATCACATAAAGAATCTATAGCTGAAAATCAGTAGGCCTCAAATTGGAGAAACAGAGCATTACTAATGGCAGGCTTATTTGATCACTCCTGGTTCACAGGAAGGGTGTCAAGGCCACCCTGACTTTAGGCAAATGAGGGGCAAGTGAGCTTATTTTGGACACTGTCTTGGGCTTCACCCCTCATGGAAATCTTCAGCCAGACATTACGATGAACGACAACATGTAAGAAGATGAGGGCCATGTGAGAGTGTTTTTGTTTTAATTTTGGTCATTTGTGTGGGGGTTGGAAGAAATGACTGGGTCCACCTGGGCTTGAACTCTGGTGTGATTCCCCTTAGAGACTGAGTTGTGGAACTGACCTCAAAGAAGTATTGCCATGAATTTTGTTGGGATTTTAGGAGGCCACACATGAGAGTCACCCTTGGAACTGAGATCTAGGCCCAGGGTTGCTTTCCACAGAACACTGGGAATCTCTGCCAGGATATCACATGATTTTATTCTGAAAAACTTGGCAGAAATAGTTGAGAGTCAAAACACACATGGACCTCACATTGTAGACTTGAATGGGCCTGGCTTAATGTGACCTTTTGGCCACTCTTTGGGAAGCCTTGCCTGTGAGAGTTCTCCAGAGCTCTCATTAAAATGAGCTTCCTCAACATTTAATGGTTCCTGAAAGAATTGAAACCCACAGTGCCTCCAACTTCATCCGTGAAAAATGGCTAGATAAATACCATGAAATTTTTGAAATTCCCATGACCAGGTGGCACGGGAGAACCTTTGGATGTCCTGTTGCTGATCATGAGTTTACCAGACAGTGCCTTGATTGACTGGGTTTCATGAAAATGGTGTAGAACAGAAATGCCAGTAAGTTGGAGCCTGCTGAGTAGTGGGTCTAGAGCAGTGGTGGGCACGTGTGTAATAAAACATCAGTGGTAGGGCCATGAGGATCTACGATTGAATTCCAAATGGCTTGTGACTGACATGGTGCAGCTAGCAAACCCTTATATGTAAAGTCATCTGGTTATATGGAGAGTTTTCAGGGTAATGTTCAGAATCAGGTTAATATCGACAAGGGAGCAATGGGGTAAGCAATGAGGGATAGAAGCCTGGTTGGTGCATTCTCCTATAGACACTGATACACCACACGTGACAGAACTCCCTCCAGCACTGTGTCCCAGTTGAACTCCTTGTATTTTTTGAAGCAAATACCAAACTCCCAGTGCAGTAGCAAAAACACCACAAAATTTGAGAATGACCAAATGTCTTCACAGTCCACACGGGGAGACACTTAGTCCCCAGTGGCCATACTTTACCTACAAAGAGAGGATTCACCAGTGCTGTCTCATGTTCATTGGAAATTAAGAAACCATGTCCTCCTGGTCACATAGATGCAGACCCAGCTTTGATGGTCTCACTACAAAGGAAGCCAAATCTCCTGAAAACAACATATACTTCATGTGCCCAACCTCAGAGGCAGTTTCTCACAAAGTTTTTAGGCCAGCAGAGCTCCATGTTTGTGGAGTGTTTACCCTGTCCCTTACTTTTGAAAACTCCTCTGCCACCTCCAAGCTTGTGAACTCCTGAGCATTTTCCATTCCAGATATATATTCACTGATTTTCTAACTCTTCTCATCTAATTGTGTCTTACTTGGGGCGAAGGTAATGTCAAGGCATTGTTCTGGATGAGAGTGGGAGGATATTTTTGCAGCACATATTTGCATACACACTGGGTTCATTTTCCAAATTTCCTTTTGAAATACTGAATCCCTGACACTAACCCATACCTATTAGACTCAGACTACTCATCCTAATAAAATGGAGGAATAAAACCCAAACCGAATAGAAATACAAGAAGTTCAGAGGAGGTATGTTGGATAGTTGGACTTGTCTTTTGCATTATATAAGGTAGGAGTTATAAATCTAGTCAAATTTTAATTGAAATACTCTCCATGTGTTTTTAAAGTAAACAAATATGTGAATTCTTTTTTCCGTTTCTCTCTAGCCTATTCACACATTTATATTTATATGCACATATAGAATCCTACCAGGTATCACAAGTACATTTTTGTGAGGTGGCTGACTTGGCAGATACAAATTGAGAGAAGACATCACTCCTCCTAAAGACTGTTGGAACTGAAAATTCAACCTATAGGGGAGCTTCCTAGTAGAACAACATTACACACAAATTTAGGTTCAGTAAAGTAAATACTTTTGCATCTGTGGATGATAAATATTTAATGGTGAAATTCGATTGGCATATATATTGCTACTTCTTTATGTATGTGTGGTTATTTTGTGTGTGTATGTGTGTTTGTGTATATATATATATATATATATATATACACTCTCCAGATTTTTCTAAATATGAAATATATGTGTATTATATACACTCTCTAAATTCATTCATGTTCATGTATGTGGATTTATAACCAATTTTCACAATATTATTCTCAGAAATATTCATCTACCTGAAATACATATTTGTTTCCTAGTAATGAAAATTAACTTCAGGGAATGGTGCATACAAATCCTAATAATTCTACAGTAACAGACCCAGTCTAACATCAATACAAGTAGATTCCTATGGGACATGATATGTAATTTGATGTTCATTTGTATTCACCATTGGTACATTATTATTTCTTCAATTTTTGCACATCATAGGATAATACATTTAATCCACAAGTTCTCAAATTTATAGGAATTTGTTTCAACTTTAATGACTTCCTGCTTCAGAACATATGTATTGTCAGGGTGTCTTGACTGGTCTTTTCATGAGGCTTCCTTCTAACCACATTATTTTCGATTTCCATAATCACTTTTGAAGCAAAACTCACACACTCTTCATGATAAACCAAAACACTAATATTACCATTAGATGTATAAAGGGTTGGAATGAATTAATGTATATCAATATAAGGTTTATTGTATATTTTCAGATATCAATCAGATATCAATTCAATCCATTTTTTAAAGTTGTAAACAGTTATATTATTTATTCACTGTATGGTCTATTCATGCTTTATCTCTATATTCATAGACACAGGGTACACCTTTTTGTATCCCCAATACTAATTTTACGTCTTCAATATATTGCTCCCAGAAATGGTGGTAGAAATACTCATGTCACCTGATCTACATATACATTTTATCACAGTAATATTCTGGACAAAAAATGTAAAGGTCACACTTATGATTGTACCAAAGCCTAAATGGAAAGAGAACATGGATTACTAAAATCATCCATGTCCAGGTTGCCTAATGCTCTCAAATGTCAATCCTATTGGTTACTACATAATTGTTCTTCCTAAGATTATATATTCAAACTCAACCCTGGTGAAAATGTCTAATACTATCACTCACTTAATACTTTGCCTGATTTCATAATGTCTCTATTGATATCAGCTTTTCTACATATTTTCCCCAGTTCATCATAGTGACTGACTCTTCATATGTGCTGACATTTACATTCACTCTCTAACGAAACCCTATTGCTAAACAACAATTGTTCCAAATCCTATACTCACTCTTCTTCCTAAACCTACCGACTATCTTCCTAATCTTACCGACTATCCCTTTTGACTGAATGTTCTTTTCTACATTCAATCATCTAAGGTACAAGGTCGTATGCCATTGTATTTCAAATTATCTGAGACACCTTTGCAGAACGTAATTCAAAGCTAGTTATCCCAATCAAGGGCCCAATGACTTCTGGGCTTCATTCGTACCTAGATTTCTGTTTTCATACTTGTATTTCACCTCTATATTATTAGAATTATCACAGCTTTCAATACCATTATTCATCCAGCAGAATGACTCCTAAACCAATTCAAACATGTTATTAACCATAACCATACACTGTTCCCTCAATCTAACTTTACAGAAGAGAAGAGACAGAATTGGCCTTACAATACAGGAATGTAGGGGATCTTCCACCTGCTGAGAAACTCAAAGATCCATGCAGAAATGATTTTTGGAGAACATGTAGGAAGCTATGAAGGACCTGAGAAAGCAAAAGTCAATTTCCATGGCAAACAACCAGGTCAGCATGAAGGGTTGTGTCTGAATCAGCCTCTCTCTTCTTAATGTAGAGAAGATGCACCAAACCAGGCCTGTGTGGAGAGCTGTTCCCGGGTGCCTATGGTTGATATACCATTCTAACTTGTGAAAGTGTCACAGAAAGTAGGGGCAGCCTCCATCTCATGGGACCTTTGGAAACAACTGTTAGGACAAAGTGGTTCCAAAGCTGTGACCTCTTTCAATTCCTGAAAGAAGTGACCTCACCTCACTTCCTTGGTGATGGAACTCTCTGATCTTGGGATCCAGGAATTCAGGAACAAAAGACAGTCCCAGTTCCAGTCCCAGTGGTATCATTTGTTTGGATTCACCAAGGACAGAGTCAGTGTTTCTTGGTACCTACTGTTGTGAGGATGGCCAAATGGCAGGAAATCTCTGAAGAGGGGCCTTTCATGAGAAAGCAGGTAGTGGCTCTCAGCTTGCTCCTGACAATTTCATAGAGTTGGCCAAGGAGTCCAAATCTGAGACAGGAGTGGCCATTTCGGGGGAACATAGTATGGCCCATAAGTCAGAGGTCACTCCCAATAGTCACAGACCTACTTGTCGGAAGGAGGTGCCTTTGTGGGTGTGGATGTGTTTTTGTGGTTTTGTTTCATGTTCTGAGAATAGGCAGGGAACACGGTTTGTTTGGTTTGCAGTGAACTGTTTCTAGTAAGTCTTTTGGCAAAGGCGAGTGTTTCTGTGTCTGCGTATCCCACTGTTATCCGTGGTTGTAGACATTAGAAAAGATATTGGATTAATGGATGTGTCCTGTCTAGTAGAAAGCTTCCCAGAATTCATCCTGCACAATTTATGAATGGATTGCGGCTTGCCGTATCAATGGGCTACACCTGCTATCTTCCTAAGTTCCTGTTTTCTTCCTGAATTCTGGCCACTCTCCAGAATTGGCTCATGATTTTTTGTGCAAGATATATACCACCTCCAAGCTCTGTGACATGGCCATGTACTGGATAGCTGAAGGGAATGGCAAGCATCGCAGAAAACTCAGAAATCACTGTGATCATTAAAGTCTCAGTGGAGAAACCCTGCTTTGGGCCTTTTGGTTATCTATTGTTCTGCTGCCCTGAATGTCAGGAAGGTCTTTGCCTTAGGCCACCCCTTTGTGAAGAAAACAGTTTTCAAATGGAAATGAATAGGCATCACCTGTGGCTCTTTACTTAATTGCTTTGAAAAGGATGTGTCTCATTCAGACCATTGGCCCTGTGTGAGGCTGTTGCTTAGTTTCTCTTCACCTGATGGATCTAAAGAAAGATTCCATGCGTACATCCAAAACCAAAATGGCCAAAAGAGCAGTCATTGTGGATAAAGTCTCTCGCCTTCCTCTGTAAGGTTTCTGACCTCCATCAAGTGAAAATAGGGATCCTTTGTGTCAAATGAGTTTCTCAAAGCCCTGCAGATTCTATCCCATAGGTGCTTGGGTTTTCTCATGACTCCAATTCACATAAAGAATCTAAAACCCACAGTCAGTTGTTCTCAAATTGGAGAAGTGGAGCAGTATTAATGGCAGGCCTATTTGATCACTTCTGGTTCACAGGAAGGGTGTACAGGCCACCCTGACTTTATTCAAAATGAGGGGCAAGGGAGATTATTTTTGACACTGTCTTGGGCGGAGCCCCTTATGGAAACCTCTACCCAGAATTAATGATGAGTTTCTATATGGAAGAAGATGTGGGTCATGTGGGAGTGTTTTGGTTTTAATTGTGGTCATTTGTGTGGCAGTTGGAAGTGATGACTGGGTCCACCTTGGCTTGAACTCTGGTGTGATTCCCCTTAGAGACTGAGTTGTGGTACTGACCTCAGAGAAGTATTGCCATGAATTGAGTTGGGATTTTAGGAGGCCACGCATGAGATTCACCCTTGAAAACTGAGATCTAGGCCCAGGTTGGCTTTGCACAGAGCACTGGGAATCTCAGCCAGGGTATCACGTGATTTTATTCTGAAAGACTTGGCAGCCATAGTTGAGAGTCAAAACACACATGGACCTCACATTGTAGACCTCAATGCGCCTAGCTTCATGTGATCATTGGCCACTCTTTGGGAAGACTTGCTTATGAGAGTTCTCCAGAGCTTTCTTTGAAATGAGCTTCCTCACCATTTAATTGTTCCTAAATGAAGTGAAACCCACATTGCCTTCAACTTCATCCTTGAAAAATGGCTAGATAAATACCATGGAATTTTTAAAAAAATTTCCATGACCAGGTGGCACTGGTGAAACTTTGGATATCCTGTTGCTGACTATGAGTATACCAGACAGTGCCTGATGGACTGGGTTTCAAGAAAATGGTGTAGAGCAGAGATGCCAGTAATTTGGAGCCTGCTGAGTAGTGGGCGTAGAGCTGTGGTCGGCAGGTGTGTGATAAATCATCTGTGGTGCGGCCATGTGGATCTTCCATTGGCTTCCAAATTGCTTGTGACTGACATGGTGCATCGAGCAGACCCTTATATGTAAAGACGTATTGTTATTTGGAGAGGTTTCAAGGCAATGTTCAGAATCAGGTTGCTATGGTCAAGAGGCAAGCTATTTGGGATAGAACCTTGGTGGGTGCATTCTCCTGCAGACCCTGTCCCACCACACATGAGAAACTCCCTCCACCACTTAGTCCCAGTTGAACCTCTTGTATTTTGTGAAGCAAATACCAAACTCCCAGTGCAGCAGCAAGAAACACCACAAAATGTCGAGAATGACCAAATGGCTTCACAGTCTACACGGGGAGACACTTTGCCCCCAGTGACCACAGTTTACCTACAAAGATTGAATTCAGCACTGCTGACTCATGTTCATTGGAACATAAGAAACCATGTCCTCCAGGTCACATAGATGCAGACCCAGCTTTGATGCTCTCATTACAAAGGAATCTAAAGCTCCTGACAACAACATATATTTCAGGTGCCCAACCTCAGAGGCAGTTTCTGAAGAAGTCTTTAGGCCAGAAGAGCTCCATGTTTGTGGAGTGTTTACCCTGTCCCTTACTTTAGGAAACTACTCTACCACCTCCAAGGTTGTGAACTTTTGAGCATATTAAATTCCAGATATGTATTCCCAGATTTTCTAACTCTTCTTCTCTAATGTTGTATTACTTGGGGCAAGGGTAATGTCAAGGCATTGTTCTGGATGAGAGTGAAATATTTCTCCATGTGTTTTTTTTCAATTATTTTATTTCATATTATTATTTTATTTTTTTAATTGGTTGTTCAAAACATTTCAAAGCTCTTGACATATCATATTTCATACATTAGATTCAAGTGGGTTATGAACTCCCATTTTTATCCCAAATACGGTTTGCAGAATCACATCGATTACACATCCAGATTTTTATAATGCCCTATTAGTAACTGTTGTATTCTGCTAACTTTTCTATCTTCTACTATCGCCCCTCCCCTCCCTTATTCTCTATCTACCCCATCTATTGTAATACATTTATCTCCTTCTTTATTTTCCCATTCCCCTCACAACTTCTTATATGTAATTTTGTGTAACAATGAGGGTCTCCCTCCATTACTATGCAATTTCCTTTATCTCTCTCTTTCCACCCCCCACCTCATGTTTCTGTTTAATGTTAATCTTTTCTTCCTGCTTTTCCTCCCTGCTCTGTTGTTAGTTGCTCTCATTATATCAAAGAGGACATTTGGTATTTGTTTTTTAGGGTTTGGCTAGCTTCACTAAGCATAATCTGCTCTAGTGCCATCCATTTCCCTGCAAATTCAATGATTTTGTCATTTTTTAATGCTGTGTAATACTCAATGGTGTATAAATGCCACATTTTTTTATTTTTTATTTTTTATTTTTTTTTATTTTTTTCAACTTTCATACATTTGATTCATGTGAGTTATGCTTTTCCCGTTTTACCCCAAATACAAATTGCAGAATCACATCAGTAATACATTCACAATGTTTACATAATGCCATATTAGTGACTGTTGTATTCTGCTGTCTTTCCTATCCCCTACTATCCCCCCTCCTCTCCCCTCCCATCTTCCTCCTCTACCTCATCTGTTGTTGTTTCATTCTCTCCCCCCCCTTTCCCCTCACAACCTCATATATGTGATTTTGTATAACGATGTGGTTTTCCTTCCATTTCCAGGCAATTTCCCTTCCCTCTCCCTTTCCCTCTCTTCATTCGTCTCAGTTTAATGTTAATCTTTTCCTCATGCTCTTTCCCCCTGTTCAGTTCTTAGTTGCTCTCCTTAAATCAAAGAAGACATTTGGCATTTGTTTTTTAAGGATTGGCTAGCTTCACTTAGCATAATCTTCTCTAATGCCATCCATTTCCCTGCAAATTCCATGATTTTGTCATTTTTTAGTGCTGCATAATACTCCATTGTGTATAGATGCCACATTTTTTTTTTATCCATTCATCTATTGAAAGGCATCTAGGTTGGTTCCACAGTGTAACTATTGTGAATTGTGCTGCTATGATCATTGATGTGGCAGTATCCCTATAGTATGCTCTTTTAAGGTCCTCAGGGAATAGTCTGAGGAGGGCGATAGCTGGGTCTAATGGTGGCTCCATTCCCAGCTTTCCCAGGAATCTCCACACTGCTTTCCATACTGGCTGCACCAATTTGCAGTCCCACCAGGAATGTACAAGTGTACCCTTTTCCCCACAACCTTGCCAGCACTTATTGTTGTTTGACTTTCTAATGGCTGCCAGTCTTACTGGAGTGAGATGGTATCTTAGGGTGGTTTTGATTTGCATTTCTCTGACTGCTAGAGATGGTGAGCATTTTTTCATATACTTATTGATTGATTGTATGTCCTCTACTGAGAAGTGTCTGTTCAGGTCCTTGGCCCATTTGTTGATTGGGTTATTTGTTATCTTATTGTTTAATTTTTTGAGTTCTTTGTATATTCTGGAAATTAGGGCTCTATCTGAAGTGTGGGGAATAAAGATTTGTTCCCAGGATGTAGGCTCCCTATTTACTTCTCTTATTGTTTCTCTTGCTGAGAAAAAAACTTTTTAGTTTAAGTAAGTCCCATTTGTTTATTCTTGTTATTAACTCTTGGGCTATGAGCGTCCTATTAAAGAATTTGAAGCCTGACCCCACAATATGTAGATCAGAGCCAACTTTTTCTTCTATCAGGTGCAGGGTCTCTGATTTGATATCATGCTCCTTGATCCATTTTGAGTTAACTTTTGTGCATGGCGAGAGAAAGGGATTCAGTTTTATTTTGTTGCATATGGATTTCCAATTTTCCCAGCACCATTTGTTGAAGATGCTATCCTTCCTCTATTGCATGTTTTTAGCCCCTTTATCAAATATAAGAAAGTTGAAATTTTGTGGATTGGCTTCTGTGTCCTCTATTCTGTACCATTGATCCACCTGCCTGTTTTGGTATCAGTACCACGCTGTTTTTGTTGCTATTGCTCTGTAGTACAGTTTGAACTCTGGTATCGCTATACCTCCAGATTCACACTTCCTGCTTAGAATTGTTTTTGCTGTTCTGGGTCTTTTGTTATTCCATATGAATTTCATGATTGCTTTATCTATTTCTACAAGAAATGCCATTTGATTTTTATTGGCATCGCATTAAACCTGTAGAGAACTTTGGGAAATATTGCCCTTTTGATAATGTTAGTTCTCCCTATCCATGAACAGGGTACATTTTTGCATCTTCTAAGATCTTCTTCTATCTCTCTCTTTAGGGTTCTATAGTTTTCATTGTATAAATCTTTCACCTCTTTTGTTAGGTTGATTCCCAACTGGAGATAACAGGAACTTACCTCAACTTTGTAAAAGCTATATATGCTAAGACTCAGGCTAACATCATTGTAAATGGAGAAAAACTGAAGGCATTCCCTCTAAAATCTGGAACTAGACAGGGATGCCCTCTCTCACCACTTCTATTCAATTTAGTTCTTGAAATACTAGCCAGAGCAATCAGACAGACAAAAGAAATTAAAGGCATAAAAATAGGAAAAGAAAAACTTAAATTATCGCTATTTGCGGATGACATGATAATACACTTAACAGACCCAAAAGAGTCTACAAAGAAACTGCTAGAGTTAATAAATGAATTCAGCAAAGTGGCAGGATATAAAATCAACACGCATAAATCAAAGGCATTCCTGTATATCAACAACAAAACTTCTGAAATGGAAATGAGGAAAACCATTCCATTCACAATAGCCACATTTTTTATCCATTCATCTACTGAAGGGCTTCTGGGTTGGTTCCACAGTCTAGCAATTGTGAATTGTGCTGCTATGAACATCGATGTGGCAGTGTCCCTGTAATACGCTCTTTTAAGGTCTTCAGGGAATAGTCCGAGAAGGGCAATAGCTGGGTCAAATGGTGGTTCCATTCCCAGCTTTCCCAGGAATCTCGATACTACTTTCCAAATTGGCCGCATCAGTTTGCAGTCCCACCATCAATGTACAAGAGTACCCTTTTCCCCACATCCTCACCAGCACTTGTTTTTGTTTGACTTCATAATGGCTGCCAATCTTACTGGAGTAGGATGGTAACTTAGGGTGGTTTTAATTTGCATTTCTCTGAATGCTAGAGATGGTGAGCATTTTTTCATATACTTACTGATTGATTGTATGTTCTCCTCTGAGAAGTGTCTGTTCAGGTTCTTGGCCCATTTTTTGATTGGGTTATTTGTCATCTTATTGTCTAATTTTTTGAGTTCTTGGTATACTCTGGATATTAGGGCTCTATCTGAAGTGTGAGGAGTAAAAATTTGTTCCCATGATTTAGGCTCCCTATTTACCTCTCTCATTTTTTATCCTGCTGAGAAAAAACTTTTTAGTTTAAGTAAGTCCCATTTGATGATTCTTGTTATTCACTCTTCTGCTATGGGTGTCCTGTTAAGAAATTTGGAGCACGACCCCACATTATGTAGATCGGAGCCAAGTTTTTCTTCTATCAGATGCAGAGTCTCTGATTTGATATCTAGCTCCTTGATCCACTTTGAGTTAACTTTTGTGCATGGCGAGAGGAAGGGATTCAGTTTCATTTTGTTGCATATGGATTTCAATTTTTCCCAACACCATTTGTTGAAGATGCTATATTTCCTCCATTGCATGCTTTTATCTCCTTTATCATATAACATAGTTGTAGCTTTGTGGATTAGTCTTTGTGTCCTCTATTCTGTACCATTGTTCCCCCCGCATGTTTTGGTACCAGTGCCATGCTGTTTTTGTTACTATTGCTCTGTAGTTTAGTTTAAAGTCTGGTATCGCTATACCTCCTGATTCACACTTCCTGCTAGAATTTCTTTTGCTATTCTGGGTCTTATATTTTTCCATATGAACTCCATGATTGCTTTTTCTATTTCTACAAGAAATGCCTTTGGTATTTTGATTGGCATCGCATTAAACCTATAGAAAACTTTTGGTAATTTTGCCATTTTGATGATGTTAGTTCTGCCTATTCATGAACAGGGTATATTTTTCCATCTTCTAAGATCTTCTTCTACTTCTCTTTTTAGGGTCCTGTAGTTTTCATTGTATAAGTCTTTCACCGTTTATGTTAGGTTGATTTTCAAGTATTTTATTTTTTTGAGGATATTGTGAATGGAGTGTTTTTCCTCATTTCCGTTTCAGAAGTTTTGTCACTGATATACAGAAATGCCTTTGATTTATGTGTTTTGATTGTATATCGTGCCACTTTGCTGAATTCATTTATTAGTTTTAGTTGTTTTTTTGTAGACCCTTTTGGGTCTTCTATGTATAGAATCATGTCCCCAGCAAATAGTGAAAATTTACTTTCTCACTTTCTTATTTTTATGCCTTTGATTTCTTTCGTCTGTCTAATTGCTCTGGCCAGTGTTTCGAGAACTGTATAGAATAGAAGTGGTGATAGAAGGCATCCCTGTCTTTGTCCAGATTTTAGAGGGAATGCCTTTAATTTTTCTCCATTCAGAATGATGCTAGCCTGAGGCTTAGCATAAATAGCTTTTACAATGTCGAGGTAAGTTCCTGTTATCCCTAGTTTTTCTAATGTTTTGAACATAAAGGGATGCTCTTCTTTGTCGAATGATTTTTCTGCATCTATCGAGATGATCATATGGTTCTTATCATTATGTCCATTGATGTTGTGAATAACATTTATTGATTTCCGTATATTGAACCATCCTTGCATCCCAGGGATGAATCCTACCTTATCATGGTGCACAATTTTTTTGATGTGCCTTTGTATTCGATTCGCCAGAATTTAATTGAGGATTTTTGCATCTTGGTTGGTCAGATATATTGGTCTGCAGTTCTCTTTCTTTGAGGTGTCTTTTACTGAATTTGGAATTAGGGTGATGTTGTCCTCATGGAATGAATTTGGCATAGCTCCCTCTGTTTCTATTTCCTGAAATAACTTGAAAAGTATTGGTATTAATTCTTCTTTAAATGTTTTGTAAAACTCCGCTTTATTGCCATCCGTTCCTGGGCTTTTCTTGGTTGGTAGTCTTTTGATTGCTTCTTCTATTCCATCCATTGATATTGGTCGGTTTAAATTGTGTGTATTCTCCTGACTCAGTCTGGGCAAATCATATGACTTAAGAAATTTACCGATGTCTTCACTATTTTCTATTTTATTGGAATATAGGTTCTCAAAATAATTTCTAATTGTCTTCTGTATTTCTGTAGCATCTGTTGTGATATTGCCTTTTTCATCCCATATGTTAGTAATTTGAGTTCTCTCTTTTCTTCTGGTCTTTAGCATGGCTAAGGGTCTGTTGATCTTATTTATTTTTTCGAAGAACCAACTTTTAGTTTTGTTAATTTTTTCAATAGTTTCTTTTGTTTCAATTTCGTTGATTTCCGCTCTGATTTTAATTATTTCTTGCCTTCTGCTACATTTGCTATTGTTTTGCTCTTCCTTTTCTAGGGCTTTGAGATGAAGTGTGAGCTCATTTATTTGTTGGTTTTTCCTTTTTTTCAGGAATGACCTCCAGGTGATGAATTTCCCTCTTAAAACTGCTTTCATTGTGTCCCATAGATTCCGATATGTTGTGTCTGTAATTTCATTTATCTCTAAGAATTTTTTGATTTCCTCTTTTATGTCTTCTGTAACCAATTGATCATTCTCTAACATATTGTTCATTTTTCATGTGATGTAGAATTATCCCTTCCTTATTTTGTCATTGATTTCCAGTTTCATTCCATTATGATCAGATAAAATGCATGGTATTATCTCCACACCTTTAAATTTACTGAGGGTTGCCCTATGGCATAATATATGGTCTATTTTTGAGAAGGATCCATGTGCTGCTGAGAAAAAGTACATCCACTTGATGATGGTTGACATATTCTCTATATGTCAGTTACATCTTGGTAATTGATTGTGATATTGAGTTCTATACTTTCTTTATTCAACTTTTGTTCGTATGATCTTTCAAATGGTGAGAGATGTGTGTTGAAGTCACCCAAAATTATTGTGTTGTGGTCTATTTGATTCTTGAACTTGAGCAGAATTTGTTTTATGAACATTGTAGCACCATTATTTGGTGTGTAAATATTGATAATTGTTATGTCTTGTTGTTGAATGGTTTCCTTTTAACAGTATATAATGTCCTTCCTTATCCATTTTGATTTACTTAGTCTTGAAGTCGATTTTATTCAATATGAGGATGTCCACCCCTGCTTGCTTACGAGGATCGTGTTCATGGTGTACTTTTTCCCAACCTTTCACCTTCATCCTGTGTGTCTTTTCATTTCAGATGTGTCTCCTGGAGGCAACATATTGTTGGATTTGT
Source organism: Callospermophilus lateralis (assembly GCF_048772815.1). NCBI lineage: Eukaryota > Metazoa > Chordata > Mammalia > Rodentia > Sciuridae > Callospermophilus > Callospermophilus lateralis. The sequence continues at coordinate 1,229,011 of NC_135320.1, read as the reverse complement.
TTATTTAATCCAAGTTACCAGCCTATTTCGCTTTATTGGAGAGTTTAAGCCATTAACATTTAGAGTTACTATTGATGTATGGTTTGTACTGCCAGCCATGTTTGATTACTTATCTTTTTTTTTTTTAATTTAGTTTGTTTCTCCATGATTAGCTTTCACCCCGCCTCTGTCATTACCAAGGTACTTCTCACTGATGATTTTGGTTCTTGATTTTCATTTCTCCCTTGTGTAGTGTTTTGCTCAAGGCGCTTTGCAATGCTGGTTTTCTGGCTGCAAATTCTTTTAGCTTTTGTTTATCATGAAAGATTTTTATTTCATTGTCGGACCTGAAGCTTTATTTTGCTGGATACATAATTCTTGGTTGGCATCCATTGTCTTTCAGTGTTTGAAATACGTTTTTCCAGGATTTTCTCGCTTTCAGCGTCTGTGATGAAATATCCGTTGTTATCCTTATTGGTTTACCACTGAATGTAATCTGCCTCCATTCTCTTGTAGCTTTTATTATTTTCTCTTTGTTCTGTATATTGGATATCTTTATAACAATGTGTCTTGGCATTGGTCTACTGTGATTTTGTGTGCTTGGTGTCCTGTATGCTTCTGTAATTTGTATATCCATTTCCTCTTTTATTTCTGGAAAGTTTTCTGTAATTATTTCATTCAGCAGGTTTCTCATTCCCTTGGTTTGAATCTCTGTACCTTCCTCTTTCCTGATGACTCGTAAGTTTTTTTTTTTTTTTTATGTTATCCCATATCTCTTGAATGTTTTTCTCGTGATTTTTTACCAGCCTTTTTGAGTTGGCTAGATTTGTTTCAAGATGATATATTTTGTCTTCATTATCTGAGGTTCTGGCTTCTACTGGCTCCACCCTGTTAGTGATACTCTCAATTGAGTTCTTAATTTGGTTTAACATTTCCTTCATTTCTAGAATTATTGTTTGATATTTTTATTATCTTAATCTCCTGATAAAGATGCTTAACTTCTTCTTTTATCTGTTTATGTAATTCATTTTCAATGTTTTCTTTGACTGTTTGGATTTTCTGTCGCATATCCTCTTTAAGGATCCATTCCCTCTGTCTAAGGTATTCCTTGAGTTCTTTATATGACCATTTTTCTGATGACTCTATGTCCTCCTGAATATTTAGGGTGTCCTTCATTGTTTGCACTTCTTTTCTTTCTTGCTTGGTTATGCTGCTCAATTTACTTCTTTGTCTGTTTGACTGCTGATTTACTGTTTACTCTTATAAATTTATATGATGCTTGGGAGGAAAGATTTTAGAAGGCAAGGGAAGAAGTCACTAAAGAGAATGAGAGTAGGCAGGTAGAATTCAAGGAAGAGGAAAAAAGAAAATGGAACAGAAATGAAAAGACAATAGAAAAAATTAGAAAATAAAGAAATAAAATGAATTTTTTTAAAAAAAAGATAATATAATATAAAATTAAAATTAAAATTTAAAAAAATAATAACAAAATAAAAAATTAAAAAAATTAAAAACATTTTTAAAAAGTTAAAGAACAGCAACAAAAAAATGAAAATGGAAGAAAACATAAACAAAACACAAACAAAACAAAAAAAACAAATTAAAATAATAATAATAATAATAAATGCAGTCATAGATTGCAATAAACTTCTTTTCCAGTAGGTGGAGCTGTGCCTACTGGGCCAAGCTTCTCCTCTCAACAGGTGGGAACCAATCACTGTGCAGCAGCTCTTCCTCCCAGACTGGGTGGGTGTCCAATCCTGAGTGCCTAGGGCCTTCTGTTGTGTTTCCTCAAGCCAGGCCGTGCTCACCTATGACACTCACCACAATACTGGCTACATGCCAGGTCTGCTGCTCCTAGGAGCCCTGTTTTCATGAACGCCTGGGCACACTCTCCCTGTTTGTCTCCCTCAGAACCTAAGTTTGTAGAGCTTGGGCATGAGAACCCACAGCGAATTTGCTTGCCCTCCGGAAGCCAAACCCCGAAAGCTGGAACAAGAGACCTCAGTTGTCAGCGCTGGTGGGAGCGGTGGCCTGGAGGACTGCGCCAGGAGTCCCGTGCCACTCCTAATTCCCTCGGTCTGGCTATCGTGCTCAAGGGACAGCTTGGAGTGGCCCTTAAGTTTTCCCCACAAGTTCGCAAATTTATAGAAATTTGTTTCACTTTCAATCACTTCTTGCTTCAGGACACATGTATTTTTCCATGTTTTTTGACAGGTCTTTTCATGAGACTTCTTTCCAAACACATTATTTTCAATTTTCATAATCACTTTTGAAGCAAAACTCACATAAACTTCATGATAAATTATAACTCTGATATTACCATTAGATGTATAACTGGTTGGAATTAATGATTGCATACCAATACAGGATTTCTTATATATTTTCAGATAAAAATTCAATACATTATTTAAAGTGGAACGAGTTATATTATTTATTCACAGTATGGTCTATTCATGCATTATCTCTATATTCATAGATGCAGTGTACACTTCTTTGTATCTTCAATACTAATTTATACGTCTTCAAAATATGGCTCCCTGAAATGGTGGAAGAAATACTCATGTCACCTGATCTACTTATACATTTAATCACAGAAATATTCGGAATACAAAATGTAAAGGTCACACTTATGTTTGTACCAAAGCCTAAATGGAAACTAAACATGGATTACTAAAAACATCCATGTTCAGTTTGCCTAATGCTCTCAAATGTCAATACTATGGTGACTACATATCTGTTTCTTCTTAGATTATATATTCAAACTCAACCTGAAAATGTAACTTTATACATTGCCTGATTTAAAAAATGGCTCTATTGCTATCTGTTTCCTACATATTTTTCCCAGTTCGTCATTGTGACTGACTCTTCACATGTGCTGAAATTTACATTCACACTCTAATCGATAACCTATTGCTAATAAACTTTTGTTCTTAATCCTATAATCACTCTTCTTTGTAAACCTACCGACTATCTACCTAATCCTACCAACTATCCTTTTTTAACTGGATGTTCTCTTCTACATTCAATCATGCAAGGTACAAGGTCTTATGCCATTGTATATTGATTTATCTGAGACCTCTGGGCAGAATGTAATTCAATCCTAAGTATCACAATCAAGGGTCCAATGCCCTTCTGGGCTTCAAATGTTACCTAAATTTATGGTTTCATACTTATTCACATATATATTCTTGTAAATTTCGCAGTTTCAAATACCATTATTCATTCTGCAGAATGATTCCTAAACCAAATCCAACATGTTATTGACCCTAAACATACACTGTTCCCTCAATCTAACTTTACAGAAGAAGAGGGACAGAGTTGGTCTTACAATACAGGAATGTAGGGGATCTTCCACCTGCTGAGAACCTCAAAGGTCCATGCAGACATGATCCCTGGAAAAGAGGTAGGCAGCTTGAAGGACCTGAGAGAGCAAAAGTCATCTTCCAAGGCAAACAACCTTTTCAGGATGAAGGGGTGTGTCTGAATCCGCCACTTTCTTCTTAATGTAGAGAAGATGGACCAAACCAGGCCTGTGTGGAGAGCTGTTCCCGGGTGCCTATGGTTGATATACCATTCTAACTTGTGACAGTGTCACAGGAAGTAGGGGCAGCCTCCATCTCATGGGACCTTTGGAAGCAACTGTTAGGACAAAGTGTTTGCCAAGGCATTGACCTCATTCAGTTCCAGAAGGAAGTGGCCTACGTTACTTCTTTGGTGATTGAACTCTCTGAACTTGGGATCCAGGAAGCCAGGCACCCAGAGCCAGTTCCAGTCCCAGTCTTAGTGGGCTCACTTGTTTAGTTTTACCAATGACAGATTCTGTCTTTCTTGGTACCTACTGATGTGAGGATGGCCAAATGCCAGGAGAGCTCTGAAGACGGGCCTTTCCTTAGTAAGTAGGTAGTGGCTCACCGCTGGCTCCTAACAACTTCACAGAGTTGGCCAAGGAGACCAGATCTGACACAGTACAGGCCATTTCGGGGGAACATAGCATGGCCCACCAGTCAGAGGACACTTGGGATTGTCACAGACCTACTTGGGAAAAGGAGGTGCCTTTGTGAATGTGGGTGTGAGTTTGTGGTTTTGTCTCATTTTCTGAGAATAGGTAGGAAAGGTGGTATGTCTGGTTTGCAGTGGACTGTTTCTAGATAGTCGTTTGACAAGGCGAGTATTTCTATGTCTGTGTATACCGCTGTGTCCATGGTTGTAGACATTAGAAGAGAGAATTCATCAATGTATGTGTCCTGTCTAGTAGAAAGCTGCCCAGAATTCATCCTTCCCAATTTATGACTGGACTGCAGGTTGCCTTATCAATGGGCAACACCTACTATCTTCCTAAGTTCCAGATTTCTTTCTGAATTCTCGCCAATCTGCAGAATAGTCTCATGGTTTTGTGTCCGTGATAGGTACCACCCCAAGCTCTGTCACATGGCCATGTACTGAATAGCTGAAGGTAATGGCGAGCATCTTAGAAAACTCAGATATCAGTGTGACCAGGTAAGTCTCAGTGGAGAAACCATCCTTTGTGCCTTTTGCTTACCTATTTTTCTGTTTCACTGAATGACAGGAAGCTCTTTGCCTCAGGCCACCCCTTTGTGAAGCATGAAGAAATCAGTTTTCATATGGAAATGAATGGGCATCACCTGTGGCTCTTTGCTTAATTGCTTTGAAAGGGATGTGCCTGAATCAGGATCTTGGCCCTGTGTGAGGCTGTGGCTTAGATTCTCAGCACCTGATGGATGTAAAGAAAGATCCCATGTGTGCATCCAAAAAAAAAATGGCAAAATTCAGTCATTGTGGATGATGTCTCTCTCCTTCCTCTATTAGGTTGCAGCCATCCATCAAGTGAGTATAGGGATCCTTTGGGTCAAATGAGTTCTTCAAAGCCATGCAGAGGTGCTTGGGTTTTCTCATGATTCCAATTCACATAAAGAATCGGAACCCCACAGTCAGTAGGCCTCAAATTGGAGAAGCAGAGCAGTTGTAATGGCAGGCCTATTTGATCACTCCTGGTTCACAGGAATGGTGTCCAGGCCACCCTGACTTTAGGCAATTGAGGGCCAAGGGAGCTTATTTTGGACACTCTCTTGCACTACACCCCTCATGGAAATATCCAGCCAGAGGTTATAATGAGGGTCTATGTGGAAGAAGATGAGGACCATGTGGAAATATTTTGGTTTTAATTTTGGTCATCTGTGTGGCAGATGGAAGAGATGACTGGGTCCACCTAGGCTTGAACTCTGGTGTAATGCTCCTTAGAGACTGAGTTCTAGAACTGACCTCAGAGAAGTATTGCCATGAATTGTGTTGGGATTTTAGGAGGCCATGCTTAAGAGTCGCACTTGGAAACTGAGATCTAGGCCAAGGGTGTCTTTCCACAGAGCACTGGGAATCTCAGCCAGGATATCACATGATTTTATTCTGAACAACTGGAAACCCATAGTTGAGAGTCAAAACACACATGGACTTCACATTGTAGACCTCAATGGTCCTGGCTTCATGTGACCTTTTGACCACTATTTGGGATGCCTTGCCTGTGATTGTTTCCAGAGCTTTCATTGAAATGAGCTTCCTCAACATTTAATGGTCCCTGAATGAATTGAAACCCACAGTGCCTACAACTTCTTCCTTGAATAATGGCTAGATAAATACCATGAAATTTTTGAAATTCCCATGACCAGGTGGCACTGGAAAACCTTTGGATGTCCTGATGCTGATCATGAGTATACCAGAGAGTGACTTGATTGACAGGGTTTCATGAAAATGGTGTAGAACAGAGATGCCAGTTAGTTGTCACCTGCTGATTATTGGGCTTAGAGCAGTGGTGGGCAGGTGTGTGACAAAACATCTGTGGTGGGGCTTCGTGGATATGCCAGTGGCTTCCAAATGTCTTGTGACTGATTTGGTTACAGCCAACAGACCCAATAGGTAGAGGCATCTTGTTATATGGAGAGGTTTCAGGGAAATGTTCAGAATCAGGTTGCTATGGTCAATGGGGCAAGCTATGTGGGATAGAAGCCTGGTTATTGCATTCTCCTGCACTCCCTCACCCACCACACGTGACAGAACTCCCTCCAGCAATGTGTCCCAGTTGAACTCCTTTATTTCGTGAAGCAAATACCAAACTCCGAGTGCAGCAGCAAGAAACACCACGAAAAGTGGAGGATGACCCAATGTCTTCCCAGTTAACACAGGGAGACACTTAGCCACAGTGACCACAGATAGCTACAAAGAGAGAAATCAGCACTGCTGCCACATGTTCATTGGAAAATAATAAACCATTTCTTAAAGGTCACATATATGCAGAACCAGCTTTGATGGTCTCTCTACAAAGGAACTAAATCTCCTGACAACAACATATATTTCAAGTGCCCAACCTCAGAGGCAGTTTCTCAAGAATTCTTTCGGCCAGCAGACCTCCATGTTTGAGGAGTGTTTACCTTTTTCCTTACTTTTTTGAACTCTGCTACCACCTCCAAGGTTGTGAACTCCTGAGCATTTTCCATTCCAGATATGTATTCACAGATTTTCTAACTCTTCTCCTCTAACTGTGTCTTACTTTGGTAAAAAGTAATGTCAAGGCATTGTTCTGGATGAGAGTGGGAAGATTTTTAGGTAGCACATATTTGCATAGACATTGGATTCATTTTTCAATTTTCCCTTCAAAACACTGAATCTCTGACCCTAACCCATACCCAACCAGACTCTGACTACTAATCCTAATATGATAGAGAAAAATAACAAAAAAACAGAAATGAAGTACAAGCAGTTCAGAGGAGGCAAGTTGTATACTTGGACTTGCCTTTTGCATTATATAGGGTAGGAGTTATAAATCTTGCCAATTTTTTTTGAAATACTTCTCCATGTGTTTTTAAAGTTAACAAATATGTGAATTCCTTTCTCCCTTTCTCTGTAGCCTATTAAGCACATGTATTTTTATATGCACATATAGAATTCTACCTGGTACCAAACGTACATTCTTGTGAGGTGGTTGACTTGGCAGATACAAATTGTGAGAAGTGATCACTCTTCGTAAACGCTGTTGGAACTGAAATTTCAAACTATGGGTGAACTTCCTAGTTGAACAACATTATAAATAAATCCATGTTCAGTAAAATGAATATTTTTGGATCTGTGGATGATATATATTTCATGATGAATTTTGACTGGCATATATATTGCTAGATTTTAATGTCTCTCTCTCTCTCTCTCTCTCTCTCTCTCTCTCTCTCTATATATATATATATATATATATATATATATATATATATATATACTCTCCAGATTTTTAAAAATATGTAATATATGTGACTTATTATACACTCCCTAAATTCATTCATATTCATGTATGTGGATTTATAATCAACTTTTCACAAGATTATTCTCCAAAATATTCATCCACCTGAAATACATATTTGTTTCCTAGTACTGACAACTAATTTCAGTGAATGGTGTATACAAATCCTAATATTTCTACAGTAACTGACCCAGTTTAACATCAATGCAAGTAGATTCCTATGGGACATGATGTGTATTTTGACGTTCATATTTATTCAACAGTGGAACATTACTATTTCTTCAGTTTATGCACATCATAGTATATGTATTTCATCCAAAAGTTCAAAAATGTATAGGAATTTGTTTCAATTTCAATCACTTCCTGCTTCTGAACACATGTATTCCTCCAGGTTTCTTTACTGGTCTTTTAATGAGACTTCTTTCCAAACACATTATTTTCGATGTCCATAATCAATTTTGGAGCAAATCTCACACACTCTTCATGAAAATCCTTATCCTAATATTATCATTAGATGTATAACTGGTTTTAATGAATGTCTGTATATAAACATTTAATTTCCTGTATATTTTCAGATATCAATTCAATTCATTATTTATAGTGGAACGAGTTATATGTTTTATTCCGAGTATGTTCTATTCATGCATTATATGTATATTCATAGAAACAGGGTACACCTCTTTGTACCCTCAATACTAATTTATACGTCTTAAAAATATTGCTCCCAGAAATGGTGGAAGATATACTCATGTCACCTGATCTACATATACATTTTATCACAGTAATATTATGGACACAAAATGCAAAGGTCACACTTATGATTGTACCAAAGCCTAAATGGAAAGTGAGCATGGATTAGGAATAACATCCATGTCCAGGTTGCCTAATGCTCTCAAATGTCAATCCAATTGGTGACTACATATTTGTTTCTTTCTAAGTTTATATATTCAACCTCAACCCTACTGAAAATGTCTAATCCTATCACTCACATTATACTTTGCCTGATTTCCTTTTGTCTCAATTGATATTTGCTTTCCTACATATTTTCCCCAGTTCATCATTGTTAATGACTCTTCACATGTGCTGACATTTAAATTCACTCTCTACACGAAACCCTATTGCTAAACATCTTTTGGTCCAAATCTTATACTCACTCTTCTTTCTAAACCTACTGACTATCTTCCTAATCCTACCGACTATCTCTTTTTGACTGGATGTTCTCTTAGACATTCAATCATACAAGGTAAAGGTCCTATGCCATTGTATAGCGATTTATCAGAGACATCTTTGCAGAACATTAATCAAAGCTAAGTAACCTACACAAGGGCCCAATACACTTCTGGGCTTCAAAACTTACATAGATTTGGGTTTTCAAACTTATATTTCACCTATATATTCTTTTAAATATCCCAGGTTTCCAATAACATTATTCATCCCGAAGAATGATTCCTAACCCAAATTGAACCTCTTATTAACCCTAACCATACGCTGTTCCCTCAATCCAACTTTACAGAAGAGCAGGGACAGAGTTGGTCTTACAATACATGAATGTTGGGGATCTTCCATCTGCTGAGAACCTCAAGGGTCAATGAAGAAATGATCCTTGGAGAAGTTGTAGGCAGCTATGTAGTACCAAAGAGAGTAAAACTCTTCTTACATGGTAAAGAACCTGAAAAGGATGAAAGGATGTGTCTGAATCAGCCTCTCTCTCTTTTTTTTTTTAAAGAGACAGTGGCGGGAGAGGGAGAGAGAGAGAGAGAGAGAGAGAGAGAGAGAGAGAGAGAGAGAGAGAGAATGAAGTTTTAAATATTTATTTTTTAGTTTTTCGGCAGGCACAACATCTTTGTTTGTATGTGGTGCTGAGGATCGAACCCAGGCCGCACACATGCCAGGTGAGTGTGCTACCTCTTGAGCCACATCCCCAGCCCAGTCTCTCTTCTTAATGTAGAGAAGATGGACCAAAGCAAGCCTGTATGGAGAGAAGTTCCCCAGTGCCTATGGTTGATATGCCATTCTAACTTGTGACAGTGTCACAGAAAGTAGGAACAGCATCCATCTCATGGGACCCTTTGCAGCAACTGTTAGGACAAAGTGGTTGCCAAGGCAGCGACCTCATTCATTTCATGAAGAAAGTGACTTCACCTCACTTACTTGGTGATGGAACTCTCTGAACTTGGGATGCAGGAAGCCCGGCATCCAGAGCCAGTCCCAGTCACAGTCCCAGTGGGATCACTTGTTTGGTTTTACCAAGGGCAGAGAGAGTCTTTTTTGGTACCTACTGATGTGAGAATGGCCAAATGCCAGGACAGCTCTGAAGAGGGCCCTTTCCTAAGAAAGCAGGTAATCGCTCATCGCTGGCTCCTGACAACTTCACAGATTTGGCCACGGAGACCAGATCTGAGACAAGGCAGGCCAGTTCGGGGTAACCATATGGTCCACAGTCAGAGGAAACTCCGCATAGTCACAGACATATTGGGGGAAGGAAGTGCCTTTGTGGGTGTGGGTGTGAGTTTGTGGTTTTGTCTCATGTTCTGAGAACAGGTAGGAAAGGCGGTTTGTTTGGTTTGGAGTGGACTGTTTCTAAAATGTCGTTTGACAAGGTGAGTGTTTCTATGTCTGTGTATCTCACTGTGTCCGTGGTTGTAGACATGAGAAAAGAGAATGCATCAATGGAAATGTCCTGTCTAGAAGAAAGCTTTCCAGCATTCATCCTACCGAATTTATGACTGGACTGCAGGATGCCTTATCAATAGGCAAACCCTACTATCTTCCTAAGTTCCAGTTTTCTTCCTAAATTCTGGCCACTACCCAGAATAGGCTCATGGTTTTGTGTCCACGATATGTAACACCTCCAAGCTCTGTGACATGGCCATGTAATGGATAGCTGAATGGAATGGTGAGCATCTCAGGAAACTCAAATATCAGTGTGACCAGGAAAGTCTCAGTGGAGAAACACTGTTTTGGGCCTTTAGCTTACCTATTTTTCTGTTGCCCTGAATTTCAGGAAGGTCCTTGCCTCAGGCCACTCCTTTGTGAAGCCTGAAGAAAACAGTTTTTAAATGGAAATAAATGGGCATCACCTGTGGTGCTTTGTTTAATTGCTTTCGAAAGGGATGTGTCTGAATCAGCCGCTTGGCTCTGGGTCAGGCTATGGATTAGATTCTGAGCACCTGATGGATATAAAGAAAGTTCCCATGTGTGTATCCAAATCCAAAATGGTAAAAATATCAGTCATTGTGGATGAAGTCTCTTGCCTTCCTCTGTTAGGTTCCTGACCTCCATTAAGTGAGAATAGGGATCTTTTGGATCAAATGAGTTCTTTGAACTCCTGCAGAAGTGCTTGGGTTCTCTCATGATGCCAAATCACATAAAGAATCTATACCTGACAGTCAGTAGGCCTCAAATTGGAGAAGCAGAGCAGTATTAATGGCAGGCCTATTTGATCACTCCTGGTTCACAGAAAGGGTGTGAAGTCCACCCTGACTTTCAGCAAATGAGGGGCAAGGGTGCTTATTTTGGACAGTGTCTTGGGATGCGCCCCTCATGGAAACCTCCAGCAAGAGTTTATGATGAGTGTCTATATGGAAGAAGATGAGGGTCATGTGGGAATGTTTTGGTTTCAATTGTGGTCATTTGTGTGGTGGTTGGAAGAGATGACTGGGTCCACAAGGGTTTGAACTCTGGTGTGATTCCTCTTCGAGACTGAGTTCTGGAACTGACCTCAGAAAGTATTGCCATTAATTGTGTTGGGATTGTAGGAGGCCACACATGAGAGTCACCCTTGAAACCTGAGATTGGGCCCTGGGTGGCTTTCCACAGAGCTCTGAGAATCTCAGCCAGGATATCACATGATTTTATTCTGAAAAACTTGGCAGCCATAGTTAAGAGTCAAAACACACATGGACCTCACATTTTAGACCTCAATGGGCCTGTCTTCATGTGACATTTTGACCACTCGTTAGGAAGCCTTTCCTGTGAGAGTTCTCCAGAGCTTTCATTGAAATGAGCTTCCTCACCATTTAATGATTCTTGGATGAATGGAAACACCAAAGTGCCTCCAACTTCATTCTTGAACAATTGATAGATAAAACCATGAAATTTTTGAAATTCCCAATGACCAGGTGGCACTGGAGAACCATTGGATGTCCTATTGCTGCTCATGAGTGTACCAGACAGTGCCTTGATTGACTGCGTTTAATAAAAATGGTGTAGAACAGAGATGCCAGTAAGTTGGAGCCTGCTGAGTGGTGGGCCTAGAGCAGTGGTGTGCAGGTGTCTGATAATACATTTGTGGTGTGGCCATGTGGGTCTGTCATTGGCTTACAAATGGCTTGTGACTTACTTGGTGCAGCCAGCAGAAAATTACATGAATAGGCATCTGGTTATATGGAGAGGTTTCAGGGGAATGTTCAGAATTAGGTTGCTATGGTCAAGGGGGAAAGCAATGTTGGATAGAAGCCTGGTTGGTGCATTCTCCTGAAGACCCTGACCCACCACACCTTACAGGACTCCCACCAGCACTGTGTCCCATTTAAAATACTTGTATGTTGTGAAGCAAATACAAAACACCCAGTGCAGCAGCAAGAAACACCACGAAAATTGGAGGATGACCAAATGGCTTCAAAGTCCACACAGGGAGACACTTAGCCCCCAGTGGCCACAGTTTATCTACAAAGAGAGAATTCATCACTGCTGCCTCATGTTCATTGGAAAATAAGAAACCATATCCTCCAGGTCACATAGATGCAGACCCAGCTTTGATGGTCTCCATACACAGGGAGCTAAAGCTCCTGAAAACAACATATACTTCAAGTGCCCAACCTCAGAGGCAGTTTCTCAAGAAGTCTTTAGGCCAGCATAGCTCCATGTTTGTGGAGTGTTTACACTGTCCCTTACTTTTGGAAACTCCTCTACCACCTCCAAGGTTGTGAACTCCTGAACATTTTCCATTCCAGATATGTATTCACAGATTTTCTAACTCTTCTCCTCTAACTGTGTCTTACTAAGGGTGAAGATAATGTCAAGGCATTGTTCTGGATGAAAGTGGGAATTTTTTGTATCACATATTTGTATACACATTGGATTAATTTTCCTATTTTCCATTTGAAATACTGAATAGCTGACACTAACCCATTACCTACTAGACTCTTACTACTAATCCTAATATGATGGTGTAAAATAACCCAAACAGAATAGAAATAAAAGCATTTCAGAGGAGGCATGGTGTATAGTTAGACTTGGCTTTTGCATGATAAAGTGTAGGTGTTATAAAACTATTCAATTTTTAATTGAAATAGTTCCATGGGTTTTTAAAGTTAACAAATATGTGAATTCCTGTCTCCCTTTCTCTGTAGCCTATTCAGCACATGTATTTTTATATACAAATATAGAATTCTACCTGGTACCACACGTAAACTCTTGTGAGGTGGCTGACTTGGCAGATAGATATTGTGAGAAGACATCACTCCTCCTAAACGCGGTTGGAACTGAAATTTCAAACTATGGGTGAACTTCCTAGTTGAACAACATTATACATAAATCCATGTTCAGTAAAATGAATATTTTTGGGTCTGTGGATGACATGTATTTCATGGTGAATTTCGAATGGCATATGTATTGCTAATTTTTAATGTCTCTGTGTGTGTGTGTGTGTGTGTGTGTATACACACACTCTAAATTTTTCTAAAATATAAAATATATGTGTCTTATTACACACTCCCTAAATTCATTCATATTCATGTAGGTGGATTTATAGCTAACATTTCACTAGATTATTCACGGAAATATTCATCCACCTGAAATACATATTTCTTTCCTAGAAATGAAAACTAACTTCAGTGAATGGTGGTTACAAATCCTAATATTTCTACAATAATTGATCCAGTTTCTCATCAATGCAAGTAGATTCTTATGGGACATGATGTGTATTTTGATGTTCATTCTTATTCACCACTGGTACGTTACAATTTCTTCAGTTTATGCACATTATAGGATATATATTTCGTCCATACGTTAGCAAAATTATAAGCATTTGTTTCACTGTCAATAATTTTCTGCTTTAGAACACATGTAATCTTCCATGTTTCTTGACTGTTTTTTTCATGAGACTTCATTCCAAACATATTATTTTCGATTTTCATAATCATATTTGAAGCAAAACTCACACACCCTTCATGATAAACAATAACCCTAATATTACTATTAGATGTATAACTGGTTGGAATGAATGATTGTATATCAATATAAGATTTCTTATATATTTTCAGATATCAAATCAATCCATTAATTAAAGTGGAACCAGTTATATTATTTACTCACACTATTGTCTATTCATGCATTGTCTCTATATTCATAGACACAGGGTACACCTCTTTGTAAACCCAATACTAATTTATACGTCTTCAAAATATTTCTCCCAGAAATGGTGGAAGAAATACTCATGTCATCTGATCTACAGATACATTTTATCACAGTAATATTCTGGACACAAAACGAAAAGGTCACACTTATGTTTGCACCAAAGCCTAAATGTAAAGTGAACATGGATTTCTAAAACCATCCATGTCAAGTTTGCCTTATGCTCTCAAAAGTCAATCCTATTTGTGACAACATATTTGTTTCTTCCTAAGATTATATATTCAAACTCAACCCTGCTGAAAATATCTAATCCTATCTCTCACTTTATACTTTTTCTGATTTCATAATGTCTCTATTTATATCAGCTTTTCTACATACTTTCCCCAGTTCATCATTGTGACTGACTCTTCAATTGTGCTGACATTTACATTCACACTCTAATCGAAACCCCATTGCTAAGGAACTTTTGTTCCAAATCCAATACTCACTCTTCTTCCTAAACCTACTGACTATCTTCCTAATCCTACCCATTATCCCTGTTTGACTGGATGTTCTCTTATACATTCAATAATCCAAGGTACAGGGTCTTATACCATTGTATATCGATCTATCTCAGACATCTGAGCAGAACATAATTCAACGCTAAGTATCACAATCAAGGGCCCATTCCCATTCTGCGCTTCAAATCTTACTTAGATTTCTGTTTTCATACATATATTTCACCTAAATATACTTATAAATGTCGCAGGTTCCCAATACCATTATTCATCCAGCAGAATGATTAATAATCCAAATCGAACATATTATTAACCCTAATCATACACTGTTCCCTCAATCTAACTTTACAAAAGAGCAGGGACAGAGTTGGTCTTACAATACAGGAAGGTAGAGGATCTTCCACCTCCTGAGAACCTCAAGGTCCATGCAGATATGATCCCTGGAGAAGATGTAGGCAACTATGAAGGACCTGAGAGAGCAAAAGTCAGCTTCCATGGCAAACAACCTGGTCAGGATAAAGGGTTGTTTATGAATCAGCCTCTCTCTTAATGCAGAGAAGATGGACGAAACCAGGTTGGTGTGGAGAGCTCTTCCCGGGTTTCAATGGTTGATATACCATTCTACCTTGTGAAAGTGTCACAGGAAGTAGGGGCAGCATCCAACTCATGGTAGTCTTGGAAGCAACTGTTAGGACATAGTGGTTACCAAGGCCGTGATCTGATTCAGTTCCTTAAGGAAGTGACCTCACCTCACTTCTTTGTTGATGGAACTCTCTGAACTTGGTATCCAAGAAGCCAAGCACCAAGAGGAAGTCCCAGTCCCAGTGGTCTCACTTGTTTGGATTTACCAAGGACAGAGTCAGTCCTTTTTTGTACCAACTGATGTGAGGACGGCCAAAAGCCAGGAAAGCTCTGAAGAGGGGCTTTTCCTGAGAAAGCACGTGGTGGCTCACTGCTGGCTCCTGACAACTTCACAGAGTTGGCCAAGGAGACCAGATCTGAGACAGGACAGGCCATTTCATTGGAACATAGTATGGCCCACCAGTCAGAGGACACTCCGGATAGTCACAGACCTACTTGGGGGAAGGAGGTGTCTTTGTGGGTGTGGGTGTGGGTTTGTGGATTTTGTCTCATATTCTGAGAATAGGCAGGAATTGCGGTTTGTTTGGTTTGGAGGGAACTGTTTCTAGTAAGTCATTTGACAAGGCGAGTGTTTCTAGGTCTGTGTATACCACTGTGTCCCTGGTTGCAGACATTAGAATAGAAAATGCATCAATGGGTGAGTCCTGTCTAGTAGAAAGCTTCCCACCTTTCATCCTGCCCAATTTATGAATGGACTGTGCCTTGACTTATCAATGGGGAACACCTGCTAATTTCTAAAGTTTCTGTTTTCTGCCTGAATTGTGGGCACTCTCCAGAATAGGCTCATGGTTTTGTGTCCAAGATATGTACCACCTCAAATCTCTGTGACATGGCCATGTACTGGATAGCTGAAGGGAATGGCGAGTATCCCAGAAAACTCAGATATCAGTGTGACCAGGAATGTCTCAGTGGAGAAACCCTGCTTTGGACATTTTGCTTACCTATTCTTCTGTTGCCCTGAATGTCAGGAAGGTCTTTGCCTCAGGCCACCCCTTTGTGAAGCCTGAAGAAAACAGTTTTCAAATAGAAATGTATGGGCATCACCTGTGGCTATTTGCTTAATTTCTTTGGAAAGGGATGTGTCTGAATCAGCCTCTTGGCCCTGTGTGAGGCTGTGGCTTAAATTCTCAGCACCTGATGGATCTAAAGAAAGATCCCATGTGTGCATACAAAACCAAAATTGCCAAAAGAGCAGTCATAGTGGATGAAGTCTCTTGCCTTCCTCTGTAAGGTTCCTGACCTCCATCTTTGAGAATAGGGATCCTTTGGGTCAAATGAGTTCTTCACACCCCTGCAGAAGCTAGACCATAGGTGCTTGGGTTTTCTCATGACTCCAATTAACATTAAGAATCTCAACCCCATAGTCATTAGGCCTCAAAATGGAGAATCAGAGCAGTATTAACAGCAGGCCTCTTTGATCACTCCTGGTTTACAGTAAGGGTGTCCAGGCCACACTGACTTTAGGCAAATGGGGGCAAGGGACCTTATTTTTGATACTTTCTTGTGCTGTGCCCCTAATGGAAACCTATAGCCTGAGGTTATGATGAGTGTCTTTATGGAAAAAGATGAGGGCCATGTGGGAGTATTTTGGTTTTAATTGTGGTCATTTTTGTGGCAGTTGGAAGAGATGACTATGTCCACCTGGGCTTGAACACTGGTGTGATTCCACTTAGAGACTGAGTTCTGGAACTGACGTCAAAGAAGTATTGCCATGTATTTTTTTGGGGATTTTAGCAGGCCACGCATGAGAGTCACCCTTGTAAACTGAGATCTAGGCCCAGGGAGGCTTTAGGAAGAGCACTGGAAATCTCAGGAAGGATATCACATGATGTTATTCTTAAAGACATGGCAGCCATCGTTGCAAGTCAAAACACATATGGACCTCAAATTGTAGACCTCAAACGCCTGGCTTAATGTGACCTTTTAGCCTGTCTTTGGGAAGCCTTGCCTGTTAGAATTCTCCAGAGCTTTCATTGAAATGAGCTTCTTCTCCATTTAATGGTTCCTGAATGAATTGAAACCCACAGTGCCTCCAACTTCATCCTTGAAAAATGGCTATATACATAACATTAAAGTTTGGAAATTCCCATCACCTGGTGGCACTGGAGGACCTTTGGATGTCCTATTGCTGATCATGAGTGTACCAGACAGTGTCTTGATTGACTGGGTTTCATGAAAATGGTGTAGAACAGAGATGCCAGTAACTTGAAGCCTGATGAGTAGTCGGCCTAGAGCAGTGGTGTGCAGGTGTGTGTTAAAACATCTGTGGTGTGGTGATGTGGATATACCATTGGCTTCCAAATGGTTTGTGACTGATATGGTTCAGCCCCCATACCCTTGTATGTAAAGGCATCTTGTTATATGGAGAGGTTGCAGGGCAATGTTTAGAATCAGATTGCTATGGTGAAGGGGGCAAGCTATGTGGGATATAAGCCTGGTTGGTGAATTCTCCTGCAGATCCTTACCCACCACACATGACAGAACTCCCTCCAGCACTGTGTCCCAGTTGAACTTTTCGTATTTTGTGAAGAAAATACCAAACTCCCAGTGCAGCTGCAAGAAACACCACGAAAAGTGGAGGATGACCAAATGGCTTCACAGTCCACACTGGAAGACACTTAGCATCCAGTGGCAACAGTTTACCTATAAAGAGAGAATTAAGCCCTGCTGCCTCAGGTACATTGGAAAATAAGAAACTATGTCCTCCAGGTCATATTGATGCAGACCCAGCTTTGATGATCTCACTACAAAGGAAGCTAAAGCTCCTGTCATCAACATATATTTCATGTGCCCAACCTCAGAGGCAGTTTCTCAAGAAGTCTTTAGGCCAGCAGAGCTCCATGTTTGTGGAGTTTTTACCCTGTCCCTTACTTTTGGAAACTCCTCTACAACCTCCAAGTTTGTGAACTCCTGAGCATTTTCCATTCCCGATGTGTATTCACAGATTTTCAAACTCTTCTCCTCTAATTGTGTCTTACTTGGGGTGAAGAAAATGTCAAGGCATTGTTCTTAATGAGAGTGGGAAGATTTTTGGGTAGCACATATTTGCATACACATTGGATTCATTTTCCAATTTTGCATTTGAAATACTGAATCCCTGACTGTCAGGGGTAGAAGGAATTCTTCTTCAAAGAACAGCCTGACACTTACAAGAAACAGCCCCTAGGAGACATCCTGTCTGGAAGACATCCTGTAGCCATCTGTGTCCCTGAGACATCCTGTGGCCATCTTTCTTCCTGAAACATCATGAAGTTATCTCACCTTGTGAAGACATCCAGGAACTGCCGATAAGAGGGCTTTCCCAAATCCAGCATATAAATACCCCTGTGTGAACAATAAAATTTTGCAGCTTGATCAGAACTCCTGTGTTGCTGTCATCTCTCGTGTCTCTTGTCCCTTCATTCCTCCCCATCTCAGTTCGCTGCCCACGTTAATGCGTCCTGCCGGCCGGGACATCTGGCGCCCACCGACTGGGGCTCAAGCCTTTGACTGAGGGGGAACCCCATCCTCCTGGAAGACTTGGTCAAGCGGAGCTCGTGATCGCCTCAGCAGACACCACTGAGAGACAGATACAGGAGGAGGGTGGGGATGATGCACGGTGAGATACCCACCATGTGACAAGCTGTTTCGTCACATGATTTGTTTTTGTCAGGCCTCAAGGAGTCCTTCAAGACATGGGGGACACGTGTTAAGAAAAAGGACTTAAATTTTTTTTTTTCATAAATAGGAGAATTGTGTCGATGGTTTCCTCTTGAAGGGACCATTGATGGCAAAAATGGCTTAGAGTAGGAGACTGTTTAAAAGATTATTATGAACCCTTTGGCCCAGAAAAAAATGCCAGTTCCCACCTTTTCTTACTGGAACTTAATTAATGAAATTCTTAAAAGTTCACCCTTTGACAATGGTACCTTAAAACTTGTCAGGATTGGGGAAGAGACTATGCAAAAGACCTCTTGTCCCCCCTCTGCATGCCCATCATTAGTATACACATAGATGCTTCTCAGTCTCCCCAGGACCCTGGGAACCTTCCAGGTCCCCCTCAAAATACGACCCTAATGAATTAGGCTCCAATGATTAAAAACTGCCTTTATCCAGTTTTAAATCCCAGAGACACATTGACCCCTGGGGAGGAGGCTATCTTGGAGAAGGAAGCAGCTCTCTATCATTCAGAAGACCCGCCACCTCTCAGGACCCTGCCACAACCTATAGGATTTACACATCCACCTCCCTCCTATATCCCTCCTGCCTTTTGTGCTCTGGCCCTTCAGGGGCCAAGTGCCCCCCAGATATTTTCCCCCACTTCCCCTGCCTAACCTCGCTCCCTTGCCAGCGTCCTTCCAACATAAACGGGAACAGATCCAACTTTTAAAAGAATTAAGATCCCTTGACTCCGAGCTCTGTTCTGAGTCAACGCAAGCCTGCCCACAGCGGTCTAATACAAAGGCGAAGTTGCTCCATTGGCCTGTTCTCACCTTCCCAGTCACCACCAGTCAGATAGATAAGCCTGCCCAGGCTGAGATCAAAGACTTAGACACGGAACAAGAAAATGAAGCGGGGGAAATGGATCAAGGAGATCAGGGCTCAGAGGATGAGGAGTTCACCCCTAGGCAGGAGGAACCCAGAGTCTACAAAAAATTAAGCCTATGTTTTCTTGAAAAACTTAAAAAGGCTTGTGCTCACTATGGCCCCACTGTGCCCGACACGTTGGCTTTATTAGAAAGCCACAGCGCACAATGGCTTACTCCCAATGATTGGAAATTTTTAGACCAAGCTACCCTCAATGCCGGAGACTTCCTGTTATGAAATGCAGATTTCAAAGAGCACTGTCGGGAAACTGCTCAAAAAATTTTAACTAAGGCCTACTCTGAATCTGGGACTTAAGTTAAGCTAGTTGGCAATGAGCCTTTTGACACTAAAAATAACAGGCACGTTTACCTCCTGGACTCTTGGCACAGACTCAGATGGCTGGCTTACCTGCTTGGTGACACCTCCCTCAAATGGCCTCGGCTAGCAATTCCCGGGCAAAAATTCGACAAACGCCCCATGAGCCTTATAGGTACTTTGTTCCCCGTCTTAATCTAGCTGCGGAATGCTTGCATGGACCAAGCGAATGTGAAAGCACCCTTGTAAAATATCTTGCCTTTGAAAATGCCAACCCAGCATGTCAGGATATTCTTCGACCACATAAGGATAAAGGGAAACTTTCTGACTTTATTAGACTCTGTGCAGGCGTGGGTGCAGCCCATGCCATGGGTCTCGCTTTAGGGGCCGCCTTTACCAAGGCCTTTCACAATCCTGGCTCACATACTTGCTTTACTTGTAAACAACCTGGCCATTTTGCACGTGAGTGTCCGACAGGCAAACAAATCCTAGGAATGGCGTCTCCTCAAACTGGGGCTTAACCGCCCCCAGCTACCCTTTTCCATAGATGTGGTAAAGGTCATCACTGGGCCAGTGAGTGTAGATCTAAGACAAATGCCCTCAGACAGCCTATTTCTTCCTGCTTCTCCGGAAACTCCCTGCAGGGCCAGCCACTGGCCACAACATCCCCCAGGACAAACACAGGGGCAATAAGGTTTGTTCCCTTCCAAACTCCCAACCTACCTCAAAATCCTTCTCCACAATTGCCTCCCTCCAACTAGCCACCCCAGGCAGCGCAGGATTGGACCTCTGTGCCACCACAGATACAATATTAGACTCAATGCAAGGGCCCCAGATAATACCCACTAAAATTATGGGTCCCCCTCCATCTATACGTGTGCCCTTATTCTTGGAAGAGCCTCTACTACCATACACGATGTTCAGGTCTTCCCTGGCATTAATGATAATGATTTCATTGGAGAAATAAAAATACTGGCCACTGCTATTAATGGAGTTGCCGCCATACCAGCAGGAACAAGACTTGCACAATTAATACTCCTTCCCTTTGATTCAGGAGGCATTTCCACCACCCCAAAACTACCTCGGGGGACTACCTCCTTGGGGTCCTCTGATGTGTATTGGGTTCAGCCCATTTCTCACAATAGACCCACCCTTACCTTACTTACTGAAGGAAAGGAATTCCAGGGAGTTCTAGATATTGGAGCTGATGCCACAATTATTTCTCAAAAATACTAGCCATCAGGTTGGCCCCTCACTCCATCCTTGACTGACTTTAAAGGGATAGGAAAATCAAAAAATCCTCTGGTCAGCTCTAGGTCCATTAGCTGGACTGATAAAGAGGGTAATAAGTCAACTGTCACTCCTTTTGTTGATCCTGACCTCCCTGTTAACATATAGGGCCGAGATATTTTGAGTCATTGGAAGTTACTCTTACCAGTCCCAATTCCATGGTGACTCATCAAATGCTTCGTATGAATTTTTTTTCCTAGTACAGGCCAGGGGAGACTGAAACAAGGACTGGTGGAGCCTATACAACCCATACAAAAAACAAATACATATGGACTTGTGTTTTCGGATTTTTAGTGTCGGTCCCTGACCCTCCTGTACCCCATGCAGATAAAATTATTTGGGAGACTCAGACTCCTGTGTGGGTGGATCAGTGGCCCCTTACCCAAGAAAAATTGGAGGCTACCTCCATGTTAGTGCAGGAACAGCTGGCAGCCGGCCATGTAAAGCCCTCAACCTCACCATGGATGACTCCTATTTTTATTATCAAGAAAAAATCAGGCAAGTGGCGCCTTTTACAATATTTGTGAGCCATTAATAAAGTTATGCGCCCGATGGGAGCACTACAGCCAGGCATTCCCACACCAGTGGCGATTCCCACAAACTATTGTAAAATGGTTATTGACTTAAAAGATTGCTTTTTTACCATTCCTTTACATCCTGAGGGTAGACGCTATTTTGCCTTTAGTCTCGCTTGCATTAATTTTCAGGGCCCTATGCAGAGATTTCAATGGAAGGTTCTTCCACAAGGTATGGCCAACAGCCCTAGGCTTTGCCAAAAATACCTTGCTCAAGCAGTAGACCTTGTGAGAGAGCGATGGCCACAAAATTTTTTTACATTATATGGATGATTTTTAATTGCTGCAACTAATACCCATGACCTTAATAATTGTTACTTGGACTTTGACAAAACCCTCACTATCTTGGGACTACAGATAGCTCCGGATAAGGTTCAAACACAGGACACTTATACCTATTTGGGTCTTAAACTTCAAGATAATCAGATACAAATTCCTAAAATACAACTATGTGTGGACCATCTTCACACCCTTAATGATTTTCAAATATTACTGGGGGATATTCAATTTTTAGGAACATATTTAAAATTACCCACTTGTGTACTTTTGCCCCTTAATAAAATTTTGAGAGATGATTCTCACCCCTCCTCCGCTCAAAAGTTTACTCCCGAGGCATGACATTCATTCAACCAAGCCACAGAAACCATTGCCCAACAGTTTGTTACATTGTTACACAAATTTCTTATAACCTTCCTCTGGTTCTGGTTATTTTCCACACTCCTCGTACACCCACAGGAATATTTTGGCAGTGAGATCCACATTTTAAAAATAAAGGCTGCCCCTTGCTTTGGGTCCTTTTACCCACCACATCCTCCAAGGTTATTACCGTTTATCTTGCTCAGGTAGCTTCTATTATTATTAAAGGTCATTTGCTTTCTCGACAACATTTTGGCAAAGAGCCTGATAATATTTTAATCTCATATAGTAAGGACCAAACCCAATTTTTACTACAGACAGGGATGAATGGGGTATTGCCCTTTCAGGCTTTTTGGGAACAATTCATAACCACCTCCCCAATGACCCCCTTTTAAATTTTGTCGAGTTACATCCATTTATTTTTCCCAAAATTACTCAAAAGGCTCCCATTCCTCAAACCCTAACTGTCTTTACAGACGGTTCCAGTAATGGCCGTGCAGTCTTTGTTGTCAATAACAAGCCTACCACCTTTGATACTGTCTATCAGTCAGCACAGTTTGTGGAATTGTTTGCCATAACACAAGTTTTTATAGCATTATTTGATAATCTTGTTAATATTTATACAGACAGTGCCTACATTGCTCATTCTGTGCCCCTGCTGGAGATTTCACCCACCATTAAGGCTTCTTCAAATTCCCCCTTTCTGTTTCACCAGCTTCAGCAGCTAATTCAGGCCAGAAAACATCCATTTTCCTAAGGACACATCATGTCACACTCTGATCTTCCGAGCCCTCTAACACAAGGTAATGCCCAAGCTGATGCAGCAACTCGTTCCATCTTTCCAATTTTTGTTGGCTCCATTCAAAAGGCCATGGAGTTACACAATCTTCACCATATAAATTCCCAGAGCCTTCGATTACTTTGTTAAATTACCAGGCAACAGGCATGAGAAATAGTAAAAGCATGCCCTGGTTGCACTGTCTCCCTCCCCATTCAACACTTGGGAGTTAACCCCCGAGTATTACTGCCCAATCAGGTTTAGCAAATGGATGTTACTCATTTTCCTGAATTTGGAAAAAAAATATATACACCTTTCTATAGATACCTTCAGCGGCTTTATTTTTGCATCACCACATTCTGGAGAGGCTACCAAAGATGTCCTTTCTCATCTTGTTTCAGCCTTTTCCGTAAAGGGTAAACCAATACATATTAAAACAGATAATTGTCCTGCATATACCAGTGCCAAGTTTAAACAGTTTTGTGCTACCTTGCAAATTTGTCATACTACTGCAATTCCATACAACCCTCAGGGCCAAGGCATGTGAAACTTGCCCAGCTTACCTTAAAGACTTGGCAATCCCGCCTTAAGGCTTCCGCCCTTGTATTTACCACTCCCAGGGATCGCCTTAAACATGCATTATTGGCCCTTATTTTTCTTACCCTAGACAGTGAAGGCCATTTGGCCACAGACAGACACTGGCATCCCTGGTCCAATTCTGTTTGCACACCTGTTATGTGGGGCAATCCCATTACAAATAACTGGAAACGCCCAGATCCTATCCTCATCTGGGGATGAGGCTCAGCTTGTGTTTTGGACCAAGAGCAAGCATCCCCAAGATGCTTACCAGAATGCCTGGTTAAACAGGTTAATGACTTACCTCAACCCAGGGACGAAGGCCATCCCCCTGAGGACAAATTTTCCTCCTTTTCAGATACAGCCAACAATCTGTGCGAGGATCCTGCTTAAGGCGCTTCTGCTGAACAGGTTTGAACACGGAGACTTTGGCCCTCCACTTTCCAACATGATGGAGTACCTTTTTGCCCCCACCCTGCGAATGCAAGGGAGGATCTTGGACTGAGGCTCCCACTAGTTGGACCCAGACTTCTGACTGCATGACTAAGGTGGCTTACCTCCGTGCCGAGGTTGACCATAATCTCGGAGGAGTTCATCAGCCTAAATGGGTATGTGTTAACAAGCCAAAGATTATTCCCCCTAGTACAAGTAAAGCTCTCCAAAATTGTTCTGCAACTTGTACGCATACCAAGGCGATGCATGTCTCTTGTTATGTGTCGGCTTCAATTTGTGTTAACAAACAGGGAGAACAATTTTTTGAAGCCTCCCTAAATAAAACTCATGCAGCAGGGGGGACCACTATTCATTATACCCCCGTTCTCTTTGACCAGGGAGGAGATGGCAAATACACCAAGCTACAGTCAGCTGGGTGCCAAGGCACTGTCAGAAAACCTTCCTGCTGGCCCATTAAGGCCCCTACAGGGGTCTCTGATGGTGGAGGACCCACTTATGCTGTCAAGCATCCTCAGATAATCAAACTTTTGAAACCCCAAATCCCTGAGCTCACATATCATCCCTTAATGTAGCCTAAATCCCAGTTCCCAGGTTTAGATACCAATACATTAGATATTTTGCAAACTACATTCTCCTAGCTTAATAATTCGAACCCCACCCTTGTTGGTGATTGCTGACTCTGCATGACAACAGGGGCAATCATGCCTATGGCAATTCCTATTAGTTCTATCATGGAAAATGATAATACATGCCAACCCGTATTTCCTTTTAAAGTACAGCCTCTAGGCACTTTTACATTATGTCTTTTAGGCGCGATGCAGAATAATACCTATGATATTGATGTTGGACTTACTTCCATTGGAAATTGCTCAACAGTATAAAATTATTTCTCACCCACCGCATTTCTTTGTCTCCCCAATGGCACAGTTTTTATGTGTGGAGGAAACTCGGCCTTTCCAGGCTTCCAGCGAATTGGACCATTGGTTGTGTTCTTGCCTTATTACTCCCTGATATAACTATTGTCCCAGGAGATAAACCTCTACCCATTTGTAGCCTAGACACCTTAGTCAAAAGACATAGGTAGGCAATACAGGACTTACTACTCATTGCCAGCCTTGGAATAACAGCTGCTGTGGGCACAGGTACAGTGGCTTAGGCACGGCTATACACTCTTACCATCGCCTGTCTCAACAACTTATAAATTATGTACAAACTCTATCAGGAACCATTAAAGATTTGCAGGACCAAATAGACTCCCTGGCAGAAGTGTTCCTTCAAAACAGACGAGGCTTAGATTTGCTGACAGCTAACAAGGGAGGTATTTCCTTGGCCTTAGGGGAATGATGATATTTTTATGCCAATAAATCAGGCATAGTACACACTAAAATTAAGCAGATTCAAAAAGATCTAGAAAAGAGACAAAGGAAATTATTTGAAAATCCCCTCTGGACTGGGCATAATGGATTTCTACCCTACCTGTTCCCCTATTAGGCCCTTTGTTGGGTTTACTTTTAATGGTGTCCATAGGACCCTGCATTATAAACAGGTTGGTACAATTTATTAAAGAACAGAAATATTTTGGCCTCTAAGCCCATACAGGTCCACTATCATGGTCTGGAGATGGAAGACAGCACTGCCAACATTCAAAAGAATGTTCTACCCTTCTCACAGGCTTATTAAGTTTACATCCCCACAGATCTCTCTTTCTTACATAAAACTATAAGTAACAGCTCTGAACAACCATCTTCTGCCCTTGCAATAAGGGTTCATCCTCCATGGGCCCCTCCGCTTGGGGGAGGACACACCCTTGGAATGAGGACGTTAGGCCATAATATTGGAGGGTGCAGGAAGGACTGCAGGAGGATGGATCCACGGATCCCAAAACACAAGAATTCTGAGAGGCACGCTCTGGTGCATGGCGGTTGGCATGCTACCCCCTCAAAGACGTCTTCCCCAAAAACATGCCAAAGCCAACACGAACTCTCCTAGTAAAGATGCTCGCTCGGATCAGGAGATATTCCAAGGCATCCTAGAGAAACAGAGCCACTATCACCCCCTACATACATGGCCTGTAAGGTATGGTAGAATATTTTATATAAGAAAGGAGGAGATGTCAGGGGCTAGAAGAATGTTCTCATTCAAAGAATAGACTGACACAAGAAACATCCCCCTGGGACAAAACCTGCCTGGGAGACATCCCGCAGCCATCTATTTCCTTTAGACATCTGGCTACCATCTGTCTTCCTGAAACATCCTGAGGTTGTCTCACCCTGTGAAGACATCCAGCAACTGCCGATAAGAGAGCTTTCCCATCCGCAGCATATAAATACACTCTGAGAACAATAAATTTTGCAGCATGATCAGAACTCCTTTCTTGCTGTCATCTCTCGTGTCTCTTGTCCCTTCATTCCTCCCCAACTAGGATCGACGCCCAAGTAGATATGTCCTGCCAGCCGGGTCACCTGACACTAACCCATACCCTTCTAGACTCTGATTACTAATCCTAATATGATGGAGAAAAATAAACCAAACAGAGTAGAAATACAAGCAGTTCAGAGGAGGCATGGTGTATATTTGCACTTGCCTTTTGCATGACATAGGGTAGGTGTTATAAATCTAGTAAATTTTTAATTGAAATAGTTCTCCATGTGTTTTTAAAGTCAACAAATATGTGAATACCTGTCTCCCTTTCTCTGTAGCCTATTCAGCACATGTAATTTTATATGCACATATAGAATCCTACCTGGTATCACACGCATATTCTTGTGAGGTGGCTGACTTGGAAGATACAAATTGTGAGAAAAGATCACTCCTCCTAAACGCTGTTGGAACAGAAAATTAAACCTATGGGTGAGCCTCCTAGTAGAACAACATTATACATAAATCCATGTTCAGTAAAATAAATATTTTTGCATCTGTGGATGATATATATTCCATGATGAATTTCGATTGGCATATATATTGCTACATTTTATTGTCTGTGTGTGTGTGTTTTGTGTGTGTGTGTGTGTGTGTGTGTATATATATATATATATATATATATATATATATATATATATATGTATATATGTATATATATATATACACTCTCCAAATTTTTTCAAAATATGAAATATATGTGTCTTCCATATACTACCTAAATTCATTCATGTTCATGTATGTGGATTTATAATCAACTTTTCACAATATTATTCTCAGAATTATTCAAACACCTAAATTACATATTTGTTTCCTAGTACTGAAAACTAACTTCAGTGAATGGTGCATAAAATCTTAATATTTTACAGTAACTGATCCAGTTTAACATCAGTGCAAGTAGATTCCTCTTGGATATGATTTCTGTTTTGAAGTTCATTTTATTCAACACTGGTACATTACTCTTTGTTCATTTTATACACATCATAGGATATATATTTCATCAACAACTTCAATAATTTATAGGATTTTTATTCACTTTCAATCATTTCCTGATTCACAACACATGTATTACTCCAGGTTACTTGACTTCTTTCAAAATGCATTTTTTTTCGATTTCCATAAACATTTTGAAGCAAAACTCACACACTCTTCATGATAAACCATAACCCTAATATTACCATTAGATGTATATTTGGTTGGAATGAATGATTGCATATAAATATACGATTTCCTGTTTATTTTCAGATATCAATTCAATCCAATATTTAAAGTTGGAAAAAGTTATAATATTTATTCACAGTACGTTCTATCCATGAATTATCTCTATATTCATTGACACAGAGTAAATCTATTTGTAACCCCAATACTAATTTTTTCATCTTCAAAATGTTGCTCCCAGAAATGGTGGAAGAAATTCTCATGTCACCTGATCTACATATACATTTTATCACAGTAATATTCTGAACACAAAAAGAAGAGGTCACACTTATAATTGTATCAAAGCCTAAATGGAAAGTGAGCATAGATTACTAAAAAAATTCATGTCCAGTGTGCCTAATGGTCTCAAATGTCAATCCTATTGGTGACTACATATTTGTTTCTTCCTAAGACTATCTATTGAACCTCAACCCTGTTGCAAATGTCTAATCCTATCACTCAATTTATACTTTGCCTGATTTCCTAATGTCTCTATTGATGTCTGTTTTCCTAAATGTTTTCCCCAGTTCGCCATTGTGACTGACTCTTCACATGTGCTGACATTTACATTCACTCTCTACCAGATACCCTATTGCTAAAAAACTTTTGGTCCAAATCCTGTACTCAGTCTTCTTCTGAAACTTATCGAATATCTTCCTAATCCTTCCGACTATCCCTTTTCTAGTGGATGTTCACTTCTACATTTAATCATCCAAAGTACAAGGTCCTATGCAATTGATAATCGACTTATCTGAAACACCTGTGATGAACGTATTTCAAAGCTAAGTATCCCAATCAATAGCGCAATGCCCTTCTGGGCTTCAAATTTTACCTAGATTTTTGTTTTCATACTTATATTTCACCAATAAATTCTTAAAAATATCACAGGTTCCCAATACAATTATTCATCGATTAGAATAATTCCTAACCCAAATCGAACCTGTTATTAACCCTAACCATACACTTTTCCCTCAATCTAACTTTACAGAAGAGCAGAAACCGAGTTGGTCTTACAATACAGGAATGTAGGGAATCTTTCACCTGTTGTAAAACTCAAAGGTCCATGAAGAAGTGATCTCTGTAGAAGATGTAGTCAGCCATGAAGGACCTGAGAGAGCAAACGTCATCTTCCATTGCAAACAACCTTGTCAGGATGAAGGGTTGTGTCTGAATCAGCCTCTCTGTTCTTAATGTAGAGAAGATGGACCCAAACAGTCCTGTTTGGAGAGCTATTCCCGGGTGCCTATGGTTGATATACCATTCTAACTTGTGAAAGTGTCACAAAAAGTAGGAGCAGCCTCGATCACATGGGACCCTTGGAAACAACTGTTAGGACAAAGTGGTTGCCAAGGCAGTGACCTCATTCAATTCCTGAAGGAAGTGACCTCACCTCACTTCCTTGGTGATGGAACTCTCGGAACTTGGGATCCAGGAAGCAAGGCACCAAGAACCTGTCCCAGTCCCAGTCTCAGTGGGCTCACTTGTTTGGATTTACCAAGGACAGAGTCAGTCTCTCATGGTACCTACAGATATGAGAATGGCCAACTGCCATGAAAGCTCTGAATAGGGGCCTTTCCTGAGAAAGCAGATAGTGACTCACCACTGGCTCCTGACAAGTTCACAGAGTTGGTTAAAGAGACCAGAACTGAGACAGAACAGGCAATTTCCGGGGAACATAAGTTGGCCCACCCTTCAGAGGACACTCTGGATAGTCACAGACCTACTTTGTGGAAGGTGGTGCCTCTGTGGTTGTGGGTGTGGGTTTGTGGTTTTGTCTCACGTTCTGAGAATAGGTAGGAAAGGCGGTTTGTTTGGTTTGGAGTGAAATGTTTATAGTAAGTCGATTGACAAGGCCAGTGTTTCTATGTCTGTGTATCCCACTGTGTCCATGGTTTTAGACATTAGAAAACAGAATGCATCAATTGTTGTGTCCTGTCTAGTAGAAAGCTTCCCAGCATTCATCCTGCCAAATTTATGAATGGATTTCGGCTTGCCTTATCGATTGGCAACACGTGCTATCTTCCAAAATTCCTGCATTCTTCCTGAATTCTGGCTACTCTCCAGAATAGGCTCATGGTTTTGTGTCCACGATATGTAACAGTTCCAAGCCCTGTGACATGGCCATGTACTGGGGTAGCTGAAGGGAATGGCGAGCATCTCAGAAAACTCAGATATAAGTGTGACCATGATAGTCTCAGTGGAGAAACAATGCTTTGGTCCTTTAGCTTACCTATTGTTCTGTTGCCCTGAATGTCAGAAAGATCTTTGCCTCAAGACACTCGTTTGTGAAGCCTGAAGAAAACAGGTTCAAATGGAAATGAATGGACATCACCTGTGGATCTTTGCTTAATTACTTTGGAAATTTAAGTGTCTGAATCAGCCTCTTGGCTCTGTGTGAGGCCGTGGCTTAGATTCTCATCACCTGAATGATCTAAAGAAACATCACATTTGTGCATCCAAAACAAAAATGGCCAAAAGTGCAGTTATTGTGGATGAAGTCTCTCCCCTTTCTCTGTGAGGTTCCTGACCTCCATCAAGTTAGAATAGGGATCCTTTGGGTCAAATGATTTCTTCAAAGCCCTACAGAGGCTAGCCCATAAGTGCTTGAGTTTTCCTATGACTCCAATTCACATAAAGAATCTAAACTACACAGTCGGTAGGCCTCAAATTGGAGAAGCATAGAAGTATTAACATCAGGCCTATTTGAACACTCCTAGTTCACAGGAATGGTGTCCAGGCCACGCTGGGGCAAGAGAGATTATTTAGGAGACTGTCTTGGGCTTCACCCCTCATGGAAATTTCCAGCGAGAGGTTATGATGAGTGTCTATATGAAAGAACATGTGGGCCATGTGGTAGTGTTTTGATTTTAATACTGGTTGTTTGTGTGGTGTTTGAAAGAGATAACTGGGTCCACCTTGACATGAACTCTGGTGTTTTTCCCCTTAGAGACTGAGTTCTGGAACTGACCTCAGAACAGTATTGCCATTAATTGTGTTAGGATTTTTGGAGGCCACGCATGAGAGTCACCCTTGGAAACTGAGATCTAGGCCCAGGGTGGCTTTCAACAGAGCACTGGGAATCACAGCCAAGATATCACATGATTTTATTCTGAAAGACTTGGCAGCCATAGTTGAGAGTCAAAACACACATGGACCTCACATTGTAGACCTCAATGGGCCTGTCTTCATGTGATCTTTTGGCCACTTTTTGGGAAGTCTTGCCTGTGAGTGTTCTCCAGTGCTTTCATTGAAATGAGCTTCGTCAACATTAATGGTTCTGGAATGAATTGAAACTCACAGTGCCTCCACCTTCATTGTTAAAATATGGCTAAAAAAATACCATGAAATTTTTGAAATTCCCATGACCAGGTGGCACTGTAAAACCTTTGGATGTACTGTTGCTGATCATGAGTATACCAGACAGTGCCTTGATTGACTGGGTTTCATGAAAATTGTCTAGAACAGAGATGCAATAAGTTGGAGCCTGATGATTAGTGTACCTAGAGCAGTGGTAGGCGGGTGTGTGATAAAATATGTGTAGTGGGGCCATGTGGATCTGCCATTGGCTTCCAAATGGCGTGTGACTGACATGATGCAGCCAGCAGTCCCTTCTAAGTAAAGGTGTCTTGTTATATGGAGAGGTTTCAGGGCAATGTTTAGAATCGATTTGCTATGGTCAATAGGGCAAGCTATGTGATATAGAAGCATGGTTGGTGCATTCTCCTGCAGAAACTGAAATACCACATGTGACAGAACTCCCTCCTGCACTGTGTCCCAGTTGAACTCCTTGTATTTCGTGAAGCATATACCAAACTCCCATTGCAGCAGCAAGAAACACCATGAAAATTGGAGGATGAACAAATGGCTTCACAGACCAAACGGGGAGACACTTAGACCCCAGTGGCCACAGTTTACCTACAGAGATCAAATTCAGGACTGCTGCCTCATGTTCATTGGAAAATAAGAAACCATGTCCTACAGGTCACATAGGTGCAGACCCAGCTTTGATGATCTCACAACAAAGGAAGCTAAAGCTCCTGATAACAACATATTTTTCAAGTGCCCAACCTGAAAGGCAATTTCTCAAGAAGTCTTTAGGCCAGCAGACCTCCACGTTTGTGGAGTGTTTACCCTGTCCCTTACTTTTGGAAACTCCTCTACCACCTCCAAGATACTGAACTCCTTAGCATATTTCATTCCAGATAAGTATTCCCAGATTTTCTAACTCTTCTCCTCTAATTATGTCTTATTTGGGGCTAAGATAATGCCAAGCCATTGTTCTGGATGAGACTGGGAAGATTTTGTGTAGCACATATTTGCATACACATTGGATTCATTTTCCAATTTTCCATTTGAAATACTGAATCCTTGACACTAACCGCTACACTTCAAGACTCTGACTACTAATCGTAATATGATGGAGAATAATAACCCAAACAGAATAGAAATACAAGCAGTTCAGAGGAGGAATGGTGTATAGTTGGACTTGCCTTTTGCATTATATAGGGTAGGAGTTATAAATCTAGTCAATTTTTTTGTTGAAATAGTTCTCCGTGTGTTTTAAAAGTTAACAAATATGTGAATTCCTGTCTCCCTTTCTCTGTAGCCTATTGAGCAAATGTATTTTTATATGCACATATAGAATCCTACCTGGTATCACACGTACATTTTTGTGAGGTGACTAACTTGACAAATACAAATTGTGAAAAGAGATCACTCCTCCTAAATTTATTTGGAACTGAAAATTCAACCTATGGGTAAGCCTCCTAGTTGAACAACATTATACATAAATCCATGTTCAGTAAAATGAATATTTTTGGGTCTAGGGATGATATGTATTTCATGATGAATATCGATTGGCATATAAATTGCTAGTTTTTAATGTCTGTGTGTGTGTGTGTGTTTGTGTGTGTGTATATATATATAAATATATGTGTCTTATTATGAACTCCCTAAATTCATTCATTTTCATGTATGTGGATTTATAATCCACTTTTTAAAAAATTATTCTCAGAAATATTCATCCACCTGAAATACATATTTTTTCCTAGTACTGAAAACTGTCTTCAGTAAATGGTGCATCAAAATCCTAATATTTTGAAATTGCAAGATAGCTGTGAATAGAGTGCATCACACCCAGTGTACCCCGCCACTGCGCAGGTGAATAACGAGTTAGAACGACGAAAAACTATCTTGTTAGGATCTTACAGCAAAATGGGTGTGCACCGAAACCTAGAAGAATGATTTCCACCAACGAGGTCCGGTAATTGAGTCTCAAACACAAGCCACCTGTGCAACCGGAGATCCGGTCTGATTGATCCGCGTAGCCTGCGCCGTGGCTACAGATTGTGATTCACCACCGAGAAGCGACCAGCAAGCAGGGAGAAACGTTGCTGCAAATTCTGTGGAATCTTGCCGGCTGAGCATCCACTGAGCCCCCGGCTGAATTCGGGATTTCAGACGGGGAAGTAAGCAGTACATTTGTATCTACCAAAACGGTAACTCCACCAAGGAAACCAATAGCCACCATCTTGGAGAGCTGACGTAACCACCACCACTCCCCGACAGATTGCAACAACAAAACAGGTGTGTGTTTCTCAGCTCATCGCCCATACAGAGGAGAATTCAAATAAAATATCTCCTAGGCTTTCTGGGGGAGGGATTATCACAGCAATTCTGCATAAAGACGGGGGGGAAACTAGAGGCACCTGACCTTCATCTCCCCTTCCCATCAGCAGCAAAAATGAAACCTGTCTAGCCAGCGCTGGGCGAGGGGCAAGTGGAAGAAATTAAAACAATAGAGTGCCAGGGTTCCCAATAGACACCCTCCCCATCCAACAAATGGCAGACCCAGAGTACAGTTTGAGCTGCTGAGAAGCATCACTCAGGAGAAATCTGGTCTAGCAGGAGAAATCAGGACTAGCAGGATAAACGAGGGGACTAGAGGCCAGGCCCTCCTGACTGGGTGGCTGGAGAACGCCGGCCTGCTGCCAGTGCAAATAGGCAACTGGAAACCGCCTTTCTGCCGGGGACAGCCCACCTGCTGACCGCACGTCTTGACGGCTGGAGAACGCACGCCCACTGGCGACCGAACGCGTGACTGTGTGGCTAGAGATCACCCACCCGCCGGCAGCAGTCCACCCGCTGCCCGCGCTACTGGGTGGCTGGAGACTGCCCGCCTGCCAGCGACCGGGAGCTGAAACCAACCAGAGACAATCCAGTCCACTTTCCCATGCGGACACTTCGGCAAGGAGCCTGGGGCCCATCATAGCAGAGAGGTGACATCACTGGAGCTCGGCCGTCGAAATTCCTTAACAGCAGAATCCACTTTAGCAGGCATAGTCTACCAACACAAAGGAGAGACAACAGAGATATATAAACCCAAAACAAATCTATAGAAGAGAGCAGAAACACAGCAATCAAATAGAGCTGGAAAGTAACGTGAACATCATGAAAAAACAAGGGAAAAAATGGTGTTCAAACAATGCAGGACAACTTAATACTACAGGAGGACCTAGAAGCATCAGAAACAGGGATAGGAAAAAAACTTACATCATACCTAACTCAGATGGATAGGAATATTAGAGAAGACATGAGGCAGCAAGTCCAAGCAAAAAAAGTATATTTTGAAAATGAATTTAACAAACAAATTCAAATGGCAAAGAACGAGCTTTACCAGGAGACAGAGATCTTATAAAAAATTAATTGGTAATTCTAGAAATGCAGGAAACTATCAACCAAATTAAAAACTCAAACAAGAATATTACAGATAGACTAGATCAAATAGAAGTCAGAACATCAGCTAATGAACACAAAGTTTGTCAACTTGAAAAACATATAGTCAAAACAGAAAAGATGCTTAAATCCCATGAACAATCTATTCATGAGATATGGGATGTCATAAAAAAAACAAAATTGGGAGTCATCAGGATAGAAGAAGGCATAGAAATTCAAACCAAATGAATGGACAACATATTAAATAAAATAATTCTAGAAAACTTCCCAGAGATGAAAGATGGAATGGATTGCCATATCCTGGAAGCCTACAGGACCTCAAACATTCAAAACCATAAGAGAAAAACTCCAAGACATATAATTATGAAAATAGCCAACATACAGAACAAGGAGAGAATATTAAAAGCTACGAGAGAAAGTAGGCAGATAACATTCAGTGTAAACCAATTAGGTTAACAAATGATTTTTCATGACAGACATTGAAAGCGAGAAGATCATGGAACAATGTATTTCAAACACTGAAAAATAATGGTTTCCAAAAAGAATACTGTATCCAACAAAATTAAGCTTCAGATTTGACAAGGAAATTAAGTCTTTCCTGATAAACAAAAGCTAAAAGAATTCACAGCCAGAACACCAGCACTGCAAAGCATTTTGAGCAAAATACTACAAGAAGAGGAATTGAAAAATAGTGCCCAAAACTAACAGCGGGAGGTATGTCAGTAAAGGGGTAGGAAAATAACCAAAAAGTAAAAATTACCCAAACTAAAATAAATAAATAAATAAACATGACTGGAAGTGCAAATCATATTTCAATTGTAACCTTAAACGTGAAAGGCCTAAACTCATAAATTAAGAGACATAGGCAAGTAACCTGGATCAAAAAAATAAATTCAACAATATGCTGCCTTCGGGAGACTCATATGATAGGTAAAGACATACACAGGCTGAAAGTGAAAGGTTGGGAAAAATCATATCACTCACATGGCCCTCGGAAGCAAGCAGGAGTGGCCATACTCATATCGTATAAAATCAACTTCAAACCTACGTTAATCAAAAGGGATAAAGTAGGACACTATATACTGTTAAAAGGAACCATCCACCAAAAAGACATAACAATTATCAATTGGTATGCACCAAACAATTGAGCTGCCATGCTCATAAAACAAACTCCCCTAAAGTTCAAGAGTCAAATAGACTACAACACAATAATTATGGGTGACTTCAACACACCACTCTCGCCATTAGACAGATCCTCTAGACTAAAACTGAATAAAGAAACTATAGTATTCAACAGCACAATCAATAACTAAGACTTCACCGACATATATAGAATATATCAACCATCATCAAGTGGATACACTTTCTTCTCAGCAGCACATGGATCCTACTCCTAGATAGACCATATATTATGCCATAGGGCAACTCTTAGTAAATATAAAGGCGTGAAGATAATACCATGCACCATATCTGATCATAATGGAATGAAACTGGAAATCAATGATAAAAGAAGGAAGGAAAAATCCTACATCACATGGAAAATGAACAATATTCTACTGAATGATCAATGGGTTACAGAAGACATAAAGGAGGAGATAAAAAAAATTCTTATAATCAAATGATAATACAGACACAACATACTGGAATCTATGGGACACAAAGAAGGCAGTTTAAAGAGGGAAATTCATTTCTTGGAGTTCTTTCCTCAAAAAAAGAATAAAACAACAAATAAAAAAACTCACACTACACATCAAAACCTAGAAAAGGAAGAGCAAAACAACAGCAAATGTAGTAGAAGATAAGAAATAATTAAAATTAGAGCAGAAATCAATGAAATTGAAACCAAAAAAAAAACCATTGAAAAAATTGATAAAACTAAAAGTTGGTTCTTTGAAAAAATAAAAGACATTTACAGGCCCTTAGCCATGCTAAGGAAGAAAAGAAGAGAGAGAACTCAAATTACTAACATACAGAATGAAAAAGGCAATATCACAACAGACACTACACAAATAGAGAAGATAATTAGAACGTATTTTGAAACCCTATATTCCAATAAAATAGAAGATAGTCAAAATATTGATAAATTTCTTAAGTCATACGATCTGCCCAGATTCAGTCAGGAAGACACACACAATTTAAACAGACCAAAAACAAAGGAAAAAATAGAAGAAGCCATCAAAAGACTACCAACCAAAAAAAGCACTGGACCTGATGGGTATAGAGCAGATTTCAACAAAACCTTCAAAGAAGAATTAATACCAATACTTTTCAAACTATATCAAGAAATAGAAAATTAAGGAGCTCTTACAAATTCATTCTCTGAGTCCAAAATCACCGTGATCCCAAAACCAGACAAAGACACTTCAAAAAAGAAAACTACAGACCAATATCTCTAATGAACTTGGAATCAAAAATTCTCAATAAAATCCGGGTGAATCGAATACAAAAGCATCTCAAAATAGTTGTGCACCATGATCAAGTAGGATTCATCCCTGGAATGCAAGGCTGGTTGAATATAAGGAAACCAATAAATGCTATTCACCACATCAATAGACTTAAAGACAAAAACCATATGATCATCTCGATAGATGTAGTAAAAACATTCGACAAAGTTCAGCATCCCTTTATGTTCAAAACACTAGAAAAACTAGGGATAACAGGAACTTACCTCAACATTGTAAAAGCTATATATGCTAAACCTCATGCTAGCATCATCCTAAATGGAGAAAACTGAAGGCATTCCCTCTAAAATCTGGAACAAGACAGGGATGCTCTCTATCACCACTTCTATTCAATTTAGTTCTTGAAATACTAGCCAGAGCAATTAGACAGACAAAAGAAATTAAAGGCATAAAAATAGGAAAAGAAGAACTTAAATTATCGCTATTTGTGGATCACATGGTAATATATTTAACAGACCCAAACGGGTATACAAAGAAACTGCTAGAGTTAATAAATGAATTCAGCAAAGTGGCAGGATATAAAATCAACACGCATAAATCAAAGGCATTCCTGTATATCAGCAACAAAACTTCTGAAATGGAAATGAGGAAAACCACTCCATTCACAATATCCTCAAAGAAAATAAGATACTTGGGAATCAACCTAACAAAAGAGGTGAAACCACAGAACCCTAAAGACAGAGATAGAAAAAGATCTTAGAAGATTGAAAAATGTACCCTGTTCATGAATAGGCAGAACTAAATTCATCAAAATGGCAAAATTACCCAAAGTTCTCTACAGGTTTAAAGCAATGCCAATCAAAATCCCAACGGCATTTCTTGTAGAAATGATAAAGCAATCATGAAATTCATATGGAAAAACAAAAGACACAGAATAGCAAAAGGAATTCTAAGCAGGAACTTTGAATCTGGAGTTATAGCGATACCAGAGCTCAAACTGTAGTACAAAGCAACACTAACAAAAACAGTGTTGTACTGGTACCAAACAGGCAGGTGGACTAATGGTACAGAATAGAGGACACAGAAACCAATCCACAAAATTACAATTTTCTTATATTTGATAAAGTGGCTATAAACATGCAATGGATGAAGGATAGCATCGTCAACAAATGGTGCAGGGAAAATTAGAAATCCATATGCAACAAAATTAAACTGAATCCCGTTCTCTTGCCATGCCCAAAAGTTAACTCAAAATAGATCAAGGAGCTAGATATCAAATCAGAGACACTGCATCTCATAGAAGAAAAAGTTGGCTACAATCTACATACTGTGGGGTCGGGCTACAAATTCCTTAATAGGACGTCCATAGCCCAAGAGTTAATAACAAGAATAAACAAACGGGACTTACTTAAACTAAAAAGTTTTTTCTCAAGAAGAGAAACAATACAAGAGGTAAATAGAGAGCCTACATCCTGGGAACAAATTTTTACCCCTCACATCAGATAGAGCCCTAATATCCAGAATATACAAAGAACTCAAAAAAATAAACAATAAGATAACAAATAACCCAATCAACAAATGGGCCAAACACCTAAATAGACACTTCACAGAGGAGGACATACAATCAATCAACAAGTACATGAAAAAATGCTCACCATCTCCAGCAGTCTGAGAAATGCAAATCAAAACCACCCTAAGATACCATCTTACTCCAGTAAGATCAGCAGCCATTATGAAGTCAAACAACAATAAGTGTTGGCGAGGATGTGGGGAAAAGGGGACACTTGTACACTGCTGGTGGGACTGCAAATTGGTGAGTCCAATTTGGAAAGCAGTATGGAGATTCCTGGGAAAGCTGGGAATGGAACCACCATTTTACCGAGCTGTCGCCCTTCTCAGACTATTCTCTGAGGATCTTAAAAGAGCGTACTATAGGGATATTGCCACATCAATAATCACAGCGGGACAATTCACAATAGCTACACTGTGGAACCAACCTAGATGCCCTTCAATAGATGAATGGATAAAAAAATTGTGGCATCTATACACAATGGAGTATTACACAGCACAAAAAAATGACAAAATCATAGAATTTGCAGGGAAATGGATGGCATTAGAGCAGATTACGCTGTGCGAACCTAGCCAATCCTTAAAAAAACAAATGCCAAATGTCTTCTCTGATATAAAGAGAGCAACTAAGAACAGAAAAGGGAGGAAAAGCATGAGGAAAAGATTAACATTAAACAAAGATGAGTAGGGGGCAGAGAAAGGGAGAGAGAACGGAAAGCTTGTGAAAATTGTAGGAGACCCTCCATTTTAAACAAAATTACATATAAGATGTTGTGAGGGGAAGTGGGGGGGAAACAATGGAGAGAATTGAACAACAGCAGATGAGGTAGAAAGGGAAGATGAAAGGGGAGGAGAGGGTGGATAATAGGGGATAGGAAAGGTATCAGAATACAACAGTCACTAATATGCCATTATGTAAAAATGTGAATGTGTAACCGATGTGATTCTGCAATTCATATTTGGAGAAAAATATGGGAGTTCATAACCCAATTGAGTCAAATGTAGGAAAGATGATATATCTTGAGCATTGTAATGTTTTGAACCACCAATAAAAATAAATAAATAAATAAAGATTTAAAATTGAGTGGAAAGAAATCAGCTAAAAATGGGTTGAGATGCACTCATTTTGTTATGCAGAAACTTTGTTTTGTGTAGTTGTAAATATCACAAATTTATTTTACCAGAAAATGCAAATAAATTGAGATTAAAGGATAATTCACCTAACTTCATGAGAAATTCATAGCATTTTCTACACTTTTCATATTTCATTTTTTTCGTGAATATTTTGTCATAGACCAGGTCTAGACTTAGGCTATTCTTCCCAAATACTACCTCATATGACAAATTGGTAAAATGTGTTGGATTGTTCTTTTCATCTTTTATTTAATAGTTTCTAGCTGATAATGTGTATTTTTTCTTATCTTTATTTGGACATACAACGCAACTATATCTTTGCATTTTATGTTTTACTTGGGAAGAGACTCATCAAAAGCTCTTTGTTAAATGTATCAACAATCAAACATTTAGAGCATGCAATTATTCTTAGTTTTGCATGAAAATAAATTTGTACCATTTGTCTTATAAACATGTAGTATTATTAATAATGTCCCTACTGTAATAAGTAACTACTTACAAGAAGAATTAAACAATTGACTTTATATCAATTATGAACATGAAAGGTACTAAAATAAGAATTTGGCAATTAATACAGAATTGATAGAAATTGAAATCACAAGAAAACCATTTAAAATGTCAGTGCATATGGTCCTTAAATAATAGGTTGTTCAAATAAAATTTCTCTAATTCATAAGAGTTAATATGCCATATTACAGCTTAATGTGATATAAAACCTTAAATTATCAGTATTGATAAATAAGAATGATACCTGTTTAATTAAATATGTTTATTTGATTTTCACTGTAAGATGTTAATTATGAAAGAATTGAAAATTAAGAAAGACTTGGTCTATATTATTTCTAACAGGAAAATCAAAGTACTTTTAAATATATATGTATATGTATATAATATATGTAATGCATATGCATGAATATAGATACATATTTATAATAAATGTATTGTAATATATCTATCAGGTAATTATAATTTTTAAATTTTCTCAAGAAAAAGGAATGACTATAAAAAACAGTCTTAAATTTAAATTTCATAGCATACTACTGTTTGTAATGACATGAGAGAAAAATAGTTATGCAGGGGAAACGAAAAAGGAAGGGAGAGAAGGGGGAAAATAAGAAAGAAAGTGAGTAAAGAAGAGGGAGAGGAGTGTTTGATGAAAAGATAAAAGTGGAGGGGCTGGGTTTGTGGCTCAGTGGTAACATGCTTGTCTAGCATGTGTGAGGCACATGGTTCTATTCTCAGCACCACATACAAGTAAACAAAATGAAGGTCAATCAACAATTGAAAAAATAAAAAAATAAAAAAGTAGAAATATTACCAAAATTCCAAGCTTTTATAAATGTAAAATAAAAAAAATATGTTACATAGCCTTATGTAATTTCTAGACTACCCAAAATAGTCACTAAATGTTAGATTATTAGTGCTATAACTAAAAATCCATTGATCTTTTATCTACATTCTGTGGCATGCTAGTGCTAAAATAAATTGTATTTTAAATCCCCCAAAATATCCTAATATTTCTACAGTAACTGACCCAGTTGAACATCAATGCAAGTAGACTCCTATGAGACATTATGTTCATTTTGAAGTTCATTTTTATTCAACACTGGTACATTACTATTTCTTCAGTTTATGCACATCATAGCATATATGTTTCATCCAAATTTTGCAAATTTATAGGCATTTGTTTCACTTTCAATCACTTCCTGCTTGTGAACACATGTATTCCTCCATGTTTCTTGACTGCTCTTTTCATGAGACTTCATTCCAAACACATTATTTTCAATTTCCATTATCACATTTGAAGCAAAACTCACACACCCGTCACGATAAACCGTAACCCTAATATTACCATTAGATGTATAACTGGTTGGAATGAATGGTTGTATATCAATATAAGATTTCTTACTTAGTTTCAGATATCAATTCAATCCATTATTTAAAGTGGAATCAGTTATATTATTTATTCACAGTATGGTCTATTCACGAATTATCTCTATATTCACCTCTTTGTACACCTCTTTGTACCCCCAATACTAATTTACATGTCCTCAAAATATAGCTCCCAGAAATTTTGGAAGAAATACCCATGTCACCTGATCTACATATACATTTTATCTCAGTAATATTCTGGACACAAAAAGCAAAGGTCACACTTATCATTGTACCAAACCTAAATGGAAAGTGAACATGGATTACTAAAAACATCCATGTCCAGGTTGCCTAATGCTCTCAAATGATAATCCTATTGGTGACTACATATTTGTTTCTTCCAAAGATTATATATTCAAACTCAACCCTGTTGAAAATGTCTAATCCTGTCACTCACTTTATACTTTGCCTGATTTTGTAATGTCTCTATTGATATTTGCTTTCCTACATATT
The DNA here is from genome assembly GCF_048772815.1 of Callospermophilus lateralis. Taxonomy (NCBI): domain Eukaryota; kingdom Metazoa; phylum Chordata; class Mammalia; order Rodentia; family Sciuridae; genus Callospermophilus; species Callospermophilus lateralis. The sequence goes on along the minus strand of NC_135320.1, from coordinate 1,187,207 downwards.
TTCCCCAGTTCATCATTGTGACTGCCCCTTCACATGTGATGATTGCTGATATTTACATTCACTCTCTTAGCGAAACCCTACTTCTAAAGAACTTTTGTTCCAAATCCTACACTAATTCTTCTTCCTAAACCTACCAACTATCTTCCTAATCCTACCGACTATCACTTTTTGACTGGATGTTCTCTTCTACATTCAATCATCCAAGGTAAAAGGTCCTATGCCATTATATATCGATATATCTGAGATATCTGTGAAGAATGTAATTCAACGCTAAGTATCCCAATCAAGGGACAAATGAACTTCTGGGCTTCAAATCTTACTTAGATTTCTGTTTTCGTACATATATTTCTCCTCTATATTCTTATCAATTTCACAGGTTCCCAATACCATTATTCATCCAGCAGAATGGTTCGTAACCCATATCGAACATGTTATTAACACTAATCATACACTGTTCCCTCAATCTAACTTTACAGAAGAGCAGCGACAGTGTTGGTCTTACAATACAGGAATGTATGGGATCTTCCACCTGCTGAGAACATCAAAGGTACATGCAGGAATGATCCCTGGAGAAGATGTAGGCAGCTATGAAGGACCTGAGAGAGCAAAAGACATCTCCATGGCAAAAAACCTGGTAGGATGAAGGAATGTGTCTGAATCAGCCTCACTGTTCTTAATGTAGAGTAGACCAAACCAGGCCCGTATGGAACGCTCTTCCCGGGTGCGTCTGGTTGATATACCATTCTAACATATGAAAGTGTCACAGGAAGTAGGGGCAGCCTCCATCTCAAGGGACCATTGGAAGCAACTGTTAGTACAAAGTGGTTGCCAAGGCAGTGACCTCATTCAGTTCCTGAAAGAAGTGACCACACCTCACTTCCTTTGTGATGGAAGTCTCTGAACTTGGGATCCAGGAAGCCAGGCACTGAGAGCCATTACCCTTCCAAGTCCCAGTGGTCTCACTTGTTTGGATTTACCAAAGACAGAGTCAGTCTTTCTTCTTATCTACTGATGTGAGGATGGCCAAATGCCAGGGAAGCTCTGAAGATGGTCCTTTCCTGATAAAGCAGGTAGTGGCTCACCGCTGACTCCTGACTACTTCACAGAGTTGGCAAAGGAAAGCAGATTTGAGACAGGACAAGCAATTTCGAGGGAACATAGTACGGCCTACCAGTCAGAGGACACTCTGGATAATCACAGACAAACTTGGAGGAAAGAGTTGCCTTTGTGGGTGTGGTTGTGGGTTTGTGTATCCCACTGTGTCCGTGGTTATAGACATTAGAAAGGAAAATGCATCAATGGATGTGTCCTGTCTAGTAGAAAGCTTCTCAGCATTCATCCTGCCCAATTTATGAATGGACTACGGCTTTCCTTATGGATGAGCAACACCTGCTATCTTCCTAAGTTCCAGTTTTCTTCCTGAATTCTGGCCACTCTCAAGAATAGGCTCATGGTTTTGTGTAAAAGATATGTACCACCTCCAAATTCTGTAACATGTCTTTGTACTGGATAGCTGAAGGGAATGGAGAGCAACTCAGAAAACTCAGATATCAGTGTGACAAGTAAAGTGTCAGTGGAGAAACACTGATTTTGGCCTTTTGTTTACCTATTTTTCCGTTGCCCTGAATGTCTGGAAGTTCTTTGCCTCAGGCCACCCCTTTGTGAAGCCTGACGAAAACAGTTTTCGAATGGAAAATAATGAACATCACCTGTGGCTCTCAGCTTAATTGCCTTGGAAAGGGATGTGTCTGAATCAGCCTCTTGGCCCTGTGTGAGGCTGTGACTTAGATTCTCAGCACCTGATGAATCTAAAAAAAGATCTCATGTGTGCATCCAAAACCAAAATGGAAAAAGAGCAGTCTTGTGGATGAAGTCTCTCGCCTTTCTCTGTAAGGTTCCTGACTTCCATCAAGTGAGAATAGGTATCCTTTGGTTCAAAGAGTTTTTCAAAGCCCTGCAGAGGCAAGCCCATAGGTGCTTGGATTTTCTCATGACTCCAATTCACATAAAGAATCTAAACCCCACAGTCATTAGGCTCAAATTGGAGTAGCAGAACAGTATTAACGGCAGGCCTATTTGATCACTCCTTGTTCACAGATAGGTTGTCAAGACACCCTGACATTAGACAAATGAGGGTAGGGAGTATATTTTGGATACTGTCTTCAGCTGCTCCCCTCAAAGAAACTTCCAGCCAGAGGTTATTATGAGTGTCTATGTGGAAGTAGATGAGGGCCATGTGGGAGTGTTTTGGTTTTAATTGTGGTCATTTGTTTGGCTGATGGAAGAGATGACTGGGTCCACCTTTGCTTGAACTCTGGTGTGATTCCCCTTAGAGACTGAGTTCTGGAAATGACTGCAGAGATGTATTGCCATGAATTGTGTTGGGATTTTTGGAGGCCACGCATGATAGTGGCTCTTGGAAACTGAGATCTAAGCCCAGGGGTCTTCCCACAGAGCACTGGGAATCTCAGCCAGAATATCACATGATTTTATTCTGAAAGACTAGGCAGCCATAGTTGAGAGTCAAAACACACATGGACCTCACATTGTAGACCTCAATGGGCCTGTCTTCATGTGATCTTTTGGCCACTCTTTGGGAAGTCTTGCCTGTGAGAGTTCTCCAGATCATTCATTGAAATGAGCTTCCTCACCATTTAATGTTTCCAGAATGAATTCAATCCCACAGTGCCTCCAACCAAATCCTTTAAAAATGGCTAGATAAATATCATGAAATTTTTGAAATTCCCATGACCAGGTGACATTGGAGACACTTTGGATTTCTTGTTCCTGATCATGTGTGTACCAGACAGTGCCTTGATTGACTAAGTTTCATGAAAATGGTGTAGAAAAGAGATGCAAATAAGTTAAAGTCTGCTGAGTAGTTGGCCTAGAGCAGTGTTTTGCAGGTCTGTGATAAAACTTCTGTGGTGGGGTCAGGTGGATCTGCCAAAAGGCTTGTAACTGACATGGTGCAGCCAGGAGACCCTTGTATGTAAAGGCATCTTTTTGAATGGAGAGGTTTCAGGGCAATGTTCAGAATCAGGATGCTATGGTCAAGGGGGCAAGCTATGTGGGAAAGAAGCTTGGTTGGTGCATTCTCCTGCAGACCCTGACACACAACACGTGACAGATCTCCTTCCAGCACTGTGATCCAGTTGAATTCCTTGTATTTCCTTAAGTCAATACCAAACTCCCAGTGCAGCAGCAAGAACACCATGAAATGTGGAGGATTACCAAATGGCTTCACAGTTCACACGGGGTGACACTTAGCCTCCAGTGGCAAGAGTTTACTTAAAAAGAGAGAATTCAGCCTTGCTGCCTCATGTTCTTTGGAAAATAAGAAACAATGTTCTGTAGGTCACACAGATGGAGACCCAGAATTGGTGGTCTCACTAGAAAGGAAGCCATAGGTCCTGACAACAACATATACTTCAAGTGCCCAAACTCAGAGGCAGGTTCTCCAGAAGTCTTTAGGCTGGCAGATCTCCATATTTGTGCAGTTCTTACCCTGTCCCTTACTTTTGGAAACTCCTCTACCACCTCCAAGGCTGTGAACTCCTGACCATGTTCCATTCCTGATATCTATTCACAGATTTTCTAACTCTTTTCCTTTAATTTTTTCTTACTTGGGGCAAAGGTAATGTCAAGGTATTGTTCTGATTGAGAGTGGGGAGATTTTGTGTAGCACATATTTGCATACACATTTGATTCATTTTCCTATTTTACATTCAAAATACTGAATCCCTGACACTAACCCATACCCTACTAGACTCTGACTACTAATCCTAATATGGTGGAGAGAAATAATGCAAACAGAATTGAAATACAAACAGTTCAGAGGAGGCATGGTGTATAGTTGGATTTGCCTTTTGCATGATAAAGTGTAGGTGTTATAAATCTAGTCAATTTTTAATTGAAATAGTTCACCATGTGTTTTTGTAGTTAACAAATATGTGAATTCCTGTCTCCCTTTCTCTGTAGCCTATTCAGCACATGTATTTTTATATGCACATATAGAATACTACCTGGTATCACACGTACATTTTTTGAGTTGGCTGACTTGGAGATACAAATTGTGAGAAGTGATCACTCCTCCTAAACACTGTTGGAACTGAAAATTCAAGTTTTGTGTGAGCTTCCTAGGAGAACAACATTGTACATAAATCCATGTTCAGTACAATAAATAATTTTGCATCTGTGGATGTTATATATTTCATGATGAATATTGATTGGCATATATATTGCTACTTTTTAATATCTCTGTGTTGTTTTGTGTGTATATATATATATATATATATATATATATATATATATATATATACACTCTCAAGAATTTTCAAAATATGAAATATATGTGTCTTATATACACTACCTAAATTCATTCATGTTCGTGTATGTGGATTTATAATCAACATTTCACAAGATTATTCTCAGAAATATTCATCCACCTGAACTACATATTTCTTTTCTAGTACTTAAAACGAACTTCAGTGAATGGTGCTTACAAATTCTAATATTTCTACAGTAATTGACCCAGTTTAACATCAATGCAATTAGATTCCTATGGGACATGGTGTGTATTTTGATGTTCATTTTTATTCAACACTGGTTCGTTAATATTTCTTTAGTTTATGCACATCATAGGATATATATTTTATCCACAAGTTCACAAATTTATTGGCATTTGTTTCACTTCCAATCACTTCCTGCTTCAGAACACATGTATTTCTCCAGGTCTCTTGACTGGTCTTTTCATGAGACTTCTTTCCAAACACATTATTTTCGATTTCTATAATCACTTTTGAAGCAAATTGCATACAATCTTCATGATAAAACATAACCCAAATATACAATTAGATGTGTAACTGGATGGAATGAATGATTGTACATCAATGTAAGATTTTCTGTATATTTTCACATATCAATTCAAACCATTATTTAAAGTGGAAACAGTTGTATTATTTATTCACAGTATTGTCAATTCATGCATTAATTCTATATTTATAGACACAGGGTACAAATCTTTGTACCCCCAATACTAATTTATACATCTTCAAAATATTGCTCCCAGAAATGGTGGAAGAAATACTCATGTCGCCTCATCTACATATACATTTTATTATAGTAATATTCGGGACACAAAATGCAAAGGTCAAACTTATGATTGTACCAAAGCCTAAATTGGAAGTGAGCATGGATTACTAAAAACATCCATGTTCAGGTTGCCTAAGCTTCTCAAATGTCAATACTATTTGTGACAGCATATTTGTTTCTTCCTAAGATTATATATTCAAACTCAATCCTGGTGAAAATATCTAATCCTATCATTCACTTTATACTTTTCCTGATTTCTTAATGTCTCTATTGATATCTGCTTTCCGACATATTTTCCCCAGTTCATCATTGTGACTGACTCTTCACATGTGCTCACATTTAAATTCACTCTCTATCCGAAACCCAATTGCTAGAGAACTTTTTGTCCAAATCCTATACTCACTCTTCTTTCTAAAACTCTGACTATCTTTCTAATAATTCCGACTATCCCTTTGTGACTAGAAGTTCTCCTCATCATGTCATCATCCAGCGTACAAGGTCCTATGCCATTGTACATCAATTTATCTGAGACATCTCTGCAGAAAATAATTCAAATCTAAGTATCCCAATCAAGGGCCGAATGCCCTACTGGGTTTCAAATCTTTCCTAGATTTCTGTTTTCATACTTATATTTCACCTATATAATCTTGTAAATATTGCAGGTTCCGAATCATTCCTGCAGAATGATTCCTAACTCAAATCGAACATGTTATTAATCCTAACCATACACTGTTCCCTCAATCTAACTTTACAGAAGATTAGGAACAGAGTTGGTCTTATAATACAGGAATGTAGCGGATCTTCCACCTGCTAAGATCTTCAAAGGTCCATACAGAAATGATCCCTAGAGAAGATGTAGGCAGCTATGAAGGACCTGAGAGAGAAAAAAGTCATCTCCATGGAATGGCTCACAACTGGCTCCTAACAACTTCACAGAGTTGGCCAAGGAGACCAGATCTGAGACAGGACAGGCCATTTCTGGGGAACATAGTATGGCCCACCAGTCAGAGGAAACTCTGGATAGTCACAGACCTACTTTGGGGAAGGAGGTGCCTTTGTGGGTTGGGTGTGAGTTTGTGGTCTTGCATTATTTTCTGAGAATAGGTAGGAAAAGCAATTAGTTCATTTTGGAGTGGACGGTTTCTAGAAAGTCGCTTGACAAGGAGTGTGTTTCTATGTCTGGGTATCCCACTGTGTTCGTGGATGAAGACATTAGAAAGAGCATGCATCAATGGATGTGTTCTGTCTAGTAGAAAAATTCCCAGCATTCATCCTTCCCAATTTATGAATGGACTTGGCTTGCCTTCTGGATGGGCAACACCTACTGTCTTCCTAAGTTCCTGTTTTCTGCCTGAATTCTGGCCACTCTCCATAATAGGCTCATGGTTATGTGTCCAAGATATGTACCACCTCCAAGCTCTGGGACATGTCCATGTACAGGATAGCTGAAGGGAATTGGAGCATCTCAGAAAACTCAGATATCAATGTGACCAGTAAAGACTCTGTGGAGAAACCCTGCTTTGGGCCTTTTGCATACCTTTTCTTCTGTTGCACTGAATTACAGGAAGGTCTTTGATTAGGCCACCCCTTTGTGAAGCCTGAAGAAAAGAGTTTTAAAATGGAAATGAATGGGCATCACCTGGGGCCCTTTGCTTATTTTTTTGGAAAGGGATGTGTCTGAATCGGCCACCTGGCCCTGTGTGAGGCTGTGGCTTAGATACTCAGCACCTAATGGATATAAAGAAAGATCCCATGTGTGCAACCAAATCCAAAATGTCCAAAAAGCATTCATTGTGGATGACGTCTCTCTCCTTCCTCTGTAAAGTTCCTGATCTCCATCAAGTGAGAATAGGGATCCTTTGCATCAAATGAGTTCTTCAAAGCCCTGCAGAGTGTAGCCCATAGGTGCTTGTGATTTCTCATGACTCCAGTTCACATAAAGAATCTAAATCCCACAGTCAGTAGGCCTCAAATTAGAATAGTGGAGCAGTATTAAAGGCAGGGCTCTATGATCATTCCGTGTTCAAAAGAAGGGTGTCCAGGCAACCCTGACTTGTGACAAATGAGGTGTGAGGGTGCTTATTTTGAACACTGTGTTGGTCTGCGCCCCTCATGGAAACCTCCATCCAGAGGTTATTATTAGTGTCTATATGGAAGAAGATGAGTGCCATGTGGGAGTCTTTTGTTTTTAATTGTGGTCATTTGTGTGGCGGTTGGAAGAGATGTCTGGTTTCACCTGGGCATGAACTCTGGTGTGATTCCCCTTAGAGACTGAGTTGTGGAACTGTCCTCAAAGAAGTATTGCCATGAATTGTGGTGGGATTTTAGGAGGCAACACATGAGATTTGCCCTTGGAAACCGAAATCTAGGCCCAGGGTGGCTTTCCTCAGAGCACAGGTAATCTCATCCAGGATATCACACGATTTTATTGTTAAAGACTTGGCAGCCATAGTTGAGAGTCAAAACACACATGGAGCTCAAATTGTAGACCTCAATGAGCCTGGCTTCATGTGACCTTTGGGCCACTATTTGGGAAGCCTTGCCTGTGATAGTTCTCCATTTCTTTCGTTCAAATGAATTTCCTCACCATTTAATGATTCCTGAATGATTTGAAACCCACAGTGCCTCCAACTTTATCCTTAAAAAGTAGCTAGATAAATACCACGAAATTTTTGAAATTCCCGTGACCAGGTGGCACTGGAGAACATTTGGATTCTTGTTGCTGATCATGAGTATACCAGACAGTGCCTTGATTGACTTGGTTTCATGAAAATGGTGTAGAACAGAGATGCCAGTAAGTTGGAGCCTGCTGAGTAGTTGGCCTAGAGCAGTGGTGGTCAGGTGTCTGATAAGATATCTGTGGTGAGGCCATGTTTATCTGCCATTGGCTTCCAAATGGCTTGTGACTGACATTTTGCATCCAGCAGACCCTTGTATGTAAAAGCATCTTGTTATATGGAAAGGTTTCAGGGCAATGTTCAGAATCAGGTTGCTATGGTCATTGGGGCAAGCTCTGTGGGAAAAAAGCTTGCTTGGTGCATTCTCCTGCAGACCCTGACCCACCACATGTGACAGAACTTACTCCAGCACTTTGTCCCAGTGGAACTCCTTTGATTTCATGAAACAAATACCAACTCCCAGTGCAGCAGCAAGAAACACCACAAAAAGTGGTGAAAAAACGGCTTTACAGTAAACATGAGGAGACACTTAGCCCCCAGTGGCCACAGTTTACCTACAAAGAGAAAATTCAGCACTGCTGCCTCATGTTCATTGGAAAATAAGAAACAATGTCCTCCAGGTCACATAGATGCAGACCCAGTTATGATGGTCTCACTATAAAGGAAGCTAAATCTCCTGACAACAACGTATATTTCAAGTGCCCAACATCAGAGGCAGTTTCTCAAAAGTCTTTAGGCCAGCAGAGCTCCATATTTGTGGAGTGTTTACCCTGTCCCTTACTTTTGGAAACTCCTATACCACCTCCAAGGTTGTGAACTCATGAGCATATTCCATTCCAGATAAGTAATCACAGATTTTCTAACTCATCTCCTCTAATTGTGTCTTACTTTAAGCCAAGGTAATTTCAAGGCATTGTTCTGGATGAGAGTGGAAAGACTTTTGTGTAGCACATATTTGCATAAATATTGAATTAATTTTCTTATTTTCAATTCAAAATACTGAATCCCTGACACTAACCCATACCCTACTAGACTCTGACTACTAACCCTAATATGATGGAGAAAAATAACCCACACAGAATAGAAATACAAGCAGTTCAGAAAAGGCATGGTGTATAGCTGTACTTTCCTTTTGCATGATAAAGGGTTGGCTTTATAAATCTAGTCAATTTGTAGTTGAATAACTTCTCTATGTGTTTTTAAAGTTAACAAATATGTGAATTCCTGTCTCCCTTTCTCTGTAGCCTATTCAGCACATTCATTTTTATATGCACATATAGAATACTACATGGTATCACACGTACATATTTGTGAGGTAACTGACATGGCAAATACAAATTGTTAGAAGAGATCACTTCTCCTAAATGCTGTTAGAACTGAAAATTCAACCTATGGGTGAGCTTCCTAGTTGAACAATATAAATCCATATTTAGTAAAATCAATATTTTTGGATCTGTGGATGATATATATTTCATGGTGAATTTTGATTGGCATACATAATGCTACTTTGTCATGACTGTGTTTAGGTGTGTGTGTATATATATATATATATATATATATATATATATATATATATATATTCACTCTCCTGATTATTCAAAATATGAAATATATGTGTCTTATTATACACTAACTAAATTCATTCATATTCATGTATGTGGATTTATAGTCAATTTTCACAAGATAATTCTCAGAAATATTCATCCACCTGAAATACCTGTTTGTTTCCTAGTACTGAAAACTATCTTCTGGGGATCATATGATGGCAGCGATGAGAGTTCATCACCCCCGTGTACCGCGTCACTTTGCGTGAGATTGACGAGTTAGAACGGCTAAAATCTATCTTGTTAGGAATTTCCAGAAAAATTGGTGTGCTCCAAAACCTACAGAAAGGATTTCCATTGCCCAAGGACCAGCTAGGGGGCTCAAACGCCAGCGATTTGTCCGCAAGGAGGGTCACTCTGCTTTTTCACCAAATTGCCCCACGGCTAGAGTCTGCAATGCGCACGGGAAATGACGAGAGAGCAACGTAAAGATACAGCCCTGTGAATTTTGCAGGCTCCTGCCAGCTGTGCAATCACTGTGCTCAGTGCTAAATTCAGGGTTTGAAACGGGGGAAAGAAGCTGTCCAATTCGGTTCTGCACACCGGTGAGACCACAGAGGAAGATATCGGCCACCATCTTGGAGAGCTGACGTCACCATCGCTGTTTTCGACTGATCACAGCTCATTCAGATACAGAACACGTAATTTCAGGCTGTCATTCGCCTTTATCTTGCAGACAAATTACTCAGGGTCAGTTCTAAACAACCCACGGAAATTGCTTCTTGGATCCTGCTCCTATCAGAATATACACCGAGCCCGGAGCGGCTGAATTCCGGGTCCTGGAACTGCTCTGGCCCAGGGCTAAAGAACCTGAGGCTTCTGCTGAATACTGTGGAGGTAAATGCCAACTGAGACTTCATAGGCAGTGGCAACACGATTGAGACGAGGCTTGTGAGGGCCGGTCAGGACTCACCCGTTGCTTTGGTCACCCGGCAAAGGGAATGAAATGCTGCCATTCACATGGGATACCAACATGGCAGAGATCTGATGTCATCACATAGCGGCGGAGGAGATAACTTCATCGATACCAGCGGCGAGAGAAATAGTTGGTCTCCTGGTAAAGAAAGTGAGTCACAAACATCCGAGTCTCTCTCATTTTGTCATCAAGCCAGAGGTGCAGAGCAAAGCTGCCGCCTGTGCCCTGAACAGGCCCAGCGACCCACCGGCGTGGTAGTCACGTCACCCCAATTGGAGTAGGGGCAGAGAGAGCCGCCACCAATGCCTGCAAGGTAGGCAGACGTGCGACCTACCGGCAGAACAGGCCCAGCGGCTGGTCAGCATGGTAGACAGATCACCCCAATTGGAGGAGCAGCACAGCCGCCAACCGCACCTGCAATGGAGACTTTTCCACTATACAAGAGCAATATAAATGTATAGTGGGAAAATTTCAAAAACACAACAGTTTCACCAAGCAGAAAGTAATGCGAGCAGTATGGAAAGACAAGGAAAGAAAGGACCACAAGCAATGCAGGTCAACTCAACTTTAGAAAAAGTAATAGATGCAGCAGATGGAATGTCAGATAAAGAATTCAGGATATACATGCTTCAGATGATTTGGAATCTCAAGGAAGACATTAGACAGCAAAATCAGACAATGAAAGATCACTTCAACAATGAATTATATAAAAAAATCCAAGTAGCAAAGATCAACTATACAGGGAGATAGAGGTTATAAAAAACAAACAAACAGAAATCCTAGAAATGCAGGAAGCAATGAACCATCTTAAAAACTCAATTGAGAATACTACCATCAGAGCAGAATACTTAGAAGATAGAACATCAGACAATGAAGACAAAGTATTTCAACTCGAAAAGAACATATACAGCTCAGCAAGACTGTTAAGAAACCATGAGCAGAACTCCAAGAAATATGGGATAACATAAAGAGACCAAACATAAGATTCATTGAGATACAGGAAGGTATAGTGGTCCAAACCAAAGGAATGAGCAATCTATTAAATAAAATAATAGGAGAAAACTTCCCAGACTTGAAGAATGAGAAAAAATCCAAAATCCTAAAAGTCTACAGGACGCCAAATGTGTAAAATCATAAGAGATCCACACCTAGATACATTATAATGAAGATGCCCAACATACAGAATAAGGAGAAAATATTAAGATCTACAAGAGAAAGGAAGCAGATTATATTTAGTGGTAAACCAACCAGGATAACAGCTGATCTTTCAACACAGACTCTGAAATCTAGAATATCCTTTAATAACATATTTCAAACACTGAAAGAAAATGGGTTCCAACCAATAATCATGTATCCAGCGAAATTCAGCTTCAGATGGAAGATGAAATTAAAACCTTCCACGATAAACAAAAGTGAAAAGAATTTGCAGCTAGAAAACCATCTCTTCAAAACATCCTCGGCAAAACATTACAGGAAGAGGAAATGGAAAATAACAATGAAAACCAACAGTGGGAGGTAGAACATTAATGGGGGAAAAATAATCAAAGAGGAAAACAAACCATGTTTAGTAACATATATAAACAAATATGGCTGGAAGAGCAACCCATATCTCAATAATAACCAAAAATCTTAATGGTTTAAACTCACCAATTAAAAGACACAGGCTAGTAGAATTGATCACAAAACAAGAACCAACAAAATGCTGCCTATAGGAGACGCATTTGATAGGAAAAGACATACATAGACTGAAGGTGAAAGGTTGGAAAAATCATATCACTCATATGAACTTCGGAAACAAGCAGGAGTGTCCATACTCATATCAAGTAAAATAGATTTCAAGCCAAAGTTAATCAAAAGGGATAAAGAGGGACACTACATACTACTCAAGGGAACCATATGCCAACAAGACATAACAATCATAAATATATATGCCCCAAACAATGGTGCAGCTTTGTTCATCAAACAATCTCTTCTCAATTTCAAGAGTCTAATAGACCACAATACAGTGGTCATGGGAGACTTGAACACACTTCTCTCACCACTGGACAGATCTTCCATACAAAAGTTGAATAAGGAAACTATAGAACTCAATAACACAATTAATAACCTAGACTTAATTGACATATATAGAATATACAACACAACATCAAGCAGTTACACTTTTTTTCTCAGCAGAACATGGATCTTTCTCAAAAATAGATCATATATTATGTCACAGGGCAACTCTTAGACAATATAAAGCAGTTTATCTGATCATAATGGAATGAAACTAAAAATCAACGATAAAAGAAGAAAGGAAAAATCATTCATCACTTGGAGAATGAACAATAGGTTACTGAATGATCAATGAGTTATAGAAGACACCAAGGAGGATATTAAAAAATTCTTAGAGATAAATGAAAACACAGACACAATATATCGGAATCTATGGGACACATTGAAAACAGTTCTAAGAGGAAAATTCATTGCTTGGAGTTCATTCCTTAAAAAACAGAAAAAACCAACAAATAAATGATCTCATTCTTCATCTCAGAATCCTAGAAAAAGAAGAGGAAAACAACAGCAAAAGAAGTAGAAGGCAAGAAATAATTAAAATCAGAGCTGAAATTAATGAAATCAAAACAAAAGAAACAATTGAAAAAATTGACAAAACTAATAGTTGGTTTTTTGAAAATATAAATAAAATCAACAGACCCTTATCCATGCTAACAAAGAGAAGCAGAGAGAAAACTCAAATTACTAGCATATAGGATGAAAAAGGCAATATAACAAGAGACAGTTCAGAAATACAGAAGATAAACAGAAATTATTTTGAATTATTATACTCCAATAAAATAGAATATAGTGAAGGCATTGAAAAATTTGTTAAGTCATATGATCTGCCCAGATTGAGTCAGGAGGATATAGACAACCTAAATAGACCAATATCAATTGAGGAAATAGAAGAAACCATCAAAAGACTACCAACTAAGAAAAGCCCAGGACCAGATGGGTATAGAGCAGAGTTTTACAAAACCTTTAACGAGGGGAAAAAAAAAAACAATATTTTTCAAGCTATTTCAGGAAAAATGCAAAATTCCTCAAAAAAATTCTGGCGAATCAGACGCAAAAACATATCAAATACAATGTGCACCATGATCAAGTAGGATTCATCCCTGGGATGCATGGCTGATACAATATACGGAAATCAATAAATGTTATTCATCACATCAATAGACTTAAAAATAAGAACCATATGATCATCTTGATAGATGCGGAAAAAGCATTCGACAAGTTACAGCATCGTTTTACGTTTAAAACTCAAGAAAATCTAGGGATAACAGGAACATACCTCAATATTGTAAAAGCAGTCTATGCTAAGCCTCAGGCTAGCATCATTCTGAATGGAGAAAAATTGAAGGCTCTCCCTCTAATTCTGGAGCAAGAAAGGGATGCCCTCTCTCACCCCTTCTGTTCAACATAGTTCTCGAAACACTGGCCAGAGCAACTAGACAGACTAAAGAAATTAAAGGCATAAAAATAAGAGAAGAAGAACTTAAATTATCGATATTTGCAAAAGACATGATTCTATACCTAGCAGACCCAAAAGGGTCTACAAAGAAACTATTAGAGCTAATCAATGAATTCAGCAAAGTGGAAGAATATTAAATCACCACGCATAAATCAAAGGCATTCCTGTATATCAGGGACAAATCCTCTTAAATGGAAATGAGGACAATCACTCCATTCACAATATCCTCAAAAAAATAAATAAATACTTGGGAATCAACCTAACAAAAGAGGTGAAAGACATATACAATGAAAACTACAGAACCCTAAAGAGAGAAATAGAAAGAGATTTTAGAAGATGAAAAAATATACCCTGTTCATGGATAAGCAGAACTAATATCATCAAAAAGACGATATTACCAAAAGTTCTCTATAGGTTTAATGCAATGCCAATCAAAATCCCAAGGGCATTTCTTGTAGAAATAGATAAAACAATTATGAAATTCATATGGAAAAATAAAAGACCCAGAATAGCAAAAACAATTCCAAGCAGGAAGGGTGAATCAGGCAGTATACCGATACCAGACCTCAAACTATACTATAGATCAATATTTACAAAAAGAGCATGGTACTGTTACCAAAAGAGGCGGGTGGACCAGTGGTACAGAATAGAGGACACAGAAACCAATCCATAAAACTACAGCTATATTATATTTGATAAAGGGGCTAAAAGCATGCAATGGAGAAAGGATAGCATCTTCAACAAATGGTGCTTGGAAAACTGGAATTCCATATGTAACAAAATAAAACTGAATCCCCTCCTCTCGCCATGCACAAGAGTTAACTCAAAATGGATCAAGGAGTTTGATATCAAATCAGAGACACGGCATCTGGTAGAAGAAAACTTTTGCCACGATCTACATACTGTGGGGTCGGGCTCCAAATTTCTCAATAGGACACGCATAGCACAAGAGTTAATAACCAGAATCAACAAATGGGACTTACTCAAACTAAATAGATTTTTCTCAGCAAAAGAAACAATAAGAGAGGTAAATAGGGAGCCTACATCCTTGGAACAAATCTTTACTCCTCACACTTCAGATAGAGCCATAATATCCAGAGTATACAAAGAATTCAAAAAAATTAAACAAGAAGAAAACGAATAACCCAATCAACAAATGGGCCAATGACCTGAACAGACACTTCTCATAGGAGGACATACAATCAATCAATAAGTACATGAAAAAATGCTCACCATCTCTAGCAGTCAGAGAAAAGCAAAACCAACCCACCCTAAGATACCATCTCACTGCAGTAAAATCGGCAGCCATTATGAAGTCAAAGACAACATGTGCTGGCAAGGATGTGGGGAAAAGGGTAGGCCTGTACATTGCTGGTGGGACTGCAAATTTTTGTAGCCAATTTGGAAAGCATTATGGAGATTGCTTGGAAAGCTGGGAATGGAACCACCATTTGACCTATTCCCCTTCTCGGTCTATTCCCTAAAGACCTAAAAAGAGCATGCTACAGGTATACTGATAAACCGATGTTCATAGCAGCACAATTCACAATAGCAAGACTGTGAAAGAAACCTAGATTCCCTTCAATAGATGAATGGATTAAAAATGTGGCATTTATATAGAATGGCTTGTGACTCGCAAGGTGCAGCCACCTGACCCTTATATGTAAAGGCAAATTGTTATATGGAGTGGTTTCAGGTACATGTTCAGATTCAGGTTGCTATGGACACGGGGGAAAACTATGTGGGATAGAAGATTGGATGGTGCATTCTCCTGGAGACCCTTACCATACACACGTGACAGAACACCCTCCAGCACTGTGTCCCAGTTGAACTCTTTGTATTTCATGAAGCTAATACCAAACTCCCAGTTCAGCAGCAAGAGACACCAGGAAAAGTGGAGGATGACCAAATGGGTTCACAGTTCACACGGGGAGACACTTAGGTCCCAGTGTCCACAGTTTACTTAGGAAGAGAGAATTCAGCACTGCAGTCTCATGTTCATTGGAAAATAAGAAACCATGTCCTCCAGGTCACATAGATGCAGACCCACCTTTGATGGTCTCACTACAATGGAAGCTAAAGCTCCTTACAACAAAATATATTTCAAGTGCCCAACCTCAGAGGGACTTTCTCAAGAAGTCTTTAGGCCAGCAGAGCTCCATGTTTGTGGACGGTTTAACCTTTCCCTTACTTTTAGAAACTCCTTTACCACCTCCAATTTTTTGAACTACTGAGCATATACCATTCCACATATGAATTCACAGATTTTCAAACTCTTCTCCTGTAATTGTGTTTTACTAGGGTCGAAGGTAATGACAAGGCATTGTTCTGGATGAGAGTGGGAAGATTTTTGTGTAGCATATGTTTGCGTACACATTGGATATATTTTCCTATTTTCCATTTGAAACACTGAATCCCTGACACTAACCCATACCCTACTAGACTTTGACGATTAATCCTAATATGGTGAAGAAAAATAACCCAAAGAGAATAGAAATACAAGTAGTTCAGAGGAGGCATGGTGTATACTAGGTCTTGCCTTTTGCATGATAAAGGGTAGGTATTATAAAAATAGTCAATTTTTAATTGAAATAGTTCTACATGTGTTTTTAAAGGTAAAAAATATGTGACTTCATGTCTCCTTTACTCTGTAGCCTATTCAGCACATGTACTTTAATACACACATATAGAATCCTACCTGGTATCACACATAATTTCTTTTGAGGTGACTCACTTGGACGATAAAAATTGTGAGAAGATATCATTCCTCCTAAACGCTGTTGGAACTGAAAATTAAACTTATGTCAGCTTCCTAGTAGAACAACATTGTACATGAATCCATGTTAAGCAAAATGAATATTTTTCGATCTGTGGATTATATATATTTCATGATGAAATTAGATTGGCATATATATTGCTACTTTTTAATGTCTGTGCGTGTGTGTGTTTGTGTGTGTGTGTGTGTATACACACACACTCTCCAGGTTTTTTAAAATATGAAATATATGTGTATTATATACACTCCCTAAATTCATTCATGTTCATGTATATGGATTTATAATCAACTTTTTAGAAGATTATTCTCAGAAATATTCATCCACCTGGAACACATATTTGTTTTCCATTACTGAAATCTGACTTCAGTGAATGGTTCATACAAATCCTAACATTTCTCCATTAACTGACGCAGTTTAACATCAATGCAAGTAGATTCCTATGGGACATGATGTCTATTTTGAACTTCATTTCTATTCAACACTGGTACATTACTATTTCTTCACGTTTAGCCCATCATAGCATATATATTTTATCCACAAATTCACAAATTTATAGGCATTTGGTTCACTTTCAATCTGTTCCTGCTTTAGAACACATGTATTCCTCCAGGTTTCTTGACTGGAATTTTTTGAGACTTCTTTCCAAACACATTATTTTCGATTTCCATAATCTTTTTGAAGCAAATCTCACACACCCTTCATGATAAACCATAACCTAATATTACCTTTAGATGTATAACTGGTTGGAATGAATGATTGTATATCAATATTAGATTTCCTGTATAATTTCAGATATCAAGTCAATGAATTATTTAAAGTGGAACCAGTTATATTATTTATTCACAGTATGGTCTATTCATGCATTATCTCTATATTTACAGACACAGCATACACCTGTTTGTACCCCCAATACTAATTTATACATCTTCTCAATATTGCTCCTGGAAATGGTGGAAGAAATACTCATGTCACCTGATCTACATATACATTTTATCACAGTGATATTCTGGACAATAATGCAAAGGTCACACTTATGATTTTACAAAGCCTAAATGGAAAGTGAACATGGATTACAAAAAACATCCATGTCCAGGTTGCCTAATGCTCTCAAATGTCATTCTTTGGTGACTACATATTTGTTTCTTCCTAAGATTATATATTCAAACTCAATCCTGTTAAAAATGTCTAATCCTAACACTCACTTTGTACTTTGCCTAATTTCCTATTGTCTTCCTTGATATTTGCTTTCCTACATATTTTCCCTAGTTCATCATTGTGACTGACTCTTCATATGTGCTGACATTGACATTCACTCTCTAATCGCAACCCTGTTGCTAAAGAATTTTTTTTTCCAAATTCTATACTCACACTTCTTCCTAAAACTACCGACTATCTTCCTAATCCTACCGACTATCCCTTTTGGAGTTGATGTTACCTTCTAAATTTAATCATCCAAGGTACAAAGTCTTATGCCATTGTATATTGATTTATCCAAGAAATCTCTGCTGAAGGTAATTCAATGCTAAGGATCCCAATCAAGGGCGCAATTCCCTTCTGCGCTTCAAATCTTATTTAGATTTCTGTTTTCATACATATATTTCACCTGTATGTTCTTATAAATATAGCAGATTCACAATACCATTATTCATCCCTCAGAATTATTCCTAACCCAAATTGAACAAGTTATTAATCCTAACCATACACTGTTCCCTCAATCTAACTTTACAGAAGAGCGGGACAGAGTTGGTCTTACAATACAGGAATATAGGGGATCTTCCACCTGCTGAGAACCTCAAAGGTCTATGCAGATATGATCCCTGGAGAAGATGTAGGCAGATATGAAGGACCAAACAAGGCCAGTGTGGAAAGCTGTTCCCGGGTGCCTATGGTTGATATACCATTCTAACTTGTGAAAGTGTCACAGGAAGTAGGGGTAGCCACCAGCACTGTGTCCCCGTTGAACTCCTTGTATTTCGTGAAACAAATACCAAACTCCCAGTGCAGCAGCAAGAAACACCACGAAAATGGAGTATGAACAAATGGCTTCACAGTCCACACGGGGAGACACTTATCCCCCAGTGGCCATAGTTTACCTACAAAGAGGGAATTCAGTACTGCTGCCATATGTTCATTATAAAATAAGATACCATGTCCTCCAGGTCACATAGTGATGGTCTCACTACAAAAGAAGCTATAGCTCTGGACAACAATATATATTTCAAGTGCCCAACCTCAGAGCCAGTTTCTCAAGAAGTCTTTAGGCCAGCAGAGCTCCATGTTTGGGTTGTGTTAACAATGTCCCTTACTTTAGGAAACTCGTCCACCACATCCAAGGTTGTGAAATCCTGAGCATTTCCCATTCCAGATTGGAATTAAATTCCAATTTTCCATTCTACAGTTACTGACCTAGTTTTACATCAATGCAAGTAGATTCCTATGAAACATGATGTGTATTTTGAAGTTCATTTTTATTCAACACTGTTACATTACTATTTCTTCAGTTTATGCACATCATAGGATATATATTTCATCCACAAGTTAGGAAGTTTATAGGCATTTGTTTTACTTTCAATCACTTTCTGCTTCAGAACACATGTATTCCTCCATCTTTCTTGACTAGTCTTCTCATGAGACTTCTTTCCAAACACATTATTTTCTATTTCCGTAATCACTTTTGAAACAAAACTCACACACCCTTCATTATAAACCATAAATCTAAGATTACCATTAGATGCATAACTCTTTGGAATGAATGATTGTATATCAATATAAGATTTCATATATATATTTTCAGATATCAATTCAATCCATTATTTAAATGGAACCAGTTATATTATATTTTTTCCCAGTATGATCTATTCATGCATTATCTCTATATTCATAGACACAGCGTATACCTCTTTGTACCACCAATACTAATTTATACATCTTCACAATATTGCTCCCAGAAATGGTGGAAGAAATACTCATTTCACCTGATCTACATATACATTTTATTACAGTAATATTCTGGACACCAAATGCAAAGGTCACACTTATAATTGTACCAAAACCTAAATGGAAAGTGAGCATGGATTACTAAAAACATCCATGTCCACATTGCCTAATGCTCTCAAATGTCAATCCTATTCGTGACTACATATGTGTTTCTTCATAAGATTATATATTCAACCTGAACCCTGATGAAAATGTCTAATTTTATGACTTTATAGTTTGCCTGATTTTGTAATGTCTCTATTGATATCTGCTTTCCTACATAATTCCCAAGTTCATCATTGTGATTAACTCTTCACATGTGCTGACAAATACATTCACTCTCTAACCAAAACCCTATTGCTAAAGAATTTTTGTTCCAAATAATATACTCACTCTTCATCCTAAACCTACCGACTATCTTCCTAATCCTACCAACTATCCCTGTTTGACTGGATGTTCTCTTCTACATTCAATCATCCAAGGTAGAAGATCCTATGCCATTGATTAT
Organism: Callospermophilus lateralis; assembly: GCF_048772815.1. NCBI lineage: Eukaryota > Metazoa > Chordata > Mammalia > Rodentia > Sciuridae > Callospermophilus > Callospermophilus lateralis. Next base: position 1,167,143 of record NC_135320.1, on the reverse strand, counting down.
AGATTTATCTTAGACATCTGTGCAGAACGTAATTTAATGTTAATTATCCCAGTCAAGGTCCCAATCCCATTCTGGGCTTCTAATCTTACCTAGATTTCTGTTTTCATAATTATATTTCACCTCTATATTTTTAAAATATTTTAGGTTCCAAATATCATCATTTATCCAGCAGAATGATTCCTAACCCAAATCAAACATGTTGTTAATCGTAACCATTCACTGTTCCATCAATATAACTTTACAGAAGAGCAGAGATAGAGTTGGTCTTAAAATACAGGAATGTATGAGATCTTTCACCTGATGAAAACCTCAGAGGTTCATGCATAAATGATCCCTGGAGAAGATGTAGGCAGCTATAAAGGACCTGAGAGAGCAAAAGTCATCTTCAATGGCAAACAACCTGGTAGGATGAAGGGTTCTGTCTGAATCAGCCTCTCTCTTCTTAATGTAGAGAAAACAGACCAAACCCGGCCTGTGTGGGTAGCTGTTCCAGACCGCCTATGGCTGATAAAGCATTCTAACTTGTGAAAGTGTCACAGGAAGTAGGGACAGCCTCTATCTCATGGGACACTTGGAAGCAAGTCTTAAGACAATGTGTTTGCAAAGGCAGTGACCTCCTTCAGTTCCTGAGGGAAGTAACCACACGTCACTTCCTTGGTGATTAAAATCTCTGAACTTGGGATTCATGAAGCCAGGCACCCATAGCCAGTCCCAGTCCCAGTCCCAATGGTCTCACTTCTTTGGATTTACCAAGGACAGAGACAGTCTTTCTTGGTAACTACTGATGTGAGGATGGCGAAATGCCAGGAAAGCTCTGAAGAGGGGCCTTTTCTGAGAAAGCAGGTAGTGGCTCACCTCTGGCTCCTGACACCTTCACAGAGTTAGCCAAGGAGACCAGATCTGACACAGGTCAGGCCATTTCAGGGGAACATAATATGGTCCACCAGTCAGAGGACACTATGGATATTCACAGACCTACTTGGGTTAAGGAGGTGCCTTTGTGGGTGTGGGTGTGAGTTTGTTGTTTTCTCTCATGTTCTGAGAATAGGTAGGAAAGGTGGTTTGTTTGGATTGGAGTGGACTGTTTCTAGTAAGTCGTTTGACAAGGCGAGTGCTTCTATGTCTGTGTTTCCCACTCTGTCCGTGATTGTAGACATTAGAAAAGAGAATGCATCAAGGATTTTTCTTGTCTAGTATAAAGCTTCCCAGCAGTCTTCCTGCCCGATTTATGAATGGAATGTGGTTCGCCTTATGCATGGGCAACACCTATTAACTTCCTAAGTTCCTGTTTTCTTCCTGAATTCCGGCCAATCTGAAGAATAGGCCCATGGTTTTGTATCCAAGATATGTACCACCTCCAAGCTCTGTGACATGGCCATGTACTTGATGGCTGTAGGAAATGGGAACATCTTAGAAAACTCACATATCTGTGTGACCTGTAAACTCTCAGTGGAGAAATCCTGCTTTGGTTCATTTGCATACTTATGGTTATGTTGCCCTGAATGTCAAGAAGGTCTTTGCCTCAGGCCACCCCTTTGTGAAGCCTGAAGAAAACTGTTTTCAAATGGAAATAAATGGGCATAACATGTGGCTCTTTGCTTAATTGCTTCAGAAAGGGATGTGTCTGAATCAGCCTCTTGGCCCTGTGTGAGGTTGTGGCTTAGATTCTCAGCACATGATAGATCTAAAGATAAATTCCATGTGTGCAATCAAAACCAAAATGGCAAAAAATCAGTCATTGTGGATGAGTCTCTTGCCTTTCTCTGTTAGGTTCTTTACCTCCATCAAGTGAGAATAGGGATACTTTCGGTCAAATGAGTTCTTCAAAGCCCTGCAGATGTGCTTGTGTTTTCTCAAGACTCCAAATCACATAAAGAATCTATACCTGAGAGTCAGCAGGCCTCAAATTGGAGAAGGAGAGCAGTATTAATGGCAGGCCTATTTGATCACTCCTGGTTCAAAGGAAGGGTGTCCATGTCACCCTGACTTTAGGCAAATGAGGGGCAAGCGACATTATTTTGGACACTCTCTTGGGATGCATCCCGTATGGTAACCTCCAGCCAGAGGTTATGATGAATGTCTATATTTAAGAAGATGAGGACCATGTGGTGTATTTTGGTTTTAATTGTGGTCATTCATGTTGCGGTTGGAAGAGATGACTGGATCCACCTGGGCTTGAACTCTGGTGTCATTCCCTTAGAGACTGAGTTCTGGAACACATATCAAAGAAGAATTGCCATAAATTGTGTTGGGATTTTAAGAGGCCACGCATGAGAGTCACCCTTGGAAACTGAGATCTATGCCCACGGTGGCTTTCCACAGAGCGCTTGGAATCTCAGACAGGATTTCACATGACTTTATTCTGAAAGACTTGGCAGCCAGCACTGTGGTCAAGTTTAACTCCTGGTATTTCATGAAGCAAATACAAAACTCCGAGTGCAGCAGGAAACATTATAAAAAGTGGAGGATGATGAAATGGCTTCACAGTCCACATGGGGAGACACTTAGCCCCCAGTGGCCATCGTTTACCTACAAAGAGAGAATTCAGCGCTGCTGTTTCATGTTCATTGGAAATTTATACATCATGTCCTCCAGGTCACAGAGATGCATAAACAGCTTTGATGGTCTCACTAGAAAGGAAGCTAAAGCTCCTGAAAACAACATATATTTAACTCTTTCTCCAGATGTCTTTAGGCTGGCAAATCTTCATGTTTGTGGAATTTTTAACAAGGTCCCATACTTTTGGAAACTCCTCTACCATCTCCAAGGTTGTGAAATCTGGAGCAGTTTTCATTTCAGGTATGAATTCAAAGATTTTCTAACTCTTTTCCTCTAATTGTGTCTTACTTGGGGTGAAGGTAATGTCAAGTTTTTGTTCTGAATGAGAGTGGGAAAATTTTTGTGTAACACTAATTTGCATACACATTGATCCATTTTCCAATTTTCCATTCGAAATACTGAATCCCTGACAGTAACTCATACCCTACTATACTCTGACAACTAATCCTAATATGATGAAGAATAATACCAAAACAGAATGAAAATACAAGCAGTTCAGAGGAGGCATGGTGTACAGTTGGACTTCCCTTTTGCATGATTAAGGTTAGGTGTTATAAATCTACTCAATTTTTAATTGAAATAGTTCTCCATGTGTTTTTAAAGTTCACAAATATGTGAATTCCTGTCTCCCTTTCTCTGTAGCCTACTCAGCACATGTATTTTTATATGCACATATAGAATCCTACCTGGTATCACACGTACATTTTTATGAGTTGGCTGAATTGGCAGATACAAATTGTGAGAAGAGATCAGTACTCCTAAATGCTTTGGGAACTGAAAATTCAAACTATGTGTGAGCTTCCTAGTAGAACAATATTATACATAAATCCATGTTCAGTATAATAAATATTTTTACATCTGTGGATGATGTATATTACATGATGAATTACGATTGGCATATATATTGATAGTTTTTAATGTATATTTGTGTTTATTTAAAAAAAAAAAATATATATATATATATATATATAAACACTCCAGATTTCTCAAAATATGAAATATATGTGTCTTATACAAACTCCGTAAATTCATTCATGTTCATGTATGTGGATTTATAATCAACTTTGCGCAAGATTATTCTCAGAAATATTCATCCACCTGAAATACAAACATATACATATTTGTTTTGCAGTACTGAAATCTAACTTCAATCAATGGTGTTTACAAATCCTAATATTTCTACAGTAACTGACCCAGTTTAACATCAATGCAAGTAGATTCCTATGGGACATAATGTCTATATTGACATTCATTTTAATCCAACAATGGTACATTACTATTTCTTCAGTTTTTGCACATCATTGGATATATATTTCATCCACAAGTTCACAAATTTATAGAAATTTGTTTCACTTTCAAACACTTCTTGCTTCAGAACACATGTATTCCTCCATGTTACTTGACTGGTCTTTTTATGAGACTTCTTTCCAAATACATTATTTTCGATTTCCATAATCAATTTCGAAGCTAAACTCACACACTCTTCATGATGAACCATAACATTAATTTTAACATTAGATGTATAACTGGTTGGATTGAATAATTGTATATCAATATAAGATTTCCACTATATGTTCAAAATTTAATTCAATCCATTATTTAAAGTTGGAACCACTTATGTTTTTTATTCACACTATTGTCTATTAATGCTTTATCTCTATATTCATTGATACAGTGTACTCCTCTTTGTCCCCCCAATACTAATTTATACGTCTTCAAAATATTGCTCCCAGAAATGGTGGAAGAAATATTCATTTCACCTTATATATATATATTGATTTTATCACAGTAATATTCTGGACACAAAAAGCGTAGGTCCCACTCATTATTGTATCAAAGCCTAAATGCCAAGGGAGCATGGATTACTAAAAACAACCATGTCCAGGTTGCCTAATGCTCTCAAATGTAAATCCTATTGGTGACTACATATTTGTTTCTTCTTAAGATTATATGTTCAACCTCAACCATCTTGAAAATGTCTAATCCTATAACTCACTTCATACTTTGCCTGATTTTGTAATATCTTTATTGATACCTGCTTTCCTACATATTTTCCCCAGTTCATCATTGTGACTGACACTTCACATATGCTGACATTTACATTCACTCTCTACCAGAAACCCTATTGCTAATGAACTTTTGGTCCAAATCCTATACTCACTCTTCTTTCTAAACCTACTGACAATCTTCCTAATGCTATTGACTATAGTTTTTTGACTAGATGTTCTCTTCGACAATCAATCATCCAAGGTATAAGGTCCTATGCCATTGTATATCAATTTATCTGAGACACATGTGCAGAACATAATTCAAACCTAAGTTTCCCACTCAAGGCCCAAATCCCTTCTGGCTTCAAATCTTACCTAGATTTCTGTTTTCATACTTATATTTCACCTATATATTCTTGTAAATATCACAGGTTGCCAATACCATATTCATCCTGCAGAAAGATTCATAACACACATCGAACATGTTATTATCCCTAAACATACATTTTTCCCTCAATCTAACTTTACAGAAAAGGAGGGACAGAGTTGGTCTTACAATACAGGAATGTAGGGGATCTTCCACCTGCTGAGAACATCAAAGGTATATGCAGAAATGATTCCTGGAGAAGATGTAGGAAGCTATGAAGGACCTGTGAGAGCAAAAGACATTTTCCATGACAAACAATCTGGTCAGGATGAAGGGATGTGTCTGAATCAGGCTCTACCTTCTTAATGTAGAGAAGATGGACCAAACCAGGCCTGTGTGGAGAGCTGTTCCCAGGTACCTATGGTTGGTATACCATTCTAACTGTGAAAGTGTGACAGGAAGTAGGGACAGCCTCTGTCTCATGGGACCCTTAGAAGTAACTGTTAGGACAAAGTGGTTGCCAAGTCAGTGACCTCATTCATTTCCTGAAAGAAGTGACCTCACCTCACTTCCTTGGTGATGGAACTCTCTGAACGTTTGATCCAGGAAGACAGGCACCAAGAGCCTGTCGCAGTCTCAGTCCCAGTGGTCTCACTTGTTTTGATTAACCAAGGACAGAGTCAGTCTTTCTTAGTACCTACTGATGTGACTATGGCCAAATGACAGGAAAGCTCTGAAGAGGGGCTATTCCTGGGAAAGCAGGTAGTGGCTCACCCATGGCACCTAACAACTTCAAAGTGTTGGCCAAGGAGACGAGATCTGATACAGGACAGGCCATTTTGGGGGAACATAGTATGGCCCACCATTCTGAGGACACTCTGGATAGTCACAGACTTACTTGGGCAAAAGAGGTGCCTTTGAGTGTGTGTGTGGGGGGTTGTGGTTTTGTCTCATGTTCTGAGAATAGGTAGAAAAGGCTCTTTGTTTGGATTGGTGTGGACTGTTTCTAGTAAGTCGTTTGACAAGGCGAAGGCTTCTATGTCTGTTTATCCCACTCTGTTCATGGTTGTAGACATTAGAAAAGAGAATGCATCAATGGATGTGTCCTGTCTAGTAGAAAGCTTCCAAGCATTCATCCTGCCCAATTTATAAATGGACTGCAGCTTGTCTTTTCGAAGGGCAACACCTGCTCTCTTACTAAGTTCCTGTTTTCTTCCTGAATTCTGGAAACTCTCCAGAATAGCCTCATGGTTTTGTGTCCAAGATATGTACCACCTCCAAGCTCTGTGATATGGTGACGTACTGGATAGCTGAAGGGAATGGCGAGCATCTCAGAAAACTCAGATATCAGTGGGACCAGGAAAGTCTCAGTGGAGAAACCCTTCTTTGGGCCTTTTGCTTGCCTATTGTTCTGTTGCCCTGAATTTCAGGAAGGTCTTTACCTCAGGACACCAATTTGTGAAGCCTGAAGAATACAGTTTTCAAATGGAAATGAATGGGCATCACCTGTGGTTCTTTGCTTAATTGCTTTGGAAATGGATGTTTCTGAAACAGCCTCTTGGCCCTGTGTGAGGCTGTGGTTAGATTCTCAGCACCTTATACATCCCACGTGTTCATCCAAAACCAAAATAACCAAAAGAGCAGTCCTTGTGGATGAAGTCTCTCGCCTTCCTATCTTAAGTTCCTAACTTCTATCAAGTGAGAATAGGGTGCCTTTGGGTCAAATGCGTTCTTCAAAGCCCTACAGAGGCTAGCCCATAGGTGATTCGGTTTTCTAATGATTCCAATTCACATGAATAATCTAAACCCCACAGTCAGTAGTCCTCAAATTGGAGAAGCAGAGCAGTATTAAAGGCAGGCCTATTTGATCAGTCCTGGTTCACAGGAAGGTGTTCAGGCCACCCCAACTTTAAGCAAATGAGGGGCAAGGGAGCTTATTTTGGACACTGTCTTGGGCTGTGTCCCTCATGGAAACCTCCAGCCAGAGGTTAAACTGAGTGTCTATATGGAAGAAGATGCTGGCCACGTGGAAGTGTTGTGGGTTTAATTGTGGTCATTAGTGTGGTTGTTGGAAAATATGACTGGCTCCACCTGGGCTTGAACTCTGGTGTGATTCCCCTTAGAGACTGAGTTCTGGAACTGATCTCAGAGAAGTATTGCCATGAGTTTTGTTGGGATTTTAGGAGGCCATGCATGAGAGTCACCCTTGGAAACTGAGATCTGTGGCCAGGATGGCTTTCCACAGAGCACAGGGAATCTCAGCCAGGAAATCACATGATTTTATTCTGAAAGAATTAGCAGCCATAGTTGAGAGTCAAAACACGCATGGATTATACATTGTAGACCTCAATGGGCCTGGCTTCATGTGACCTTTTGGCAACTCTTTGGGAAGCCTTGCCTGTGAGAGTCCTTGAGAGCTTTCATTGAAATGGGCTTCCTCACCATTTAATGGTTACTGAATTAAATGAAACCCTCAGTGCCTCCAACTTCATCCTTGAAAAATGGGCTCGATAAATACCATGAAATTTTTGAAATTCCCATGACCAGGTGGCACTGGAAAACTATTGGAGAGCCTGTTGCTGATCATGAGTGTACCAGACAGTGGCTTGATTGACTGGGTTTCACAGAAATGGTGTAGAACAGAGATGACAGTAAGTTGGAGCCTGCTGAGTAGTGGGCCTACAGCAAAAGTGGGTAGGTATGAGATAAATCATCTGTGGTGGTTTCATGTAGATTGGCCATTGGCTTTCAAATGGCTTGTGACTGACATGGTGCAGCCAGCAGACCCTTATATGTAAAGGCATCTTGTTATATGGATAGGTTTTTGGGCAATGTTCAGAATCAGGTTGATATGGTCAAGGGGGCAAGCTATGTTGGACATAAGCCTGGTTGGTGCATTCTCCTACAGACCCTGTCCCACCACACGTGACAGAACTCTCTCCAGCACTGTGTCCCAGTTGAACTCCTTGTATTTCATGAAGCAAATACAAAACTCCCAGTGCAGCAGCAAGAAACACCACGAAAAGTAGACTATGACCAAATGGCTTCACAGTACACAAGAAGAGACACTGATGCCTCAGTTGCCACAGTTTACCTACGAAGTGTGAATTCAGCACTGCTGCCTCATTTTCATTGGAAAATAAGATTCCATGTCCTCCAGGTCACATAGATGCTGACCCAGTTTTGATGCTCTCACTACATAGGAAGCTAAAGCTACTGACAACAACATACATTTCAAGTGTCCAAACTCAGAGGCAGTTTCTCAAGAAGTCTTTTGGCCTGCAGAGCTCCATGTTTGTGGAGTGTTTACCTTGTCTTTTACTTTTGGAAACTCCTCTACCACCTCCAAAGTGGTGAATTTCTGAGCATATTCCATTCCGGGTATGTATTCACAGATTTTCTAACTCTTCTCCTCTAATTGTTCATTTCTTCGGGCGAGGGTAATATCAAGGGATTGTTCTTAATGTGAGTCGGAAGATTTTTGTGTAGCACATATTTGCAAACACATTGTGTTTACCTTCCTATTTTTTATTCGAAATACTGAAACTCTGACACAAACCCATACCCTACTAGACTCTGACTACTAATCCTTATATGATGGAGAATAGTAACCCAAAAAGAATACAAATACCAGAAGTTCAGAGAAGGCATGGTATGTAGTTGGACATCCCTTTTACATTATATAGTGTAGGAGTTATAAATATAGTCAATGTTTATTGAAATAGTTCTCCATGTGTTTTTAAAATTAACAAATATGTGAATTCCTCTCTCCCTTTTTCTGTAGCCTATTAAGCACATGTATTTTTATTTGCACATTTAGAATCCTACCTGGAATCACATGTACATTTTTTGAGGTGGCTGACATGGCAGATAAAAATGGTGAGAAGAGATCACTCCTCCTAAATGCTGTTGGAACTGAAAATTCAACCTATGGGTGAGCTTCCTAGTTGAACAACATTATACATAAATCCATTTTCAGTAAAATGTATTTTTTTGGATATGTGGATGTTATATATTTCATGATGAATTTCGATTGGCATATATATTGATACTTTTTAATGTCTGTGTGTGTGTTTGTGTGTGTGTGTGGGTATATATATATATATATATATATATATATATATATATATATATATTTATACACACACTCTCCAGATTTTTCAAAATATGAAATATATGTGTCTTATTATACACTTCCTAAAATAATTCATTTTCATGTATGAGGATTTATAATCAACTTTTCACAAGATTATTCTCAGAAATATTCATCCACCTGAAATACATATTTGTTTCCTAATACTGAAAACTAACTTCAGTAAATGGTGCATACAAATCATAATATTTCGACATTACAAGATGGCCGCAAATAGAGAGCATCACACCCAGTGTACCGCGCCACTGCGCAGGTGACTAACGACTTAGAACCAAAAAAAACTATCTTGTTAGGAACTTACAGCAAAATGGGGGTGCACTGAAACCTAGAGAAAGGATTTCTAGCACTATGGTCTGGTAATTGAGTCTCAAACACGAGCCAACTGTGCCACCCGAGATCCAGTCTGACTGATCCGCACAGCCCACCCAGTGGCTACAGACGGCGCGCCACCACCGAGATGCGACCAATAAGCAGGGAGAAACGTTGATGCACATTCTGTAGAATCCTGCCGGTAGAGCCCCCACTGAGGCCTTAGCTGAGTTCAGGATTTCAGACGGGGAAGGAAGCGGTACAGTTATAATTCCCACAACGGAAACTCCTCCAAGGAAACCAACGGCCACCATCTGGGAGAGCTGAAGTAACCACAGCCACTCTCCTACAGATTGCAACAATAAAACAGGTGTGTGTTATCAGCTCATCTCCCATACTTCGGGGAATTCGCATAAAATCTCTCATAGGCTTTCTGTGGGAGAGATTATCAGAGCGAGCCTGCATAAAGATGGGGGAAAACTAGAGGCACCTGACTTTCATCTCCCCCTCCCATCAGCGGTGAAAAAAAACCTGTCTAGCCAGTGCTGGGGGAGGGGCAAGCAGAAAAAAATCAAAACAATAGAGTGCCGGGGTTCCCAATAGCCAACTGTGCAACTAGAGATCCAGGGTGATTAAATCATGTGGCCAGGCCCGCTGTTACAGATGGTGGGGCACCACTGAGAAGCGACCTGCAAGCAGGGAGAAATGTTGCTGCGGATTCTGTGGAATCCTGCCGGCTGAGCTCCCACTGATACCCTGGCTGAGTTTGGGAATTAAGACAGGGGAAAAAGTGGTACAGTTCTATCTCCCAAAAAAGAAACTACACCAAGGAAACCAGCGGCCACCATCTTTGAGAGCTGAAGTAACCACCGCCCCTCTCCAATAGATTGCAACAATAAAACAGGTGTGTGTTACTCAGCTAATCTCTCATACAGTGGGGAATTCACATAAAATCTCTCCTAGGCTTTCCGGGGGAGGGATTATCAAAGAAAGCCTGCATAAAAATGCGAGAAAAACTAGAGACACCTGACTTTCAACTCCCCCTCCCATCAGTGGCAAAAACGAAACGTGTCTAGCCAGTGCTGGGGGAGGGGCAAGCGGAAAAAATCAAAACAATAGAGTGTCTGGGTTCCCAATAGACACCCTCAACACCCAACAAACGGCAGGCCCAGAGTACAGTTTGAACTGCAGAGAGGCATCACTCAGGGAAAATCTGGTCTAGAAAAAGAAACCAGGACTAGCAGGAGAAACCAAAGGACTAGAGGCCAGGCCCTTGTGACTAGGCGGCTGGAGACCGCAGGCCCACAGGTGACATTCTACCCACTGCCTGCGTGACTGGGCGGCTGAGGAATGCCCGCCCGCCGGCAACCGACCGTGCGACTGGGTGGCTAGAGATTGCCAACCCACTGGCGACAGCCCACCTGCTGCCCACGTGACTGGGCGGCTGCAGACTACCTGCCCGCTGGCGACCAACGGCGCAATTGGTCTGCTAGAGACCGCCCACCCGCCAGTGACCCGGAGCTGAAACAAACCAGAGACTGTCAAGTCCCACCCCCCTATTCGGACACCTCGGCAAGGAGCCTGGGGCCCGCCAAAGCAGAGAGGTGACATCACTGGTGCTCGGCCTTCGGAATTACTTCCTAGCAGAATCCACTTTAGCAGGCATAGAGGCAGCAAGTCCAAGCAATAAAAGTATATTTTGAAAATGAAATAAACAAAGAAATTCAAATGGCAAACAACGAGCTTTACCAGGAGATAGAGATCTTAAAAAGAAATATCAAACAGTAATCCTAGAAATGCAGGAAACTATAAACCAAATTAAAAACTCAAACGAGAATATTACAAATAGACTAGATCAAGTAGAAGTCAGAACATCAGATAATGAAGACAAAGTTTATCAACTTGAAAAGAATATAGTCAACAAAGAAATGATGCTTAAATCCGACGAGCAATCTATTTAAGAAATATGGGATGTCATTAAAAAAAAACAAATTTGAGAGTCATCGGGATAGAAGAAGGCATAGAGATTCAAACCAAAGGAATGGACAACATATTAAATGAAATAATTCTAGAAAACTTCCCAGAGATGAACTATGCATTTGATTGCCAAATCCTGAAAGCCTACAGGACCCCAAACATTCAAAACCAAAATAGACCAACTCCAAGACATATAATGATGAAGATAGCCAACATACAGAACAAGGAGAGAATATTAAAAGCTATAAGAGAAAGGAGGCAGATTACATTCAGGGGTAAACCAATTAGGTTAATAACTGATTTTTCATCACATACCTTGAAAGTCAGAAGATCCTGGAACAATGTATTTCAAATGCTGAAAAATAATGAATTCCAACCAAGAATACTGTATACAGCAAAATTAAGCTTCAGATTTGACAATAAAATTAAAGTCTTTCACGATAAACAAAAGCTAAAACAATTTTCAGCCAGAAAACCAGCACTGCAAAGCATTTTGTGCAAAATACTACAAGAAGAGGAGTTGAAAAATAGTGCTCAAAACTAACAGCGGGAAGTATCTCAGTAAAGGGGAAGGAAAGTAACCAAAAAAGTAAAAACTATCCAAACTAAAATATAATAAATAAATAAACATGAGTGGAAGTACAAATCATATTTCAATTGTAACCTTAAATGGTAATGGCCTAAACTCACCAATCAAGAGACATGTGCTAGAAACCTGGATCAAAAAAAACAAATCCAATAATATTCTGCCTTCAGGAGACTCGTATGATAGGAAAAGACATACACAGGCTGAAGGTAAAAGGTTGGGAAAAATCACAACACTCACATAGCCCTCGAAAGCAAGAAGGATTTGCCATACTCATATGGAATAAAATCAACTTCAAACCTAAGTTAATCAAAAGGGATAAAGAATGACACTATATTCTGTTAAAAGGAATCATCCACCAACAAGAAAAAACAATTATCAATTTGTATGCACCAAGCAATGGAGGTGCAACGTTCATTAAACAAACTCTCCTCAACTTCAAGAGTCAAAAAGACTACAATACAATAATTATGGGTGACTTCAACACACCGCTCTCGCCATTAGACAGATCCTCTAGACAAAAACTGAATAAAGAAACTATAGAATTCAACAGCACAATCAATAACCTAGACTTAATCGACATATATAGAATATATCAACCATCATAAAGTGGATACATGTTCTTCTCAGCAGCACATGGATCCTACTCAAAGATACACCATATATTGTGCCATAGGGCAATTCTTAGTAAATATAAAGGCATGGAGATAATACCATGCACCATATCTGATCATAATGGAATGAAACTGGAAATCAATGATAAAAGAAGGAAGGAAAAATTCTACATCACATGGAAAATGAATAACATGCTACTGAATGATCAATGGGTTACAGAAGACATAAAGAAGGAGATAAAAAAATTCTTTGAGACAAATGACAATACAGACACAACATACCAGAATCTATGGGACACAATTAAAGCAATTTAAAGAGGGAAATTCATTTCTTGGAGTTATTTATTCAAAAAAAGAGAAAAAACAACAAATAAATGAACTCAAACTACACCTCAAAAACCTAGAAAAGGAACAGCAAAACAACAGCAAATGTACTAGAAGACAAGAAATAATTAAATTTAGAACTAAAATCAACGAAATTGAAACAAACAAACAAAAAACATTGAAAAAATTGATAAAATGAAAAGTTGGTTCTTTGAAAAAATAAATAAGATCGACAGGCCCGTAGCCATGCTAATGAAGAGAAGAAGAGAGAGAATTGAAATTACTAACATTTGGGATGAAAAAGGCAATATCACAACAGACACTACAGAAATACAGAAGATAATGAGAAAGTATTTTGAAACACTATATTCCAATAAAATAGAAGATTGTGAAGATATTGATAAATTTCTTAAGTCATACGATCTGCCCAGATTGAGTCAGGAAGACACACACAATTTAAACAGGCCAATAATAAAGGAAGAAATAGAAGAAGCAATCAAAAACTACCAACCAAAAAAAGCCCTGGACCAGATGGGTAAACAGCAGATTTCTACTAAACGTTCAAAGAAGAATTAATACCAATATTTTTCAAGCTATTTCAAGAAATAGAAAAAGAAGGAGCTCATCCAAATTCATTCTATGAGGCCAACATCACCCTGATCCCGAAACCAGACAAAGACACTTTAAAGAAAGAATACTACAGACCAATATCTCTAATGAACTTGGATGCAAAAATTCTCAATAAAATCCGGGTGAATTGAATACAAAAGCATATCAAAAAAATTGTGCACCATCATCAAGTAGGATTCATCCCTGTGATGCAAGGATGGTTCAATATACGGAAATCAAAAAATGCCTTTCACCACATCAATAGTCTTAAAGGCAAGAACCATATGATCATCTCGATAGATGCAGAAAAAGCATTTGACAAAGTTCTGCATCGCTTTATGTTCAAAACACTATAAAAACTAGGGATAACAGGAACTTACCTCAACATTGTAAAAGCTATATATGCTAACCCTCAGGCTAGCATCATCCTAAATAGAGAAAAACTGAAGGCATTCCCTCTAAAATCTGGAACAAGACTGGGATGCCCTCCATCACCACTTCTATTCAATTTAGTTCTTGAAATACTAGCCAGAGCAATTAAACAGACAAATGAAATTAAAGGCATAAAAATTGGAAAAGAAGAATTTAAAGTATCGCTATTTGCAGATGACATGATAATATATTTAACAGACACAAAAGGGTCTACAAAAAAAATGGCTAGAGTTAATAAATGAATTCAGAAAAGTGGCAGGATATAAAATCAATACACATAAATCAAAGGCATTCCTGTATAACAGCAACAAAACTTCTGAAATGGAAATGAGGAAAACCACTGCATTCACAATATCCTCAAATAAAATAAGATATTTGGGAATCAACCTAACAAAAGAAGTGAAAGATTTATATAATGAAAACTACAGAACTCTAAAGAGAGAGATAGAAGAAGATCTCAGAAGATGGAAATATGTACCCTGTTCATGGATAGGCAGGACTAACATCATCAATTTGGCGATATTACCCAAAGTTCTCTACAGGTTTAAAGCAATGCCAATCAAAATCCCAATGGCATTTCTTGTAGAAATAGATAAATCAATCATGAAATTCATATGGAAAAACAAAAGACGAAGAATAGCAAAAGAAACTCTAAGCAGGAAGTGTGAATCTGGAGGTATAGCGACACCAGAGTTCAAACTGTACTACAAAGCAATAGAAACAAAAACAGCGTGGTACTGGTACCAAAAAAGGCAGGTGGACCAATGGAACAGAATAGTGGACACAGAAACCAATCCACAAAATTACACCTTTCTTATATTTAATAAAGGGGCTAAAAGCATGCAATGGAGGAAGGATAGCATCTTCAACAAATGGTGCTGGGAAAATTGGAAATCCATATGCAACAAAATGAAACTGAATCCCTTTCTCTCGCCATGCACAAATTTTAACTCAAAATGGATCAAGGAGCTAGATATAAAATCAGAGACACTGAGTTTCATAGAAGAAAAAGTTGGCTATGATCTACATACTGTGGGTTCGGGCTCCAAATTCCTTAATAGGACGCCCATAGCCTAAGAGTTATTAACAAGAATAAAAAAAAAAATGAGACTTACTTACACTAAAATGATTTTTTCTCTGCAAGAGAAACAATAAGAGAGGTAAATAGAGAGCCTACATCCTGGGAACAAATTTTTACCACTCACACTTCAGATAGAGCCCTAATATCCATAATATACAAAGATTTCAGAAAATTAAACAATAAGATAACAAATAACCTAAACAACAAATGGGCCAAGGACCTGAAAAGACACTTCACAGAGGAGGACATACAATCAATCAACAAGTACATGAAAAAATGCTCACCATATCTAGCAGTCAGAGAAATGCAAATCAAACCCAACCTAAGATACCATCTCACTCCAGTATGATTGGCAGCCATTATGAAGTCAAACAACAACAAGTGTTGACGAGGATGTGGGGAAAAGGGGACACTTGTACACTGCTGGTGGGACTGAAAATTGGTGAGGCCAACATGGAAAGCAGTATGGAGATTCCTAGGAAAGCTAGGAATGGATCCACCATTTGAACCAGCTATCGCACTTCTCAGACTATTCCCTGAGGATCTTAAAAGAGTGTACTATAGGGATACTGCCACATCAATGATCATAGTGGCACAATTCACAATAGCTAGACTGTGGAACCAACCTAGGTGCAATTCAATAGATGAATGGATAAAAAAATATGGCATCTATACATGATGGATTATTATGCAGCACTAAAAAATGACAAAATCATAGAATTTTCAGGGAAATGGATGGCATTAGAGCAGATTATGCTAAGAGAAGCTAGCCAATCCTTAAAAAAACAAATGCCAAATGTCTATTTTGATAAAAAAAAGAGCAACTAAGAATAGAACAGGGAGGAAGAGCATGAGGAAAAGATTAATATTAAACAAACATGAGTGGGAGAAAGTGAGAGAGAAGGGAATGCATATGGAAATGGTAGGAGACCCTCAGTGTTACACAAAATTACATATAAGAGGTTGTGAGGGGAAAGTCGGGGACAAGAGTGAGAAGTGAAGAACAGCAGATGAGGAAGAGTGGGAAGATGGGAGGGGAGGGGAGGGGGGATAGTAGAGGATAGTAAAGGTAGCAGAATACAACAGTCACTAATATGACATTATGTAAAAATGTGAATGTGTAACTGATGTGATTCTGCAATTCGTATTTGGGGAAAATTGGGAGTTCATAACCCATTTGAGTCAAATGTATGAAAGATAATATATCATGAGCTTTGTAATGTTTTGAACAACCAATAAAAATAAATAAACAAAGGTTTAAAATTGAGTGGGAAGAAATCAGCTAAAATAGGTTTGAGATGCATTCATTTTGCTAAGCAGAAAGTTTGTTTTGTGTAGTTGTAAATATCACAAATTTATTTTACCAGAAAACTGGCTTTTGAAAATGCACATAAATTGAGATTAAAGGATAATCCACCTTCCTTCATGAAAATTTCATATTATTTCCTATATTTTTCATATTTCATTTTTTTCGTGAATATTTTGTCATGGACCAGGTCTAGTCTTAGGCTATTCTTCCAGAATACTACCTAATCTGACAAGTTCGTACAATGTGTTGGATTGTTCTTTTCATCTTTTATTTAACAGTTTCTACCTGATAATGTGTATTTTTCCTTATCTTTATTTAGACATACATACCCAACTATATCTTTGCATTTTATGTTCTACTGGGGAAGAGACTCATCAAAAGCTCTTTATTATATGTATCAACAATCAAACATTTACAGCATGCAATTATTCTTACTTTTGCATGAAAATATCTTTGTACCATCTTTCTTATAAAGATGTAGAATTATTAGTACTGTCCCTGCTGTAATAAGTAACTACTTACAAGAAGAATTAAACAATTGACTTTATATGAATTATGAATATGAAAATTAATAAAATAAGTTTTTGGCAATAAATATGCAATTGATAGAAATTGAAATCACGAGAAAGTTATTTAAAATGTCAGTGCATATGGTCCTTAAATAATAGGTTGTTCAAAAAAACTTTCTCTAATTCATAAGACTTAATATGCCATATTACATCTTAATGTGATATAAAACCTTAAATGATAAGTATTGATAAATAAGAATGAAACCTGTTTACTTAAATATGTTTATTTGATTTTCACTGTAAGTTGTTAATTCTGGAAGAGTTGAAAATTAAGAAAGACTTGGTCTATATTATTTCTAACAGGCTAATCAATGTATTTTTAAATATATATGCATATATATAACATGTAATACATATGCATGAATATAGATACATATGTATAATTAATGTATTGTAATATATCTATCAGGTGATAATAATTTTTAAATTTTCTCAAGAAAAAAGAATGACTATAAAAAACATTCTTAAATGTAAATTTTATATCATATTACTGTTTGTAATGACATGAGAGAAAAATACATATGGAGGGAAAATGAAAAAGGAAGAGAGAGAAGGGGGAAAATGAGGAAGAAAGTGAGTAAAGAAGAGGGAGAGGAGTGTTTGATGATAAGATAAAAGTGGAGGGTCTTGGTGTGTGGCTCAGTGGTAACAGCACCACATATAAATAAATGAAATGAATGTCTATCAACAACTGAAAAAATTAAAAAAAATAATAAAAAAGTAGAAATATTACCAAAATTTCAAGTTTTTATGAATGCTAAATAAAAAAAAATTATTACATAGCCTTATGTAATTTCTAGACTCCCCAAAATAGTCATTTAATGTTAGATTATTAGTGGTATAACTAAAAATCCATTGGTCTTTCCTCGACATTCTGTGGAATGCTAGTGCTAAAATAAATTGTATTATAACACCAAAAAAATTCTGATATGTCTACAGTAACTGACCCAGTTTAACATCAATGCAAGAAGATTCCTATGGGATATAATTTTATTTTGACGTTCATTTTTATTCAACACTGGTACATTACTATTTCTCCAGTTTATGCACATCATTGGATGTATATTTCATCCACAATTTATCAAATTTATACGCATTTGTTTTACTTTCGATCACTTCTTGCTTGAGAACAGATGTATTCCTCCACGTTTCTGGACAGCTCTTTTCAAGAGACTTTTTTCCAAACACATTGTTTTCGATTTCCATTATCATTTTTGAAGCGAAAATCACACAACCGTCATGATAAACCATAACCCTAATATTACCATTAGATGTAAAACTGGTGGGAATGAATGATTGTATATAAATATAAGATTTCTTGTATACTTTCAGATATCAATTCAATCCATTATTTAAAGTGGAATCAGTTATATTATTTATTCACAGTATGGTCTATTCATGCATTATCTCTATATTGATAGACACAGTGTATACCTCTGTGTACCCCCAATAATAATTTGCATATCTTCAAAATATTGCTCCCAGAAATGGTGGAAGAAATACTCATGTCAACTAATCTACATATACATTTTATCACAGTAATATTCTGGACACAAAATGCAAAGGTCAAACTTATGATTGTACCAAAGCCTAAATGGAAAGTGAACATGGATTACTAAAAACATCCATGTCTTGGATGCCTAATGCTCTCAAATGTCAATCCTATTGGTGAGTACATATTTGTTTCTTCCCAAGATTATATATTCAACTTCAACCATGTTGAAAATGTCTAATACTATCACTCACTTTATATTTTGCCTGATTTCCTAATGTCTCTATTGATATCTCTTATTTCTACATATTTTCCCAAGTTCATCATAGTGACTGATTGTTCACATGTACTGACATTTAAATTCACTCTTTATCCGTAACCCTACTGCTAAAGAACTTTTGGTCCAAATACTATACTCACTCTTTTTTCTAAACCTACCGACTATCTTCCTAATCCTACCGACTATCCCTTTTTGACTGGATGATCTCTTTGACAATCAATCATCCAAGGTACAAGGTCCTATGCCATTGTATATTGATTTATCTGAGACATCTGTGCAGAACATAATTCAAAGCTAAGTATACCAATCAAGGGCCCAATGCCTTTCTGGTCTTGAAATCTTTCCTAGATTTCTGTTTTCATAATTATATTTCACCTGTATATTCTTATAAATATTGCAGGTTCCCAATACCATTATTCATCCAGCAGAATGATTCCTAACACAAATCGAACATGTTATTAATCCTAACTATACACTGTTCCCTCAATCCAACTTTACAGAAGAGCAGGGACAGAGTTGGTCTTACAATACAGGGATGTAGGGGATCTTCCACCTGTTGACAACCTCAAAGGTCCATGCAGATATGATCCCTGGAGAAGATGTAGGCAGCTATGAAAGACCTGAGCAAGCAAAAGTCATCTTCCATGGCAAACAACCCGGTCAGGTTAAAAGCATGTGTCTGAATCATCCTCTCTCTTCTTAATGTAGGGAAGATTGACCAAACTAGGCCTGTGTGGAGAGCTGTTCCCAGATGCCTATGGTTTCTATATCATTCGAACTTGTGAAAGTGTCACAGGAAGTAGGGGAAACCTCCATATTATGACACCCTAGGAAGCAAATGTTAGGACAAAGTGGTTGCAAAGGCAGTGACTTCATTTAGTTCCTGAAGGAAGTGACCTCACCTCACATTCTTGTTGATGGAACTCTGCAAATTTGGGTTCCAGGAAGCCAGGCATCCAGACCCAGTCCAAGCCCCAGTCACAGTGGTCTCACTTGTTTGGATTTACCAAGAACAGAGTCAGTCTTTTGTGGTACCTAGTGATGTGAGCCTGGCCAAATGCCAGGAAAGTTCTGAAGAGGGTCCCTTCTGGAGAAAGAAGGTAGAGGCTCACTGCTGGCTCCTGACAACTTCACAGAGTTGACCAAGGAGGCCAGATCTGAGACAAGACAGGCCATTTCTGGGGAACATAGTATGGCCCTCCAGTGAGAGGACACTCTGGATAGTTCCAGACCTACTTGGGGGAAGGAGGTGCCTTTGTGGGTGTTTGAGTGGGTTTGTGGTTTTTTCTCATGTTCTGAGAATAGTTAGGAAAGGGGGTTTGTTTAGTTTGGAGTGGACTGTTTCTAGTTAGTCCTTTGACAAGGCGAGTGTTTCTATGTCTGTGTATCCCACTGTGTCCATGGTTGTAGACATTAGAAAAGAGAATGCCTCAATAGGTGTGTCCTGTCAAGGAGAAAACTTCCAAAAATTCATCCTGCCCAATTTATAAATGGACTGTGGCTTGCCTTATCAATGGGCAACACCTACTATTTTCTTACATTCCTGTATTCTTCCTGAATTCTGGCCACTCTCCAGAATTGGCTCATGGTTTTGTGTACAAGATATGTACCACTTCCAAGCTCTGTGACATGGCCATGTACTGGATAGCTGAAGGGAATGGCAAGCATCTCAGAAAACTCTGATATCAGTGTGACCTGTAAAGTCTCAGTGGAGAAACCCTGCTTTGGGACTTTTGATTACCTATTGTTATGTTGCCCTGAATATCAGGAACGTCTTTTCCTCAAGCTACTCCTTTGTGAAGCCTGAAGAAAACAGTTTTCACATGGAAATAAATGGGCATTACCTTTGTGTTTTACAATAAAACCTTCACAGATTTGGCTCTCATTAATTTAAAAATACATTATATTGTATCTCAGTGTAAAAAGTAACATGGAACTGTACATATCTTATTTATAACAAGTCCAATTATAGAACACAAATAATATACATAAATTTCCAACATGTTTTTCTTTTAAGCCTAGAATTACCATACAACCTTAGAACACCAGCTTTATACAATGTTCTTTTGAAGCTTCTACCTTACAGACTTGTATACCTGAAAGATATGAACACATTAACACCACAATTACATTGATGTTTTTGTATTAACCAAGTTTAGCTTTTTAAAGAAATAACATGGCACAATTTTATAAAAACAGTACTTGTTGACCCAGCTGTTTAATTTTTTAAGATTACTTGCTTAAACTTACACATATATCGAACTTAAACAAACCTTTCTTTATTATTTACTTAAACCATTTTGATTATTTAATCATATAGACTCTCTCATCCACAAACACATTTTCCCTCTATTAAATCTATATCTAGAACCTTTTAGTTTCTCTTTTCCATCTGTAAACCTCTTTCTGTTCACATTTTGAAACAATACTTGTAAATTTCTGAATTCATGCAGATTATTTTATAGACATCAACATTTTATTAGGGCCTTTTTGAACACCTAGAAAACTTATAGGCCTAATTTTAAAGACATTTTTAATTTTATCTGTTTACCCAATTTGAATTCAACCATTTGAACCACGTGAATCAAAGATATTAGGATCCATTTTAAATTTTTCAAAAGCGCTCCTCATCTGTCAATTGTCATGTCACTGCATGATATATGGGCATACATACATATAGACATACCGACATACAACATGTAACACAAGTGTAACACATAACACAATAGTGAAGGCCTTGTAGGTTTTTCAGGTGAAATCTCCATTGCAATGTTTAAAAACTCCACAGTTGTGCAAAAATAGAACTGATCACAAAACATTAACCCATCTGCAGAATCAAGATCATGAGCTCAAAAAAAAAAAATTACAGAATCTAAGAAAAAGCAAGAGTCCCAAAAAAGATGACTGGCCAGTAATTAGTAAATACCATATAATGTACTTTTGTTTGGGTCTAGTTTGAGTTCAGGTAAAAAGACACTTTTCCTCTTTTTTGTCTGTCTCCCGCTGAGTGCTGCAGGCTTCCTTTATTTGCATATCATCTTAAGTCCTGGCTGAGGTCTGGAAAAAAGAAAGACTGGAATTCGGAGCAGAAACCTCATGCCTAAAGCATTATAGCAATAAGTCATAATTTCCAGGTTTGAATGTTGAAAATTATGATGCAAGTTAAAGATTTAATTCTCAAAATTTTATATCTTTAGATTTTTCTACACTAGAAAATCTTGCTCACACAAAACTGAAAATATGATCATTTTTTGATAAAATAGAAGCCACCATCAGAAGAAGTTTCTATAGATTCATTAAGCCACTTTCTTTGTTATAAAGTTTCTAAAGTAGTATTAAGTTACATTAAATTGGCTGAAAAATTTTTAAAAACAACCACAGACTACCATGTGTATTTGAAATTAAGCTTTAAAAATTTCCAAGACTATTGCTAATTAATGTCATTTCACAAATCCAGACCAACGTTTTAATTTAGCACCTTTTTAAAAAAATCTTCCACACTGACGGGAACAGATACCGTATCATAATTTAGTATCTTTGCCCAAGATAATGCACTGGTATATCTAGTGAAATTTTCTCTGGCTACCTAGTTCAAAATTAAATCTCTTTAATTTTTTCATCCTAAGTATTTACGTTTTCTAGCATGAACTATCAGAAATCAAACTAAACAATTGTTTAAACCCAACTTTTAACTGTAAGTTAGTGCAATGCTTTAGAAACACATTTAGAAACCAGATTGTTACAATAAAAAAAATCATTCTTAGATACACATTCAGCCAAGATCATCCCCATAAAACAATTTGTAATATCAACATATTACTGCATTTATTGTCCCTTTTGTTAAGTAAACAGAGGTGGGGTAATCTTTAAAGTACAGGTAAGGAATAAGGGAGTTCCCCACAGCAAAATGGCTCTGGCAGCTGCTGGGAGTCCCTTAGCCTCACCTTTTACTTACAGGATTAGTTCCTCTGGTTTTGTTTGACCCTAGGCAAAAAGCATTTTCTATATCTCCCAACTTTTCAGTAGTCAGCTCCCAAAAAGTTCATCCTCTGCTTGCAGATGTTTGGAGTACTAGGCTTCCTCAAGAGGGCAGAGTGGGGACTTTTTTAAAGTCCAATCTGGGGTGTCAAAATTTATGACTGAAGGTTTGGTTCCCATCCCCAAAGCCAATTAATGAAATTTATTAATGAGAACAGAGTTTTGAGAAAAGTTTAAGGGAGATAAAAAAAGTTTTTAGACCCCAGGAAATTCCCTCTGCAGTGAGCGTGCTCAAGCCAACTACGGGAAGAAAAGAAAACACTGCTTCCCTAATCTTGCTTACCAAAGGGGAATAAGGTTTATCAAAGTTCTTTAAAACACAGCTAAGAGAGGTGTAAAAGGTGAGAACAGAAAATCTGGCGGTTCTATTGACTTTTGATCCCTCACAGGAGAAGCATTTGGTTAAAATTTAGCTAAAGTTACTTCCACACATCTAAGGCAGGTTGGAACTCAAGACGCTGCATCGGTCCAAACAATGCCATCACATTTAACAGAAACACAGACAAAAAGACACACAAAGACCATCATGCAGCTCCCGTTTGTTCACAACCCCAAGATCTACAATCTTGTGACTCAGGAAGAATGAAGGGAAGAGGGGGAGGAGCAGAAGGTTTGAGTTATAGGATTGTGGGCAAAGGGGTCAGATTGGAGGCAGGGACCAGGAAAGGCTTCATGGACAGAGGCATGGAATGGCTTTTTCCCATTATGAGAGTTACTCAAACAGAGACAAGGACAACACAAATGTGAAACAAACACGAACACACAGTTAACGTTTAACACGAGTTCAGAAGTAAAGATTAGAACCTAGTAACTGGCAAAACCTGATAGGTTAGACCACAAAGACAGACAGTGAATTCAACCTGAGAGAAAAAAGTAGCCAGCAAGACCTGATGGGTTGGCAAGAGGGTCACTTAATGAGGGCTCATCCGTCCCTCCTCACCTAATGAGGGCACTTCCGTATCTCCTCACCTAATGAGAGCACATTCGTCCCTCCCCGAGTCCTTCAAGGTGTCCCTTGCAAGAACGTGGCCTGTGGCTTTAGGACACGTTTGTCCACCACAGCCAGGGGGAACTTATGCGCTCTGCCAACCCAAACCGAAAACCGAAAAACCAAACCTGAACTAAAAGGTCTGAGTGATCACAAGGAAAAATGGAAAGAGGTGCCTTACTTACCCCCAGAGGGGTCCGTTGGAGTCTCCTAGTTCGGTGCTGCATGATTCCCGGCCAACTCACCAAAATTAATTGTCCAGCGAATGGCGGAGGAATAGACCACCAAGAGACCGCGGATCATGCAACAGCAAAAGGCGTTTATTGAGTTCCAATCCAGCATGCTGGGGCTCCGTGCTCACTGAAGAAGGAAGAGCAGCCCAGAGCCAAAAGTAGGGGTTGAGCAGTGCTTCAGTACATTTTTGGGGGAGGGCGGGACTTTACATACATCACAGTTTCCTTTAACAAATCATCATTCACCACGGGCAAATCAAACAACAATTCCTAAACATGATTAGCTCATTCATTGATGGGAACAGGTCGGGCAGGAGTGATAGGTCAGTTCTAAAGCGGGATACACATTGAAATTGATTGGTTTAGGCCCTGCGATGACTATGTGCCAGGCCACAAAGGGTCCTAGATTATTAAACAATCAGGCAGTCAGGGGAAAATTTACTGGGCAGTCCGGGAATTGTCCTACAAGCTACAGGAATTTCAGATTTTGTGTGTAGCATAGGAACTTAACAATACCTGGTCCTTTACATTTTAACCCATGCCTTGCAGCTTAGAAACTTTACAACACCCGGTCTTTTAAACTTTAAATTTTACACATTAATTTCAATTTCTTTTACACTTACAGATCACTCCTGGTTCACAACAAGGGTGTCAAAGCCACCCTGACTTTAGGCAAATGAGGGACAAGGGAGCTTATTTTGGACACTGTTTTGGGCTGTGCCCCTCATGGAAACCTTTAGCCAGATGTTATGATGAGTGTCTTTATGGAAGAAGATGAGTGCCATGTAGGAGTGTTTTGGTTTTAAT
Organism: Callospermophilus lateralis; assembly: GCF_048772815.1. Lineage (NCBI taxonomy): Eukaryota > Metazoa > Chordata > Mammalia > Rodentia > Sciuridae > Callospermophilus > Callospermophilus lateralis. Next base: position 1,142,428 of record NC_135320.1, on the reverse strand, counting down.
TGTGGTCATTTGTGTGGCGGTTCGAAGAGATGACTGGGTCCACCTGGGCTTGAATTCTGCTGTGATTACCCTTGGAGACTGACCTCAGAGAATAATTGCCATGAGTTGTGTTGGGATTATAGAAAGCCACGCATGAGATTCATGCTTGGAAACTGAGATCTAGGCCCAGGGTGGCTTTCCACAGAGCACTGGGAATCTCAGCCAGGATATCACATGATTTTATTCTGAAAGACTTGGCAGCCACAGTTAAGACTCAATACACACATGGACCTCACATTGTAGACCTCAATGGGCCTGGCTTCATGTGACCTTTTGGCCACTCTTTGGGGAGCCTTGCCTGTGAGAGTTCTCCAGAGCTTTTATTGAACTCAGCTTCCTCACCATTTAATGGTTCCTGAATAAATTGAAACCCACAGTCACTCCAACTTCATCCATGAAAAATGGCTAGATAAATACCATAAAATTTTTGAAATTTCCATAACCAGGTGGCACTGGAGAACCTTTGGAGGTCCTATAGCTGATCATGAGTGTACTAGACAGTGCCTTGATTGACTGGGTTTCATGAAAATGGTGTAGAACAGAGATGCCAGTAAGTTGGAGCCTCCTGAGTAGTGGGCCTAGAGCAGTGGACTATAGGTTTTTAAATAAATACCTGTGATGGGATTACGTGGATCTGCCATTGGCTTCCAAAAGACTTGTGACTGACATGGTGCAGGAAGCAGATGCTTATATGGAAAGGCATCTTGTTATATTGAGAGGTTTCAGGGCAATGTTCAGAATCCAGTGGCTATAGTCAAGGGGGAAAGCTATGTGAGATAGACCCGTGTTTTGAACATTCTCCTGAAGACCCCGACCAACCACAAGTGACAGAACTCCCTCCAGCATTGTTTCCTTGTTGAACTCTTTGTATTTCATTAAACCAATACCATACTCCCTGTGCAGCAGTAAGAAACACCACGAAAATGGAGGATGACCAAATGGCTTCACAGACCACATGGGGACACTTAACTACCAGTGGCCACAGTTTACCCACAAAGAGAGAATTCAGAACTGCTGCCTCATGTTCACTAGAAAATAAAGAACCATTTCCTCCAGGTTACAAAGATGCAGACACAGATTTGATGGTGTCACTACAAAGGTAACTAAATGTCCTCACCACTACATAAATTTCAGGTGCCCAACCTCAGAGGCAGTTTCTCAAGAAGTCTTTAGGCGAGCAGAGCTCCATGTTTGTGGAGTGTTTAACCTCTCCCTCACTTTTGGAAACTGTTCTACAACATCCAATGTTGTGAACTCCGGAGTTCACATATGTAATCACAGGTTTTCAAACTCCTCTCCACTAATTGTGTCTTATTTCGAGCAAAGTTAATGTCAAGGCATTGTTCTGGAGAGAGTGGCAAGATTTTTGTGTAGCACATATTTGCATACACATTAGATTCATTTTCCTATTTTCCATTTGAAATACTGATCCCTGACACTAATACATACCCTACTAGACTCTGACTACTAATCCTAATATAATGGATAAAAAGAAACCTAACAGAATAGAAATACAGGTCTTTCATAGGAGTCATGGTGTATACTTGGATTTGCCTTCTGCTTTATCAAGGGTATGTGTTATAAATCTTGTCAAATTTTCATTGTAATATTTCTCCATGAGATATATATATATATATATATATATCTAGATTTTTCAAAATATGAAATATATGTGTCTTATTAAACACTCCCTAAATTCATTCATGTTCATGTATGTTGATTTATAATCAACTTTCACAAGATTATTCTCAGAAATATTAAACCACCTGAAGTACATATTTGTTTCCTAGTACTGAAAACTGACTTCAGTGAATGGTGCTTAAAATCCTAATATTTCTACAGTAAATGACCCAGTTTAACATCAATGCAAGTAGATTCCTGTGGGACATGATGTGTATCTTAAAGGTCATTTTTATTCAACACTGGTACATTACTATTTGGTTTTGTCTGAATGAGACTCTTGGCCTTGTGTGTAGCTGTGGATTAGATTCTCAATACCTGATGGATCTAAAAAAGATCCCATGTGTGCATCCAAAGCCAAAATTACAAAAAGATCAGTCATTGTGGATGAACGCTCGCCTTCCTTTGTAAGGTTCCTGACCTCCATCAAGTGAGAATAGGGATCCTTTGGGTCAAATGAGTTCTTCAAACCACCTCAGAGGAGCTTGGGATTTCTCATGACTCCAAATCACCTAAAGAATCTATACCTGAGAGTCATTATGCCTCAAAGTGGAGAAGCAGAGCAGTATTAACTGCAGGCCTATATTATCACTTCTGATTCACAGGAAGGGTGTCCAGGCCACCATGACTTTAAAAAAATGAGGGGCAAGGGAGGTTATTTTGGACACTGTCTTGGGCTGTGCCCCTCAGGGAAACCACCAGCGAGTGGTTATGATGTGTGTCTATATGGACGAAGATGAGGGCCATGTGGGAGTGTTTTGGTTTTAATTGTGTTCATTTGTGTGGCGTTTGGAAGAGATGACTGGGTCCACTTGCGTTTGAACTCAGGTGTTATTCCCCATAGAGACTGAGTTCTGGAACTGACCTCAGAGAAGTATTGCCATGAATTGTATTGGGATTTCAGGAGGTCACGCATGAGAGTTGCCTTTGGAAACTGACATCTAGGCCCAGGGTGGCTTTCCACAGAGCACTGGGAATCTCAGCCAGGAGATTCTGAAAGATTTTATTCTGAAAGACTTGGCAGCCATAGTTGAGAGTCAAATCACACATGGACCTCACATTGTAGACCTCAATGGACCTGGCTTCATGTGACTCCTTGGCCACTCTTTGGGATGTCTTGCCTGTGAGTGTGCTCCAGAGCTTTCATTGAAATTAGCTTCCTCACCATTAAATGGTTCCTGAATGAATTGAAATACACAGTGACTCCAACTTAAACCTTCTAAAATGGCTAGATAAACACCATGGAATTTTTAAAATTCCCATGACCAGGTGGCACTGGAGAAGCTTTGGATGTTCTGTTGCTGATCAAGAGTGTACCATACAGTGCCTGAATTGACTGGATTTCATGAAAATGGTGTAAAATGAGATGCCAGTAAGTTGGAGCATGCTGAGTAGTGGGCCCAGAGCTGTGGTGTGAAGGTGTGTGAAAAAACATTTGTGGTGGAGCCATGTGGTTCTGCCATTGACTTCCAAATGGCTTGTGGCTGACATGGTGCAGCCATCAGACCCTTATAGGTAAAAGCATCTTCTTATTTGGAGAGGTTTCAGGGCAATGTTCACAATCAGGTTGCTATGGTCAGAGGGGCAAGCTATTTGGGATAGAAGACTGGTTGGTGCATTCTCCTGCAGACCCTGACCCAACACACGTGACAGAACTCCCTACAGCACTATATCCCAGTTGAACTCTTTGTATTTTGTGATGCAAATACCAAACTCCCAGTGGAGAAGCAAGAAACACCACAAAAAGTGGAGGATGACTAAATGGCTTCACAGTCCACTCGGGAGACACTTAGCTTCCAGTGGCCACAATTTGCCTACAAAGTGAGAAATCACCATTGCTGCCTGATGTTCAATGGAAAATAATAAACGAAATCCTCGAGGTCACATAGATGCAGACCCAGCTTTGATGGTCTCACTATAAATGAAGCTAAAGCTCCACAAAACAACAAATATTTCAAGTGTCCAAACTCAGAGGCACTTTCTCAAGAAGTCTTTAGGCCACCAGAGTTCTATGTTTGTGGAGTGTTTACCCAGTAACTTACTTTTGGAAACTCCTCTACCACCTCGAAGGTTGTGAACTCCTGAGCATTTACCATTCCAGTTATGTATTCACAGATTTTCTAACTCTTCCCTTCTAATTGTGTCTTACATGGGGCGAAGGTAATGTCAAAGAATTGTGCTGGATGAGAGTGGGAAGAGTTTTGTGTAGGACATATTTGCATAAACATTGGATTCATTTTTTAATTTTCCATTCGAAATACTGAATCCTTGACACTAAACCATACCCTACTAGACTCTGACTACTAATCCTAATATGATGCAGAAAATTAACCCAAACAGAATAGAAATACAAGCAGTTCAGAGGAGGCATGGTGTATAGTTGGACTTGCCTTTTTGCATTATGTAGGGTAGGAGTTATAAATCTAGATAATTTTTTGTTGAAATAGTTCTCCATGTGATTTCGAATATAACAAATTTGTGAATTCCTGTCTCCCTTTCCCTGTAGCCTACTCAGCACATATATTTTTATATGCACATATAAAATCCTACCTGGTACTACACGTACATTCTTGGGAGGTGGCTGACTTGGCAGATACAAATTGTGAGATGAGATCACATTTCCTAAACGCTGTGGGAACTGAAAATTCAACCTGTGGGTGAGCTTCCTAGTTGAATAAGATTATACATAAATCCATGTTCAGTAAAATATATATTTTTGGATATGTGGATGATATGTATTTCATGGTGAATTTCTATTGGCATATATTGCTATTTTTAATGTCTGTGTGTGTGTGTTTGTGTGTGTGTATGTGTATATATATACACATTCACACACACACACACTCTCCAGATTTTTCAAAATATGAAATATATGTGTCTTATATACACTCTCTATTTTCATTCATGTTCATGTATGTGGATTTATAATCAACTTTTCACAAGATTCTTCTCAGAAACATTCATCCACCTGAAATACATATTTGTTTCCTAGTACTGAAAACTAACTTCACTGAATGATGCATACAAATCCTAATATTTCTACAGTAACTGACACAGTTTGTCATCAATGCAAGTAGATTCCTATGAGACATGATATGTATATTGATGTTCATTTTTATTCAACACTGGTACATTACAATTTCTTCAGTTTATTCACATCATAGGATATATATTTCCTCCACAAGTTAGCAAATTTACAGGCATTTGTTTCACTTACAATCACTTCCTTCTTCAGAACACATGTATTCCTCCATGTTTCTTGACTGGTCTTTTCATGAGACTTCTTTACAAACACATTATTTTCGATTTCCTTTATCCCTTTTGAAGCAAAACTGACACACAGTTCATGATAAACCATAACTGTAATATCACCATTAGAGGTATAACTGGCTGGAATGAATTGTTTTTATATCAAGGAAGCTTTCTTATATATTTATATATTTTCTGATATCAATTCAATCCATTATTTAAAGTGGAACCAGTTATATTATTTATTCACAGTACCCCCAATACTAATTTATACATCTTCAAAATATTGCTCCCAGAAATGGTGGAAGAAATACTCAGGTCACCTGATCTACATATGCATCTTATTGCAGTAATATTCTGGACACAAAATGCAAAAGTCACACTTATGATTGTACCAATGCCTAAATGGAAACTGAACATTAATTACTAAAATCATCCATGTCCAGGTTGCCTATTGCTCTCAAATATCAATCCTATTGGTGCCTACATATTTGTTTCTTCCTTAGATTATATACTCAACCTCAAAACTGTTGAAAATGTCTAATTTTTTCACTCACTTTATACTTTGCCTGATTTTCTAAAGTCTCTATTGATATCTACTTTCCTACATATTTTCCCCAGTTCAACATTGTGACTGACCCTTCACATGTGCTGACATTGACATTCACTCTCTAACTGAAACCCTATTACTAATGAACTTTGGTCCAAATCTTATACTCACTCTTCTTCCGAAACATACTGACTATCTTCCTGATCCTATCGACTATCCCTTTTTGAGTGAATGTTCTCTACTACATTCAATAATCCAAGGATTAAGTTCCTATGCCATTGTATATCGATTTTTCTGAAACATGTATGCAGAACGTATTTCAAAGCTACGTAGCCCAATCAATTGCCCAATGCACTTCTGAGCTTCAAATCTTACCTAGATTTCTGTTTTCATACTTATATTTCACCTCTATATTCCTATAAATATTGCAGTTTCCCAATTCCATTATTCATGCTGCAGAATAATTCCTAACCCAAATCGAACCTGTTATTAACCCTAACCATACACTATTGCCTCAATCGAACATTACAAAAGAGCAGGGACAGAGTTCATCTAAGAATACAGGAATTTAGGGTATTTTCCAACTGTTGAGGACCTCAAAGTTCGATGCAGAAATGATCCCTGTAGAAGATATAGGCAGCTATGAAGGACCTGAGAGAGCCAAAGCCATCTTCCATGGCAAACAACCTGGACATGACGAAGGAATGTGTATGCATCAGCCTCTCTTTTCTAAATGTAGAGAAGATGTACCTAACCAGTCCTGCGTGGAGAGCTGTTCCCAGGTGCCTATTTTGATATACCATTCTAACTATTCAAATTATCACAGGAAGTAGGGGCAGCATCCATCTCATGGGACCCTTGGAAGCAAATGTTAGGACAAAGTTGTTGCCAAGGCAGTCATCTCATTCAGTTCCTGAAGGAAGTGACCTACCTAACTTTCTTGGTGATGGAACTCTCTGAAATTGGGATGCAAGAAGCCAGTCCCTGAAGCCAGTCCCAGTCCCAGTCCCAGTGGGCTCAATTGTTTGCATTTCCCAAGTACAGAGAAAGACCTTCTTGGTACATACTGAGGTGAGGATTGCCAAATGCCAGGGAAGCTCTGAAGAGGGGCCTTTTCTGAGAGAGCAGGTAGTGGCTAACCACTGGCTCCTCACTGCTTCAAAGAGTTGGCCAAGGAGACAAGATCTGAGATAGGACAGTCCATTTTGAGGGGAACATAGTATGGCCCACCAATCAGAGGACACTCCGGATAGTCACAGACCTACTTTTGGGAAGGAGGTGCCTTTGTGGGTGTGGGTGTGAGTTTGTGGTTTTGTCTCATATTCTAAGAATAGGTAGAAAAGGTGGTTGGTTTGGTTTGGAGTCGACTGTTTCTAGTAAGATTTTTGACAATGTGAGTGTTTCTATGTCTGTGTATCCACTGTGTCCGTGGTTTCAGAGATTAGAAAAGAGAATGCATCAATGGAGGTATCCTGTCTAGTAGAGAGCTTCCCAGCATTCATCCTTCCCGATTTATGAATGGAATGTGGCTTGCCATATGGATGGGAAACACCTACTAACTTCCTAAGTTCCTGTTTTCTTCCTAAATTCTGGCCATTCTCCAGAATAGGCTCATGGTTTTTTGTCGAAGACATGTACCACCTCCAAGCTCTGTGACATGGCCATGTTCTTAATAGCTGAAGGGAATGGGAACATCTCAGAAAACTCAGATATCAGTGTTACCAGTAAAGTCTCAGTGGAGAAACCCTACTTTGGTCCATTTGCTTAATTATGGTTCTGTTGCCTTGAATGTCAGGAAGGTCTTTGCCTAAAGGCCACCCCTTTTTGAAGAATGAAGAAACAGTTTTCAAATGGAAATGAATGGTCATCACCTGTGGCTCTTAATTGCTTTGGAAAGGGATGTGTCTTAATCAGACACTAGGCCCTGTTAGAGGCTGTGGCTAAGATTCTCAGCTCCTGATAGACCTAAAGAAGATCCCATGTGTGCATCCAAAACCAAAATGGCAAAAAGATCATTCATTGTGGATGAAGTTTCTTGCCTTCCTCTGTTAGGTTCCTGACCTCCATCAAGTGAGAATAGAGATCCTTTGGGTCAAATGAGTTCTTCAAAGTCCTGCAGAAGTGCCTGGGTTCTCTCATGATGCCAAATCACATAAAGAATCTATACCTGAGAGTCAGTAGGCCTCAAATTAAAGAAGCAGAGCAGTATTAATGGCAGGCCTATTTGATCACTCCTTGTTCACAGGAAGGGTGTCCAGGTCACCCTGACTTTAGACAAATGAAAGGCAAGGGTGCATATTTTGGACACTGTCTTGGGCTGTGCCCCTCATGGAAACCTCCAGCCAGAGTTTATGATGAGTGTCTATATGGATGAAGATGAGGGTTATTTGAGAATGTTTTGGTTTTAATTGTGGTCATTTGTGTGGTGGTTGGAAGAGATGACTGGGTCCACATGGGCTTGAACTAAGGTGTGAATCCCCTCAGAGACTGAGTTCTGGAACTGACCTTATAAAAGTATTGCAATGAATTGTGGTGGGTAGGAGGCCACGCACGAGAGTCGCCCTTGAAACCTGAGATCTACCCCCAGGATGGCTTTCCACAGAGCACTGAGAATCTCAGCAAGGATATCACTTGATTTTTATTCTGAAAAACTTGGCAGCCATAATTAAGAGTCAAAACACACATGGAACTCACATGTAGACCTCAATGGGCCTGGCTTCATGTGACTTTTTGGCCACTCTTTGGGAAGCCTTGTCAGTGAGAGATCCTCAGAGCTTTCATTGATATGAACTTAGTCACCATTTAATGGTTCCTGGATGAATGGAAACCCCAAAGTGCCTCCAACTTTATTCTTGAAAAATGGATAGATAAATACCATGAAATTTTTGAAATTCCCAATGACCCGGTGGCACTGGAGAACCATTGGATGTCATATTGCTGATCATGAGTGCACCAGAACAGTGCCTTGATTGACTGGGTTTCATGAAAATGGTGTAGAACAGAGATGCCAGTAAGTTGGAGCCTGCTGAGTAGTTGGCCTAGAGTAGTGGTGTGCAGATGTGTGATAATACATCTGTGGTGTGGCCATGTGGATCTGTCATTGGCTTCCAAATGGCTTGTGACTTACTTGGTGCAGCCAGCAGACCGTTATATGAAAAGGCATCTTGTTATATGGAGAGGTTTCAGGGCAATGTTCAGAATCAGGTTGCTATGGTAAAGGGAGCAAACAATGTGGGATAGAAAACTAGTGGGTGCATTCTCCTGCAGACCCTGACCCACTACACCTTACAGGACTCCCTCCAGCACTGTGTCCCAGTTGAACTCCTTGTATGTCGTGAAGCAAATACAAAACGCCCAGTGCAGCAGCAAGAAACACAACGAAAATTGGAGGATTACCTAATGGCTTCACAGTCCACACAGGGAGACACTTAGGCCCCAGTGGCCACAGTATAGCTACAAAGAGAGATTTCAGCACTGCTGCCTCGTGTTCATTGGAAAATAAGAAACCATGTCCTCTAGGTCACATAGATGCAGACACAGGTTTGATGGTCTCACTACAAATGAAGCTAAAGCTCCTGACAACAACATATATTTCAAGTGCCCAAACTCAGAGGCAGTTTCACAAGAACTATTTAGGCCTGCAGATCTCCATGTTTGTGGAGTGTTTACACTGTCCCTTACTTTTGGAAACTCCTCTACCACCTCCAAGGTTGTGAACTCCTGAGCATTTTCCAATCCAGATATGTATTCACAGATTTTCTAACTCTTCTCCTCTAATTGTGTCTTACTAGGGGCGAAGGTAATGTAAAGGCATTGTTCTGAATGAGAGTGGGGATATTTTTTGTAGAACATATTTACATTCACATTGGAATCATTTTCCTATTTTCCATTTGAAATGCTGAATCCCTGACACTAACCCATACCCTAGTAGACTCTGACTACTAATACTAATATAATGGAGAAAAATAACCTAAACAAAATAGATATACAAGCAGTTCAGAGGAGGCATGGTGTATAGTTGGACTTGCTTTTCGCATAAAAAATGGTAGGTGTTATAAATCAAGTCATTTTTTAATTGATATAGTTATTCATGTGTTTTTAAAGTTAACAAATATGTGAATTCCTCTCTCCCATGCTATGTAGCCTATTCAGCAGATCTATTTTTATATTCACATATAGAATCCTACCTGGTATCACACGTACATTCTTGTGAGGTGTCTGATTTGGTAGATACAAATTGTGAGAAGTGATCACTCCTCCTAAACCCTGTGAAATCTGAAAATTCATCCTTTTTTGAGCTTTTAGTTGAACAATATTCTCCATAAGTCCATGTTCAATAAAATGAATATTTTTTGATCTGTGGATGATGTATATTTTGTGGTGAATTTCGATTGGTATATATATTTCTACTTTTAAATGTCTCCCTGTGTGTGTGTGTTTGTATATACACACTCTACATTTTTAAAAAAATAAAATATATGTGTCATATTATACCCTCCCTAATTTCATTCATATTCATGTATGTGGATTTATAGTCAACATTTCACTAGATTTTTCTCAGAAATATTCATCTACCTGAAATACGTATTTGTTTCCTAGTACTGAAAACTAACTTCAGTGAATGGTGCATAGAAATCCTAATATTTCTACAATAATTGACCCAGTTTCTCATCAGTGAAAGTACATTCCTATGGGACATGATGGGTATTTTGATGTTCACTCTTATTCACCACTGGTATGTAACTATTTCTTCAGTTTATACACATTATAGGATATATATTTCATCCAAAAGTTGGCAAAATTATAGGCATTTGTTTCACTTTCAATCATTTTCTGCTTCAGTAAACATGTATTCCTCTATGTTTCTTGACTGGTCTTTTCATGAACTTCTTTCCACACACATTATTTTCGAATTCCATAATCACTTTTGAAACAAAACTCACACACCCTTCATGATAAACCATAGCCCTAATATTACCATTAGATGTATAACTGGTTGGAATGAATGATTGTATAACAATATAAGATTTCTTATATATTTTCAGATATCAAATCAATCCATTATTTAAAGTGGAACCAGTTATATTATTTATTCACATTGTGGTCTATTCATGCATTATCTTTATATTCATAGACACAGTGTACACATCTTTGTAAACCCAATACTAATTTATATGTCTTCAAATTAATGCTACCAGAAATGGTGGAAGAAATACTCATGTCACCTGATCTACATATAGAGTTTATCAGAATAATATTCTGGACACAAAAAGAAAAGTTCATCCTTATGTTTGTACCAAAGCCTAATTTAAAGTGAATATGGTTTACTAAAAGCATCCATGTCCAGGTTGCCTAATGCTCTCAAAATCAATCCTATTTGTGACAATATATTTGTTTCTTCCTAAGATTATATATTCAAAGTCAACCCTGTTGAAAATATCTAATCCTATCACTCACTTTATACTTTTCCTGATTTCATAATGTCTCTATTGATATCTGCTTTCCTACATAATTTCCCCAGTTCATCAATGTGACTGACTCTTCACATGTGCTGACATTTACATTCACATTCTAATCAAAACCCTATTGCTAAGAAACTTTTTTCCAAATCCTATACTCACTCTTCTTCCTAAACCTACTGACTATCTTCCTGATCGTACCAATTATATCTTTTTGACTCGATGTTCTCTTCTACATTCAATAATCCAAGGTACATAGTCTTATGCCATTGTATATCAATCTATCTGAGACATCTGTGCAGAACATAATTCAATGCTAAGTATCACAATCAAGGGCCCAATCCCATTCTGGGCTCCAAATCTTACTTAGATTTCTGTTTTCATACATATATTTCACCTATATATACTTATAAATGTTTCAAGTTCCAATATCATTATTTATCCAGCAGAATGATTCCTAACACAAATCGAACATGATATTAACCCTATTCATACATTGTTCCCTCAATCTAACTTTACAGAAGAGCAGGGACAGAGTTGTTTTTACAATACAGGAATGTAGGCGATCTTCAACCTGCTGAGAACCTCAAAGGTCCATTCAGAAATGATCCCTGGAGAAGATGTAGGCAGCTATGAAGGACCTGAGAGAGCAAAAGTCATCTTCCCTGCAAACAACCTGGTCAGGATGAAGGGTTGTTTCTGAATCAGCCTCTCTCTTCTTAATGTATAGAAGATGGACCAAACCAGGCTGGTGTGGAGAGCTGTTCCCGGGTGCCTATGGTTGATATACCATTCTGACTTGTGAAAGTGTCACAGGAAGTAGGGGCCGCCTCCATTTCATGGTTGCCTTGGAAACAACTGTTAGGACAAAGAGTGCTGGGAGCCATTAGCCAAGTAGGTATGACAATTTCCTTGCCAGCGTACCCCATGTTGCTTAGTGGAAGAACTCCTGGAAATAGGCCATTTTGCAGTGACATTGCATCTAAGGTGACCTCGCTCAAGGACCAGGACAGATCTGGGTTTAGGTTGTTCCCGGTTTAGGGTAATCTGGGTTTAAGGCGTACTGGTTTAGGACTATCCGGGTTTAGGTTGGTTCCAGGTTTAAGGTTATTCCTGCTGGGAATACCCCATATCCTGCTGCCTGAGTTCCCCTTGAGTTCTCACAGGATTCAGACAGTATTTTTGGGAGACAGAAGCCCAGTGGGGGTGGATTTGGGCAGAGAACATGGATTTCCCCAGAACGTGGTTTTAGACGGCTGGTGTGAGTTCAAAAATAAAGAGTTGCTGTTTGAATCCACAAGCTGTGTGGTGGCTCGTGATTTTTTGCCCAGCTAGACTGTGGCATCTGGTGGCCCGTATGGGAAACGTCTGAAACTTGGAGGTAAGTGAAATTGCTCGCCCCTGAGGGAAGGCGAGAGAAAGGGTGATCAATTCAAAAAACAATGTGTTCCTGTTTTGATTTATTTTGTTTTTGTTTCAAGCTGCCTATTCCTAGAAATTTCTCAGGCAAACTGGGAAAAATGGTTGGCTAAAGGTTTGAAGTTTGTCAGCCCTGAGGAAGAGAAAACGATTTTTTATTCCGTTTTTGTTTCATTCAGATTTGGTTTTGTTTTATTTTATCTTATTTGGTTGCGTTATCTTTAGAGTAGATTAGAAATTAGTAAAAAACAAACCGAAAAGATGTTAAGTAAATTGTTAGATGTTCAGACCATGGAGAAAGATATTTTAGATCAAGCAAAAGAGAAGGTCTCTCGAGCTAGTCAGATAGTGGAAGAAAATTTAAAGGAAAAGGGGTTGTTACGAAAAAGGCCACAACAGGAGGCTGTTACTAACTCCGTTTTATCACCAGAGGGCATAACTCAACCAACAGCCCCACTGATGGAGACAGCTGAGTGGCCCTCAAACCCCGTAGTTGATAAATGGGATCCTGAGACAGGACCTCAAAGATTAGCATGCCCTGTACTTGAACAGGTAGGAGGGCAGTGAATTTATCGTGCTTTAGGTTTTAAAACAGTGAAGAAGTTAAAGGAGGTTGTAACAACCTATGATCCCCAAGCTCCCTTCACGGTAAGCATGGTCAAGTCCATTACTAATTTGGACATGACACCAGCAGATTGGGCTAGCATGTGTAAATCTGTACTAAATGGAGGATAATATTTGTTATGGAAAGTTGACAATGAGGAATCTTGTGCAGAGACAGCAAGGCAAAATACAGCAGCCGGTTACCCTCAAAGAAATCTAGATATGCTGTTAGAAAAAGGAACTTATGAGGGTCAACAGCAGCAAATTGAATATGCTCCTGCTATATATGCACAAATAGCTACAGACGCAGCTAGGGCATGGAAGACTTTAGAAGGACATGGAGATTTACAAGGTCAGCTATCTAAGGTAATACAGAGAGCTAATGAACCTTACGCTGACTTTGTAGATAGGCTAATTCAAATGGCTGCCAAAATTTTTGGGGATACAAAACAAGCAATGCCATTAATAAAACAACTGGCTTATGACCAAGCAAATTGTTGCTACAGAGAGGTTATTAGACCATGGAGACATGAAGATTTAAACACATATATTAAATTATGTAGAGATATTAATGAACAAGGGCAAGTCTTGGCAGCTACAGTACAATAGGCTTTAGATGCCAGGCCTAAAACATGCTACAATTGTGAACAAACAGGACACTTTAAAAGGAATTGCCCCATAGGAGGAGGGTTTAACAAAAGTAGGTACCAAAGAAATAGAATACCTGGTATTTGCCCACGATGCCGTAGAGGGAGACATTGGCCTAATGAATGCCGTTCTCAAACCACCATTGAGGGTACTCCCTTATCAAAAAATGGATATTGTGGAGAAAGGCATCAGGCTCCATTGCCAAAAACTGACAGGGGGGCCCAATGCTCTGGGGCCCACAACCACAAATCTACGGGGCAGTGGAGGAACCCAGCAACACCATCAGAGTAGTGCCCAGGACACATTGTCTATTAAATCCCTCATCAGACAAACCCGAGGGAGCGCAGGGTTGGACATCTGTTCCTCCGCCAGATCAGTACTAACTCCAGAGATGGGAGTTCAAATCATTCCCACAGAAGTAAAAGGACCTCCTCCCCAAGTAATTGTAGGCTAATTATTGGGACGTAGATCATCTACATTAAAAAGACTTTTGATAAGTCCTGGGGTAATTGATTCCGATTATGTAGGTGAAATAAATATTATAGCTAGTTTTCTAAGAGGTATATCAGTAATTTCACCTGGAGATAGAATAGCACAGTTCTTAATAATACCCAGCCTACATAATAAATTTCCTAGTCATAGTGTAGAAAGAGGTTCCAGGAGATTAGGCTCCACAGGTGTAGATTGGGCTATGTTGTCTTTAAATTTAGATGTTCGTCCAATGCTTAAACTAAATATTCAAAGACATGAGTTTAATGGGCTACTGGACACAGGTGCTGACCTTAGCATCATATCTCGTCAAGAATGGCCAAATATTGGCCATTGCAACAAGCCACTCAAACGCTTCAAGGCGTAGGAGTGGCGTCTAATCCCCATAGAAGTTCTATGATATTAGATTGAAAGGATCCTGAAAGATGTGAAGGAACTATACAGCCATATGTATTAGATCATTTTCCTATAAATTTATGGGGACAAGATGACCTAGATCAATTAGGTTTGTCGTTAACAAATAACATCAATCCTAATTCGCCCACTACTAGGGCTAGACAAGGCTTTAGGAAAGAAAAAATATTAGGAAAACAAGGGCAATGTATAGCAACACCAATACAAATAGATCAAGGAACAGATAGACATGGGTTGCATTTTCAGAAAGGGCCACTGAGACAATCAAAATTAGTTGGAAATCAGAAAGACCAGTGTGGGTTTCTCTGTGGCCCCTGACTAAAAAAAAAGATACAAGTACCCCATGATCTGGTCAAACAACAGTTAGCGGAAGGACATATACAACCCTCCATATCTCCCCATAATACTCATATTTTTGTCATCAAAAAGAAATCTGGTAAATGGAGATTATTGCAAGATTTAAGAGCCATTAATAATGAAATGGTTATTATGGGACCCGCTCAATGAGGGATTCCTCAATTACCTGCTTTGCCAAAAACCTGGCATGTTTTAGCTATAGATATTACAGATTGTTTTCTTTTCAATTCCAATTCATCCCGAGGATAGTCCACGTTTTGCATTTACTATCCCTGCATTAAATCATGAAGGTCCTGATCAGAGATATGAATGGAAAGTACTTCCTCAAGGGATGGGTAACAGTCCATCTATGTGTCAAATATATGTTAACAAAGCAATCCAGCCACTTAGAAATCAAAATCCTAAACTACAAATATTTCACTATATGGATGATGCATTATTGGCACATAAAGATAAAAACATATTGCTGGAATGTTATGCCACACTTACAAACTTATTAAAAAATTATAATCTAGAGATAGCAATAGATAAAGTACAATTAAATTTTCCAATTAATTATTTAGGAGTTCTATTATCCTCAACCATAGTCCGTCCACCAAAAATTTAAATACGAGTAGATCAACTCAAATCACTTAATGACTTTCAAAAGTTATTGGGAGACATGAATTGGATAAAGCCTTATCTAGGTATACCAACAGGAGAGTTGGGAAGTTTATTTGAAATTCTAAAGGTCCATCAGATCCAAATTCACCCAGCGTGTTAACTCCTAAAGCAAGAAAGGCATTAAAAATTATTGAAACATATATGGAAAATATGCATTTGGATAGAATTGATATAAGTTTGCTTTGTTATTTATTGTACTACCAACAAAAAATATTCCTACAGGAGTATTTTGGCAAGAAGGTCCATTATTTTGGATACATTTATCTTATTCTCCTAACACTATTCTTACTAAGTATCCTGTGGCTGTAGGACAATTAACACTCAAAGAATAAAAGAAGCGAAGAGAGTGTTTGGAATTTCTCCCAATAAAATTATTACTCAATATACTATGGATCAAATTGATGAGTTAGCTAATGAGTTAACTACTTGGGCAATAATCATGTGTAAATCTAATGTTACATTTGATAATCATTTACCATCTAATCCTTTGTTGTCTTTTTGGTCTAAGCATCCTATAGTATTTCCTAAAATTACAAGAAAAATATATTCACTGATGGGTCTAATAATGGTACAGCAGCAGTAGTTACCCCAGATCAAACTTTTACGTTTTTAGTACCCAAACAATCAGCTCAAAAGGTAGAGCTTGATGCAGTTTTACAAGCTTTTGTGATGTTTAAAGATTCTGTATTTAATTTTGTTTCTGATAGTCAGTATGTAGTTAATGCTATAGTATCTCTTAAACATGCTGGTAGGTTTTCCCCTTCTTCTACTGTTTTCTCTTTGTTTTCCACTATACAAAGTCTAATCTGGGACAGAAAAGATCCATTCTTTATAGGACATATTAAGGCACATACAGGATTGCCTGGAGCCCTTAGTTTAGACAATGATTTAGCAGATAAATCTACACATGACATACATATTTTCTCTAAATTTGAAGAAGCTACAAATTTTCAAAAAAGGTTTTATGTTAATGCTAATACTTTACAAAAGTGTTTTAAAATAACTAAGGAACAAGCCAGACATATAATAAAACAATGTCAAAATTGTGTGACATTGTTACCACAAGTTAATCTTGGAGTCAATCCTAGAGAACTGATACCTAATCATATTTTTCAGATGGAACGTCACAAACTTGCCAAATTTGAATAATTAAAATATTTACACGTTACAGTTGATACTTCTTCTGGATTTTTGATGGGCTCCCTTCATGCTGGAAAAAAAATAAAGATGCTATAGCTCATTGCTTAGAAAATTTTGCCACTGTGGGCGTTTCTAAACAGTTAAAAACAGATAATGGTCCTGGCTATACCTCTATCTCTTTTAAACAATTTTGCTCATCATTTGGCATTAGTCATATAACAGGAATCCCATACAATCCACAGGGACAAGACATAGTTGAAAGAGCTCATCAAACTATTAAAACGTACTTATTAAAGCAAAAAAGAGGGAATTGGAAGGGGGTATATATCCCCCAAAGATAAACTTAAAAAAACACTTTTTACTCTAAACTTTTTAGATTTCGATTCATCAGGACTTAGTGCTCTGGAAAGGCATATGTATCCAAAAAATGTACATAAGCCTAAAGTACTTTGGAAAGATATTCTAACAGGACAATGGAAAGGTCCTGACACAGTGATTGTCTGGAGTCGGTGGTCTGTTTGTGTTTTTCCACAGGGAGAACAGCAGAGGATTTGTATTCCACAGAGATTAACTAAAACAATTTCTACAGATCAAAAAGAAAATGATTTGACTCAAATCCATAACAGCTGATATCCAGAACTCCAGTTTGGCCATTCTTACATCGGGAACAGTGATTAACCAGGATGCTTTTTTCAATAGCTATTTTATTATTGCATTTTTCCACATTGTAAGGTTGTATTTTTTATTTTTTGTGCTCATACAAGCCTAGGTTAATGTTTTTCTGATCAGTTTTATTTTTTGACTGTGGAGTTTTTAAACATTGCAATGGAGATTTCACCTAGGTAAAGCTACAAGGCCTTTACTATTTTCTTATGTGTTGTATGTTTGTTTGCACGCTTGTGTTTTGTGTTGTATGTCTGTATGTGCGTATGTCCATATTTCTTATATGAGAAGCGCTCATGAAAAATGTATCCAAATTATTATTTTTTTTATCACGTGATTTAAATGGTTAAATTAAATTAGGTAAACAGCTGTTAAGGATTGTTTTTAAAGGTGGTTAACAGATCTGTTTGTTTACTAATTTAAATTAGGTAAAAAGCTGTTAAGGATTGTTTTTAAAGGAGGTTAACAGATCTGTTTGTTTTCTTTCACCTTTCCTTTTCATTATATTTAATAATTCTGTTCAGGATAATGTCTCTTTAGCATCTTTGCCAGAATTCCCATCTCCATCCTAGTGCTGGTGAAGACTAAGATAAAACCAAACTACAGCTTCTATGATAGCTATCACAGTAAACTGTATAAACTGATACATCAATGAATATAACTCAACAAGTAATGCTCAATCAAGGATTCGATTTACTTTGGGAGGAAATGGACATATTGATAGATTCCTCCACTTTGAACTGCTTGCAGAACTTGCCTGGACTATGTAACTATCGTTTGGTGCAACGGATTGTGGTAATGCTGGCATATCTTTGCTGATGGTGTCACCAGTGATGCAATTATAAGTTCCTTGCCAGCGCACCCCATGTTAATTGTGGTAGTCCTGGCATATCTTTGCTGATGGTGTCACCAGTGATGCAATTTTTCCCAAGAGCCGTCAATTGGCTTAGTGTCATGACATTTCTGTCCGCCTCCCTTCTGACAGTGATGGTCTAAAATTTGGGGGCCAATGGCTATGTGCTGGACTGGTAGTCAGTGACGAGTATGATCCAATTGCAGTGGTATCAACCTAAGACAGGAGGTTGACGCCTAAAGGTCAGTTTTCCGATGACGGGTAAGAACCATATGTTGAATTGGACAACCTACCAGGCACGGTCCTTAAGCCACATAAACCTCACTCCCCCACTGGCACCAAGGCCAAACTTGGGGGCCAACAGAGGTAAGACAAAAAACCTCACCTGCCCACAGGTGCATAGACCTATCCACAAGTATGGCTGTATGCTGGACTGGTAGTCAGTGACGGATTTGAACCAATTGCAGTGGTATCAACCTAAGACAGGAGGTTGATGCGTAAAGGTCAGTTTTCCGATGATGGGTAAGAACCATATGTTGAATTGGACAACCTACCAGGCACGGTCCTTAAGCCACATTGCTTATTGTTTAATTAATCAGAAGGGGGGAGATGCTGAGAGCCATTAGTCAAGTAGGTATGACAATTTCCTTGCCAGAGTACCCCATGTTGCTTAGTGGAAGGACTCCTGGAAATAGGCCATTTTGCAGTGACATTGCATCTAAGGTGACCTTGCACAAGGACCAGGGCGGATCAGGGTTTAGGGAGTTCCCGGTTTAGGATAATCCGCGTTTAGTACTTTCCGGTTTAGGACTATCCGAGTTTAGGTTGGTTCCAGGTTTAAGGATATTCATGCTGGGAAAAAGGCGTATCCTGCTGCCTGAGTTCCCCTTGAGTTCTCACGGGATTCAGACAGTATTTTTTGGGAGACAGAAGCCCAGTGGGGGTAGATTTGGGCAGAGAACGTGGATTTCCACAGAACGTGATTGTAGACGACTGGTGTGAGTTCTGGAATAAAGAGTTGCTGTTTGAATCAACAAGCTGTGTGGTGGCTCGTGATTTTGTGCCCAAACAGACTGCGGCAAAAGAGGTTTCCAAGGCAGTGATCTGATTCACTTCCTGAAGGAAGTGACCTCACCTCACTTCTTTGGTGATGGAACTCTCTGAACATGGGATCCAGGAAGACAGGCACCCAGAGCCAGTCCAGTCCCATTCCCAGTGGTCTCACTTGTTTGGATTTACCAAGGACAGAGTCAGTCATTCTTGGTACCTACTGATGTGAGAATGGCCAAAAGCCAGGAAAGCTCTAATGAGGGGCTTTTCCTGAGAAAGCAGGTAGTGGCTCACTGCTGGCTCTCGACAACTTCAAAGAGTTGGCGAAGGAGAAAAGATCTGAGACAGGAAAGTCCATTTTGTTGGAACATAGTATGGCCCACCAGTCAGAGAACACTCCAGATAGTCACAGACCTACTTGGGGGAAGGAGGTGTCTTTGTGGCTGTGGGTGTGTGCTTGTGGTTTTGTCTCATGTTCTGAGAAGAGGTAGAAATGGTGGTTTGTTTGGTTTTCAGGGAACTGTTTCTAGTAAGTCGTTTGACAAGGAGAGTGTTCTATGTCTATGTATCCCACTGTGTCCCTGGTTGTAGACATTAGAAAAGAATATGCATCAATGGATGAGTCCTGTCTAGTAGACAGCTTCCCAGGATTCATACTGCCCAATTTATGAATGGACTGAGGCTTCACTTATCGATGGGCAACACCTGCTATCTTCTTAAGTTCCTGTTTTCTTCCGAGATTAGGGGCACTCTCCAGAATAGGCTCATGGTTTTGTGTTCAAGATATTCATCACCTCCAAGCTGTGTGACATGGCCATGTCCTGGATAGCTGAAGGGAATGGCGAGCATCTCAGAAAACTCTGATATGAGTGTGACCAGGAAAGTATCAATGGAGAAACCCTGCTTTGGGCCTTTTGCTTACCTATTGTTCTGTTGCCCTGAATGTCAGGAAGGTCTTTGCCTCAGGCCACCCCTTTGTGAAACCTGAAGAAAACAGTTTTCAAATGGACTTGAATGGGCATCACCTGTGGCTCTTTGCTTAATTGCTTTAGTAAGGGATGTGTCTGAATCAGTCTCTAGGCCCTCTGTAAGAATGTGGCTTAGATTCTTAGCACCTGAGGGATCAAAAGAAAGATCTCCTGTGTATCCAAAATCAAAATGGCCAAAAAAGCAGTAATTGTGGTTGAAGCCTCTCACCTTCCTCTAAGGATTCTGACACCCATCAAGTGAGAATCAGGATCTTTAGGGTCAGAGGTGCTTGAGTTCTTCAAAGCCCTGCAGAGGCTAGCCCAGAGGTGCTTGAGTTTTCTCACGTCTCCAATTCGCATAAAGAATCTAAACCCCAGAGTCCCTAGGCCTCAAATTTGAGAATCAGTACAGTATTAACAGCAGGCCTATGTGATCACTCAAGGTTCACAGGAAGGGTGTCCAGGCCACCCTGACTTTAGGCAAATGAGGGGCAAGGGAGCTTATTTTGGATACTGTCTTGGGCTGCGCACCTCATGGAAATCATCACCCAGTGCTTATGATGTGTGTATATATGGAAGAAGATGAGGGCCATGTGGAGGTGTTTTGGCTTTAATTGTGGTCATTTGTGTGGCATTTGGAAGAGATGACTGGGTCCACCTTGGATTGAACTCAGGTGTGATTCCCCTTAGAGACTGAGTTCTGGAACTGACCTCAGAGAAGTATTGCCATGAATTGTGTTGGGATTTTAGGAGGCCACGCATGAGAGTCACCCTTGGAAACTGAGATCTAAGCCCAGGCTGACTTTCCACAGAGCACTGGGAATCTCAGCCAGGATATCACAGAATTTTAATCTGAGTGACTTGGCAGCCATTGTTAGAGAAAAAACACACATGGATCTCACATTGTAGACCTCAAAGGGCCTGGCATCATGTGCCCTTTTGGCCCCTTTTGGGAAGAATTCCCTGTGAGAGTTCTCCAGAGCTTTCATTGAAATGATCTTCCTCAAATTTTATGGTTCCTGGATGAATGTGAATCCCACAGTGTCTCCAACTTCATTCTTGAAAAATGGCTAGATAAAAACCATGAAATTTTTGAAATTCCCATGACCAGGTGGCACTGGAGAAACTTTGGATGTCCTGTTGCTGATCATGAGTGTACCAGACAGTGCCTTGTTTCAGTGGGTTTCTTGAAAATGGTGTAGAACAGAGATTCCAGTAAGTTGGAGCCTGCAGAGTAGTGAGCCTATAGCAGTGGTGTGCAGGTGTGTGATAAAACATCTGTGGTGGGGTCATGTGGATCTTACATTGGCTTCAAAATGCTTGTGACTTACATGGTGCAGCCAGCAGACCTTTGTATGTAAAGCCATCTTGTTATATGGAGAGTTTTCAGGGCAATGTTCAGAATCAAGTTGCTATGGTCAAGGAGGGAAGCAATGTGGGATAGAAGCCTGGTTGGTGCATTCTCCTGCAGACCCTGACCCACCACAGGTTGCAGGAGTCCCTCCAGCACTGTGTCCCAGTTGAACTCCTTGTATGTCGGGAAGCAAATAGAAAACCCCTAGTGCAGCAGCAAGAAACACCACAAAAAGTGGAGGATGACCAAATGACTTCACAGTCCACAAAGGGAGACACTTAGCCCCCAGTGGCCATAGTTTACCTACAAAGAGAGAATTCACCACTGCTGTGTCATGTTCATTGGAAAATAAGAAACCATGTCCACCAGGTCAAATAGATGCAGACCCAGCTTTGATTGTCTCACTTAAAAGGAAGCTAAAGCTCCTGACAACAACATATATTTCAAGTGCCCAAACTCAGAGGCAGTTACTAAGAAGTCTTTTGGCCAGCAGAGCTCGATGTTTGTGGAGTGTTTACCCTGTCCCTTACTTTTGGAAACTCATCTACTACCTCCAAGCTTGTGAATTCCTGAACATTTTCTATTCCTGATATGTATTCACAGATTTCTAACTCTTCTCCTCTAATTGTGTCTTACTTGGGGTGAAGGTAATGTTAAGGCATTCTTCTGAATGAGAGTGAGAAGATTTTTGTGTAGCACATATTTGCATACACATTGGATTCATTTTCCTATTTTCTTTTCGAAATACTGAATTCATGACGTGAACACATAACCTACTAGCCTCTGACTACTAATCCTAATATGATGGAGAAAAATAACCAAAACAGAATAGAAACATATGAAGTTCAGAGGAGGCATGCTGTATAGTTGGACTTGACTTTTGCATTATAAACGGTAGGTGTTATAATTCTGGTCAATTTTTAATTGAAATAGTTCTCCATGTTTTTTTTCCTTTATTTTTTATTGTTGGTTCTTCAAAAAATTACATAGTTCTTGACATATCATATTTCACACTTTGATTCATTGGGTTATTAAGTTCCATTTTTCCCCGTATACAGTTTGCAGAATCCCATCGGTTACACATCCACTGTTTTACATATTGCTATACTAGTGTCTGTTGTATTCTGCTGCCTTTCCTATCCTCTACAATCTCCCATTGCCTCCCCTCCAATCTTCACTCTCTACCCCATCTACTGGAATTCCTTTCTTCCCCTTGTTTTTTTTCCCTTTCCCCTCACTTCCTCTTGTATTTAATTTTTTATAACCATGAGGGTCTCCTTCCATTTCCATGCAATTTCACTTCTCTTTCTTTTTCCCTCCCACCTCTCACCCCTGTATAATGTTAATCTTCTTCTCATGCTCCACTTCCCAACTCTGTTCTTACTTACTCTCTTTATATCAAAGAAAACATTTGGCATTTGTTTTTTAGGGTTTGGCTATCTTCACTTAGCATAATCTATTATAATGCCATCCATTTCTCTGCAAATTGTATGATTTTGTCATTTTCTAATGCAGAGTAATACTCCATTGTGTATAAATGCTACCTTTTTTTTATCCATTCATCTTTTGAAGGGCATCGAGTTTGGTTCTACAGTCTTGCTATTGTGAATTGTGCTGCAATAAACATCAATTTATCAGTGTCCCTGTAGCAAGATCTTTTTAGGTCTTTAGAAAATAGACAGAGAAGGGGAACAGCTGGGTCAAATGGTGGTTCCATTCCCAGCTTTCCAAGAAATGTCCATACTGCTTTCCAAATTGTCTGCACCAGTTTGCAGTCCCACCAGCAATGTACAGGTGTACACTTTTCCCCACATCCTTGCCAGCACTTGTTGTCATTTGACATCATAATGGCTGCCAATCTTACTGCAGTGAGATTGTATCTTAGGGTGGGTTTGTTTTGCATTTCTCTGACTCCTAGAGATTGTGAGCATTTTTTCATGTACTTATTCACTGATTGTATGTCCTCCTCTGAGAAGTGTCTGTTCAGGTCCTTGGCCCATTTGTTGATTGGGATATTTGTTTTCATATTGTCTATTTTTTTTAGTTCTTTGTATACTCTGGATATTAGGGCTCTATCTGAAGTGAGAGGAGTAAAGACTTGTTCCCAGGTTGTAGGTTTCCTATTTACCTCTCTATTGTTTCTTTTGCTGAGAAAAAACTTTTAAGTTCCATTTGTTGATTCTAGTTATTAACTCTTGTGCAATGGGTGTAATACTGATAAATTTGGACCCCGAAACCACAGTATGTAGATCTTAGCCAACTTTTTCTTCTATCAGATGCCATGTCTCTGATTTGATATCAAGCTCCTTGATGCATTTCGATATAACTTTTGTGCATGGCGAGAGAAAGGGATTAAGTTTAATTTTGTTGCTTATGGATTTCCAGTTTTCCTAGCACCATTTGTTGAAGATGCTATCCTTCCTCCATTGCATGCTTTTAGCCCCTTTATCAAATATAACATAGTTGTAGTTTTGTGGATTGGTTTCTTTGTCCTATATTCTGTACCATTTGTCCACCCGCCTGTTTTGGTACCAGTACCATGCTTTTTTGGTTACTATTGCTCTGTAGTATTGTTTCTAGTCTGGAATGGCTATACCGCCAGATTCACACTTCCTGCTTAGCATTGTTTTTGCTATTCTGGGTCTTTTATTTTTCCATATGAATTTCATGATTGCTTTCTATTTTTCTACATGAAATGCCATTGGGATTTTGATTGGCATTGCATTAAACCTCTAGAGAACTCTTGGTAATATCTCCATTTTGATGATGTTAGTTCTGCCTATCCATGAACAGTGTATACTTTTCCATATTCTAAGATCTTCAATTTATCTCTTTAGGTTTCTGTAGTTTTCATTGTATCAGTCTTTCACCTCTTTTGTTAGGTTGATTCCAAAGTATTTTATTTTTTTGGAGCATATTGTGTATGGCTTGGTTGTCCTCATTTCCATTTCAGAGGATTTTTCGCTGATATATAGGAATGCCTTTGATTTATGCATGCTGATTTTATATCTTGCCACTTTGGTGAATTCATTTATTAGCTCTAATAGTTTCTTTGTAGAACCTTTTGTGTCTGCTAGGTATAGAATCATGTCATCTGAAAATAGTGATAATTTAAGTTCTACTTTTCCTATTTTTATGCCTTTAATTTCTTTCATCTGTCTAATTGCTCTGGCCAGTGTTTCGAGAACAATGTTGAACAGAAGTGTTGAGAGAGGGCATCCCTGTCTTGTTCCAGATTTTAGAGGGAATGCCTTCAATTTTTCTCCATTCAGAATGATGCTAGCCTGAGTCCTAGCATTGATTGCTTTTACAATATTGAGGTATGTTCCTGTTATCCTTAGTTTTTCTAGAGTTTTGAACATAAAGAGATGCTGTACTTTGTCGAATGCTTTTTCTGCATCTATCGGGATGATCATATGGTTAATATTTTTAAGTCTATTGATGTGGGGAGTAACATTTATTGATTTCTGTATGTTGAACCAGCCTTGCATCCCAGGGATGATTCCTACTTGATCATGGTGCACATTTTTTTTTGAGCTGTCTATGTTCTTTTCAAGTTGAAATACTTTGTTTTCATTGATTGATGTTTTATCTTCTAAGTCTTCTTCTCTGCTGGTAGTATTCTCAATTGAGTTTTCAAGTTGGTTTATTGCTTCCTGCATTTCTTGGATTTCTGGGTTTGTTTATTATTTTATAACCTCATCTCCCTGTATAGTTGATCTTCTGCTTCTTTTATTTGTTTATGTAATTCATTGTCGAAGTGATCTTTCATTGTCTGATTTTGCTCTCTAATGTCTTCCCTGAGACTCCAGATTATCTGAAGCATGTATATCCTGAATTCTTTATCTGACATTCCATCTGCTACAGATATTACATCTTCTAACGTAGACTTTAACTGCATTGCTTGTGGTCCTTTCTTTCCATGTCTTTTCATGCTGTTCGCGTTTCTTTCTGCTTGGTGAAACTGTTGTGTTATTGAATTTTTCCCCTATATATTTATATTGCTCTTGTATAGTTGCAAAGTCTCCCTCGCAGGCACGGGCGGCGGCTCTGCCCCTCCTACATTTGGGGCAATGTGCCTACCACACCAGCAGGACGCTGGGCCTGTTCTGCTGGTCAAAAGCAGGTCCGCCTACCTTGAAGGTGTGAGCGGCAGCTCTGCCCCTCTGCGGGCGCTGGGCCTGTTCTGCCACTGGGTCGCAGATCGGCCTACCTTGCAGGCGGGGGCGGCAGTTCTAACCATCCGTGGGCCACTGAGCCTCATCTGTCTGTCGTTTGCAGGTCCCTCTACTTTGCAGGCGTGGATGGCGGCTCTTCCCCTCCCCCAACTGGGAAGATGTGTCTACCATGCTGGCGGGCCATAGGCCTGATCTGTCAGTGGTCGCAGGTCCACCTACCATGCAGGCACGGGGGGCATCTCTGACCCTCCGCAGATTGCTGGGAATGTTCTGCCTGTGGGTCACAGGTCCGCCTACCTTGCCGGCGGGCGGCGCCTCTGCCCCTCCCGAAACCAAGGCAATGGGTTTTCCAAGTTGGCGGGTCTCTGGACTTGTTCTGCCCATGGGTCGCAGATCCAGCTACCTTGCAGGAGTGATTGGCGGCTCTGCCCCTCCCCCTCTCAATGTGTTTTTAAAGTTAACAAATATGTGAATTCCTGTCTCCCTTTTTCTGTAGCCTATTCAACACATGTATTTTTATATGCACATATAGAATGCTACCTGGTATCACACCTACATTTTTGTGAGGTGGCTGCATCGGCAAATACAAATTATGAGAAGAGATCATTCCTCCTAAATACTGTAGGAACTGAATATTCAACCTATGGGTCAGCTTCCTAGTAGAACAAAATTATACATAAATCCATGTTCTGTAAAATATATATTTTTGCATCTGTGGATTATATACATTTCATGATGAATTTCAAATGGCGCATATATTGCTACATTTTAATGTCTGTGTGTGTGTTTTGTGTATATATATATATATATATATATATATATATATATATAGTCTCCAGAATTTTCAAAATATGAAATATATGTGTCTTAAATACACTTCTAAAATTCATTCATGTTCATGTAAGTGGATTTATATCCAAATTTTCACAAGATTATTCTCAGAAATATTCATCCACCTGAAAAACATATTTGTTTCCTATTACTGAAAACTATCTTCAGTGATTCGTGCATTGAAATCCTAATATTTCTACAGTAACTGACCCAGTTTAACATCAATGCATGTAGATTCCTATGGGACATGATGTGTATTTTGACGGTCATTTTTATTCAACACTGGTACATTACTATTTCTTAAGTTTATGCACATCATAGAACATATATTTCATCCACAATTTCACAAATTTAAAGGCATTTGTATCACTTTCAATCACTTCCTGCTTAAGAACACATGTATTCCTCCAGGTTTCGTCTTTTCATGAGACTTCTTTCCAAACACATAATTTTCGATTTCCATAATCAATTTGAAGCAAAGCTCACACACTCTTCATGACAAACCATAATCCTCATATTGCCATTAGATGTATAATGGGTTGAAATGAATTATTGTATATTAATATAAGATTTCTTATATATTTTCACATTTCAATTCAATCCATTATTTCAAGTTGGAACCAGTTATATTATTTATTCACAGAATGACCTATTCATGCATTTTCTTTGTATTCATGGACACAGGGTACACCTTTTTGTACCCCCAATACAAAATTATACATCTTCAAAATATTGCTCCCAGAAATGGTGGATGAAATACTCATGTCACCTGATCTACATACACATTTAATCACAGAAATATTCTGGACACCAAATGCAAAGCTCACACTTATGATTATACCAAAGCCTAAATAGAAAGTGAACATGGATTACTAAAAACATCCATGTCCAGGTTGCCTAACACTATCAAATGTCAATCCTATTGGTGACTACATATTTGTTTCTTCCTAAGACATTCAGTCTCTAACCGAAACCCTATTGCTAAAGAACTTTTTGTCCAAATCCTATACTCAGAGAGTTTCTTGGGACTGCTGGCTTTTGCAGGTAATGGATTTCTGGGTTCGCATCTCTGGCTGCCCGTTTATACCCACTGATAAAGGGGGATGCCCACTTCAAATGGACCCCTGAGCACCAACAAGCTTTTGATAATGTGAAAAAAAGGCGCTGCTATCTGCTCCGGCCTTAGCACTCCTAGATGTAGTAAAACCCTTCATTCTCTTCATAGAAGAAAAGAAAGGAATAGCACGGGTAATGCTCACTCAGAATTTGTGACCTTGGAAAAGGCCAGTAGCATTCTAATTAAATAAACTGGACCCAGTGGCTAGCGGGTGGCGCCATTGCTTAAGAGCTATAGCAGCAGCAGCCCTTCTAATAAAAGATGCTCATGAATGAACGTTGGGACAGAAGCTCACCAATATAGCCCCCCATGCCCTGCAGAGCATCATCTGTCAGCCTCCAGAGAGGTGGCTATCAAACTCCAGAATTAAACACTACCAGAGCCTCTTGCTTGACAAAGACAAAATAACGCTGGGACCCCCTGCTCCACTCAACCCAGCTACACTGTTGCCAGAAGTATCATCAGGACCCATCGCTCATGAGTGTCAACACATACTGGCAGAGGAAACCAGTATACGACGAGACTTGAAGGATTAGGCACTGCATTGCCCTGAAGTCGTACGGTTTACGGATGGCAGCAGCTTCCTCCAAGATGGTAAGCAGCGGGCTGGAGCAGCAGTAGTTAGCAAAACTAATGTCATCTGGTCCTTTGGTCTCCCAGAAGGGACATCAGTACAAAAAGCAGAACTGATTGCCTTTATGAAAGCATTGGTACTAGCAACAGGCAAAAAGGCCACCATATACACTGATAGCCACTATGCATTTGCCACTGCTCATGTGTACAGGGCTATTTGCCAGCAAAAGGGGGCTATTAACCTCTTCCGGGAAAGAAATAAAGAACAAAGATGAGATCCTCCAACTTCTCTCAGCAGTGCAGGGCCCTAAGGAACTAGCTATAGGGCACTGTCCAGGGAATCAGAAGGGAAATGACCCCGTGGTGGTTGGAAAGAGAAGGACAGATGAGGAAGCTTAATTGGCAGACCTAAACGGAGTGACTCTGTTAACTTTTTTCACACAGGGGGAACAACAATCAGGAGACTTGGCAGCCCCAGAACATTCAGGCAACATATCATCTGAGGAGACAGATACAGAACTCTGGGGCCCTACAGAGCCAAGTTTACAATTTCAAAAAGCCCACCTTTATGTTGAAGACTTACACCAGCTCACCCACTTAGGCTCAAAAAGGTTATAGGCACTCTCAAAGGACCGAAGAAAGGACTTATTATTGACTGACTCACAGAGGAAAGAAATAGCTGAGCAGGTGACTAGAGCTTGTCAAGTCTGCCGATTAGGTAATACTTACACATCCGAGCTTCCTGCAGGGAAGCACTGACGAGGAACCAGACCAGGACAATTCTGGGAAGTGGACTTTACTGAAATTAAGCCAGCAAGGTATGGACTTAAATATCTCCTAGTCTTTGTAGATACTTTTTTCAGGATGGGTCGAAGCCTTCCCCATGAATAAAGAAACGGCTCAGATGGTGGTCAAAAAGATGCTAGAAGACATTTTCCAAAGTTCAGCCTGCCTATGGTAATAGGATCTGACAACAGACCGGCATTCATGCCCCAGGTAAGTCAGGGATTCGCCAGGACCCTGGGGATTAACTGGAAGTTACATTGTGCTTATAGACCCCAGAGCAGAGAACAGGTAGAAAGGATGAATACAACCATCAAAGAGACCTTAACAAAATTAAGCCTGGAGACCGGCATAAAAAAATTGGACTATGCTCCTACCTTATGCACTGTTTCATGCAAGAAATACCCCCTCTGCCTCTTTGTGTAACCTCACCCCTTATGAAATTTTCTGTGGTGTCCCTCCACCAGTAAGGGACCTAACACCAACTCTGAGACTTAATGATTCCTTTCACACCCCCTTGCTTGACAGACTTAAAGCCCTTGAACAAACCCAGCACCCAGCGATACCTGTGGAAACAGTTGGCCATTGCTTATCAGCCTGGAGACAAGGGAACTCCACATGGATATCAAGTGGGAGACTTTGTCTATGTGAGCCGGCATCAGGTGTCATCCCTGGAACCCCGCTGGAAAGGACCATACCAGGTGCTTCTTATAACACCTAGAGTGGTGAAAGTGAATGGGATCACTTCCTGGATACATGCCTCACATCTCAAGCCTGCACCCTATCCAGACTCCGGCTGGAAACTGGAACAGACTGGTAACCCTCTCAAGTTGCATGTCTGTCCTGTGGGAAGGGCTATGTATTCTTCCCCTGACCACCAGCAGTCCTAATCCCCATCAGCCTGCTCAGCAACAATGGCAAGTTATAAATCCTACTGGAAATTATTGTGGTCTATTTCACATACAGCCCTCTTATGGACTTGGTGGCCATCTCTCCACCTGGACATTTGTCAGCTTGCCATAGGCCTCTCTGATGGGATCTCCCTGACATAGAGGACTCCACTTAGATCCCACTCAAACCCAAAACCAGGGCGACATAGACCACCTTACCCCATGAATTATGGATGTCATCTTTCCAAGCTCAGGTGTAAACTAGCCAGTCTTGATTTTTATGTGTGCCCAGCTGATTTCCAAAGTCGCAAACAGGCCCAAACCTGTGGAGGACCCAGTGACTTTTATTGTAGATTTTGGGGTTGTGAACAAACGGGAGCTGCATGGTGGAACTCAAACTCCCCAGACAGTATGATTCAGGTAGGACCAAATGACACCTGGATTGATCCCAAGAAATGTGCCGCTAGCCAAGTGGTGTCAAAAAGTCGCTGTGGAAAGAATAGTCTATGTTACGCCCTCAATATAACTTTCACTTCCAAAGGAAGGGGCTACCTCAGAACAACATGGCCTAAGGGAAATACTTGGGGAATGCGATTCTATATTTATGGTCCTGGTTATGACTTTGGTCTCTGGTTCACCATCCGGCTTAAAAAGAGAGAAAATCCCACAGCAATAGCACTCAATCCCCTCAGGCCAGTAATTAAGCCTCCTAAATCTCACATGCCTAGATCTACCAGAACCCCTCTACCATCTCATACTTTCTGGTTTCTGTCTTTGCCTACTTCACCCGTCCAGAATACAGCTGACTCCCCCCCACCCCCGGGAACTAATTAAAGAAACCTTTATGGAACTGAACTCCACACAGTCAGAATTCCTTGCATTTCAGCCCAGGTATTGGACAGCTCTGTAAATTATTGTGTAATGGTGCAGATACTCCCCAGGGTGCTCTATGATGATGCAGAATCATTTGAAGGTCTACTAGCGGGACAAACAACCTGATTTTGCCGGGAGCCAGTGTCCCTTACTCTAGCCATCCTATTGCGGATAGGAGCTGCTGCAGGAGTGGGTACAGAAACAGCTGCTATGATCTGTGGGTCACAACAAATGGCCCGATTAGAAACAGCAATAGATCAAGACTTGAAGGCGTTAGAGACATCCATCACAGTTTTGCAGGAGTCCTTAACCTCTCTCTCTGAAGTTGTTTTACAGAACAGGCGAGGATTAGACCTCCTCTTCATGAGGGAGGGGAGCCTCTGTGCTTTACTGAGAGAAGAATGTTGTTTTTATGCTGACCATAATGGAGTTGTAAAAGAATCCATGAGTAAATTGAGCAAATGCCTTGAAAAGTGCCAGAGAGAAAGGAAGATTCAACAAGGGTGGTTTGAGTCATGGTTTACCCAGTCCCCCTGGTTAACTGCACTTCCATCAGACTTAGCTGGACCCCTGATCATCTTTACGGTGTTGCTAACTATGGGACCTTGTTTGCTAAACTGCATAATTTTCTTTCTCCAGGTTCAGATTGGCCAGAAAAAAAACTCATGGTAATCAGACAGAAATACGCTCCACTGGCAGAAATAAAATGTGAGAAACCGCAATAATTATGATTCATTACTTTTAAGATTAAAAGTAGTCAGAAAAAGGAGTGGAAAATGAAAGAATAAAAGAAATTGAAATTGAAACTTAAAGAACCAGGTTTTGTAAAGTTTCCAAGCTGCACTTAGAACCTGAAATTCCTGTGGCAGTTAAGACAATTCCAGGAACTGCCCATTAGGTGTGTGTTGAAATCTTCCCTGACCACCTAGTTACAAAACAACCCCTTTCCAGAACCATGCAGCTCAGCATGTATACATCTCAGGGCTTCAACCAATCATTTTAAATGTATACCTTTTCTCAG
Source organism: Callospermophilus lateralis (assembly GCF_048772815.1). Taxonomy (NCBI): domain Eukaryota; kingdom Metazoa; phylum Chordata; class Mammalia; order Rodentia; family Sciuridae; genus Callospermophilus; species Callospermophilus lateralis. The sequence goes on along the minus strand of NC_135320.1, from coordinate 1,110,564 downwards.
GGCTAACCAATCACCCGCTGCCCGACCTGTTCCCGCCAATGAATGTGCTAATCATGTTTTTGAGTTGTTCTTTGAAGAACAGGGAAATTGTTGGTCTTACAATACAGAAATTTAGGCGATCTTCCACCTTCTGAGAACCTCAAAGTTCCATGCAGAAATCATCCCTGAAGAAGATGTAGGCACCTATGAAGGACGTGAGAGAGCAAAAGTCAACTTCCATGTCAAACAACCTGGTCAGGATGAAGGGATGTGTCTGAATCAGCCTCTTTCTTCTTAATGTAGATTAAATGGACCAAACCAGGCCTGTGCGGAAAACTGTTCACGGGTGCCTGTGGTTGATATACCATTCTAACTTCTTTAAGAGTCACAGGAAGTAGGGACAGACTCCATCTCATGGGACCCTTGGAAGCAACTGATAGGACAAAGTGTTTGCCAAGGCAGTGACCTCATTCAGTTCCTGAAGGAAGTGACCTACCACACTTCCTTGGTGATGGAACTCTCTGAACTAGGGATCCAGGAACCCAGGCACCCAGAGCAGTCCCAGTCCTAGTCCCAGTGGTCTCAATTGTTTAGATTTATCAAGGACAGAGTCAGTCTTTCATGGTACCTACTTACGTGATGATGGCCAAATGTCAGGAGAGGTCTGAATAGGGGCCATTTCTGAGAAAGCATTCAGTGGCTCAACCATGGCTCCTGACAACTTCAAAGAGTTGTCAAAGAAGACCAGATCTGAGACAGAACAGGCCATTTCGGGGAATATAGTATTTCCCACCAGTCAGAGGACACTGAGGATAGTCACAGACATACTTGGGGGAAAGAGGTGCCGTTGTGGGTGTCCCTGTGAGTTTGTGGTTTAGTCTCATGTTCTGAGAATAAGGCGGTTTGTTTGTTTGCAGTGGAATGTTTCTAGAAATTTGTTTGACAACATGAGTGTTTCTATGTCTGTGTATCCCACTGTATCCATGGTTGTAGACATTTGAAAAGCGAACGCATCAATGGTTGTGTCCAGTCTAGTAGAAAGCTTCCCAGCATTCATCCTGCCCAATTTAAGAATGGAGAGTGGCTTGCCTTATGGATGGGAAACACCTACTATCTTCTTAAGTTCCTCTTTTTTTCCTGAATACTGGCCACTCTCCATAATAGCCTCATGGTTTTGTTTCCAAGATATATACCACCTCCAAGCTCTGTGACATGGTCATGTACTTGATAGCTGAAGGGAATGGGAGCATCTCAGAATACTCAGAATTCTGTGTGACCAGTAAAGTCTCAGTGGAGAAACACTGCTTTGGGCCTTTTGCTTACCTATTGTTCTGATGTCCTGAATGTCAGGAAGGTCTTTGCCTCAGGCCACCCCTTTGTGAAGCCTGAAGAAAACAGTTTTCAAATGGAAATGAATGGGCATCACCTGTGGCTCTTTGCTTAACTGCTTTGGAAAGGGATGTGGCTGAATCAGCCTCTTGGTCCTGTGTGAGGCAGTGGCTTACATTGTCAGCATCTGATGGATCTAAAGAAAGTTTCCAAGTGTGCATTCAAAACCAAAATGGCCAAAAGAGCAGTCATGTGGATGAAGTCTTTCGCCATCCTTTGTAACCTTCCTGACCTCCATCAAGTGAGAATAGGGATCCTTTGGGTCAAATGAGTTCTTCAAAGCCTTGCAGAGGCTAGCCGATAGGTGCTTGGTTTTTCTCATGACACCAATTCTCATAAAGAATCTATACCAGACAGTCAGTAGGCCTCAAATTGGAGAAGTGGAGCAGTTATAGAGCAGGCCTAATTGATCACTCTTTGTTCAGAGGAAGGGTGTCCAGGCCACCCTGACTTTAGGCAAATGAGGTGCAAGTGTGCTTATTTTGCACAGTGTCTTGGGCTACGCCCCTCATGGAAACCTCCAGCCAGAGGTTATGATGAGTGTATATGTGGAAGAAGATGAGGGCCATGTGGGAGTGTTTTGGTTTTAATTGTGGTCAGTTGTGTGGTGGTTGGAAAAGATGCCTGGGTCCACCTGGGCTTGAACTCTGGTGTGATTCCCCTTAGAGACTGAGTAATGGAACTGACCTCAGAGAAGTATTGCCATGAATTGTGTTGGGATTTTAGGTGGCCATCGATGAGAGTCACTCTTGGAAACTGAGATCTAAGAAAAGGGTGGCTTTCCAAAGAGCACTGTAAAACTCAGCCTGGTTATCACATGATTTTATTCTGAAATATTTGGCAGCCATAGTTGAGGGTCAAAACATACATGGACCTCACATTGGAGACCTCAATGGGCCTGGCTTCATGTGTCCTTTTGGCCCCTCTTTGGGAAGCCTTGCCTCTGAGAGTTCACCAGAGCTTTCCTTGAAATGTGCTTCCTCAAAATTTAATGGTTCCTGAATGCATTAAAACCCACAGTTTCTCCAACTTAATCCTTGAAAAATGGCTGGATAAATACCATGAAATTTTTGAAATTCCCATGACCAGGTGGCCCTGGAGAATCTTTGGATGTCCTGTTGCTGATCATGAGTATACCAGAGAATTCCTTGATTTACTGGGTTTCATGAAAATGGTGTAGAATAGAGATACCAGTATGTTGAAGCCTGCTGTGTAGTGTGCCCAGAGCTGTAGTGTGCAGGTGTGTGATAAAACATCTCTGGTCGGGCCATATGCATCTGCCATTGACTTCCAAATGGCTTGTGGCTGACATGGTGCAGACAGAAATCACGTATATGTCTGAAACCTCTCCATAAAAGGCATCTTGTTATATGGAGATGTTTCAGGGCAATGTCCAGAATCAGGTTGCTATGATCAAGGGGGCAAGCTATGTGGGATAGAAGCCTGGTTGGTGCATTCTCCTACAGACCCTGACCCACCACACGTGACAGGAGTCCCTTCAGCACTGTGTCCCAGTTGAAATCCTTGTATTTTGTGAAGCAAACACCAAACTCCCAGTGCAGCAGCAAGAAACACCATGAAAATTGGAGGATGACCAAATGGCTTCACAGTCCACATGCGGAGACACTTGGCTTTCGGTGGCCACAGTTTACCTACAATAGAGAAGTGGGCACTGCTGCCTCATGTTCTTTGGAAAAGAAGAAACAATGTCCTCCAGGTCACATAGATGCAGACCCTGCTTTGATGCTCTCATTAGAATGGAAGCTAAAGCTCCTGTCAACAACATATATGTCAAGTGCCCAACCTCAGAGGCAGTTTCTCAAGTAGTCTTTAGTCTGGCAGAGTTCCATGTTTGTGGAGTGTTTACCTTTTAGACAAGGACGCAAGAAAAGACCACTGACTCCAATTAAAATCAAATTAAAGCAAACTTTTTATTTCCATCGCCCGGGATGCCTCTCCCTCCCCAAACAGCGGGAACAAGAGAGCAACCCCACCTTTTCTACAGCCCGGCTTTATAGCCCAGAATGTTATACAAAAGAGTGGTTACAGATAACAGAACTCTGACAAGCATCACACTAATGATAGATTACAATTTTTTTTCTGGCCCCAACATCAGAATTTATGAGGACCATTAGAGCCTCAGAGACTGTCATCTGGCCAGGGAAGGCCAGTATTTATGAGGTGTCAATAAAGTTTCAGAGAGGGCTGTTATCTGGTCAGAGAGCCAGGCATGGGTGAGTTCAAGGCACGGGCAGGCATTCCAAGCAGGTTCAGAATTTGCTGTAATTTATAGTTAAGCCAAAATTATCTTTACATGGCTTTGTGGCAAGATGGCTCCCAATTTTAATCAAAGATCAGGTTGGGTCTATCATGCCCTCATTTTCTAATATGTCCCTTTCAAACATTTGATAGGGTAGGGGAAGAGCATTGAGGAAAATTTAATCCCTCAGTTAACAGTCTCCCTATTTTTTGAACTCACCCAAAACCGGTCTCCCTGATTTTACCTGACTTAATTAATTACTTATATTGGTAGTCTATTTAATTTTGGCTCTATTGTTGTCAGAAGAGAGGCGTCACTCATTTTGGCTTTTTCTGAGCTAAGAGAGGGTGACGTGATGGGGCACAGCCTGAGAGACATGAGTTGCCTTTTAGAAGTCAGTTCAGTTTGAAGTCTGTTTGGGGAAGTACAGGTTGTAACGTCATCTGGTGACGGGTTCTTCAATGAGAGAAACAAAATACATGAGTACTGAATAAATGTTGCAGCAGCTGGAACATGTCACTGTATAGAAGTTCCCTCACCAGTCTTAAATATTCCCAGTTATCAGGACTGTCAACTTAATATTTAACATTTAGGGTTACAGTTGTCCCTCCCCATAAGATACAGTTTAATAATTTAATATCATCTGATCTTGCAAAATCCTTTTACTAGTATGACCTCTGTGTCTAATAGAGAAACCCTTAATTCTGTTACTCAAGGCTGGATAATTGTACTAGCAAACACCAAAGTTACCTGTGTAGGTTAGGAATATCTGTCGGCCTTAAACTAAAAACTTCTGCCTCTGGCAGCTCCTCTTGATAGTCTCTTTTTATAGTTATCAGGCATTCCTGTCTGAGAACCCTTCTTTGTAGCCTCCAGTCTTATTTATTTTGGGAGGCTAACATAAAGTGTATACCTTAAAATATTATTATTACTATTATTATTTAAAATGCCCAGGAATGGCTGTACTTTGGTTTTAACTGTCTTTGATAAATGTTTAAGATGAAGCATGCAAACTGACTTTTGTTTCTATCTGTTGTGAACAGTCAGCTGATCTTTTACGGGAGTCATTCCTGGGGAAACTTGAGAGCAGCTTCTCAGTTCTGCTAGTGCCATTTTCGCTAGGTGTGTCCAGGTCTTGCTTGACCATGTGGCTTCCCTCGGAAGCATCAGGGATGTTTCCCTTCTCTGATGACTGTCTTCTTCATAGAAAGTGCACTTATTGGCTTTCTGTTCTCCAGTGGTCTTATTAATCTCCTTAATCAGGAGGTTATGTGGCTCAGTGTTGCAAAGCTCTTTAGAGAAGTCCCTTGTTCCTTGGATACAGACTGACTCAGAGGGCAAGAACCAAATATTGGTTTTCTTCGCCCTTTTCATTTAACTTTAATTTTAAATCCTAATCTTAAACACCCAGCAAATAAATTTTAGCAGCCTTATATTAAGAGCACTAGGCTTTAATGTCTATAATTTAAAATTATTTATCTTTTTATGAATTGGGATCTGAATTTTTCTGTCTGTCTTGTAGGTGATGACTTATTATCTTAAATTAACCCATGTTGTGTTCTTAAAGCAACACTTCTGTAAAACACCAACAGGGAATCATTAGATCACTTATAAGGAAATTAAAAAATAAAATTGACAAGAGTAATATATTTAGTTTGTGTAATAGCTACCCTGAATTTTTTGGTTGAGTTATACATTATATCCCCTGTTTGAGATCCTAGTAATCTTGACAGAAAAAAAAAACAACTTTTGAACATAACTTTAAATGAAATAACATCTGACCTACTACTTTTATTCTCACATGTAGTAAGTTGGGACACAGAACCTTATCTTAAGTAAGGCAGGGCTCTTTATAAATCTTAAGTGTTTTAGTTCCAAAAATGATCTTTGTTTTTTAAATATCATTTTATAAAGTTTACATTAATTGTTTGAGGTCACATGAACATTAGCTAACACTATATGATATAACATTTAAAACATGAATTAAAGAAAGGCTGAAAGTTTTAACCTTTACATAGATTAGGCTCTCATTAACATAAAAAATACATTTAAATTGTTCCACAATGTAAAAAGTAACATAAAAGTTTACATATCTTATTGATAACAGGTAAATAAATCCCCAATATATATATATATATATATATATATATATATATATATATATATATATATATATATATTTTTTTTTTTTTTTTTTTTTTACCATACAACTTCAGAGCACCAGCTTGATATAATGCTCTTTAAAATTTTCTACCTTAAAGAATTGTATTCCTGGAAAATATGAGCACATTAATAGCATCACAATTGCACTGATGTTTCTACATTAACCAAGTTTAGCTTTTAAACAAAATGGCTGTACAGTGCTCTAAAATAACAAATCTTATTTAATCAGTAATTTAATTTTTATGGTTGCTTGCTCTAGAAAAATAAAACTTAATAAACACAATGTTATGGGTAAACTTATGTTTTAAGAATTTTTTGTCTCTTTAACACATGACTGATTTTTACAATCTTATACTTACTTTAGAACAAACTTATACAGACCTTAGTATATCAATCAGATATCAAACAAAAGTATGAGTAATCCCATATCAAATTTACTTTACTTATTTATCAAAATATTATACAAAAGAATTGAACAGTGTTGACCATTTTTTTTTGTTGAAGGAAAAGTCCTAGAACCAAGGCATATTAGACCTTTTGTCAACATTAATATTTTATTAGATTTTTGTACACCTAGAAAAACTTGTAAGCTTAAATTTAAAGACATTTATTTTTATCAGTTTATCCAATTTAAAGTGAACCATTTAAATCATGTGAATTAAAAATCTTTGGATCCACTTTTTAAAGTTTGTTTTTGTGAGTGCTCCTTTTTTTAAGAGCGCTCCTTATATATGTTAATTTGTGTATAATATATATGATATACGGACATATGTATATATAGACATACAACACATAACAAAAGGGTGCACACATAATAATAGTAAAGGCCTTGTAGCTTTTTGCAGGTGAAATCTCCATTGCAATGTTTCAAAAACTCCATTGTTTGTGAAAGATAGAACTGATCAGAAAAATATTAACCTAGGTCTGTAGGATCAAAATCATGAGCTCAAAAAGAAAATACAGAATCTAAGGAAAAAAATAAGAGTCCTAGAAAAAATGACTGGGCAGTAATTAGTAAATACCATACAATGTAATTTTTACTCCCCCCCCCCTTAGGCCTCTGATCAGTCTCCTACTGAGCTTGCAGGCTTCTTTCATTTGCATTTCAACATTAGTCCTGGCTGAGGTCTAAAAGGAGCAGGGAAAAACTGATGTTCTGAGCAGACACCTCAGGCCTAAGGCATTTTAACCATAATTTTCAGGTTTGGATGTTGAAAATTATGATACAATTTTAAGATACAATTCACAAATTTTTATATCTTTACATCTTGTTTTGTCAACAGATACCATACTATGATTTACTACCCTTGTCTAAATTAATGCACTTATACACACTGTGACATTTTCCCAGTCTACCCAATTCAAAACTGGTGAAAAATAAGACCGAATGTTTGGGAAGTTACTTGCCAACTTGGAAGTAGAGTTCTTTAGTATTCCATCCTAAGTATTTAAGTTCTCTGGCATGAATTATCTGAAATCATAAACTAAACAATTATCTAAACCCAACTTTTAACTGCAAGATTTTGCAATGCTTCAAAAACCCATTCAGATACCAGATTGTTACAATAAAACGTCATCATTTAGACACACATTGAGCTAAGATCATTCCCGAAAAACAATTTATAATATCAACACATTATTGCACATGTCTTAAAGGGCCAGAAACAAAGACACAAGAAAGATAGAAAGGAGTTCCAGACTATGGCTGACAGACAGAAGCCTTTAAAACAGAGCAGATAAGGGAAAAATCTCCTACACCTGTAGCACGATAGATGTCTCCACAAGGGGATCAGATGTTTTCACAGAGGGGCAACCTGAAATGTAATATCAAGGATCTCCATGGTGACTTTACTGCATTTAGTGTCCCCTTTTTCTTTTTCTCTTTTTTTTAATAAGACAGAGGTGGCATAATCCTTACAGTGCAGGGAAGGAAGGAGGGAATTCCCTGAAGTAACAGGGCTTTGGCAACTGCTGGGAGTCCCTCAGTCCCTCCTTTTACTTACAGGATTACCTCCTCTGGTTCGGTTCCACCCCAGGCACTCTCTGTCTCCTTACATTTCAGTAGTCAGCTCTCAAAAAGTCCCGGGGTCGGGGGGAGGGTATCAAAATTTGTAAGTTAAATTTTGGTTCCTGACATTGAAGCCAATCAATACCAATTTAATAATGAGGACAGCATTTGAGAAAAAGAAAAAGGGAGGTTTACTGCTTTGCTTACAAAGGAGAAACACAGGGGACTCTGCCCAAAGGTTGTGACTCTCTTGATCTGGAGGGACAAGAGGTTTTAAAGGAGTTTCACTTTTTAACCTAAGAGATACTCAGTTCTTAGGTCACCAGCAGGCATTGCCCTCTGTAGTGGGTGTGCTTCAGGCAGCCAGCTAGGGGCTTCTCTCATCCTGCTTAACAAAGGGGGGGTAAAGTTCATCACAGTTTCTTAAAACTCAGTCCAAAGGGGTGTCAGGCTTACTTGCTTTATTACCCATTTTCACGTCCAATATCCTTAAGTTCTTACCACAGAAATCACACAACAAAACGCACAAAAACAAACAAACCAAAAACATACAGAACACAGAAAAAAACACAAAGAAACAGAAAAACAGCGAAGAAACAGAAAAAAAGAGGAGCAATGCAACGTCTTGCTAAAGCTCCGGGGAAGGAGCTCCTGTGTGCCCGTTGGCACCTCTGTACCTTTTCAGAGGAATTTCCTACAGATCAGAACAGAACAGAGGACAGAATGATTCTTATTACTGTCCCGGACAGGAGTATATGTGACCCTTCCCAGGCCACCTCTCTGTCATCAAAAGAGATCTCCCTTAACCAGATATCAGTTGTTATAAAGGCGCCACTTACCTATGGAGGCCTCCTTCACCAGGTGCTTGCTAATAGTTTTAGTGCGATGGTTCACTGCAGTGCTCCCCGGACTGAAGGCTCACTCCAAGGCCTTGGAACTTGGCTCTCCAGCCCGGAGCCCTGGAGGAAAGGCCAGCTTCAGAATTTTCAGCAGTCTGGTCTTGTGATTTGGTCGGGTCATCTCACTGGGGAACTCCAAAATGTTAGACCAGGACTCGAGAAAAGACCACTGAGTCCAATTAAAATCAAATTAAGGCAAGCTTATTATTTCAACCGGTTGGGCTGCCTCTTCCTCTTAAAACAGCGGGAACAAGTCAGCATCCCCACCTTTCCTACAGCCCAGCTTTATAGCCCAGAAAGTTACCCAAAAGGGGAGTTAGAGAAAACAGAACTTTGACAAGCATCACAGTAATTGTAGTATACATTTTTTTTTGCTGGTCCCAGCATCAGAAATTATGAGGACCATTAGAGCCTCAGAGAGGGTCGTTGTCTGGCCAGGGAAGGCCAATATTTATGAGGTGTCACTAAAGTTTCAGAGAGGGGTGCAATCTGGTCGGAAAGCCAGACATGGGTGAGTTCAAGGCATAGGCAGGAATTCCAAGTAGGTTCAGAATTTGCAGTTATTTATAGTAAAGAAAAAATTATTTTTTCATGGCTTTGTGGCAAGATGACTCCCAATTTTAATGAAAGATCAGGTTGGGAGATCAACACTGTCCTTTACTTTTGGAAACTCCTCTACCACATCCAAGTTTGTGAACTCCTGAGCATTTTCTATTCCAGATATGTATTCACAGAACTTTTGACTCTAATCTTCTAATTGTCTTACTTGGGGTGAAGGTAATGTCAAGGCATTGTTCTGGATGAGAGTGGGAAGATTATTGTATACCACATATTTGCATACTCATTGGATTCATTTTCCAATTTTCCATTCAAAATATTATATCTCTGACAATAACCCATACCCTAATAGACTCTAACTACTAATACTAATATGATGGAGAAAAATAACCGAAACAGAATTGAAATACAAGCAGTTCAGAGAAGGCATGGTGTATATTGGACTTGCCTTTTGCAAGATAAATGATAGGTGTTATAAATCTAGCCAATTTTTAATTGAAATAGTTCTCCATGTGTTTTTAAAGTTATAAAATAGGTGTATTCCTGTCTCCCTTTCTCTGTAGCCTATTCAGCACATGTATTTTTATATGCACATAAAGAATCTTACCTGATACACGTACATTTTTGTGAGGTGCCTGACTTGGCAGTTATAAATTGTGAGAAGATATCACACCTCCTAAAAGCTGTTGGAACTGAAATTTCAAGCTATAGGTGAGCTTCCTAGTAGAACAACATTATACATAAATCCATGTTCAGTAAAATGAAAGTTTTTGGATCTGTGGATGATATATATTTCATGGTGAATTTCGTTTGGCATATATATTGCTACGTTTATTGTCTGTGGTTGTTTGTGTGTGTGTGTGTGTGTTTGTGTATATATATACATTCTCCAGATTTTTCAAAATATGAAATATATGTGTATTATATACACTCCCTAAATTCATTCATGTTCATGTATGTGGATTAATAATCAAATTTTCACAAGATTATTCTCAGAAATATTCATCCATCTGAAATATATATTTGTTTCCTATTACTGAAAACTAACTTCAGTGAAAGGTGCATACAAATCCTAATATTTCTACAGTTACTGAGCCAGTTTAATATCAATGCAAGTAGATTCCTATGGGACATGATGTGTATTTTGACGTTCATTTTTATTCAACACTGGTACCTTACTATTTCTTCAGTTTATGCACATCATAGGATATATATTTCATTCACTACTTAGCAAATTTATAGGCATTTGTTTCACTTTCAATCACTTTCTTCTCCAGAACACATGTATTTCTCTATGTTTCTTGACTGGTCTTTTAATGAGACTTCTTTCCAAATACATTATTTTCGATTTCCATAATCATTTTGAAACAAATCTCACACACCCTTCATGATAAACCATAACCCTAAGATGACCATTAGATATATCACTGGTTGCAATGAATGATTGTATATCAATATAACAATTCTTATATACTTTCCGATATCTATTCAATCCCTTATTTAAAGTGGATCCAGTTATATTGTTTATTCACAGTATGGTCTATTCATGCATTATCTCTATATTCATAGACACAGGGTACGCCTATTTGTACCCCTATACTAATTTATACGTCTTCAAAATATTGCTCCCAGAAATGGTGGAAGAAATACTCATGTCACCAGATCTACATATACATATTATCACAGAAATATTCTGGACACAAAAAGCAAAGGTCACATGTACAATTGTATCAAAGCCTTAATGGAAAGTGAACATGGATTACTAAAAACATCCATGTCCATGTTGCCTAATGTTCTCAAATGTCAATTCTATTTGTGACTACATATTTGTTTCTTCCTAAGATTATAAATTCAAGCTCAAGCCTGTTGAAAATGTCTAATCCTATCACTGACTTTATAATTTGCTTGATTTCCTAATGTCTCTATTGATATCTGCTTTCATACATGTTTTTCCCAGTTCATCGTTGCGACTGACTCTTCACATGTGCTGACATTTACCTTCACTCTCTACCCGAAACCCTATTGCTAAAAAACTTTTGGTCCAAATCCTATACTCACTTTTCTTTCTTAGCCTACCGACTACCTTCCTAATCCTACCTACTTTTGCTTTTTGACTGGATGTTCTGTTCAACATTCAATCATCCAAGGTACAAGGTCCGATGCCATTTGTTATTGATTTATCTGAGACAACTGTGCAGCACATAATTCAAAGCTAAGTATCCCACTCAAGGGCCCAATGTCCTTCTGGGCTTCAAATTTTACCTAAATTTCTGCTTTCATACTTATATTTCACCTATATACTCCTGTAAATATCGCAGGTTGCCAATAACATTATTCATCCTGCAGAATGATTCCTAACCCAAATCGAAGCTATTATTAAACCTAACCATAGATTCTTCCCTTAATATAACTTACAGAAGAGCAGGGACAGAGTTGGTCTTACAATATAGGAATGTAGGTGATCTTCCACCTGCTGAGAAACTCAAAGATCCATGAAGAAATGATCCTTGGAGAAGATATAGGCAGCTATGTAGGACCTGAGAGAGCAATAGTCATCTTCCATGGCAAACAACCAGGTCAGGATAAACTGATGTGTCTGAATCAGCCTCTCTCTTCTTATTGTAGAGAAAATGGACCAAACAAGGCCTGTGTGGAGAGCAGTTCCCAGGTGCCAATGGTTGACATACAATTCTAACTTCTGAATGTGTCACAGGATGTAGGGACAGCCCCCATCTCATGGGAACCTTGGAAGCATCTGTTAGAACAAAGTGGTTACCAAGGCAGTGACCTCATTCAGTTCCTGAAGGAAGTGACCTACCTCACTTCCTTGGTGATGCAATTTTCTGAACTTGGGAAACAGGAAGCCAAGCACCCAGAGCCCATCCCAGTCCCAGTCCCAGTGGGCTCACTTGTTTGGATTTACAAAGGACAGAGTCAGTCTTTCTTGGTAAATGCTGATCTGTGGATGGCTAAATGCCAGGAAAGCTCTAAAGAGGGGCCTTCCTGAGAAAGCAGGTAGTGACTCACTGATGGCTCCTGACAACTTTACAGAGTTGGTAATGGAGACCAGATCTGAGACAGGACAGGCCATTTCATGGGAACATAGTATGACCAATCAGTCTGAGGACACTCTGGATAGTCACAGACCTACTTGGGTAAAGAAGGTGCCTTTGTGGGTGTGGATGTGAGTTTGTGGTTTTGTCACATGTTATGAGAATAGGTAGGAAAGACAGTTTCTTTGGTTTGGAGGGGACTGTTTTCAATAAGTCATTTGACATGGTGAGTGTTTCTTTGTCTGTGTATCCCACTGTATTTGTGGTTGTAGACATTTGAAAAGCAAATGCATCAATGGTTGTGTCCTGTGTAGTAGAAAGCTTCCCAGCATTCATCCTGCCCAATTTAAGAATGGAGAGTGGCTTGCCTTACGTATGGGCAACACCTAATATCTTCCTAAGTTCCTGTTCCTTCGTGAATCCTGGCCACTTTCCGGAATAAGCTCATGGTTTTATGTCCAAGATATGTACCACCACAAGGCTCTGTGACATGGCCATGTACTGGATAGCTGAAGGGAATGGGAGCATCTCAGAATACTCAGATATCAGTGTGACCAGGAAAGTCTCAGTGGAAAAACCCTGCTTTGGGCCATTTGTTTACTTATGTTTCTATTACCCTGAATTTCAGGAAGGTCTTTACCTCAGGCCACCCCTTTGTGAAGCCTGAAGAAAACTGTTTTCATATGTAAATGAATGGGCATCACCTGTGGCTCTTTGCTTAATTGCTTTGGAATGGGATGTGCTTGAATCAGCCTATTGTCCTTGTGTGAGGTTGTGGCTTAGATTCTGAGCACCTGATGGATTTAAATAAAGATCCCATGTGCTTCCAAAATCAAAATGGCCAAAAGAGCAGTCATTGTGGATGAATTTTTTTGCCTTCTTAGGTTAGGTTCCTGACCTCCATCAAGTGAGAATAGGGATCCTTTGGGTCAAATGCGTTCTTCAAATCCCTGCAGAGGCTATCTCATATATGTTTGGGTTTTCTCATGACTCCAAATCACATAAAGAATCTACACCTGACAGCAAGTATGCTTCAAATTGGAGAAGCGGAACACTTTAACAGCAGGAATATTTGATCACTCCTGGTTCACAGGAAGAGTGCCTAGGCCACCATGATTTTAGGCAAATGAGGGGCAAGTGAGCTGATTTTGGACACATTCTTGGCCTCACCTCTCATAGAAACCTCCAGCCAGAGGGTATGATGAGTGTCTATATGGAAGAAGATGAGTGTCATATGGCAGTATTTTGGATTTAAGCTTAGAAGAGAGAGAACTCAAATTACTGACATATGTGATGAAAAAGGCAATATCACAACAGATGCTACAGAAATACAGAAGACAATTAGAAATTATTTTGAGAACCTATATTCCAATAAAATAGAAAATAGTGAAGACATTGGTAAATTTCTTAAGTCATATGATTTGCACAGACTGAGTCAGGAGGATACACACATTTTAAACCGACCAATATCCATGGATGAAATAGAAGAAGCAATCAAAAGAATACAAACCAAGAAAAACCCAGGTTCGGATGGGTATACAGCGGAGTTTTAAAAAACCCTTAAAGAAGAATTAATACCAATACTTTTCAAGATATTTCAGGAAATAGAAAAAGAGGGAGCTCTGCCAAATCCATTCTATGAGGCCAATATCACTCTGATTCCAAAACCAGACAAAGACACCTCAAAGAAAGAAAACTAGAGACCAATATCTCTGATGAACCTAGATGCAAAAAACCTCAATTAAATTCTGGCGAATCGGATACAAAGGCACATCAAAACATTGTGCACCATGATAAGGTAGGATTCATCCCTGGGATGCAAGGACGGTTCAATATACGGAAATCAATAAATGTAATTCACAACATCAATGAACTTAAAGATAAGAACCATATGATCATCTCGATAGATGCAGAAAAATCATTCGACAAAGTAGAGCATCCCTTTATGTTCAAAACATTAGAAAAACTAGGGATAACAGGAACTTACCTCGACATTGTAAAAGCTATCTATGCTAAGCCTCAGGCTATCATCATTCTGAATGGAGAAAAATTAAAGGCATTCCCTCTAAAATCTGGAACAAGACAGGGATATCCTCTATCGCCACTTCTCTTCAATATAGTTCTCGAAACACTGGCCACAGTAATTAGACAGATGAAAGAATTTAAAGGCATAAAAATAGGAAAAAAAGAACTTAAATTATCGCTATTTGCGGATGACATGGTTCTATATATAGAAAACCCAAAAGGTTCTACAAAAAAACTACTAGAACTAATAAATGAATTCAGCAATGTGGCAGGATATAAAATCAACATGCATAAATCAAAGGCATTTCTGTATATCAGCGACAAAACTTCTGAAACAGAAATGAGGAAAAACACTTCATTCACAATATTCTCAAAAAAAAAATCTTGGGAATCAACCTAACAAAAGAGGTGAAAGATTTATACAATGCAAACTACAGAACCCTAAAAAGAGTAGTAGAATAAGATCTTAGAAGATGGAAAATATACCCTGTTTATGCATAGGCAGAACTAACATCATCAAAATGGTGATATTACCAAAAGTTCTCTATAGGTTTAACACAATGCCAATCAAAATCCCAATGGCATTTCTTGTAGAAATAGAGAAAGCAATCATGAAACTCATATGGAAAAATAAAAGACCCAGAATAGCAAAAGCAATTCTAAGCAGGGAGTGTGAATCAGGCGGTATAGCGATACCAGATTTCAAACTATATTACAGAGCAATAGTAACAAAAACAGCATGGTACTGGTACCAAAACAGGAATGTGGACCAATGGTACAGAATGGAGGACACAGAGACTTATCTGAAAAGCTACAACTGTCTTATTTTTGATAAAGGAGCTAAAAGCATGCCATGGAGGAAGGATAGCATCTTCAACAAATCGTGCTGGGAAAACTGAAAATCCATATGTAACAAAATGAAACTGAATCCCTTTCTCTCGCCATGCACAAAAGTTATATCAAAATGGATCAAAGAGCTTGATATCAAATCAGAGACATGGTGTCTGATAGAAGAAAAATTTGCTACGATCTACATACTGTGGTGTCGGCCTCCAAATTCCTCAATAGGACCCCCATAGCACAAGAGTTAATAACTAGAATCAACAAATGGGACTTACTCAAACTAAAAAGGATTTTCTCAGCAAAAGAAACAATAACAGAGGTAAATAGGGAGACTACATCCTGGGAACAAATCTTTATTCCTCACACTTCAGATAGAGCCGTAATATCCAGAGTATACAAAGAACTCAAAAAATTAGACAATAAGATATCAAATAACACAATCAACAAGTGGGCCAAGGACCTGCACAGACACTTCTCAGAGAAGGACATACAATCAATCAACAAGTACATGAAAAAATGCTCACCATCTCTAGCAGTAAGAGAAATGCAAATCAAAACAACCCTAAGTTACCATCTCACTCCAGTAAGATTGGCAGCCATTATGAAGCAAAACAACAACAAGTGCTGGTGAGGATGTGGGGAAAGAGGTACACTTGTACATTGCTGGTGGGACTGCAAATTGGTGTAGTCTATTTGGAAAGCAGTATGGAGATTTCTTGGAAAGCTGGGAATGGAACCACCATTTGACCCACGTATTCCCCTTCTCGTTCAATTACCTAAAGACGTAAAAAGAGCATGCTACAGGGAGATTGCTACATCGATGTTCATAGCAGCAAAATTCACAATAGTAAGACTGTGGAACCAACCTAGATGCCCTTCAATAGATGGGATGTGAGGTGGGAGGGAAAGTGAGAGAGAAGGGAAATTGCATGGAATTGGAAGGAGACCCTCAGGGTTATACAAAATTACATACAAGAGGAAGTGAGGGGAAACGGAAAAATAATTCAAGGGGGAGAAATTTATTACAGTAGAGGGATTAGAGAGAGAAGAGTGGATGAGAGGGGAGGGGGGATAGTAGAGGATAGGAAAGGAGAAGAATACAACAAACAGTAGTATGGCAATATGTGAATCAATGGATGTGTAACTGATGTGATTCTGCAATCTGTATATGGGGTAAAAATAGGAGTTCATAACCCACTTGAATCAAAGTGTGAAATGTGATACATCAAGAACAATGTAATGTTTTGAACAATCATAAATAAGAATTAAAAAAAAGAAAACTAACTTCTGTGAATGATGCACGCGAATCCTAATATTTCTACAGTAACTGACCCAGTTTAACATCAATGCAAGTAGATTCCAATGGGACATGATGTATATTTTGACGTTCATTTTTATTCAACACTGGTACATTACTATTTCATCAGTTTATGCACATTACAGGATATATATTTCATACACAATTTAGCAAATTTATATGCATTTGTTTCACTTTCAATCATTTCCTGCTTCAGAATACATGTATTCCTCCATATTTCATGACTGGTCTTTTCATGAGACTTCTTACCAAACACAATATTTTCCATTTCCATAATCACTTTTAAAGCAAAACTCACACACACTTCGTGATAAACAATGTCCCTAAGATTACCATTAGATACATAACTGGTTGGAATGACTGATTTTATGTCAAATTATGATTTCTTATATGTTTTCAGATATCAATTCAATCTATTATTTAAAGTGGAACCAGTTATATTATTTATTCACAGTATGTTCTATTCATGAATTATCTCTATATTCATAGACACAGGGTACACCACTTTGTACCCCCAATACTAATTTATATGTCTTCAAATATTGCTCCCAGAAATAGTGGAAGAAATACTCATGTCACATGATCTACATATACATTTTATCACAATAATTTTCTGGGCACAAAATGCAAAGGTCACACTTATGATTGTACCAAATCCTAAATGGAAAGTGAACATGGATTACTAAAAACATCCATGTCCACGTTGCCTAATGCTTTCAAATATCATTCCTATTGGTGACTACATATTTGTTTCTTCCTAAGATTATGTATTCAATCTCAATCCTGTTGAAAATGTCTAATCCTATCACTCACATTATAATTGCCTGATTTTGTAATGTCTCTATTGATATCTTCTTTCCTATATTTTCCCCAGTTCATCATTGTGACTGACTCTTCACATGTGCTGAAATTTACATTCACTCTATAACCGAAACCCTATTGCTAAAGAACATTTGGTCCAAATTTTATACTCACTCTTCTTCCTAAACCTACCAACTGTCTTCATAATCCTACCGACTATCCCAATTTGAGTGGATGTTCTCTTCTACAATCAATCATCCAAGGTCCAAGGTCCTATGCCATTGATTATTGATTTATCTGAGACAACTGTGCAGAACGTAATTAAAAGCTAAATATCCCAAACAAGGGCCTAATGCCCTTGTAGACTTCAAATCTTACAAAGATTTCTGTTTTTATACTTATATTTCACCTGTATTTTCTTGTAAATATGGCAGTTTCCAAATACAATTATTCATCTAGCAGAATGATTACTAACCCAAAACGAACATGTTATTAACCCTAACCATACACTGTTCCCTCAATCTAACTTTACAGAAGAGCAGGTACAGAGTTCTTCTTACAATACAGGAATGTAGGGTATCTTCCACCTGCTGAGAACCTTTGAGATTCCATGCAGATTTGATCCCTGGAGAAGATGTAGGCAGCTATGAAGGACCTGAGAGAGCAAAACTCATCTTCCATGGACAACAACCTTTTCAGGATGAAGGGTTGTGTCTGAATAAGCCTTTCTCTTCTTAATGTAGAGAAGATGGACCAAACCACGCCTGTGTGGAGAGCTGGTGCGGCCAATTTGGAAAGCAGTATGGAGATTATGGGGAAAGCTGGGAATAGAACCACAATTTGACCCAACTATTGCCCTTTTCGGACTATTCCCTGAAGACCTTAAAAGAGTGTACTAAAGGGATACTGCCACATCCATGTTCATAGCAGCACAATTCACAATTGCTACACTGTGGAACCAACCCAGTTGCCCTTCAGTAGATGAATGGATAAAAAAAAAAATGTGGCTTTTTTACACCATCGAGTATTATGCAGCACTAAAAAATGACAAAATCATGGAATTTGCAGGGAAATGGATGGTACTAGAGCAGACTATGCATAGTGAAGCTAGCCAATCACTAAAAAAAAATACCAAATGTCTTCTTTGATATAATGAGAGCAACTAGGAACAGAGCAGGGAGGAAGAGCAGGAAGAAAAGATTAACATTAAACAGCGATATGAGGTTGGAGGGAAAGGGAGAGAAAAGGAAAATTGCATGGTAATGGAGAGAGACCCTCATTGTTACACAAAATTACATATAAGAGGTTGTGATGGGAATGGGAAAATAAACAAGGAGAGACATGAATTAGAGTAGATGGGGTAGAGAGAGAAGACGGGAGGGGAGAGGAGGGGGGATAGTAGAGTATAGGAAAGGTAGCAGAATACAACAGTAACTAATAGGGCATTATGTAAAAATGTGGATGTGTAACCGATGTGATTCTGCAATCTGTATTTGGGGTAAAAATGGGAGTTCATAAGCCACTTGTATCTAATGTATGAAATATAATATGTCAAGAGCTTTGTAATATTTTGAACAACCAATAAAAGAAAAAAAAAGTAGCAATATATGACAATCGAAATTCATCATGAAATATATATAATCCACAGATGCAAAAATATTCATTTAACTGAAAATGGATTTATGAATAATGTTATTCAACTTGGAAGCTCACCCATAGGTTGAATTTTCAGTTCCAACGGCGTTTAGGAGGAGTGATCTCTTCTCACAATTTGTATCTGCCAATTCAGCCACCTCACAAGTATGTACGTGTGATACCAGATAGGATTCTCTATGTGCATATAAAAATACAAGTGCTGTATAGGCTACAGAGAAATGGAGACAGGAATTCACATATTTGTTAACTTTAAAAACACATGTGGAGTTATTTCAACAAAATATTGACTAGATTTATAACTCCTCCACTATATAATGCAAAAGGCAATTCCAACTACACAACATGCCTCCTCTGAACTGCTTGTATTTCTATTCTGTTTAGGTTATTTTTCACCATCATATTAGGATTATTATTCAGAGACTAGTAGGGTATGGGTTAGTGTCAGGGATTCAGTACTTCAAATGGAAAATTGGAAAATGAATCCAGTGTGTATGTAAATATGTGCTACACAAAAATCTTCCCACTCACATCCAGAGCAATGCCTTGTCATTACCTTGGCCCCAAGTAAGACACAATAAGCATAGAAAAGTGTGAAAATCTGTGAATACATATCTGGAATGGAATATGCTCGGGAGTTCACAACCTTGGAGGTGGTAGAGGAGTTTCCAAAAGTAAGGGACAGGGTAAACACTCCACCAACATCGAGCTCTGCTGGCCTATGACTTCTTGGGAAACTGCCTCTGAGGTTGGGCACTTGAAATATATTTTGTTGTCATGAGCTTTAGCTTCCTTTGTAGTGAGACCATCAAAGCTGGGTCTGCATCTATGTGACCTGGAAAACATAGTTTCTTATACTCCAATGAACATGAGGCAGCAGTGCTGAATTCTCTCTTTGTAGTTAAACTGTGTCCACTGGAACCTAAGTGTCTCCTGGTGGGGACTGTGAAGACATTTGCTCATCCTTCACTTTTCGTGGTGTTTCTTGCTGCTGCACTGGGAATATGGTTTTTGCTTCACAAAATACAAGGAGTTCAACTGGGGCAGAGTGCTGGAGGGAGTTCTGTAACGTGAGGTGTGTCTCATTTATTTGTTGCTTTTTCCTTTTTTTTTTTTTTTTGAAGAATGACCTCTAGGTGATGAATTTCCCTCTTAAAACTACTTTCATTGTGTCCCATAGATTCCGAAATGTTGTGTCTGTGTTTTCGTTTATCTCTAAGAATTTTTTGATTTCCACCTTTATGTCTTCTGTAACTCATTGATCATTCTGTAACATATCGTTCATTTTCCATGTGATGTAGGATTTTTCCTTCCTTCTTTTATCATTGATTTACAGTTTCATTCCATTATGGTCAAAAAAATGCATGGTATTTTCTCCACCTCTTTACATTTACTGAGGGTTGCCCTATCGCATAATATATGCTCTATTTTTGAGAAGGATGCATGTGCTGCTGAGAAAAAAGTATATCCACTTGATGATGGTTGGTATATTTTATATATTTCAGTTAAGTCTAGGTTTTTGATTGTGATATTGAGTTCTATATTTTCTTTATTCAACTTTTGTTTGGAGGATGTGTCCAATGGTGAGAGAGGTGTGTTGAAGTCACCCATAATTATTGTGTTGTTGTCTATTTGATTTCTGAACTTGAGGAGAATTTGTTTTATGAACATCGCAGCACCATTGTTTGGTGCATAAATATTGATAATTTGTATGTCTTGTTGGTGAATGATTCCTTTTAACGGTATATAATATCCATCCTTATCCCTTTTGAATAACTTAGTCTTGAAGTCAATTTTATTGGATGTGAGGATGGCCACCCCTGATTGCTTACGAGGACCGTGTGCATGGTATATTTTTTCCCAACCTGTCACCTTCTGCCTGTGTATGTCTTTTCCATTCAGATGTGTCTCCTGGAGGCAACATATTGTTGGATTTGTTTTTTTAATTCAAGTTACCAGCCTATGTCGCTTTATTGGAGAGTTTAACCATTAACATTTCGAGTTACAATTGATATATGGTTTGTACTGCCAGCAATGTTTGATTATTTATCTTTTTTTTTTAATTTAGTTTGTTTCTCCATGATTAGCTTTTCCCCCGCCCTCTGTCATTAATGAGGCACTTCCCTATGATAGTTTTGGTTGTTGTTTTTTATTTATTCCTCGTGTAGTGTTTTGCTCAAGACACTTTGCAATGCTGGTTTTCTGGCTGCAAATTCTTTTAGATTATGTTTATCATGAACTATTTTTATTTTGTTGTCATACCTGAAGCTTAATTTTGCTGGATACAGAATTATTGGTTGGCATCTATTGTCTTTCTGTATTTGAAATACGTTGTTCCAGGATCTTCTCACTTTCAGCGTCTGTGATGAAAAATCTGTTGTTAACCTTATTGGTTTAGCCCTGAATGTCATCTGCCTCCTTTCTCATGTAGCTTTTAATAATTTCTCTTTGTTCTGTTTATTGGATATCTTCATAACAATGTGTCTTGGCATTGTTCTACTGTGATTTTGTGTGCTCGGTGTCCTGTATGCATCTACAATTTGTATATCCCTTTCATTTTTTATTTCTGGAATGTTTTCTGTATTTATTTTATTCAGCAGGATACTCATTCCCTTGGTTTGAATCTCTGTACCTTCCTCTATCCAGATGACTCATAAGTTTGTTTTTTTTTATGTTATCCCATATCTCTTGGATGTTTTTCTCATGATTTTTGACCAGTTTTTTGGAGTTGGCTAGACTCTATTCAAGATGATACATTTTGTCTTCATTACCTGACGTTCTGGCTTCTACTTGCTCCACTCTGTTAGTGATACTCTCAATTGAGTTTTTAATTTGGTTTATCACTTTCTTCATTTCTAGAATTAATGTTTGATTTTCTTTATAATCTCTATCTCCTGATAAAGACGCTTAACTTCTTCTTTTATCTGTTTATGTAATTCATTTTCAATGTGTTCTTTCACTGTTTGGATTTGCTGTCTCGTATCCTCTTTAAGGTTCCATTCCATCTGTCTAAGGTATTCCTTGAGTTTTTTATATGACCATTTTTTCTGATGATTCTATGTCCTCCTGATTATTTAGGCTATCCTTTATTGTTTGTACTCCTTTTCATCCTTGCTTTTTTATGCTGCTCATGTTACTTCTTGTTCTGTTTGCTGAGTTACTGCTAACTCTTATTAATTTATTTGAAGCTTGGGAGGAAAGATAATAGTAGGGATGGGAAGAAGTCACTAATGAGAATGAGAGTAGGCAGGTAGAATTCAAGAAAGGGAGAATAAGAAGAATGTATAGAAATGAAAAGATGAAAGAAAAAAATGGAAAACAAATAAAGAAATACATTTTTTAAAAATAATAATGATAATTAAAAAAATAAAAATTAAAATTTAAAATAATAATAATAAAATTAAAAAAATAAAAAATAAAAACATTAAAAAAAGTTACAGAACAATAACAAAAAAATGAAAATGAAAGAAAAAGAAGAAAATAAAAATAAAAAATAATAATAATAATACATGCAGTAATAGAGTTCAATTAACTTCTCTTCCAGAAGGTGGAGCTGTGCGCATGGGGCCAAGCATCTCCTCTCAATAGGTGGGAAGCAATCACTGTGCAGCAGCTCTACCTTCCAGAGGAATTAAGTTATTGAAGGAAGTAACCTCACCTCACTTCTTTGGTGATGGAACTCTCTGAACTTGGGATCCGGGAAGCCAGGCACCCAGAGCCTGTCCCAGTCTCAATCTCAGTGTTCTCACTTGCTTGGATTAAACAAGGACAGAGTCAGTATTTCTTGGTAGCTACTGATGTGAGGATGGCCAAATGTCAGGAAAGCTCTGAAGATGGGCCTTTCCTGAGAAACCAGGTAGTGGATCACCGCTGGCTCATGACAACTTCACAGACATATAATTCATTCACAATGACTGAACTTTTTGCCATTTTGGTTTTGGATGCACACATGGGATCTTTCTTTAGATCCATCAGTTGCTGAGAATCTAAGCCACAGCCTCACACAGAGCCAAGAGCCTGATCCAGACACATCCCTTTCCAAAGCAATTAAGCAAAGAGCCACAGGTGATGCCCATTCATTTCCATTTGAAAACTGTTTTCTTCAGGCTTCACAAAGGGGTGGCGTGAGGCAAAGACAATAGGTAGGCAAAAGGACCAAAGCAGGTTATATCCACTGAGACTTTCCTGGTCACACTGATATCTGAGTTTTCTGTTATGCTGCCCATTCCCTTCAGCTATCCAGTACATGGTCATGTCACAGACCTTGGGGTTAGTACATATCTTGGACACAAAACCATGAGCCTGTTCTGGAGAGTGGCCAGAATTCAGGAAGAAAACAGGGACTTATGAAGGTAGTAGGTGTTGCCCATCCATAAGGCAAGCCGCACTCCATTCATAAATTGGGCAGGATGAATGCTGGGAAGCTTTCTACTAGACAGGACACATCCATTATTGCATTCTCTTTTCTCATGTCTACAACCACGGACACAGTGGGATACAGGGATACACAGACATAGAAACACTCACCTTGTCAAACAACTTACTAGAAACATTTCACTACAAACAAACAAACTGCCTCTCTGATCTGGTTTCTTTGGCCAACTCTGTGAAGTTGTCAGGAAAAAAGTGTTGAGCAACTACCTGCTTTCTCAGGAAAAGTCCCTCTTCAGAGCTCTCCTGGCATTTGGCCATCCTCACAGCAGTAGTTACCGAGAAAGACTGACTCTGTCCTTGGTAAATCCAAACAAGTGAGCCCACTGGGACGGAGATTGGAACTGCCTCTTGGTGCCTGGCTTCTTGGATACCAAGTTCAGAAAGTTCCATCACCAAGGAAATGAGGTATGCCACTTTCTTTGGAACTGAATGAGACCACTGCCTTGGCAACCACATTGTCCTAAGAGTTGCTTCCAAGGGTCCCATGATATGGAGGCTTCCCCTACTTCCTGTGACACTTTCAAAAGTTAGAATGGTATATCATCCATAGGCACCCAGGAACAGCTCTCCAAAGAGGCCTGGTTTGATCCATCTTCTGTACAATAAGAAGAGAGAGGCTGATTCAGACACATTGCTTCATCCTGACCAGGTTGCTTGCCAGGGAATATGACTTTTGCTCTCTCAGGTCCTTCATACCTGCCTAGAACTTCTCTGGGTATCATTTCTGTATGGAACTTTCAGGGTCTCAGCAGGTAGAAGATCCCCTACTTTCCTGTATTGTAAGAACAACTCTGTCCCTGCTCTTCTGTAAAATGAGATTGAGGGAACAGTGTATGTTTAGGGTTAATAACCGGTTCGATTTGGGTTAAGAAATATTCTATGCGATGAATAATGTTATTGGGAACCTGCGATATTTACAAGAATATAGAGGTGAAATATAAGAATGAAAACAGAAATCTAGGTATGATTTGAAGGCCAGAAGTGCATTGGCCCCTTGATTGGGATACTTAGCTTTGAATTATGTTCTCTAAAGATGTCTCAGATAATTCGATATACAATGGCATATGACCTTGTACCTAGGATGATTAAATGTAGAAGAGAACACCCAGTCAAAGAGGAATATTCGTTAGGATTAAGAAGATAGTCGGTAGGTTTAGGAAGAAGAGTGAGTATAGGATTTGGACCAAAAGTTCTTTAGCAATAGGGTTTTGGTTAGAGAGGGAATGTAAATGTCAGCACATAGGAAGAGTTAGTCACTATGATGAACTGGGGAAAATATGTAGAAAAGCAGATATCAATAGAGACATTACGAAATCAGGCAAAGTAAAAAGTGAGGAATAGGGTTAGATATTTTCAACAGGGTTGAGTTTGAATATGTAATCTTAGGAAGAAACAAATATGTTGTCACCAATAGGATTGAAATTTGAAAGCATTAGGCAACCTGGACATGCATGTTTTTAGTAATCCTTGTTCATTTTCCACTTTGGCTTGGTACAATTATAAGTGTGATCTTTACATTTTTTTGTCCAGAATATTACTGTGATAAAATATATATGTAGATCAGGTGACATGAGTATATCTTCCACCATTTCTGGGAGCAATATATTGAACACATAAAATTAGTATTGGGGGTACAAAGAGGTGTACCCTGTGTCTACGAATATAGAGATAAAGCATGAATAGACCATACTGTGAATATATAATATAACTTGTTCCAACATTAAATAATGGATTGAACTGATATCTGAAAAATTACAGGAAATCTGATACTGATATACAATCATTCATTCCAACCAGTTATACATCTAATAGTAATATTAGTGTTTTGGTTTATCATGAAGAGTGTGTGAGTTTTGCTTCAAAAGTGGTTTTGGAAATCGAAAATGAATTATATTGCCTACCTCTGTTAGGTTCCTGAAATCCATCAAGTGAGAATGGGGATCTTTTGGGTCAAATGAGTTCTTCAAATCTCTGCAGAGGTGCTTGGTTTTCTCATGACTCCAATTCACATAAAGAATCTAAACCCCACAGTCACAAGGCCTCAAATTGGAGAAACGGAACAGTACTAAGAGCAGGCCTATTTGATCACTCCTAGTACACAGGAAGTGTTTCCAGGCCACCCTGAAGTTAGGCAAATGAGGTGCAAGGGAGATTTTTTTGGACATTGTCTTGGCCTACACCCCTCATGGAAAACTCCAGCCAGATGTTAAGATGAGTGTCTATATGGGAGAAGATGAGGGCCATGTGGGAGTGTTTTGGTTTTAATTGTTTTCATTTAAGTCTCGGTTGGAAGAGTTTACTGGGTCCACCTGGGCTTGAACTTTGGTGTGATTCCCCTTAGAGTCTGAGTTCTGGAACTGACCTCAGAGTAGTATTGCCATGAATTGTGTTGGGATTTTAGGTGGCCAGGTGTGAGAGTTTCCCTTGGAACCTGAGATCTAGGCCCTGGGTGGCTTTGAATAGAGCACTGGGAATATCAGACAGGATATCACATGTTTTTTTTTTTTTTTTTTTTTCTTAAAGACTCGGCAGCCATAATTGAGATTCAAAACACACATGGACCTCACATTGTAGACCTCAATGGGCCTGGCTTCATGTGACCTTTTGGCCACTCTTGGGAAGCCTTGCCTGTGAGAGTGTTATATGTCTTTCTTTGAAATTAGCTTCCTCACCATTTAATGGTTCCTGAATGAATTGAAACTCACAGTGCCTCCAACTTCATTCATGTAAAATTACTAGATAATTAAAATAAAATTTTAGAAATTACCATGACCAGATGGCATGGGAAAATCTTTGGATGTCTTGTTTCTGATCATGAGTATACCAGACAGTGAGTTGATTGACTGGGTTTTAAAAAAATGGTGTAGAACGGAGATGCCAGTAAGTTGAAGCCTGGTGAGTAGTGGGCCTAGAGCAGTGTTATGGAAGTGTGTGATAAAACATCTGTGTTGGGGCCATGTGGATCATCCATTGGCTTCCAAATGGCTTGTGACTGACATGGTGCAGCGAGGAGACCCATAAATATAAACGCATCTTTTTATATGGAGAGGTTTCAGGGCAATGTTCAGAATCATGTTGCTTTTGTCAAGGGGTCAAGCTAAGTGGGATAGAACCCTGGTTGGTGCAGACCCTGCCCACCACACTTGACAAAACTGCCTCCAGCACTGTGTCCCATTTGAACTCGTTGTATTTACTGAAGCAAATACCAAACTCCCAGTGCAGAAGCACGAAACACCACGAAAATTGGAGTATGACAAAATGGCTTCACAGTCCAAATGGTGAGACACTTGGGACTCAGTTGCCACAGTTTACCTTCAAAGAGAGAATTCAGCACTGCTGCCTCATTTTCATTGGAAAATAAGTAACCATGCCTCCAGGTCACATAGATGCAGACCCAGCTTTGATGGTCTCACTACAAAGGAGGCTAAAGCTCCTGACAACAACATATATTTCAAGTGCCCAACCTCAGAGGAACATTCTCAAAAAGTCTTTAGGCCAGCAGAGCTCCATGTTTGTGGAGTGTTTAACCTGTCCCTTACTTTTAGAAACTCCTCTACCACCTCCAAAGATGTGAAATCTGGAGCATTTTTATTCCCCATAGATATTCACAGATTTTCTAACTCTTCTCCTCTAATTGTGTCTTAGTTGAGGCGAAGGTAATGTTAAAGCATTGTTCTGGATTAGAGTGGGAAGATTTTTGTGTAGCATATATTTGCATACACATTGGATTCAATTTCCTAATTTCCATTAGAAATACTGAATCCCTGACACTAACCCATACACTACCAGACTCTGACTACTAATCCTAATATGATGGAGAAAAATAACCCAAACAGAATAGAAACACAAGCAGTTCAGAGGAGGCATGGTGTATAGTTGGGCTTGCCTTTTGCATGATACAGAGAAGCAGTTATAAATCTAGTCAATTGTTTGTTGAAATTGTTCTCCATGTGTTTTTAAAGTTAACAAATATGTGAATTCCTGTCTCTCTTTCTCTGTAACCAATTCAGTACATGTATTTTTACATGCATATATAGAATTCTACCAGGTACCTCACGTAAATTCTTGTGAGGTGGCTGTCTTGGCAGACACAAATTGAGAGAAGAGGTCACTCCTACTAAACCCTGTTGGAACTGAATATTCAACCTATGGGTTATCTTCCTAGTTGAACAACATCATACATAAATCCATGATCAGTAAAATGAACATTTTTGGATCTGTGGATGATATATATTTTATGATGAATTTTGATTGACCTATATATTGGTAATTTTTTTGTGTGTGTGTTTTTTGTTTCCCTCAACTGTTCTGTAAAACAACTTCAGAGAGATAGGTTAAAGATTCATGCAAAGCTCTGATGAAGGTTTCTAATATCTTAGTTTTGGTCTATTGCTGCTTCTAATTGGGTCATTTTTTGTGTCTCATGGACCAGGGAAGTGGTTCCTGTGCCCACCCCTGCAGCAATTCCTATTCCTAATAAAATGGCTAAAGTAAGGGATATATGTTACCAGTGGAAACGGGTTGTATGCCCCCCTATTTGGTCTTCAAGTGAACATGCATCATAATAGAGCACTCTGGGAAATATCTGCAACATTACACAATTAATCACATCTCTTGATCATTTCTTTAAAACATAAACAATGTTTAATTATATAGAATTATACTGTTGTAGGGACAGCAAGGCAAGGCACCTAAGATAGCATCGAAGACAGGGAAACAGTTCTATTCGGTCGCAACCGGATTCAGAAGGCACTGCTTCTGTTGTAAACAATTAATCCCATGAAACCCAAGTTTAGTTAGTTTCAGAATTCTGTACCCAACATGTAAGGAAAGGGGCTCAGAAGTTCACTGTCTGCAGAAGTTCAAAAAAGCAGTTTTTGTTTCTGTTTTTTCCTCTATTCTGGGAAAGTTAACTTTTCAAGGACACCTGGGAGGGGGAGAACTTTTACTTCCGTTTCTTATTTTCACCCGGCCAGCTGTTACCATGGAGCCCTGTTGGTAACTTCTTTACCTTAGAAATGTAGCCATCTCTGTGAAGCCCCAGCTCAAGACCAGAGGCCTTGTTCACATATTTTGTGAAAAACAAGTAAGGGGGTGTCGAGCTTAGGAGTGATAATTTTTTTAGCTAGAGGCCAAGGAAAACAGGGCAACATGAATAGAGGAAGATTATCTACATTGAACTCTTTTATAGGGACTCTTTTTCTAAAAGTCATAAAGTCAGCCATGGTGAAGACTTCTGGATAAGGTCAGTTAAGAATTTTCTGTGGGCCTGGTACAGAGGGGGAAGATGGGGAAGGTTGGGCTGGGAGCAGCTCCGAGAATCTGAGAATAAGGAAGGATAGATGTAAAAAAAAGAATGGGAAAGGGGTTTGGGATTTTCCTAGCAACAAAAACTTGAGCAGTAGAACAGGTAGAGCAGAGGGGAAGACGGGAGTGAGTATCCCAAAATACATGTGATGGACTTTAAATTCTTAGTAAACTGTTTTCAGTGATAAAAAAGCAACTTAAATACCATTTTCATTACATCTTGGATAGGGGTCTGATGGCTCTCCTCAGCTGGTTTGAACTTTGGGTTAGCTGGTAATAGGACCTGGTGGTACCCGGTGTGGGCACTGACAGGAGAAGCGAGGAGTGAGTAGGTGGAGGGGTACCTCAGTCCCGGCTACAAGCAAGGGGGCAATGGTCTGAGAACAGGCAGAGGTTTGTGGTTTTTATCTAATAATTGGAGGGGAGAAATCAGGTTGCTGAGGTGGGAGTGAGAGCAGAGACTCTGGAGCAGAAGGCTGAAGGTGAGGATCTATTGGATAAGCATAGTTCAGGTTGTGAGTGAAGGAGGTAAAAGGCCTCCACATAGGGGACTCTCCTTTCATTCTTTTGAGCACTTGCAGAGGTCAAAAAGGTCACGCAGAATTTGAGGATCTGGAGACCCCTCTGGGGGCCATAGGTTATGGTTATCTAATTGGTAATATGGCCAAGGCTGTGTACTGAATTTGATGAGGAGTTTGGGTTCCATCAGGCAGCCCCTGTATGATCACGTCCCCAAGACTTACAGAAGAAGTCGGCTTTTCCCCCACACAGCCATGACTGTTTGTGGCTTTGATAGTCTGCCGGGCAAATATAGTAATCTAGGCTAGCCAAACTGCATCTGGCTCACATATTCCTACATCCATAATGTCTGTTTTCATTATCTATGGTATGGAAGGGATTTAATGGAATTTCAGTGGGATCCTCTTCATCAGGGATATCCCAATAGGAAAGACCTATAGCCAGCTGACAAATATCTGGGTGGAGAGATGGCCACGAGGTCCCTAAGTGGGCTGTATGCGAGATAGATTATACTTCTTTTCCAGTAGGATTTGTGAACAGCCATCACTGCTGAAAGGGCTGATGAGGGTTAGGACTACTTCTGGCCAATGAGTGAGTCTATAGACTTATTCAAACAGCGAATATGCAATTTGAAAGTGTTACCATTCTTTTACACTTTCTAGACAGAGTCTGGACAGGGCGCAGGCTTGAGATGAGAGGTATAGATCCAGGATGTGATTTTGTCTACCTTTACCGCTGTAGGGGTTATAAGTAGCACCTGGTATGTTTCTTTCCAGCGAGGTTCCAGGGATGACACCTGATGTCATCTTACGTAGATGAAGTCTCTTACTTGATATCGATGCGGAGTCCCCTCGTCCCAAGTTTGGTAGGCAGTGGCCAGCTGTTTTCACAGGTATCCCTGTGTTCTTTCAAGAGCTTTAAGTCTGTAAAGCAAGTTGTGTGGAAGGGATCCTTAGGTATTAGAGTTGGGGTTAGGTCCCTTACTGGAGGAGCGGCACCATAGAGAATTTCACAGGGGTTGAGGTTACTCAAAGAAACCGAGGGAGTATTTCTTGCATGAAACATTGCATAAGGCAGCAGCATAGTCCAATCTTTTATGCTGGTCTCTAAACTTAATTTCATTAATGTCTCTTTAATGGTTCTATTCATTCTTTCTACCTGTCCTGAACTCTGGGTTCTATAAGCACAATAAAACTTCCAATTAATCCCCAGGTTCCTGGCTAATCCCTGAGTTACCTGGGTCACCAACGCTGGTGCATTATCAGACCCTATTACCGTAGGCAGGCCGTATCTTGGAAAAATATTTTTCAGGATCTTCTTGACCACCATTTGCGCTGTTTCTTTTCTTCTTTCTCTTTTTGTGGGGAAGGCTTCAATCCATCCTGAAAATGTATCTACAAAGACTAGGAGATATTTATGTCCATACCTTGCTGGCTTAATTTCAGTAAAGTCCACCTCCCAGAATTGTCCTGGTCTGGTTTCTCGTTGGAGCTTTCCTGCCGGAAGCTTGGAATGGTAAGCATTAACCAATTGATGGACCCGACAGGCTTTTTATATTCATTCAGTTATTTCCTTTTGCTGTGAGTCTGTTAGTGGAAAACTCTGTTCTTGATACTTCAGAAATACCTGCAGTTTCTTTGAACCAAGGTGAGTGAGTTGATGTGCATTTTCTACTGATATAGTTAGAGCCATGACTATAGGAGTTTTTACTGAAGGATTTAGAAATTCTATTTGGGGGCCTTCAGGGTTAAAACTTATTTTGGCCAGGAACTTGGTGAGGAGATCTCTGCCCATTAATGGGGCCGGGCATTCTGGGATTACTATGAAGGAGTGATGGATTTTTCCTTTCCCCAGGTCCATGGTCCTCTTAGTTGTCTATGCCTGATATTTACTGCCATTAGCCCCTTGAACTAGAGACCTTTTATTTGATAGAGGGCTCAATGGGGCCTTAAGGGCTGAGTATATTGCCCCTGTATTCACTTCAAAGTTTACTGGGGTCCCCTCTACTTCAAAAGTTACCCTGAGCTCGGGGAGGGTATCTGAGCCTGACTTTCATAGTCATCCTCAAAAGTCACAATGGCTGGCTGGCATGGCTGTCTCCTTCTAGAGCACTCTTTGGCCCAGTGTCCTTTTTCTTTACAGTAGGCACATTGATCTGAGGCCAGGGGTGGCCTCTGGCGTGGGACAAGGTATCACTTCCTGTCTCCCCGTTTCTTAATTTCTGGCCCTTTTGGTGTTGTGACCAGGACCTTAGTCAACGCCTTAGTCTGCCTTTTGTTTCGTTTATCCTCCCTTTGCTCATTTCTCTTCCTCAGTTTCTCTCTTATAGTATACTTTCTCGGCTTCTCTGACTAAATAGCTCAAAGTCATATCTTGTAATCCATCTAAGCATTGAAACTTTCTTTTAATATCCAGGAAAGCTTGCCCAATAAAGGCCATTGTGACAGATGCCTTTTGATCCTCTGTCTGAGGATCGAAAGGAGTATATCTCTTATATACCTCCATAATTCTCTGTAGAAACATAGAGGGAGATTCATCAGGCCCTTGAATAATCTCTCTTACCTTGGCCAAATTAGTTGGTCGCCTAGCGGCCGCTCGGATACCCACTATTAAAAACCGGTATAAGTGGACAGATGCTTTCTACCTTCAAAGATGTTGGGGTCCCAGTTGGGTTGGTTCAAGGGAAAGCTGGCTTTGATTATGTTGGGAAGGTACGTCGGTCTCCCATCTGGTCCGAGAATATTTTTTTCTAGCTTCCAGGAGGATTCTCTTTTGTTCCTCTGTCATGAAGTGAGTCCCTAGGAGTTGTTGACAGTCATCCCAAGTAGGCGGGTTTGAAAACATCAATGACTTAACCAGACCTGTGAGCCCGGTGGAATACTCGGAAAATGGGGTATTTTTATTTTCCCAGTTATATAGGTCTGAAGAGGAGAAAGGTCAATATTGGTAGGCTTGCATTTTCCCCCAATGGCCTTCATCAATCATTGGCCCGTAAGGACATAGGGGGAGCATCGTGGGACTTCCAGGCTTTTCAATCATTCGCCGCCAGCGAGTTCCCTTAGCCGGGCCAGCTTCCTCCTGAGGAGGAGGAGCTGTGTGTGCCGCGGGGAAGTTATCTGGAGGGCGCTGGGCAAGCTTAGCTTCCTCCAATAGTGGAGAGGCTGAGTCAGCTGCAGGGGAATCACTTAGAGGGTGTTGGTGGTTGGGGGACGAGGGCAGGGAATAAGGAGGGGGAGGAGAGTCCAGTAGAGTCAAATCTTGTGACTCAGGAAGAACAGAGCATGGAGGAGGAGGAGGAGCAGAGGGTTTGAGAGATCATGGGGGAAGGAGTAGGAGCGGGGGCAGGGATAAGGAAAGGCTTCACCCATGGAGGAGGAGATTTGCAGAGGTCCTATCAAGTTAAGATATATGGCTGTTCATCCGGATGGCTATGTGTGCCCGGCTGTAAGACAATATCTCCTGACTTATTAAAATAGTGGGAACAAGAAATATCCTTCTTGGGTCCATCCGACTCCAAAGGTGGGCCATTCTGAGGCACAGAGAGTCTGGCAGTTCTGGCGTTTTACTGAAAAAGAAAGATTCTGAGCCCTTCAGCAAATTTTGGTCCAGTGATCAAGGGTCAGGGACAGGGGCATTGAAGTGCTGTTTCCCATAATTAAAGATACACAAACAGTGAATGCAAAGACACAGGACACAGACAAGACAAGACAATTAAGACAAGCAATGGACATCCGAAACTGAGACCCGGACTGAGTAGCTGGCAAAACCTGATGGGCTGGCAATACCGAATCTGAAACAAAATATCACTGAGTGGAGGAAACTATTGTGCCTTGATTTCTTGAGTCCTTTGGGGCATCCTCCAGGGACGTGGCCTGTGGCTCTGTGACACGTCTGTTAGCCACCGTAGGAGAGAGCTCACACTCTTCATCGACAGCCATTTTGCCAAGCCCTTACGTTACAACTGAAACCAGAAAGAGGTGCCTTACTTACCCCGAGAGGAGCCCGTTAGGGTCTCTTGTCCGCCGCTGCCAGAACTCGGTGGAACTTCCATTTGTAAATGTCAGGCGAGCATCGAAGTAAGAGACCACCAAAAGACTGTCTCATGAAACAACAAAGGGTTTATTGGGGGTCCAGTATGCTGGGGCTCAGAGCTCACTTTAATAGAGTAGAGAGCCCTGAGAACAG
Source organism: Callospermophilus lateralis (assembly GCF_048772815.1). Lineage (NCBI taxonomy): Eukaryota > Metazoa > Chordata > Mammalia > Rodentia > Sciuridae > Callospermophilus > Callospermophilus lateralis. Next base: position 1,077,170 of record NC_135320.1, on the reverse strand, counting down.
TTTAAGCAGAGCTTATATACTTTCCTTGGAGAGCGCAGGGAGGGAAGTTTACTAATGGGTAAGCGCGAGTGGGCAGTTTGCATGCAACCGGGTGAGAGAGTACATTCTACACTTTGGCAGTTGGGGACAGTACATTCTGGGAACAAGATTAGCAAACAGTTCTCAAGATTTCAACAGTGTTTTGTTAAGCATACAGAAAAACAGGAAGTGACAAGTACCTATTTTATTAACCTTTCACTAGCGACTATCTTTTTTGACTGGATGTTTACTTCTACATTCAATTATCGAAGGTACAAGGTCCTATGCCATTGTATATCGATTTATTCAAAGCTAAGTATCCCAATCAAGGGCCCAATGCCCTTCTGGGCTTCAGATGTTACTTAGATTTCTGTTTTCAAACATATATTTTAGCAGAAAGTTTCCTAACTCAAACCGGACATGTTATTAACCCTAACCATACACTCTTACCTCAATCTAACTTTACAGAAGACCAGGGACAAAGTTGGTCTTACAATACAGGAATGTAGGGGATCTTCCACCTGCTGAGAGCCTCAAAGGTCCATGCAGAAATAATCCCTGGAGAAGATGTAGGCACCTCTGTAGGACCTGAGAGAGCAAAAGTCATCTTCCATGGAAAACAACCTGGTCAGGGTGAAGGGTTGTGTCTGAATCAGCCTCTCTATTCTTAATGTAGAGAAGATGGACCAAATGAGACCTGTGTGGAGAGCTATGCCTGGGTGCCTATGGTTGATATACCATTCTAATTTGTGAAAGTGTCACAGGAAGCAGGGGCAGCCTCCAACTCATGGGACCAGTGGAAGCAACTCTTAGGACAAAGTGGTTGCGAAGGCAGTGAACTCATTCAGTTCCTGAAGGAAGTGACCTCACCTCACTTCCTTGGTAATGGAACTCTCTGAACTTGGGATCCAGGAAGCCAGTCAAACAGTGCCAGTCCTAGTCCCAGTCCCAGTGGTCTCACTTTTTGGGTTTCCCAAGGACAGAGTCAGTCTTTTTTGGTACCTACAGTTGTTAGGATGGCCAAATGGCAGGAAAGCTCTGAAGAGGGGCCTCTCCTGAGAAAGAAGGTAATGGCTCACCACTGGTTCCTGACAACTTCAGAGAGTTGGAAAAGGACACAAGATATGAGACAGGACAGGACATTTCAGGGGAACCTAGAATGGCCCACAGTCCGAGGACACTCCAGATAGTCACAGACCTACTTGGGGGAAGGAGGTGCCTTTGTGGGTGTGGGTGTGGGTGTGGTGTGGGTGTGGATGTGTTGTCTTCTGTTCTGAGAATAGGTAGGAAATGAGGTTTGTTTGGTTTGGAGTGAACTGTTTCTAGTAAGTCGTTTGACATTGCGAGTGTTTCTGTGTCTGTGTATCCCACTGTGTCTGTGGTTGTAGACATTAGAAAAGAGAATGGATCAATGGATGTGTCCTGTCTACTAGAAAGCTTCCCGGCACTCATCCTGCTTAATTTATGAGTGGAATATGGCTTGCCTTATCGATGGGCAACACCTATGATCTTCCAAAGTTCCTGTTTTCTTCCTGAAATATGGCCATTCTCCAGAATAGACTCATGGTTTTGTATCCGAAATATGTACCACCTCCAAGCTCTGTGACATGGCCATGTACTGGATAGTTGAAGTGAATGGCGAGCATCTCAGAAAACTCACATTCCAGTGTGACCAGTAAAGTCTCAGTGGAGAAACCCTGCTTTGGGCCTTTTGCTTACCTATTGTTCTGTTGCCCTGAATGTCAGGAAAGTCTTTGCCTCAGGCCAATGCTTTGTGAAGCCTGAAGAAAACCTCTTTCAAATATAAAAGAATGGGCATCAACTGTGGCTCTTTGCTTAATTGCTTTGCAAAGGGATGTGTCTGAATCAGCCTCTTGGCACTTTGTTAGGCTGTGGCTTAGATTATCAGCACCTGATGGATCTTAAGAAAGATCCCATGTGTGCATCCAAAACTAAAATCGCAAAAAGAGCAGTAATTGTGGATGAAGTCTTTTGCTTTCCTCTGTAAGGTTCCTGATATCAATCAAGTGAGAATAGGGATCCTTTAGGTCAAGTGAGTTCTTCAAATCCCGGCAGAGGCTAACCCATAGGTGCTTGGGTTTTCTCATGACTCCAATTCACATAAGGAATCTAAACCCCACAATCAGTAGGTCTCAAATTCGAGAAGTGGATCAGTATTAATGGCAGGCCTGTTTAATCACTCCTGTTTGACACGAAGGGTGTCCAGGCCACTCAGAATTTAGGTAAATGAGGGGCAAGGGAGCGTATTTTGTTCACTGTCTTGGGCTGCGTTCCTCATGGAAATCTCCAGCCAGAGGTTATGATGAGTGTCTACATGAAAGAAGATGAGGGCCATGTGGGAGTGTTTTGGTTTTAATTGTGTTCATTTTTGTGACAGTTGGAAGGGATGACTGAGTCCACCTGGGCTTCAAGTCTGGTGTGTTTCCCCTTAGAGACTGAGTACAGGAACTGAACTTAAAGAAATATTGCCATGAATTGTGTTGGGATTTTAGGAGTTCAAGCATGAGAGTCACCCTTGGAAACTGAGATCTAGGCCCAGGGTGGCTTTCCAGAGGTCACTTTGAATCTCAGCCTGGATATCACATGATTTTATTCTTAAGGACTTGTCAGGCTTAGTTGAGAGTCAAAACACACATGGACGTTATATTGTACACCTCAATGGGCCTGGATTCATGTGAGCTTTTGGGCAATCTTTGGGAAGCCTTGCCTATGAGAATTCTCCAGAACTTTCTTTGAAACGAACTTCCAAAACGATTAATGGCCCCCGAATGAATTGAAACCCTCATGCCGCAACATCATCCTTGAAAAATTACTAGATAAATACCATGAAATTTATGAAATTCCCATTACCAGATGCCACTGGAGAACCTTTGGATGTCCTGTTGCTGATCGTAAATATGCAAGACAGTGCCTTGATGGACTGAGTTTCATGAAAATGGTGTAGAACAGAGATGCCAGGAAGTTGGAGCCTGCTGAGTAGTGGGCCTAGTGCAGTGATGGGCAGGTGTGTGATATAAAAAAAAAAAACATCTGTGGTGGGGCCATGTGGATTTGCCATTGGCTACCAAATGGCTTGTGACTGACATGGTGCAGCCAGCAGACACTTCTATGTAAAGGCATCTTGTTATATAGAGAGGTTTCAGGCCAATGTTCAGAATCAGGTTGCTATGGTCAAGGAGGCAAGCTATGTGGGATAGAAGCCTGTTTGGTGCATTCTCCTGCAGACCCTGACCCACCACACGTGACAGAACTCCCTCCAGCACTGTGTCCCAGTTGATTCCTTGTATTCCGTGATGCAAATACCAAACTCCCAGTGAAGCAGCAAGAAACACCATGAAAAGTGGAGGATGACCAAATGGCTTCAAAGTCCACACGGGGAGATAATTATACCACGGTGGCCACAGTTTACCTACAAAGAGAGAATTAAGGACTGCTGCCTCATATTCATTAGAAGATAAGAAACCATGTCTTCCAGGTAACTTAGAAGCATACCCAGCTTTGATGGTCTCGCTACAAAGCTCAGTCTCCTGACTACAACATATATTTCAAGTGCCCAAACTCAGAGGCAGTTCCTCAAGAAGTCTTTAGGCCAGCAGAGCTCCATGTTTGTGGAGTGTTTACCCTGTCTCTTACTTTTGGAATCTCCTCTACCACCTCCAACTTTGTGAACTCCTGAGCATATTCAATTCCACATATGTATTTACAGATTTTCTAACTCTTCTCCTCTAATTGTGTCTTACTGGGGGTGAAGGAAATGTCAAGGCATTGTTCTGGATTACAGTGGGAAGATTTTCTGTAGCACATGTTTGCATAAACAAAGGAATCATTTTCCAATTTTCCATTTGAAATACTGAATCCCTGACACTAATCCATGCCAAACTAGACTCTGACTACTAATCCTAATATGATGGAGAAAATTAACGCAAACAGAATAGAAATACAAGCAGTTCAGAGGAGGCATGTTGTATCGTTGGACTTGCATTATATAGGGTAGGAGTTATAAATCTAGTCAATTTTTTGTTGAAATGTTTCTCCATGTGTTTTACAATTAACGAATATGTGAATATATATATATATATATATATATATATATATATATATATATATATATATATATATATATATATATATACATACACACACACACACATACACACACTCAGACTCTCCAGATTTTTCTAAATATGAAATATATGTGTCTTATTATACACTCCCTAAATTCATTCATATTCATGTATGTGGATTAATAATCAACTTTTCACAAGATTATTCTCAGAAATATTCATCCATCTGAACTACATATTTTATTCCTAATACTGAAAACTAACTTCAGTAAATGGTGCATACAAATCCTAATATTTCTGCAATAACTGACCCAGTTTAACATCAATGCACGTAGATTCCTATGGGACAAGATATGTATTTTGTCGTTCATTTTTATTCAATAGTGGTCCATTAGTATTTCTTAATTAATGCATATGATAGGATATATATTCCATCCACAAGTTCAGAAATTTATAGGCATTTTGTTTTATTTTTCATCACTTCCTAATTCAGAACACATGTATTCCACCAGTTTTCTTGACTGGTCTTTTCATGAGACTTCTTTCCAAACACATTATTTTCTATTTCCATAATCACTTTTAAAGCAAAACTCACACACTCTTCATGATAAACCATAACCCTAATATTACCATTAGATGTATAACTGGTTGTAATGAATGTCTGTATATCAATATTAGATTTCCTGTATATTTTCAGATATCAATTCAATCCATTATTTAAAGTTGGAACCATTTATATTATATATTCACTGTATGTTCTATTCATGCATTATCTCTATATTCATGGACACAGAGGACACCTATTTGTACCCCCAATACTAATTTATACGTCTTCAAAATATTGCTCCGAGAAATGATGGAAGAAATACTCAATTCACCTGATCTACAGATACATTTTATTAGAGTAATATTCTGGGCACAAAATGCAAAGGTCACACTTATGATTGTACCAAAGTCTAAATGGAAAGTGAGAATGGATTACTAAATCATCCATGTCCAGGTTGCCTAATGCTCTCAAAGGTCAATCCTATTGGTGACTTCATATTTGTTTCTTCCAAAGATTATATATTCAAACTCAACCCTTTTGAAAATGTCTGATCCTATCCCTCACTTTATCCTTTGCCTGATTTCCTAATGTCTCTATTGATATATGGATGCCTACATATTTTCCAGAGTTCATCAATGTGACTGACTCTTCAAATGTGCTGATATTTACATTCATTCTCTACCCGAAACCCTACTGCTAAAGAACTTTTGGTCCAAATCCTATAATCACTCTGCTTTCTAAACATACTCACTATCTTCCTAATCCTACCAACTATCCTTTTGATTGGATGGTCTTTTTGACATTCCACCATCCAAAGTACAAGGTCCTATACCATTGTATATCGATTTATCTGAGACATCTGTCCAGAATATAATCCAAAGCTAAGTATCCCAATCAAGGGCCCAATGCACTTCTGGGCTTCAAATCTCACCTAGATTTCTGTTTTCTTACTTATATTTCATCTATATATTCTTGAAAATATCTCAGGTTCCCAATACCATTATTCATCCGGCAGAATGATTCCTAACCCAAATTGAACCTGTTATTAACCCTAACCATACACTCTTCCCTCAAAATAACTTTACAATAGAGCAGAGACAGAGTTGGTCTTACAATAAAGCAGTGTAGGGGATCTTCCACCTGCTGAGAACCTCAAAGGTCCATGCAGAAATGACCCCTGGGGAAGACTAAGGCAGGTATGAAGGACCTGAGAGAGCAAAATATTCCATGGCAAAAAAACCCGGTCAGGATGAAGTGTTGTGTCTGAATCAGCCTCTCTGTACTTAATGTAGAGAAGATGGAGTAAACCAGGCCTGTGTGCAGAGCCGTTCCCGGGTGCCTATGGTTGATATACCATTGTAACTTGTGAAAATGTCACAGGAATTGGGGCAGCCTCCATTTCATGGGACCCTGTTCTTTCTGTGGAAACACACAAACAGACCTCCGACTCTAGACAATTACTGGGTCAGGGCCTTTTCATTGTCCTTTTAGAATATCCTTCCAATGTACCTTGGGCTTTTACACATTTTTTTGACACATATGCCTTTCCGCAGCACTAAGTCCTGATGAAACCAAATTTAAAAAGTTTAGAGTAAAAAGGGTTATTTTAAGATTATGTTTGGGGAATTTATACCCCTTCCCAATTCCGTCTTCTTACATTAATAAGTATATTTTAATAGTTTGATGTGTTCTTTCAACTATGCCTTGTCCCTGTGGATTGTGTGGGACTCCTGTTATATGAGTAATGCCACATGATGAGCAAAATTGTTTAAAAGAGGTAGAAGTATAACCAGGGGCATTATCTGTTTTTAACTGTTTTGGAACACCCACAGTGGCAAAATTTTGTAAGCAATGAGCTATAACATCTTTAGTTTTTTCTCCGGCATGAAGGGAGCCCATCAAAAATCCAGAAGAAGTATCAACTGTAACATTCAAATATTTTAATTTTCTAAATTCTGGCAATTGTGTGATGTCCATGTGCCAAATATGGTTAGGTATCCATCCTCTATAATTGACTCCAAGATTAACTTGTGGTAAAAAAGACACACAATTTTGACATTGTTTTATTATTTGTCTAGCTTGTTCCTTAGTTATATTAAAATGCTTTTGTAAAGTATTAGCATTGATATGGAACTTTTTATGAAAATTTATAGCTTCTTCTCATGTAGAGAAAATATATATGTATGTCATGTATAGTTTCATCTGCTAAATCATTGCACAAACTAAGGGCTCCAGGCAATCCTGTATGTGCCCTGATATGTCCTATAAAGAATGGATCTTTTCTGTCCCAGATTAGACATTGTATAGTGGAAAGCAAAGAGAAAACAGTAGAGGAAGGGGAAATCCTCCCAGCATCTTCAAGGGATACTATAGCATTAACTATATACCTACTATCAGAAAATAAATTTAATACAGAATCTTTTAACATGACTAAAACTTGTAATTCTGAATTAAGCTCTACCTTTTGAGCTGATTGTTTGGGTACTAAAAATGTAAAAGTTTGATCAGGTGTAACTATTGCTGCTGTGCCATTATTTGACCCATCAGTGAATATATTTGGAGCATTCATGATAGGTGTTTTCTTGTCATTTTTGGAAAAATTACAGGATGCAATGACCAAAAAAGACAATAAAAGATTAGAAGGTAAGTGGTTATGAAATGAAACATTAGATTTACACATAATTATTGTCCAAGTATTTAACTAAGTAGCTAATTCATCAATTTGATTCATAGTATATGGAGTAATAATTTTATTGGGAGAAATTTCAAACACTCCCTTTGCTGCTTTTATTCCAATGAGTATTAATTGTCCCTCGGCCTCAGAATACCTAGTAATAATAGTGTTAGAAGAATAAGATAAATGTATCCATAATAATGGACCTTCTTGCCAAAATACTCCCATATGAATATTTTTTGTTGGTAGTACAATAAATAATCAAGGTAAAATTATATCAACTCTATCCAAATGCATATTATCCATATATGTTTCAATGATTTTTAATGCCTTTCTTTCTTCAGGTGTTAACATTCTGGGTGAATTTGAATCTGATGGACCTTTTAGGATATCAAATAAAGGTCTCATCTCTCCTGTTGGTACACCTAGATAAGGCCTTATCCAATTAATGTCTCCTAATACCCTTCTAATTGATTTGAGTTGATCTACTCGTATTTGAATATTTGGTGGACTGACCATGGTTGAGAATAATAGAACTCCTAAAAAATTAATTGGAAAATTTAATTGTACCTTATGAATTCCTATCTCTAGATTATAATTTTTTAATAAGTTTGTAAGTGTGGCATAACATTCTAGCAATAGGTTTTTAGCTTTGTGTGCTAATAATATATCATCCGTACAGTGAAATATTTGTAGTTCAGGATTTTCAATTCTAAGTGGGTCGATTACTTTGTTAACATAAATGTGACACATTGTTGGGCTGTTAGTCATCCCTTGAGGGAGTACTTTCCACTCATAACTCTGATCAGGACCTTCATGAATAGTAAATGCAAAACATGGACTATCCTCAGGAAGAATTGGAAATGAAAAAAAAAAAAAAAACAATCTTTAGTATGTAAAACTAAAACATACCAAGTTGTTGGCAAAGCAGACAATTGAAGAATCCCTGATTGAGCAGGTCCCATAATAACCATCTCATTATTAATGGCTCTTAAATCTTGCAATAATCTACATTTACCAGATTTCTTTTTGATGACAAAAATGGGAGTATTATGGGGAGATACAGAAGGTTTTATATGTCCTTCCGCTAATTATTGTTACACAAGGTCATGGGCTGCTTGTATCTTTTCTTCAGTCAGGGACCACTGAGGAATCCATACTGGTCTTTCTGATTTCCAAGTAATTTTTATTGTCTCAGTGGCCCTTTCTGAAAATCCAACCCATGTCTGTCTGTTCCTTGATCTATTTATATTGGTGCTACTATAACTTGTTCTTGTTTTTCTAATCTTTTTCCTTTCCTAAAACCTTGTCTAGCCATAGTTGTGGGTGCATTTTGATTGATGTTATTTGTTAATGTCAAACCTAATTGATCTAGGACATCTCATCCCCATAAATTTATGGGAAGATGATCCAATACATATGGCTGTATAGTTCCTTCACATCCTTCAGGATGCTTCCAATCTAATACCATTGCACCTTTATGGGGATTAGTTGCCACTCCTAGGCCTCGAAGAATTTGAGTGGCTTGTTGTAATGGCCAATGTTTTGGCCATTCTTGACAAGAGATGATGCTAAGGTCTGCACCTGTATCCAGTAGCCCATTAAATTCATGACCTTGAATATTTAGCTTTAGTATGGGGCGAGAATCTAAATTTAAAGAAAGCATAGCCCAATCTACACCTGTGGAGCCTAATCCCTTGGAACCTCTTTCTACAGCACGACTGGAAAATTTATTATGTAGGCTGGGTATTATACGTAACTGTGAAATTCTATCTCCTGGTGAAATTACTGATATATCCTTTGGAGAATTGGCTATAATTTTTATTTCACCTTCATAATCGGGATCAATTACCCAAGGACTTATCATAAGTCCTTTTAGATTAAAAGAGCTGCGTCCCAATAATAAGCCTACAGTTCCTTTGGAAAGAGGTACTTTCACCGCTGTGGTAATGATTTAAACCCCCATCTCTGGAGTTAGTACTGATCTGGCAGAGGCGCAGATGTCCAACCCTGCGCTCCCTCTGGTTTGTCTGATGAGGGATCTGATTGCCGCAGTCTCTGGCTGGGTACAAATCACGAGTCTCCACACAGCTTGTAGATTCAAACAGCAATTCTTTATTCCCGAACTCACACCGGCCGTCTACAAACACGTTCTGGGGGAATCCACGTTCTCTGCCCAAATCCACTTCTCCCAAATCCACTACTCTGCCCAAATCCACTCTGCATGGGCTTCTGTCTCCCAAAATATACTGTCTGACCCTAAGCACTCAAGGGGAACTTAGCAGCACGATACGCCCTATTCTAAAGGGGGAACACCCTAATCTCCTATTATGCTAAACTGCCCTATTCTAAAGGGGGAACACCCTAATCTCCTATTATGCTAAACCGCCCTATTCTAAAGGGGGAACACCCTAAACACGGATCCTGCCCTGGTCCTTGAGCAAGGTCACCTTTCCGAAGTCCTTCCACTAGACAGCATGGGAGTAAGCTGGCAAGGAATTTGTCATACCTACTTGGCTGATGGCTCCCAGCATCTCCCCCCTTCTGATTAATTAAACAACAAGTAATGTGGCTTAAGGACCGTGCCTGGTAGGTTGTCCAGTTCAACATATGGCTCTTACCCGTCATTGGAAAACTGACCTCTAGGCGTCAGCCTCCTGTCTTAGGTTGATACCACTGCAACTGGATCATACCCGTCACTGACTACCGGTCCAGCATACAGCCATACTTGTGGATAGGTCTATGCACCAGTGGGGGGGTGAGGTTCTTTTCCTCACCTCTGTTGGCCCCCAAATTTGGCCTTGGTGCCAGTGGGGGAGTGAGGTTAATGTGGCTTAAGGACCGTGCCTGGTAGGTTGTCCAATTCAACATATGGTTCTTACCCGTCATCGGAAAACTGACCTTTAGGCAACTGACCTTTAGGCGTCAGCCTCCTGTCTTAGGTTGATACCACTGCAATTGGATCATACCCGTCACTGACTACCGGTCCAGCATATAGCCATTGGCCCCCAAATTTTAGACCATCACTAGCAGAAGGGAGGAGGATACAGAAATGCCACGACACCAAGCCAATTGACAGTTACTTTGTAAAAATTGCATCATTGGTGACACCATCAGCAAAGATATGCCAGCATTAACACAATTTGCTGCACTAAACGTAGTTACATAGTCCAGGCAAGTTCTGTAAGCAGTTCAAAGGAGTGGAATCTATCAATCTGTCCGTCTCCTCCCAAAGTCCGTTTCCTCCCAAAGTAAGTTGACTCCTTGATTGAGCATACTTGTTGAGTTATATTCATTGGGATGAAGATAGGAATTCTGGCAATGATGCTTAAAAGACATTAACCTGAAAAGAATTATTAAATATAATGAAAAGGAAAGGTGAAAGTAAACAAACAGATCTGTTAACCTCCTTAAAAAACAATCCTTAACAGCTGTTTACCTGATTTAAATTAGTAAACAAGCAGATCTGTTAACCACCTTTAAAAACAATCCTGAACAGCTGTTTACCTAATTTAAATTAAGCCATTTAAATCACGTGAATAAAAAAAATAATAATAATTCGGATCCATTTTCTCATGAGTGCTCCTCATATATGAAATACGCACACACAGACATACAACACAAAACACAAATGTGCGAACAAACGTACAACACATAAGATAATAATAAAGGCCTTGTAGCTTTACCTATGTGAAATCTCCATTGCAATGTTTAAAAACTCCACAGTCAAAAAAATAAAACTGATCAGAAAAACATTAACCTAGGTTTGTATGAGCTCAAAAAATAAAAATAGAACCTTATGATGCGGAAAATGCAATAATAAAATAGATATTGAAAAAAGCATCTGGTTAATCACTGTTGCAGATGTAAGAATGGCCAAGCTGGAGTTCTGGATATCAGCTGTTATGGATTTGAGTCAAATCATCTTCTTTTCGATCTGTAGAAATCGTTTTGGTTAGTCTTTCTGGAATCCAAATCGGTTGCTGTTCTCCCTGTGGAAACACGCAAACAGAGGCCTGACTCCAGACAATCACTGGGTCTGGACCTTTCCATTGTCCTGTTAGAATATTTTTCCAAAGAACTTTAGGCTTATGCACATTTTTTGGATACATATGCCTTTCCGCAGCACTAAGTCCTGATGAATCCAAATTTAAAAAGTTTAGAGAAAAAAGCGTTATTTTAAGTTTATCTTTGGGGGATATATACCCCTTTCCAATTCCCTCTTTTTACTTTAATAAGTACGTTTTAATAGTTTGATGAGCTCTTTCAACTATGCCTTGTCCCTGTGGATTGTATGGAATTCCTGTTATATGAGTAATACCAAATGATGAGCAAAATTGTTTAAAAGAGGTAGAGGTATAGCCAAGACCGTTATCAGTTTTTAACTGTTTAGGAACGCCCACAGTGGCAAAATTTTGTAAGCAATGAGCTATAACATCTTTAGTTTTTTCTCCAGCATGAAGGGAGCCCATCAAAAATCCGGAAGGAGAATCAGCTGTAACATGTAAATATTTTAATTTTCCAAATTCTGGCAAGTGTGTGACGTTCCATCTGCCAAATATGGTTAGGTATCAGTCCTCTAGGATTGACTCCAAGATTAACTTGTGGTAAAAAGGTCACACAATTTTGACATTGTTTTATTATATGTCTGGCTTGTTCCTTAGTTATTTTAAAACGCTTTTGTAAAGTATTAGCATTAACATGGAATTTTTTATGAAAATTCGTAGCTTCTTCTAGTATAGAGAAAATATGTATGTCATGTGTAGTTTTATCTGCTAAATCATTGCCCAAACTAAGGGCTCCAGGCAATCCTGTATGTGCTCTAATATGTCCTATAAAGAATGGATCTTTTCTGTCCCAGATTAGACTTTGTATAGTGGAAAACAAAGAGAAAAACAGTAGAAGAAGGGGAAATCCTACCAGCATCTTCAAGAGATACTATAGCATTAACTACATACTGACTATCAGAAAATAAATTAAATACAGAATCTTTAAACATTAAAAAGGCTTGTAATACTGCATTAAGCTCTACCTTTTGAGCTGACTGTTTGGGTACTAAAAATGTAAAAGTTTGATCAGGGGTAACTACTGCTGCTGTACCATTATTTGACCCATCAGTGAATATATTTGGAGCATTCATGATAGGGGTTTTTCTTGTCATTTTTGGAAAAACTACAGGATGCTTAGACCAAAAAGACAACAAAGGATTAGATGGTAAGTGATTATCAAATGAAACATTAGATTTACACATGATTATTGCCCAAGTATTTAACTCATTAGCTAACTCATCAATTTGATCCATAGTATATGGAGTAATAATTTTATTGGGAGAAATTCCAAACACTCCCTTCGCTGCTCTTATTCCTTTGAGTATTAATTGTCCTACAGCCTCAGGATACCTAGTAAGAATAGTGTTAGGAGAATAAGATAAATGTATCCACAATAATGGACCTTCTTGCCAAAATACCCCTGTAGGAATATTTTTTGTTGGTAGTACAATAAATAATAAAGGCAAACTTATATCAATTCTATCCAAATGTATATTTTCCATATATGTTTCAATAATTTTTAATGCCTTTCTTGCTTCAGGAGTTAACATGCGAGGTGAGTTTGCATCTGATGGACCTTTTAGAATATCAAATAAAGGTCCCAACTCTCCTGTTGGTATGCCTAGATAAGGTCTTATCCAATTTATGTCTCCCAATAACTTTTGAAAGTCGTTAAGTGACTTGAGTTAATCTACTCGTATTTGAATTTTTGGTGGACGGACCATGGTTGAGGATAATAGAACTCCTAAATAATTAATTGGAAAATTTAATTGTACTTTATCTATTGCTATCTCTAGATTATAATTTTTTAATAAGTTTGTAAGTGTGGCATAACATTCCAGGAATATGTTTTTATCTTTATGTGCCAATAATACATCATCCATATAGTGAAATATTTGTAGTTCAGGATTATGATTTCTAAGTGGCTGGATTGCTTTATTAACATATATTTGACACATAGTTGGACTGTTAGCCATCCCTTAAGGGAGTACTTTCCATTCATATCTCTGATCAGGACCTTCATGATTTAATGCAGGGATAGTAAATGCAAAACGTGGACTATCCTCGGGATGAATTGGAATTGAAAAAAAACAATCTTTAATATCTATGGCTAAAACCTGCCAGGTTTTTGGCAAAGCAGACAATTGAGGAATCCCTGATTGAGCAGGTCCCATAATAACCATTTCATTATTAATGGCTCTTAAATCTTGCAATAATCTCCATTTACCAAATTTCTTTTTAATGACAAAAATGGGAGTATTATGGGGAGATATGGAAGGTTGTATATGTCCTTCCGCTGATTGTTGTTTGACCAGATCATGGGCTACTTGTATCTTTTCTTTAGTCAGGGGCCACTGAGGAACCCACACTGGTCTTTCTGATTTCCAAGTAATTTTTATTGTCTCAGTGGCCCTTTCTGAAAATCCAACCCATGTCTGTCTGTTCCTTGATCTATTTGAATTGGTGCTGCTATACCTTGTCCTTGTTTTCCTAATCTTTTTTCTTTCCTAAAACCTTGTCTAGCCCTAGTAGTGGGCGCATTAGGATTGATGTTATTTGTTAACGTCAAACCTAATTGATCTAGGACATCTCGTCCCCATAAATTTATAGGAAGATGATCCAATACATAGGGCTGTATACGGGCCACCAGATGCCGCAGTCTCTGGCTGGGCACAAATCACGAGTCTCCACACAGCTTGTGGATTCAAACAGCAATTCTTTATTCCCGAACACACACCGGCCGTCTACAAACACGTTCTGGGGGAATCCACGTTCTCTGCCCAAATCCACTTCTCCCAAATCCACTACTCTGCCCAAATCCACTCCGCATGGGCTTCTGTCTCCCAAAATATACTGTCTGACCCTAAGTACTCAAGAGGAACTCAGCAGCAGGATACGCCCTATTCTAAAGGGGGAACACCCTAATCTCATATTATGCTAAACTGCCCTATTCTAAAGGGGGAACACCCTAATCTCCTATTATGCTAAACCGCCCTATTCTAAAGGGAGAACACCCTAAACACGATCCTGCCCTGGTCCTTGAGCAAGGTCACCTTTCAGAAGTCCTTCCACTAGACAGCATGGGAGTAAGCTGGCAAGGAATTTGTCATACCTACTTGGCTGATGGCTCCCAGCATCTGATGGACAATGTGTCCTGGAAACTACCCTGATGGGGTTGCTGTGTTCCTCCAGTGCTCCGTATATTTGTGGTTTTCGGCCCCAGAACATTGGGCCCCCCTGTCCATTTTTTGGCAATGGAGCCCAATGTCTTTCTCCAAGGTATCGTGGATAAACTCCTGGTCCTTGTTCATTGTTTGATAATGAAGTACCCTCTATGGTGGTTTAAGAATGGCATTCATTAGCTCAATGACTCCCTCTATGGCATCGTGGGCAAATACCCAGTATTCTACTCCTTTGATACCTATTTTTGTTAAAACCTCCTCCTATTGGGCAACTCCTTTTAAAATTTCCTGTTTATTCACAATTGTATCATGTTTATGGCCTGGCATCTAAAGTCTGTTTTACTGCAGCTGCCACAATTTTCCCTTGTTCATTGATGTCTCTGGCATCTAAAGCCTGTTTTACTGCACCCTGCCACGACTTGCTCTTATTCATTAATGTCTCTACATAATTTAATATATGTGTTTAAATATTCATGTTTCCATGGTCTAATGATATCTCTGCACCAATGATTCACTTTGTCATAAGCCAGTTGTTTTATTAATGGCATTGCTTGTTCTTTATTTTCCAAAACTTTGGTAGCTGTTTGAATAAGCCTATCTACAAATTCTGCCTAACATTCATTAGCTGCTTGTATTACCTTAGATAATTTACCTTGTAAACCTCCATGTCCTAGTAAAGTCTTCCATGCCCTAACCACTTCTGAAGCAATTTGTGCGTATATGCCAGGATCATATGCAATTTGTTGGTGCTGATCCTCATAAGGTCCCTTTCCTAACAACATATCTAGATTTCTATGAGGATAACCAGCTGCTGCATTTCTCCTAGCCGTATCCTTGCAAAATTCCTCATTGGCAACCTTCCATAACAGGTATTGACCTCCATTTAGCACAGCTTTACACATATTAGCCAAATCTGCTGGCGTCATATTCAAATTGTTAATGGATTCGACCAAGCTTGCAATGAAGGGTGCTTGAGGACAATAGGTTGTTACAGCCTCTTTTAGCTGCTTCACTATTTTGAAATTTAAAGCATGTTGAATTCGCTGCCCTCCTACCTCAAACACAGGGCATGTTAATTGTTGAGATCCTGTCTCAGGATCCGAACTATCAACTGCGGGGGTTGGGGGCCTCCCAGTATATGGAGGTGGCCTTGTTATTTGGACATTTACATCCTCTGGTGATAGAAAGGTGTTAGTAACAGTCTTCTGTAGAGGTGGCACTGTTGGTTGGACACTTACGCCCTCTGGTGATAGAAATTTGTTAGTAGCAGTCTCCTTTTGTAACTTTCCCCCTGATGGCATTTTCTTCTCTAAGCTTTGTTCCTCTATCTTTGTCTGAACTGAAGGCTTTGGACTAAGCAAACCAGATATGAACGTCCACAATGGCAATGTGCCAACTGGCAGAGTCCTTGGGCTGTTCTTTTCTCCTCTTTTTAAATCTTCACCATGATGGTTCCATTGTGATATATTTAACAAGTCCTCCTTAAAAAGCCATGGGCTACATTTTTGTATTGTATCAACGTATGCCCTGACTGTTCTTGATTTTACTGAGATGCCTCCTTCCTCTAACAATTTAGTTAACACTCTTTCAGTTTGTTTTTTTCTAATTTCTGATCCCGTATTTCTGCTATAATACAAGCCAACAAGATGACACCAAACAAAACTGAGACAGAATGAAATAAAAAGGGAACAACAAGAAGTCATTATGGCATTTCTATCCTCCTGATATGTGCATCCATCCTTTCTCCCTATCTGTTCCTCAGACGTAAATAGTTTTCCCTCAGATGTGAGCGGTTTTTTTTCCATCTCACTCATCTCCATGGGCAGGCAACTTAAAACAAAAGTGAAGCAATACAAAAGAGGAATCTTAAAATGTCTACCCATCCTCTCGCCCTGCCCTCAGGGGCGAGCAGTTTACCTTATCACTTATCCTCAGTTGCTCCCCATGCAAGCCAGCAAATGCTGCAGTCTGGCTAGGCACGATTCAGCCACTTTTCAAAAGAAACAAACTTTATTTTAAGAACAACACACGCCAAACAAAACAGCTTCTCAGGAAAAACCCTCAGAGCCCAACTGCCACCACTGGCTTCCTTGTAAAGTCTCTGTCACACCCACAAGCCTCTCCACCTCCCACAATCCTCCTGCTGTTGAGGATAATTTGCTGGGTCAAAGGGCGAAGCCAAAAATGTCCCCCAAAGAGCAACTCCGTGGTCTAAAAGGCAGGGAAACAGCCCAATGAGCATCAACACAGAGGAGCCAATGAGATAGATGTTGCTGGGGCCACTGTGAGACAATCATCAGCTGGCAGTCTGGAAGGGCGGGTAAAGAGCTCAATAAGCATCTCAAATGAGCATCACCACAGAGGAGAAAATCAGCTAGATGTTGCTGGGGCCGATGTGAGCCAATAATCATCTGGCAGCTGGAAATTTGCAGGGAGCTGGAAGTTTGCTGGGGCCCCTTCAGCTGTGGCTCTCAACAAATTCCTGTCTCCTTTCTCTGTAGACTATTCAGCACATGTATTTTTATATGCACATATAGAATCCTACCTGTTATCACACGTACATTTTTGTGAGGTTGCTGACTAGGCAGATACAAGATATGAAAAGAGATCACTCCTCCTAAACGCTGTTGGAACTGAAAATTTAACATATGGGTGAGCTTCCTAGTAGAAAAACATTATGCATAAATCCATTTTGAGTGAAATAAATTTTTTTTGCATCTGTGAATGATATATAATTCATGATGAATTTCGATTGGCATATATATTGCTAGTTTTTAATGTGTGTGTGTGTGTGTGTGTTTGTGTGTGTGTGTGTATATATATATATGTATATATATATATACACATATATATATATATATACTCTCCAAATATTTCAAAATATGAAATATTTGAGTCTTATTATACACGACTTAAAATAATTAATATTCATTAATGTGGATTTATGATCAACTTTTCACAAGATGATTCTCAGAAATATTCATCCACCTGAAATACATATTTGTTTCCTACTACTGAAAACTAATTTCAGTGAATGGTGCATACAAATGCAAATATTTCTACAGAGAAACCCAGTTTAACATCAATGCAAGCAGTTTCCTCTGGGAAATGATGTGTATTTTGTGGTTCATTTTTATTAAACAGTGGTACATTACTATTTCTTCATTTTATGCACATGATAGGATATATATTTCATCCACAAGTTCACAAATTTATAGGCATTTGTTTAATTTTCAATCACTTCCTGCTTCAGAACACATATATTCCTCCAGGTTTCTTGACTGGTCTTTTCATGAGACTTCTTTCCAAACACATAATTTTCGATTTCCATAATCATTTTTGAAGCAAAACTCACACACTCTTCATGATAAACCATAACCCTAATATTACCGTTACATGTATAACTGGTTGTAATCAATGTATGTATATCAATTTAAGATTTCCTGTATATTTTCAGATATCAAATCAATCCACTATTTAAAGTTGGAACCAGTTATATTATTTATTCACAGTATGGTCAATTCATGCATTATTTCTATATTCATTGACACAGGGTACACCTCTTTGTTCCCCCTATACGAATTTATATATCTTCAAAATATTGCTCCCGGTAATGGTGGAAGAAATACTCATGTCACCTGATTTACACATACATTTTATCACAGTAATATTCTGGACACAGAAAGCAAAAGTCACTCTTTTGATTGTACCAAAGTATAAAAGGAAAGTGAGCATGGATTACTAAAAATATCCATGTCCAGGTTGCCTAATGCTTTCAAATGTAAATCCTATTGGTGACTATATATTTGTTTCTTACTAAGATTATATATTCAACCTCAAGCCTGTTGAAAATATCTAATCCTATCCATCAATTTATACTTTGCCTGATTTCTTAATATCTCTATTGATATCTGCTTTCCTACATATTTTCCACAGATCATCATTGTGAGTGACTCTTCGCATGTGCTGACAATTACATTCACTCTCTTATTGAAAACGTATTGCTAAAGAACTTTCGGTCCGAATCATATACTCACTGTTGTTTCTAGACCAAGCAACCATCTTCCTAATCTACCGACTTTCCCATTTTCACTGGATGTTCTCTTCGACATTCAATCATCCAAGGTACAAGGTCCTATGCCATTGTATATCTATTTATCTGAGACATCTGTGTAGAACATAATTCAAAGCTAAGTAACCCACTCAAGAAGTCAATGCCCTTCTGGGCTTCAAATCTTACCTAGATTTCTGTTTTCATACTTATATTTCACCTTTATATTCTTGTAAATATCGCATGTTACCAATACCGTTATTCATCCTGCAGAATGATTCATAACCCAAATTGAACGTGTTATTAACCCTAACCATACACTGTTCCCTCCATCTAACTTTACAGAAGAGCAGGGACAGTGTGACCAGGAAAGTCTCAGTGGAGAAACCCTGCTTTGGGCCTTTTGCTTAGCTATTGTTCTGTGTCGCTAAATGTCAGGAAGGTCTTTGCCTCAGGCCACCCCTTTGTGAAGCCTGAAGAAAACAGTTTTCAAATGGAAATGAATGGGTATCTCCTGTGGCTCTTTTCTTAATTTCTTTGTAAAAAGATGTGTCTGAATCAGCCTCTTGGGCCTGTGTGAGGCTATGACTTAGATTCTCAGCACCTGATGGATATAAAGAAAGATCCCATGTGTGCATCCAAAACCAAAATGGCAAAAAGTTCAGTCATTGTGTATATAGTCTCTTGCCTTCCTCTGTTAGGTTCCTGACCTCCATCAAGTGAGAATCTGGATCCTTTTGGTCAAATGAGTTCTTCAAGGCCTGAATAGGTGCTTGGGTTTCTCATGACTTCAAATCACATAAAGAATCTATACCTATCAGTCAGTAGTAGTCAGTCAATATTGCTCCCAGAAATGGTGGAAGAAATACTCATGTCACCTGATCTACATATACATTTATTCACAGAAATATTCTGGACACAAAATTCAAAGTTGAGATTTATGATTGTACCAAAGCGTAAATGGAAAATGAACATGGATTACTAAAAACATCCATGTCCAAGTTGCCTAATGCTCTCAAAAGTCAATTATATTGGTGACTACATATTTGTTTCTTCCTAAGATTATATATTCAAGCTCAACCCTGTTAAAAATGTCTAAGCCTATCTCTCACTTTATAATTTGACTGATTTCATACTGCCTCTATTGATATCTGCTTACCTACATATTTCCCGAATTCATCATTGTCACTGACTCATCACATGTGCTGACATTTAAATTCATTTTCTAACCGAAACCCTATTGCTAAAGAACTTTTTTTCCAAATCTTACACTCACTCTTCTTCCTAAACCTACCTACTATCTTCCTAATCCTACCGACTATCCCTTTTTGATTGCATGTTCTCTTCTACATTCAATAATCCAAGGTACGAGGTCCTATGCCATTGTATATCGATTTATTTGAAACATCTGTGCAGAACGTAATTCAATGCTAAGTATCACAATCAAGGGCCCAATGCCCTTCTGGGCTTCAAATCTTACTTAGATTTATGTTTACATACATACATTTCACGTCTGTATTCTTATAAATATCACAGATTCCCAATACCGTTATACATCCAGAAAATTGACTCCTAACCCAAATCATACCTGGTATTAACCCTAACAATACACTGTTCCCTGAATCTTACTTTACAGAAGAGCAGGGACAGAGTTGGTCTTATAATACTGGAATGTAGGGGATCTTCTACCTGCTGAGAACCTCAAAGGTCCATGCTGAAAGGATCCCTCGAGAAGATGTAGGCAGCTATGAAGGACCTGAGAGAGCAAAAGTCATCTTCCATGGCAAACAACATCGTCAGGATGAAGGGTTGTGTCTTAATCAGTCTCTCTCTTCTTAATGTAGAGAAGATGGACCAAACCAGGCCTGTGTGGAGAGCTGTTCCCAGGTGCCTATGGTTGATATACCATTCTAACTTGTGAAAGTGTCACAGGAAGTAGGGGAAGCCTCCATCTCAAGGGACCCTTGGAAGCTACTGTTAGGACAAAGTGGTTGCCAAGGCAGTGACCTCATTCAGTTCCTGAAGAAAATGACCTCTCCTCACTTCCTTGGTGATGAAACTCTCTGAACTTGGGATCCAGGAAGCCAGGCAGACAGAGCCAGTCCCAGTCCCACTCCCAGTTGTGTCACTTTTTGGATTTACCAAGGACAGAGTCAGTCTTTCTTGGAACCTACAGATGTGAGGATGGCCAAATGCCAGGAAAGCTCTGAAGAGGGGCCTTTTATGAGAAAGCAGGTAGTGGCTCACCACTGGCTTCTGACAAGTCTCAGTGAGGAAAACCTGCTATGGGACTTCTGGTTACCTATTGTTATGTTGCCCTGAAGGTCAGGAAGTTCTTTGGCTCAGTCCAACCCTTTGTGAAGCCTGCAGAAAACAGTTTCCAAAAGGAAATGAATGGGCATCGTCTGTGGCTCTTTGCTTAATTGTTTGGAAAGGCATGTGCCTGAATCAGCCTCTTGGCCCTGTGTGAGGCTATGGCTTAGATTCTCAGCACCTGATGGATCTAAAGAAAGATCCCATGTGTGCATTGAAAACCAAAATGGCCAAAAGAGCAGTCATTGTGGATGAAGTCTCTCACCTTCCTCTGTAAGGTTCCTGACCTCCATCAAGTGAGAAGAGTGATATTTGGGGCAAATGAGTTCTTCAAAGCCCTGCAGAGGCTAGCCCATAGGGGCTAGGGTTTTCTCATGACACCAATTCACATAAAGAATATAAACCCCACAGTTAGAAGTCCTCAATTTGGAGAAGAGGGGCAGTATTAATGGCAGGCCTATTTGATCATTCCTGGTTCACAAGAAGGGTGTCCATGCCACCCTGAGTTTAGGCAAATGAGGGGCAAGAGAGCTTATTTTGGACACTGACTTGGGCTGCTCCCCTCATGCAAAACTCCAGCCAGAGTTTATGATGAGTGTCTATATGGAAGAACATGAGGGCCATCTGGAAGTGTTTTGATTTCATTTGTAGATATTTGTGTGGTGGTTTGAAGAGATGACAGGGTCCACCTGGGCTTTAACTCTGGTGTGATTCCCTTTAGAGACTTATTCCTGGAACTGACCTCAGAGAAGTATTGCCATGAATTGTGTTGGGATTTAAGAGGCCACGCATGAGAGTCTCCCTTGGAAACTGAGATCTAGGTCCAGGGTAGCTTTGCATAGTGCACTGCGAATCTCAGCCAGGATATCACATATTTTTTTAGAGACTTTTCAACCATAGTTGAGAGTCAGAACACACATGGACCTCACAGAGTAGACCTCAATGGCACTGGTTTCATGTGACCTTTTGGCCACTCTTTTGGAAGCCTTGCCTGTGAGAGTTCTCCAGAGCTTTCATTGAAATTACCTTCCTCAGCATTTAATTGTTCCTGAATGAATTGAAACCCACTGTGCCTCCAACTTCATCCTTGAAAAATGGCTACATTAATACCATGAAATTTTTGAAATTTGCATAACCAGGTGGCACTGGAGAACATTTGGATGTCCTGTTGCTGATCATGAGTATACCAGACAGTGCCTTGATTGACTGGGTTTCAGGAAAATGGTGTAGAACCGAGATGCCAATAACTTGGAGCCTGTTGAGTAGTGGGCCTAAAGATTTGGTGAGCAGTAGTGTGATAAAACATCTGTGGTGCAGCCATGTGGATCTGCCATTGGCTTCCAAAAGGCTGTGACTGACATGGTGCAGCCAGCAGACACTTCTATGTAAAGGCATCTTCTTATATGGAGAGATTTCAGGGCAATGTTCAAAATCAGGTTGCTATCGTCAAGGGGGCAAGCTATGTGGGATAGAAGCCTTGTTGGTGCTTTCTCTTGCAGACCCTGACCCACCACACGAGACAGAACTACCTCCAGCACTGTTTCCCAGTTGAACTCCTTTTATTTCGTGAAGCAAATACCAAACTCGCAGTGCAGAAGCAAGAAAAACCAAGAAAATTAGAGGATGACCAAATGGCTTCACAGTCCACACGGGGATAACCTTATCCCCCAGTGTCCACAGTTTACCTACAAAGAGAGAATTCAGCACTGCTGCCTCAGGTACATTGGAAAATAAGATACCATTAATTCCAGGTCACATGGATGCAGACCCAGCTTGATGGTCTCATTACAAAGGAAGCTAAAGCTGCTGACCGCAACATATATTTCAAGTGCCCACCCTGAGGCAGTTTCTCTAGAAATCTTTAGGCAAGAGAAGATGTACCAAAACAGGCTTGTGTGGAGATCTGTTCATGGGTACCTAGAGTTGATATACCATTCTAACATATGAAAGTGTCACAGGCAGTAGGGACAACCTCAATTTCATGGGACCCTTGGAAGCAACTGTTAGGACAAAGTGGTTGCCAAGGCAGTGACCTCATTCAGTTCCTGAAGAAAGTGACCTCATCTCACTTCCTATGTGATTGAACTCTCTGAACTTGGGATCCAGGAAGCCAGGCACCGAGAGCCAGTCACAGTCCCAGTCCCAGTGGTCTCACTTGTTTGTATTTACCAAGGACAGACTCAGTCTTTATTGGTACCTACAGATGTGAGGAAGGCCAAATGCCAGGAAAGTTCTGAAGCGGGGCTTTTGCTGAGAAAGCAGGTAGTGGCTCCCCACTGGCTCCTGAAAACTTCACAGTGTTCGCCAAGGAGACCAGATCTGAGACAGGACAGGGCATTTCGGGGGAACATATTATCCCACAAGTCAGAGGACACTCCGGATAGTCACTGACCTTCTTGGGGGAAGGAGGTGCATTTGTGGGTGTGGTTTTGGGTTTGTGGTTTTTCTCTCATTTTCTGAGAATAGGTAGGAAAGTCAGTTTGTTTGGTTTGGAGTGGACTGTTTCTAGTAAGTCGTTTGACATGGCGGATATTTCTAAGTCTGGGTATCTCACTGTGTCCGTGGTTGTACACTTTAGAAAGGGAATGCTTCAATAGATGTGTCGTGTCTAGTAGAAAGCTTCTCAGCATTGATATTGCTCCATTTATGAATGGAGTGTAGCTTGTGTTATCGATGGGCAACACCTGCTTTCTTCCTAAGTTCCTGTTGTTTTTCCTGAATTCTGGCCACTCTCCTGAATATGCCCATGGATTTGTGTCCAAGATATGTACCACCTCCAAGCTCTGTTTTGTGAAAATTGTGTAGAATAGAGATGCCAGTAAGCTGGAGCCTGCTAAGTAGTGGACGTAGAGCAGTGGAATGTAGGTGTGTAGATAAATATTTTTGGTAGGACCACCTGGATCTGCCATTGGTTTCCAAAATACTTGTGACTGACATGGTTCAGGCAGCAGACCCTTATATGTAATGGAATATTTTTATATGGAGAAGTTTCAAGGCAATGTTCAGAATCAGGTTGCTATAGTCAAGGGGAAAAGCTACGTGGGATAGAAGCCTGGTTCGTACATTCTCTTGGAGACCCTGACCAACCACACGTCACAGAACTCCCTAAAGCATTGTGTCCCAGTTGAACTGCTTGTATTTCGTGATGTCAATACCAAACTCCCAGTGCAGCAGTAAGAAACACCACAAAAAGTGGAGGATGATAAAATGGCTTCAAAAAACACACAGGGAGACACTTAGCTCCCAGTGGCCACAGTTTACCTACAAAGAGAGAATTCATTACTACTGCCTCATGTCATCCAGGTCACATAGATGGACCAAGATTTTATGGTGTCACTACCAACAAAGCTAAATCTCCTGAAAATTACATATATTTCATGTGCCCAACCTCAGAGAAAGTTTCTCAAGAAGTCTTTAGGCCAGCAGAGCTCCATGTTTGTGGAGTGTTTACCCTCTACCTTACTTTTGGAAACTGTTCTACCACCTCCAGTGTTGTGAACTCCTGAGTATTTTCCATTCCACATATGAATTCAGAGATTTTCTAACTCCTCTCTTCTAATTGTGTCTTACATGGAGCGATGGTTATGTCAAGACATTGTTCTGGATGAGAGTGGGAAGTATTTTGTGTAGTACATGTTTGCATACACATTAGATTCATTTTCCTATTTTCCATTTGAAATGCTGAATCTCTGACACTAACCCATACCCTATTAGACTCTGACTACTAATCCTAATATCATGGAGAAAAAGAAAACTAACTGAATAGAAATACAGGCCTTTAATAGGAAGCATGGTGTATACTTGGATTTGCCTTCTGCTTTATCAAACGTGTGTGCTATATATCTAGTCAACTTTTCGTTGTAATATTTCTCCATGGGTTTTTAAAGTTACCACATATGTAAATTCCTGTCTCCCTTTCTCTGTAGCCTGTTCAGCACATGTATTTTTTTTATGCATATATTATCCTACCTGGTATCACATGTACATTCTTGTGAGCTCACTGACTTTGGAGATGACTCCTCCTTAATACTGATGGAACTGAAAATTCAACCTATGGGGGAGCGTCCTAGTAAAAACCATAATAAATAAATCCATGTTCAGTAGAATGAATATTTTTGGATATGTGGATGAATTATATTTTATGGTGAATTTCGATTGGCATGTATATTGCTACATATTAATATGGGTGTGTGTGTGTGTGTGTGTATATATATATATATATATATATATATATATATATATATATATATATATATATATTCTCCAGATTTACCAAAATATGAAATATATGTGTCTTATTATACACTCCCTAAATTCATTCATGTTCCTGCATGTGTATTTATAAACAACATTTTACAAGATTATTCTCAGAAATACTCAACAAAATGAAATACATATTGGTTTCCTAGTACTGAAAACTAACTTCAATGAATAGTGCTTACAAATCATAATATTTCTACAGTAACTCACCTATTTTAACATCAATGCAAGTAGATTCCTAAGGGACATGATGTGTATTTTGAAGTTCATTTTTATTCAACACTGGTACATTACAATTTCTTCAGTTTTTGGACATCATAGAAAACATTTTTTGATGCACAAGTTCACAAATTTATAGGCATTTGGTTCACTTTCAATTACTTCCTACTTCAGAACACATGTATTCCTCCATGTTTCTTTACTGGTCTTTTCACTAGACTTCATTCTAAACACATTATTTTCGATTCCATAATCATTTTTGATGCAAAACTCACACACTCTTCATGATGAACAGAAACCCTAATATTACCATTAGATATATAAGTGGTTGGAATGAATGTGTATGTATGTATGTATATATATATATATATATTATATATATATAATATATAATATATATATATATATATATATATATATATATATATATATATATATATATATATATAGGATATCTTATATATATATATATATATATAAAAGATATCCTATATTTAAAGTTGGAACCAGTTATATACTTTATTCACAATATGGTCTATTCATGCATCATCTCTATAATCATCAAAACAGGGTACACCTGTTTGTATAACCAGTAATAATGTATAAGTTTTCAGAAAATTGCTCCTCGTAATGGTGGAAGAAATAGTCATGTCACCTGATCTACATATATATATTTTATCACAGTAGTATTCTGGACACAAAATGCAAAGGTCACACATATAATTGTACCAAAGCCTAAATGGAAAGTGAGCATAGATTACTAAAAACATCCATGTCCAGGTTGCCTAATGCTCTCAAATGTCAATCCTATCGTTGACTACATATTTGTTTCTTCCTAAGATTATATATTCAACCTCAAGCCTGTTGAAAATATCTAATCCTATCACTCACTTTATACTTTGCCTGATTTCCTAATGTCCCCATTGATATGTGCTTTCCTACATATTTTCCCCAGTTCATCATTGTGACTGTCTCTTCACATGTGCTGACATTTACATTCACTCTCTAACCGAAACTCTATTGCTAAAGAACTTTTGGACCAACTCCTAGACTCACTATTCTTCCTAAACATACTATCTTCCTAATCATAGGGACTATCCCTTTTTGACTGAATGTTCTCTTCTACATTCAATCATCCGAGGTACACGGTCCTATGCCATTGTAAATAGATTTATCTGAGAACTCAGTGCAGAACATAATTCAAGCTAAGTATAACATCCAGGGTCCAATGGCTTTCTGGGATTCAAATCTTTCCTAGATCTCTGTTCTCCTACATATATTTCAGGTCTATATTCTTATAAATATCACAGGTTCCCAGTACCATTATTCATAAAGCAGAATGATCCCTAACCCAAATCGAACATGCTATTAACCCTAACCATACACTGTTCCCTCAATCTCACTTTTCAGAAGAGCAGGGACAGAGTCGGTATTAAAATATAGGAAGGTAGGGGATCTTCCTCCAGCTGAGAAATTCAAAAGTTTATGTAGAAATAATCCCTTGAGAAGATGTAGGCAGCTATGAAGGACCTGAGAGAGCAAAAGTCATCTTCCATGGCAAACAACCCGGTCAGGATGAAAGGATGTGTCTGAATCAGCCTCTCTCTTCTTAATGTAGAGAAGATGGACGAAACCATGCCTGTGTGGAGAGCTGTTCCCGGGTGCCTAAGGTTGATATACCATTCTAATTTGTTAAAATGTCACAGAAAGTAGGTGCAGCCTCCATCTCATGGGACCCTTGGAAGCAACTGTTAGGACAAAGTGGTTGCCAAGGTAGTGACCTTATTCAGTTCCTGAAGGAAGTGACCTCACCTCACTTCCTTGATGATAGAACTCTCTGAACTTGGGATCCAGGAATCCAGGCACCCCGAGCCAGTCCCAGTCCAAGTCCCAGTGGTCAAACTTTGTTTGGATTTACCAAGGACAGACTCAGTCTTTCTTGGTAACTACTGATGTGAGGAAGGTCTGAAGTGGGGCCTTTCCTGTGAAAGCAGGTAGTGGCTCACCGCTGGCTTCTGACAGTATCACAGAATTGGCCACGGAGACCAGATCTGAGCCAGGATTGCCCATTATGGGGTACTATATTATGGCCGACTAGTCAGAGGACACTCCGGAGAGTCACAGACCTACTTGGGGTTCTGTGTGGGTGTGGGTGTGCGTGTGGGTATGTGGTTTTGTCTCATGTTCTGAGAATGGGTAGGAAAGTTGGATTGTTTGGTTTGCTATGAATTGTTTCTAGTAAGTAGTTTGACAAGGAGAGTGTTTCCATTTCTGTGTCTCCCACTCTGTCCGTGGTGGTAGACATTAGAAAAGAGAATGCATCAATAGATATGTCCTGTCTAATAGACAGCTTCCCAGCATTCATCCTGCCCAATTTATGTATTGTCTGAGGCTTGCCTTATGGATGGGTAACACGTACTACCTTCCTAAGTTCCAGTATTCTTCCTGAATTCCAGCCAATCTCAAGAATAGGCTCATGGTTTTGTGTCCAAGATATGTACCACCTTCAAGCTCTGTGACATGGCCATGTACTGGATAGCTGAAGGGACTGGAGAGCATCTCAGAAAATCAAATATCAGTGTGACCAGAAAAGTCTCAGTGGAGAAACCCTGCTTTGCGCCCTTCGCTTGTTTATTCTTCTGTTGCCCTGAATGTCAGGAAGGTCTTTGCCTGAGGCCATCCCTTTGTGAAGCCTAAAGAAAACAGTTTTCAAATGGAAAAGAATGGGCATCACCTGTGGCTCTTTGCTTAATTGCTTTGGAAAGGGATGTGTCTGAATCAGCCTCTTGGCCCTGTGTGAGGCTGTGGCTTAGCTTCTCACCAACTGATGGATCTATAGAAAAATCCCATGTGTGCATTAAAAACCAAAATAGCCAAAATAGCAGTCATTGTGGATGAAGTCTCTCTTCTTCCTCAGTAAGGTTCCTGACATCCATCATTGAGATTAGGGATCCTTTGGGTCAAAGGAGTTCTTCAAAGCCCTGCAGACACTAGATTATAGGTGCTTGGGTTTTCTCATGACTCCAATTAACATAAAGAATCTAAACCCCAGAGTCAGTAGGCCTCAAAATGGAGAATCAGAGCAGTATTAACCGCAGGCCTCTTTTATCACTCCTGGTTCACAGGAAGGCTGCCCCTGCCACACTGATTTTAGCAAATGGGGGCAAGGGAGCTTATTTTGGACACTGTCTTTGGCTCCGCCCCTCATGGAAACCTACAGCCAGAGGTTACGATGAGTGTCTATATGGAAAAAGATGAGAGCCATGTGGGAGTGTTTTGGTTTTAATTGTGGTCAGTTGTGTTGCCGTTGGAAAAGATGACTGGCCACCTGGGCTTGAACACTGGTGTGATTCCCCTTAGAGACTGAGTTCTGCAACTGAACTCAAAGAAGTATTGCCATGAATTGTGTTGGGATTTTAGGAGGGCACGCATGAGAGTCGCCCTTGGAAACTGAGTTCTAGGCTCATTGTGGCTTCGCACAAAGCACTGGGAATCTCAGGAAGGATATCTCATTATTTTATTCTTAAACACTTGGCATACATTGTTGCAAGTCAAAACACACATGGACCTCACATTGTGGTCCTTAATGGGCCTGACTTCATGTGACCTTTTGGCCTGTCTTTGGGAAACCTTGCCTGTGAGAGTTCTCCAGAGCTTTCATTGAAATGAGCTTCCTCTCCATTTAATGGTTCCTGAATAAATTGAAACCCACAGCGCCTCCAACTTCATCATTGAAAAATGGCTAGATAAATACCATGAAATTTTTGAAATTCTCATGACCAGTTGTCACTGGAGAATCTATGGATGTCCTATTTATGATCCTGAGTGTACCCGACAGTGCCTTGATTGACTGGGTTTCATGAAAATGTTGTAGAACAGAGATGCCAGTAATTTGGAGCCTGCTGAGTAGTGGGCCTAGAGCAGTGGTGTGCAGTTTTGTGTTAAAAAAATCTGTTGTAGGATCATGTGGATCTGCAATTGGCTTCCAAATGGTTTGTGACTGACATGGTGCAGCCCCCAGACCTTTGTATGTAAAGGCATCTTGTTATATGGAGAGGTTTCATGGCAATGTTGAGAATCAGATTGCTATGGTCAAGGGGGCAATCTATGTGGGATTGAAGCCTGGTTTGTGAATTCTCCTGCAGACCCTTACGCACCACAAGTGACAGAACTCCCTCCATCACTGTCCCAGTTGAACTCCTCGTATTTTGTGAAGCAAATACTAAACTCCCAGTGCACCTGCAAGAAACACCACGAAAAGTGGAGGATGACCAAATGGCTTCACAGTCTAAACTGGAGACACTTAGCCCCCAGTGGCAACAGTTTACCTACAAAGAGAGAATTCAGCACTGCTGTTTCATGTTCATTGGAAAATAAGAAACTGTGTACTCCGGGTCACATAGATGCAGACCCAGTTTTGATGGTCTCACTACAAAGGAAGCTAAAGCTCTTGACAAAAACATATATTTCAAGTGCTCAACCTCAGAGGCAGTTTCTCAAGAAGTCTTTAGGCTTGCAGAGCTCCATGTTTGTGGAGTTTTTACCCTGTCACTTACTTTTGGAAACTCCTCTCCCACCTCCAAGGTTCTGAACTATTGAGCATTTTCCATTCCAAATGTGTGTTCACAGATTTTCTAACTCTTCTCCTTCACCTTGGGGTGAAGGTAATGTCACAGCATTGTTCTGAATGAGAGTGGGAAGATTTTTGTGTAGCACATATTTGCAAACACATTGGTTTCATTTTCCAATTTTCCTTTCAAAATATTGAATCCCTGTGTTTCAGGGGTAGAAGAAATTCTCCTTCATAGAATAGCCTGACACTTACAAGAAACAGCCCCCTGGAAGACATCCTGCCTGGGAGACATCCTGTAGCCATATGTCTCTCTGAGACTTCCTAAAGCCATCTGTCTTCCTGAAACATCCTGAGGTTATCTCACCTTGTGAAGACATCCAGGAACTGCCGATAAGAGAACTTTCCCATCTCCAGCATATAAATCCCCTGTGTGAACAATAAAAGTTTGCAGCTTCATCAGAACTACAGTCATACTGTCATCTCTAGTGTCTCTTGTCCCTTCATTCCTCCCCATCTATGTTCGCTGCCCACGTTGATGTGTCCTGCCGGCCGGGATATCTGGCGCCCACCAACTGGGGCTCGAGCCTTTGACAGACTGGAAAACCCATTCTCCTTGAAGACTTGGTCTAGTGGAGCTCGCGATTGCCTCAGCAGATACCGAGAGAAAGATCCAGGAGGAGAGTGGGGATGACGCACAGTGAGTGACCCACCATGGGACAAGCAGTTTCGTCACATGATTTGTTTTTGTCAGGCCTCAAGGAGTCCTTCAATACATGGGGGGTGCATGTTAAGAAAAATGACTTAAATTTTTTCTTTTCATACATAGGAGAATTGTGTCCACTGTTTCCCCTTGAAGGGACCATTGATGGTAAGCAATGGCTTAGAGTAGGAGATTGTTTAAAAGATTTTTATGAATCCTTTGGCCCAGAAAAAGTGCCTGTTCCCACCTTTTCTTACTGGAACTTCATTAATGAAATTCTTAAAAGTTCACCCTTTGACAATGGTACCTTAATACTTGTCAGGATTGGGGAAGAGACTACGCAAACGACCTTTCGTCCCCCCTTGGCATGCCCATCAGTTAGTATAGACATAGACCCATCTCAGTCTCCCCAGGACCCTGGGAACCTTCCTGGTGCCTCTCAAAATACCACCCTACTGAATGAGGCTCCAATGGTTACCAACCGCCTTTATCCAGTTTTAAATCCCAGAGACACATTGACCCCTGGAAAGGAGGCTACCTTGGAGAAGGAAGCAGCTCGCTACCATTCAGAAGACCTGCCACCTCTCAGGAACCTGCCACAGGCTATAGGACATACACATCCACCTCCCTCTCCATTCCTCCTTCCTTTTGTGCTCAGGCCCTTCAGAACCTGACTGCCCCCCCATAGATATTTTTTCCCCACTTCCCTTTCCTAACCTGGCTCCCATGCGAGAGTCTCCCCAACATAGGTGGGAACAGATCCAACTTTTAAAAGAATTAAGATCCCTTGATTCTGAGCTCTGCTCATTAGCCTTAGGCATGGAGTCAATGCAAGGTGGCCCACTGCGGTCTAATAAAAAGGCTAAGCTGCTACATCAGCCTGTTCTCACCTTCCCAGTAACCCGCAGTCAGATAGATATTCTTGCCCAGGCTGAGGTCAAAGGCTTAGACGAGGAACAAGAGGGGGAAGTGGGGGAAATGGATCAAGGAGATCAGGACTCAGAGGATGAGGAGTTCACCCCTAGGCAGGAAGGAACCCAGAGTGTCTACAAAAACTTAAGCCTGCGTTTTCTTGAAAAACTTAAAAAGGCTTGTGCTCACTATGGCCCCACTGCACCCTACACAGTGGCTTTATTAGAAAGCCACAGCGCAAAATGGCTTACTCCCAATGATTGGAAATTTCTAGCCCGAGGTACCCTCAGTGCTGGAGACTTCCTGTTATGGAATGCAGATTTCAAAGAGCACTGTCAGGAAACTGCTCAAAAAAATTTAACTAAGGCCTCCTCTAAATCCTGGATTTATGTTAAGCTAGTGGGCAATGCGCCTTTTCACACTAACCCTAAACAGGCGTGTTTCCCTGCTCGACTTTTGGCGCAGATTAAGACTGCTGGCTTACATGCTTGGAGACGCGTCCCTCAAAAGACCTCAGCTACCACTTCCCTGGCAAAAATTCGACAAGGGCCCGACAAGCCTTATAACGACTTTGTTCCCCGGCTTAACCTAGACGCGAAATGCTTGCTTGGACCAAGCGAAAGCGAAAGCACCTTTGTAAAATATCTTGCCTTTGAAAAGGCCAAGCCAGCATGTCAGGATGTTCTTCGACCACATAAGGTTAAAGGGAAACTTTCTGACTTTATTAGACTCTGTGCAGGGGTGGGTGCAGCCCATGCCATGGGTCTCGCCCTAGGTGCCACCTTTACCAAGGCCTTTCACAATCCTGGCTCATGTACTTGCTTTACTTGAAAACAACCTGGCCATTTTAGACACGATTGTCCGACAGGCAAACAAAGCCTAGGAATAGCGTCTCCTCAAACTGGGGTTAAACCGCCCCCAGCTACTCTTTGCCCTATATGTGGTAAAGGTTATCACTGAGCCAGTGAGTGTAGATCTAAGACAAATGCCCTCGGCAGCCTATTTCTTCCAGCTTCTCGGGAAACTCCCTGTGGGGCCAGCCCCTGGCCCCGACCTCCCCCAGTACAAACCCAGGGGCAAGAGTTTTTTTCCCTCCCAAACTCCCAAGCTACCTCAAAATCCTTCTTCACAATTGCCTCCCTTCAAGGAGCCACCCCAGGCAGCGCAGTATTGGACCTCTGTGCCACCACCAATACAATATTAGACTCAATCCAAGGGCCCCAGCTAATACCCACTGGAATTATATGTCCCCCTCCATCTCATACGTGTGCACTGATTCTTGGAATAGCCTCTACTACCTTATAAGGCGTTCAGGTCTTCCCTGGCATTATTGATAATGATTTCAGTGGAGAAATAAAAATACTGGCCACAGCTATTAATAGAGTTGCAGCCATCCCTGCCAGAAGAAGACTTGCACAATTAATACTCCTTCCCTTGGATTCAGGAGGCACTTCCACCACCGATTGGCATATATTGCTACTTTTTTTTTCTTTTATTGGTTGTTCAAAACATTACAAAGCTCTTGACATATCATATTTCATACATTAGATTCAAGTGGGTTATGAACTCTCATTTTTACCCCAAATACACATTGCAGAATCACATCGGATACACATCCACATTTTAAATAATGCCCTATTAGTTACTTTTGTATTCTGCTACCTTTCCTATCCTCTTCTATTCCCCCTCCCCTCCCCTCCCATCTTCTCTCTCTACCTCATCTACTGTAATTCATTTCTCTCCTTGTTTATTTTCCCATTCCCCTCACAACCTCTTATGTGTAATTTTGTGTAACAATGACTTTCTCCCTCCATTACCATGCAATTTCCCTTTTATCTCAATTTCCCACCACCTCATGTCTCTGTTTAATGTTAATCTTTTTTTCCTGCTCTTCCTCCCTGCTCTGTTCTTAGATGCTCTCATTATATCAAAGAAGACATTTGGTATTTGATTTTTTTTAGGGATCGGCTAGCTTCACTAAGCATAATCTGCTCTAGTGCCATCCATTTCCCTGCAAATTCCATGATTTTGTCATTTTTTAATGCTGTGTAACACTCCATGGTGTAAAAATGCCACACTTTTTTTTAATCCATTCATCTATTGAAGCCCATCTGGGTTTGTTCCACAGTGTAGAAATTGTGAATTGTGCTGCTATGAACATCGATGTGGCAGTATCCCTGTAGTATGCTTTTTAAGGACTTCAGGGAATAGACCAAGAAGGGCAATAGCTGGCTCAAAGGGTGGTTCCATTCCAAGCTTTCCCAGGAATCTCTATACTGCTTTCCAAATTGGCCGCACCAGTTTGCAGTCCCACCAGCAATGTACAAGAGTACCCTTTTCCCCACATCCTCACCAGCACTTGTTGTTGTTTGACTTCATAATGACTACCAATCTTACTGGAGTGAGATGGTATCTTAGGGTGGTTTACATTTGCATTTCTCTGACTGCTAGAAATAGTGAGCATTTTTTCATGTACTTGTTCATTGATTGTATGTCCTCCTCTGAGAAGTGTCTGTTCAGGTCCTTGGCCCATTGTTGATTGGGTTATTTGATATCTTATTGTCTAATTTTTTGAGTTCTTTATATATTCTGGATATTAGAGGTCTATCTGAAGTGTGAGGAGTAAAAAATTGTTCCCAGGATGTAGGTTTCCTATTTACCTCTCTAATTGTTTCTCTTGCTGAGAAAAAAATGTTCAGTTTAAATAAGTCCCATTTGTTGATTCTTGTTATTAACTCTTGTGCTATGGGTGTCCTATTAAGGAATTCGGAGCCCAACCTCACAATATGTACATCGGAGCCAACATTTTCTTCTATCAGACGCAGAGTCTCTGATTTGATATCTAGCTCCTTGATCTTCTTTGTGCATGGCGAGAGGAGGGGATTCAGTTTTATTTTGTTGCATATGGATTTCCAGTTTTCCCAACACCATTTGTTGAAGATGCTATCCTTCCTCTATTGCATGCTTTTAGCTCCTTTATCAAATATAAGATAGTTGTCGCTTTTTGGATTAGTCTCTGTGTCCACTATTCTGTACCATTGGTCCACCTGCCTATTTTGGCACCAGCACCAAGCTGTTGTTTTTACTATTGCTCTGTAATATAGTTTGAAATCTGCTGTCGCTATACCGCCTGATTCACGCTTCCTGCTTAGAATTGCTTTTGCTATTCTGGGTCTTTTATTTTTCCATAAAAATTTCATGATTGCTTTCTCTATTTCTACAAGAAATACCATTGGGATTTTGATTGGCATGGCATTATGCCTACAGAGAACTTTTGGTAATATCGCCATATGGATGATGTTAGTTCTGCCTATCCATGAACAGGGTATATTTTTCCATCTTCTAAGATCTTATTCTACTTCTCTTTTTAGGGTTCTATAGTTTGCATTGTATAAATCTTTCACCTCTTTTGTTAGGTTGATTCCCAAGTATTTTATTTTTATTTTTTGAGGATATCATGAATGGAGTGTTTTTTCTCATTTCCATTTCAGAAGTTTTGTCGCTGATATACAGAAATGCCTTTGATTTATGCGTGTTCTTTTTATATCCTGCCACATTGCTGAATTCATTTATTAGTTCTAGTATTTTTTTTTTGTAGACGCTTTTGGGTCTTCTATGTATAGAATCATGTCACTGGCAAATAGTGATAATTTAAGTTATTCTTTTCCTATTTTTATGCCTATAATTTTTTTCATCTGTCTAATTGCTCTGGCCAGTGTTTCGAGAAATATATTGAAGAGAAGTGGTGATAGAGGACATCCCTGTCTTGTTCCAGATTTTAGAAGAAATGCCTTCAACTTTTCTCAATTCAGAATGATGCTAGCCTGAGGCTTAACACAGATAGCATTTACAATGTGGAGGTAAGTTCCTGTTATCCCTAGTTTTTCTAACGTTTTGAACATAAAGGGATGCTCTAATTTTTCTAATGCTTTTTCTGCGTCTATCAAGATGATCATATGTTTCTTATCTTTAAGTCTATCAATGGGGTGAATAATATTAATTGATTTTCGTATATTGAAACATGCTTGCATCCCAGGGATGAATCCTAATGATCATGGTGCACAATTTTTTTGATGTGCCTTTGTATCCGATTCGCCAGAATTTTATTGAGGATTTTTGCATCTTGATTCATCAGAGATATTGGTCTGTAGTTTTCTTTCTTTGTGGTGTCTTTGTCTGGTTTCGGAATCAGGGTGATGTTGGCCACATACAATTAATTTGGCAGAGCACCCTCTTTTTCTATTTCCTGAAATAACTTGAAAATTATTCGTATTATTTCTTCTTTAAAGATTCTGTAAAACTGCGCTGTATACCCATCCGGTCCTGGGCTTTTCTTGGTTGGTAGTCTTTTGATTGCTTCTTCTATTTCATCCATTGAAATTGGTCTGTTTAAAATGTGTGTATCCTCCTGACTCAGTATGGGCAAATCATATACCTTTAGAAATTTTTCGATATCTTCACTATTTTCAATTTTATTGGAATATAGGTTTTCAAAATAATTTCTAATTGTCTTCTGTATTTATGTAGCATCTATTGTGATATTGCCTTTTTCATCGCATATATCAGTAATTTGAGTTCTCTCTCTTCTTCTCTTCTTTATCATGGCTAAGGTTCTATTGATCTTATTTATTTTTTTGAAGAACCAACTTTTAGTGTTGTTAATTTTTTCAATAGTTTCTTTTGTTTCAATTTCGTTGATTTCTGCTCTGATTTTAATTATTTCTTGCCTTCTGCTACATTTGCTGTTGTTTTGCTGTTCCTTTTCTAGGACTCTGAGATGAAGTGTGAGCTCATTTATTTGTTTGTTTTTCCATTTTTTGAGGAATGACCTCCAGGCAATGAATTTTCCTCTTAAAACTGCTTTCATAGTTTCCCATACATTCCAATATGTTTTGTCTGTATTTTCATTTATCTCTAAGAATTTTTTGATTTCCTCCTTTATGTCTTCTGTAGCCCATTGACCATTCAGTAACATATTGTTCATTTTCCATGTGATGTAGAATTTTTCCTTCCTTCTTTTATCATTGATTTACAGTTTCATTCCATTATGGTCAGATAAAATGCATGGCATTATCTCTACCCCTTTATATTTACTGAGGGTTGCCCTATGACATAATATATGGTCTATTTTTGAGAAGGATCCATGTGCTGCTGAGAAAAAAGTATATCCACTTGATGATGGTTGATATATTCTATATATGTCAGTTAAGTCTAGGTTATTGATTGTGATATTGAGTTCTATAGTTTCTTTATTCAACTTTTGTTTGGAGGATCTGTTCAATGGTGAGAGAGGTGTGTTGAAGTCACCCATAATCATTGTTTTGTTGTCTATTTGATTCTTGAACTTGAGGAGAATTTGTTTAAAGAACATCGCAGCACCATTATTTGGTGCATAAATATTGATAATTTTTATGTCTTGTTTGTGAATGATTCCGTTTAACAGTATATAATATCCTTCCTTATGCCTTTTGATTAACTTAGTCTTGAAGTCGATTTTATTGGATGTGAGGTTGGCCACCCCTGATTGCTTACAAGGACCATGTGCATGGTATATTTTTTTTCCAACCTTTCACCTTCAGCCTGTGTATGTCTTTTCCATTGAGATGTGTCTCGTGCAGGCAACATATTGTTGGATTTGTTTTTTTTTTTTTAATCCAAGGTACCAGCCTATGTCACTTTATTGGAGAGTTTAAGCCATTAATGTCTAGAGTTACTATTGATATATGGTTTGTACTGCCAGCCATGTTTGATTATTTATGTTTATTTTTTTAATTTAGTTAGTCTTTATGATTAGCTTTTTCCCCACCCTCTGATATTACTGAGGCACTTCCCAGTGATGGTTTTGGTTGTTGTTTTTCATTTCTTCCTCGTGTAGTGTTTCGCTCAAGACACTTTGCAATGTTGGTTTTCTGGCTACACATTTTTTTAGCTTTTGTTTATCATAAAATATTTTTATTTTGTTGTCATACCTGAAGCTTAATTTTGCTGGACATAGAATTCTTGTTTGGCATCCATTGTCTTTCAGTATTTGAAATATGTTGTTCCAGGATCTTTTCGCTTTCAGCGTCTCTGATGAAAAATCTGTTGTTAACCTTATTCGTTTACCCCAGAATGTAATCAGCCTCCTTTCTCATGTACCTTTTAATATTTTCTCTTTGTTCTGTATATTGGATATCTTCATAACAATGTGTCTTGCCATTGCTCTACTGTGATTTTGTGTGTTCGATGTCCTGTGTGCATCTACAATTTGTATATTCGTTTCCTTTTTTATTTGTGGAAAGTTTTCTGTAAGTATTTTATTCAGCAGGTTACTCATTCCCTTGGTTTGAATCTCTGTACCTTCCTCTATCCAGATGACTCATAAGTTTGTTTTTTTTTTTTATGTTATCCCATATCTCTTGGATGTTTTTCTCATGATTTCTTACCAGCCTTTCTGAGTTGGCTAGACCCTTTTCAAGATGATATATTTTGTCTTCATTATCTGATGTTCTAGCTTCTACTTGCTTCACTCTGTTAGTGATACTCTTAATTGAGTTTTTAATTTGGTTTATCATTTCCTTCATTTCTAGAATTATTGTTTGATTTTTTTTTATAATCTCTATCTCCTGGTAAAGATGCTTAACTTCTTCTTTTATCTGTTTATGTAATTCATTTTCAATGTGTTCTTTCACTGTTTGGATTTGCTGTCTCATATCCTCTTTAAGGTTTCATTCCATCTGTCTAAGGTATTACTTGAGTTCTTTATATGACCATTTTTCTCATGACTCTAGGTCCTCCTGAATATTTAGGCTGTCATTCATTGTTTGTACTCCTTTTCTTTCTTGCTTTCTTATGCTGCTCATGTTACTTCTGGTTCTGTTTGACTGCTGAGTTACTGCTTACTCTTATAAATTTATTTGATGCTTGGGAGGAAAGATATTAGAAGGGAAGGGAAGAAGTCACTAAAGAGAATGAGAGTAGGCAGGTAGATCAAAGAACGGGGAATAAGAAAATTGAAAAGACAAAGAAAAATATAGAAAATAAATAAAGAAAGAAAAAATTAAAAAAAATGATAATAAGAAAATGAAAGTGAAAATTTAAAATAATAATAATAATAATAAACTGAAAAATTAGAAACATTTAAAAAAGTTAAAGAAAAACAACAAAAAACATGAAAATGAAAAAAAAAGAAAAAAATAAAAATTAAAAAAATAATTATACATGCAGTCATAGAGTTCAATTAACTTCTCTTCCAGTAAGTGGAGCTGTGCGCACTGGGCCAAGCTTCTCCTCTCAATAGGTGGGAACCAATCACTGTGCAGCAGCTCTTCCTCCCAGACTGGGCAAGTCTCCAATCCTGAGTTCCTAGGGCCTTCTCTTCTGTTTCCTCAAGCCAGGCCCCGCTCACCTGTGACACTCACCACAATACAGGCTACACGCCAGGTCTGCTGCTCCTGAGAGCCCTGTTTTCATGAACGCCTCGGCCCACTCTTCCTGTTTGCCTCCCTCAGACCCTAAGTTTGTAGAGCTTGGGGCTGAGAACCCCCAGCGAATTTGCTTGCCCTCCGCTAGCTATGCCCCCGGTAGCTGGTGCAAGAGACCTCAGTTGTCAGCACTGGTGGGAGCGGTAGCCAGCGGTTCTGCGCTACAAGTCCCGCGACACTCCTGACTTCCTTGGTCTGGCTATCATGCTCATGGGAGAGCTGGGAGGGGCCCTTACGGGAGAGCTGGGAGGGGCTCTTAAGGTTTCCCTGCTGTGTGGAGAGAGATGGCTAGGGGATTACACACCTGTCATGCTGGTTTCAATTAAGTAATCTCCTCCGCCCGTGACGTCAGTTCTCTGGCATGGTGGTATGCCATGCAAGCGGTGAACGTTTGTTCCCTTTGCCGAGTGACCAATGCAACGGGTGGGTCCTGACTGTCTCTCCCAAGCCCCATTTCAATCCTGTGACCACTGCCTATGAAGGCTCACTTGGCTTTTAACTCTGTAAATACAGAAGGGCTGACCCGTTATTTCAGTGGGATTGTTAGTGCTGAGTCACGAGAAGCAGGCGAACCTGAGCTTGAATGCCGCCGATCCGTGCTCTGTGTGTGTTCTGAGGGGCCCA